>NC_058083.1:256567075-257167075 GCF_014858855.1 Bufo gargarizans
CCTTAAAGGCCTTACAACGGTTCTTAGGTTTTGCCAATTACTACCGTAAATTTATTAAGAATTTTTTCAGTAATTGCTAAACCGTTGACCGACCTTACCAAGAAAGGGGCGAATTTGGAGAACTGGTCTACTGATGCCATTACTTCATTTGAAACACTAAAAAAGGCATTCAGTAGCGCTCACATTCTGATCCAGCCAGATCAGGAGAGACCTTTTATTGTGGAGGTGGATGCGTCTGAGGACGGCTCAAGATACGTCCTTTCACAAGGTCCTGCTAGTCTAACTAACCTGAGACCGTGTGCTTTCTTTTCCAGAAAATTTTCTTCCACCGAGAGAAACTACGACATAGGGAATCGGGAGTTGCTGGCCATTAAGTGGGCATTTGAGGAGTGGAGGCATTTTCTGGAGGGGGCAAGGCATTGTGCAACTGTTGTCACTGACCATAAAAACCTTATGTTTCTCGAATCTGCTAAGAGGTTGAATCCTCGTCAGGCTAGATGGGCACTGTTTTTTACTCATTTTGAATTCTCCATTACTTTCAGGTCTGGAAGTAAAAACGTGAAGGCTGATGCATTATCTCGGAGCTTCCATGCTTTTCAGCCTACAGAGGCGCCGCCTGAATCCATCCTACCAGCAAATATCTTTGTAGCAGCCTTAACCCAAAATATCTCGGCTCTCATTAAGGCTGAACAACATCTGGCACCGGCAACCACCCCAACAGATAAGTTGTTTGTCCCCATACAATTTAGTCTCCAGCTGTTGGGTGAGTGTCATGATTCTGCTTTTTGTGGACATCCTGGTTTTGAGGGCACTAGAATGCTGGTTTCTAGATCTTATTGGTGGCCCACTCTATTTAGGGATGTCAAGTCCTATGTGTCAGCCTGCCAGGTTTGTGCTCGGTCTAAGACACCTAGGACTCGCCCTGCTGGTAACCTACATCCCCTACCCATTCCCAGTAGACCTTGGTCCTATATCTTGATGGACTTTATTACTGACCTGCCGCCGGCAGAGAGTAAGATTGTTGTTTGGGTAGTGGTCGATAGGTTTAGCAAGATGGTTCTCTTCATTCCTCTGTCTAAACTCCCGAATGCCAAGGCCCTGGCGTCTATTTTTGTGAAAGAAATTGTACGGTTACATGGTATCCCGGAAAATATTGTATCTGACAGGGGTGTGCAGTTTGTGTCCAAGTTTTGGAGGGCTTTCTGTCAAAGATGTCAGATTTCGTTGTCTTTTTCCTCCGCCTACCACCCTGAGAGTAATGGGCAGACTGAACACCTTAATCAGTCTGTGGAACGATTCCTGAGGTCGTATGTTGCTGATGACCAGAAATTATGGGTTAAATACCTTCCATTGGCTGAATTTTCTTTGAATAACCGTGTTAATTCTTCTGCTGGGGTCTCCCCTTTCATTTGTAACCATGGTTTTCATCCCCGTTTTCATTCTGGGTCGTCCGTCTCCTCCTCTATCCCTGAAGCGGATAAAATCTCCTCCGAACTGTGCACAGTTTGGGCCCGGGTTCAATCGAACCTAGAAAAGGTTCTCAAAAGCTCAAGGCCGATAGGAGACGTTCCAAGGGGGTGAACTTTCAGGTTGGGGATAAAGTATGGTTGTCCTCCAAGAATCTATCTCTCAAGGTAGCTTCTAGAAAATTTGCTCCTCGCTTTATTGGACCGTATAAGATCACGGAGGTTATTAATCTGGTATCGTTTAAGTTGGAGCTGCCCGAGTCGTTCCACATTCATAATGTATTTCATAAATCTCTACTTAAAAAGAACCTGTTGTACCGTTGAAAGCCTCGCCTCCGCCGGTTCTTGTTAGTGATGCTGTCGAGTATGTGGTATCTAAGATAGTGGATGTCAAGAGAGTGCGTAATTCCTTAAGTACTTGATTCACTGGAAGGGGTATGGACCTAAAGAGAGATCTTGGGTACCTGCCAGGGAGGTTCATGCTCCTAGACTTGTTCAAAAATTTCATTTAGAACACCCTGAAAGGCCATCGCCTGAAGTCTTGGGTCCGGTGGCCCCTCGTAATATGGGGGGTACTTTGCCGAAGGCGCACTTGGTCTCCCATCAGCCGCAGACCTGCTGCTTAGCTTTGGGAGCGAGGATCTGTGTTTGACCTCGTTCCCAGGGCGGCTTTGCTAGCTGGGAGGCTCCCTGCTCTTAGGTCTGCCTTAAGCGCCGAGCTGATCACTCGGTGCTCGACTGGTCGGTCTGTCGGTCATGTGACGCTGGCCACGTCACATGACCCTCACTCCCCACTATAAATACAGGCAGCCTGCTGGCCACAGGTTGCCTATTAATTCTAGGTTCCTGGCATTTTGTTGGACTACTGAATACTACCTGACCTTGTTCCCTGACGATCCTTTGCCTGCTCCTCCTGTACTGCGCGTCTCTCCTGGTATCCTGACCCCGGCTTCCACCTGACAATTCTTTGCGGACTCCTGTTGTACTTAGTTTCTATCCTGGTATTTGACCTCAGCTTTTCCTGACTATTCTCTGCTCATTCCTTAGTACTGCGTAGCTCTAGGTATTGACCCGGTCTGTTCATGTTCCGTTATTTGTCTTGTCTGTCTTCCCAGCACGTATCCTAAGTTAGGGACTGCCGTCTAGTTGTCCCCTATCATTAGGACTTGCGAGGCAAGTAGGCAGGTCCAGGGGTGAGGGTGGAGCGCAGTGGTCACTATCCTCCCCCCTGTGTGTAGTGTATGTGACCGTCACGACTTTCCTTCACTGCAGAGGACGACGCTCACTGGTTATTACTAGAGATGAGTGAATTTCTCAAAAATTAGCCGAATTTTCCAGAAAAATTTGCTTCGATCCAAATTAATTAGCAATCTGCCTTTTCCGGGCTGCATAGAGCCTTTATATGGGTGTAGAACGCTGTGCCTTGCAGTAACACGCAACACGTAGTGAAATAATACTGTCAGTCAGTATGACATGCAGAGGACAGGCGTCGCTATTAGAATCACTGCACACTACACTTATTTGGGCAGTCACGGGGCCAAAACCGACATAATAACTCAAGTATTAATTTAGCCTTACAGGTCGATGTTAGTGTAGAAGGAGCACACTACTTTTACACCCTCGTCAGCTGATTCCACATAGATGTCTAGAGAACCTGTTCTATTAAACGCTTATACAAGTAGAGCCCCCCCCCTCCCCGACAGAGTGGAGAGGGTGTCAGCAGTGAGTTTGTGTTGATGTCACTGATTATTTTGGCCTTCCTCTGATCCGTCAGAACAATAACCCACAAAAAACGGATCCTGTGTGGAGCATCCACCCTCACTTGGTCAGCATTTACTCAATAATCCATCAGTATTGCTAAATCACAAAATAATAATGTTGGTAATATACTGAGTTACAGTCACTCACCTGCATGTACTACCGTGAGATGGTGCTCACTCCAGGGGCAACACCCCAAGCCCGTAGAAGTGTATAAACAAGGAGAAGTAAATCTTACTTCTCCTTGTTTATACAAAATAATAATGTAATATTGTAAAATTCAGTGTTTCCATGCTAAATCTGCAGTGTGAGGGCCTTGTGTGGCTTCTACACACTTTCAAAATAATCCTTTTGTGGGGCGAATAGATGCTGGATGATCGGGACACTCCATGAGCTGGGGCCTGGTTGGTTGGTTTGAATCTTGACAAGTGATGAGCGGCAGGGGCAATATTCGAATTCGCAATATTTAGCGAATATTTGGGCGAATATTCGTCATAATAACGCAAATTCAAGAATTCACTATTATTTTTTTGATTGCGAAAATCGACAATGCAATACAAGCGTGGGTCACTTTTGTAATATTTTTCAAGCTGCTAGAAGTTTCCTGAAACTGGAGAAAATGATTGGCACGGCAGAACATTACAATAGCTTTATATGCAGATAGAGTGCTCCAATTTATTTGCGATTTGGCAAATGGGCAATTATTGATGCGCTTATTTTTGCGCAATACATGCAACTTCACATTTTAGCAGGTCTTACTACATATTACTGATTGGTACATTAGGTATTGTTGTGAAATTGTGACATCACGGCACTATGTCTGCAGCATGTATGTATGGACAGCAGAACCTATTAGCTACAGTATATCACTGTCTAACCTACACTGACTATGTCCCACTAACTAGCTGTATTAGGCTACTTTCACACTAGTGGCGCGGACCTCCGGCAGGCTGTTCCGTCGGGTGAACAGCCTATCGGATCCGTCCTGCCGCTAGTGACCGTGTGCTCCCGGACTGCTGCTCCATCCCCATTGACTATAATGAGGGCGGGGCGGAGTTCCGGCAGAGGCACTGCAGCGCACGGCGAGAGGCTGCCGGAATAAATGTCGGACATGTTGTAGATTTATTCCGGCAGCCTTTTCAACATGCGCTGCCGTGCCTCCGCCGGAACTCCGCCCCCATGATCAATGGGGACGGAGCGGCAGTCCGGGGGCACACGGTCACTAGCGGCAGGATGGATCCGACAGACTGTTCACCCGACGGAACAGCCTGCTGGAGGTCCATGCCGCTAGTGTTAAAGTTGCCTTATACATCTAAGCTAACTATCTAATGTAATTACACTGCAAAGCACAGAGCACAGCAATGTCACTGCTGTCTCTCTCAGAACTGCAAAAAATGGCTGCTGGAGAGTTTCCTATATAGTAAAGGGGTAGGCAACTTTCCTATTGGTTGAAAGGGATTTTGCTAAGCTCAGACACAGACATTGCAGCCTTCTCATTGGCCCACAAGCAAGAAGGGAAGTTACTGATGAAAACAAAATCTAGAATATTTGAGATTATAAATAGATAGCACTATATGCTACATCTTCGCGAATTCTCTAAGTGGCAATATTCGCAATTAAAATTTGTGATTTGAATATTCGCGAACACAAATCTTGACTAACTTTGTGACTCTTCCGGGTTCCAAGCTATCTTGGAGCTTTGTCTTCTCATTGTCTGTAGCTACTGGAGGCCTGTTCAAGCCAGGCAGGTTTCCCCCAGAAGTATCTTTGTCGATGAGGCTTTGTCTCCAGGTGGAGAGGAATTGTTTTCTTGGCATGCTTTCTCCATCAAAACACCACGTCGTTGAATAAACAGAAGACTGGCCGATTCTCTTCTGTCTTAGCAACATGTAATTTTTATTAGTAAATTCATTGAATATTTATTATTAAATTTAACCAAAACTTGATTAAAATGATAATAAAGTATACTTAAATTTGCCAAAACTGACCAAATAACTCAAGTATGAACTCAGCCTTACAGGTCCATATTACTGTCAAGAAGAAGTGCACATCTTTTACACCCTTGTCAGTTGATTCCACATAGATGTCTAGAGGACCTGTTCTATTAAACACTTATACAAGTAGAGCCCCCCCCCCCCCCCCCCCGACAGAGTGGAGAGGGTGTCAGCAGTAAGTTTGTGTGGACGCCACTGATTAATCTTCCCTTCCTCTGATCCTCCAGGGTCATTTGGACCTTTAATTCACAATGATCCGTTAGCTTTATATCTTTGTATTCGCTATGCAAAAGCATAACATGTACACTGATTTAACTCTCATGTGATGATATTTTCTGTTATTTGACATTTTTCCATGGTACAGATGTATATTGTTTGTCATGGTTTGAATCTCTCTGTGACAATGGCCACACCCATCTGCCTCCCAGCCAAGCTCTTGAACTAATCCCTGCTTACCTCATTTGCATAGCCAATCAGAGGGGTTTTTACAATTTACCAATTGAAAGAGGTGTTCCAACTGTCAATATAAATATATGTGGGGCATTCAATAAAAATTTTTGTCAGTTTGAACTCACATACAGCCTGACTGGTGTTAGTTCTGTGAGAATTAAAACGACACGAGAGGTCGTTTTAGGCCGGATCATCAACAGAGGAACCAGCAGATATTGTGGTCACATCAGGAAGTGCCGTGAGAGCAGAATAGAGCGAGCAGGGGCTTGTTACACTGTTTGTGATTATATCTTGCTGTCTAAATAAAGATTTGCAAAAAAAAAAAAAGAACAATAACCCACAAAAAATGGATCCTGTCTGTCAGCTTTTGCTCAATAATCTATCAGTATTGCTAATGCCAAAAGAAAAACAGGAGTGGATCTAAAATAGAGATGACGTGAATGGAATATTTGCATGTCTTCTGTGTTTTGTACACACTCCTGCTTTTGGCTACCAAATCACAAGACAATTCTGATGGGACCATACAGGTCTTACAGCTGCTACTCAGACAGGATCCATTGTAAGTCTCAATTTTCCTTCCTTCTGACAGATCAGAAGAAAGGTCAAATAAATTATGTCAGCCAGGCCAAAAGCCAAAATAATGGACCAGTCATGAAGTGGGGAGGGTGAGAACAGCATGAGAAGTCCACAGAGTGGACCTATCAAATAGTGGTGAGGTGTAAGCAGCATGAGGAGACCATAAAGTGGCCTAATGACAGGGTCTGGAGGTGGAAGCAGTATGAGGAGGCCACCGAGTGGCACAATGACAGAGTCTGGAGTTGCCAGCAGTATGAGGAGGCCACCGAGTAGCACAATGACAGAGTATGGAGTTGCCAGCAGTATGAGGAGGCCACCGAATGGAACAATGACCGAGTCTGGAGGTGGCAGATGCAGCAGCAGCAGCATCATGAGAAGGCCACCGAGTGGCACAATGACTGAGTCTGTAGATGGCAGCAGTATGACGAGGCCACCAAGTGGCAGTGTGAAATAGTGTGGATATGGCAGCAGCATGAGGAGACAACAGAGTGACAAGGTGACATAGTATGGAGATGGCAGCAGCAGCATGATCCCACAGAGTGGAAAGATTACATAGTGGGGAGATGGCAGTAGCAGAGGCAGCAGCATCCCACAGAGTGGCAAGGTGACATAGTGTGGAGATGGCAGTAGCAGCAGCAGCATGAGGAGACCACAGAGTGGCAAGTTGACATAGTGTGTAGATGGCAGCAGCAGGAGGAGACCAAAGAGTGGCAAGGTGACATAGTTTGGAGATGGCAGCGGCAGCTGCATCAGGAGACCAGAAAGTGACCCGGTAACAGAGTGGGGCGGTGGGTAGGAATACCAGTACCCGCTTACGAAGGAGGGTGAAATAAGGAGCATTTGGCATCAGATGTGCGGCATCAGGCGGGTTGCAGCATCAAATTAGTAGCTGAGGCAGGTATTCAGAAGAAACCGGTCTCTTGTATCAAAGTGTTGGTGTGGTACCATGGATGATCTAGTATGATGCATAAGGAATTGGTGGTTTGAAATCCTTGCTGATCCACATCTGATTCATCTTGACAATGGTCAGTCTCTCCACATTTTGGGTGGACAGGGGAGTTCTCCTTGGGGTAACTATGGCCCCCGCCGCACTAAACACCTTCTCTGATGCCACACTACTGGCCGGGCAGGACAGCTTTTCCAGGTAAACTCTGCTAGTTGCGGCCACAAATCCAGTTTGAGTACCCAGTTGTCCAGCAGATCTTCAATGTGGGGTGGCAGGGTGTTGTCCAAGTATGCCACCACCTGCTGGTTCAGGTCCTGCTCCAGATCTACCTGCTGCTGCTGGTGAGGTTTACTATGCGGGTAAAGAAAGCTACTCATCACCAACTCTAGACTCAGGCTGCTGCTGATGGAGCTGGTACTGCTCCTGCAACCCCATCCCTCCCCAGCAGCCATGGCAGGCGAATGTGAGGGCAGAGGGCTCCCCCGGTCAGACCTGCAAGAGGATGGACAATGGAGCCGATAGGCAGCGGCCAACCGACTACATAGGATGTCTCTGTAGTAGTTTAGTTTGTTCTCCTTCTCGGGTGTAAAAAAGGCCCCCATTCTGGAACTGGTAGCGAGGGTCCAACAAGGTGGAGAGCCAGAAGTCATCCCTCTGCCAAATGGTGACAATTCGGATGTCACTACGCAAGCAAGTGAGCATGCAGCGGGCCATTTGTGCAAGTGAATCGGAGGGACTCCCTGTCTCCATCTCCACTGCATACTGCCACGGTGTGTTTGGTCCTCTGTCTCGTCTTCCTCATTGTCCTGTGGCTCCTCTGGCTGCTCCTGCTCCTCCTGTCCTGTCAGCTGAGTAGAAAAAACACCCATTTGGCAACACATTGCCTATGCTTCAATGTCCTCCTCCGCCTCCTCCAGTTCAGCCCCCACAGGTCTCATGTGGCCGTGAGATAGAGGCCCCACGTCTCCAGTCCCCTGACCAGCCATTGTTACCACCATCTGTTCCAGGACATGAAGCAGTGGGATGACGACGTTGATCCTGTAATCCTGGCGACTAACAAATAACGTGGTTTCCTTAAAGGGCCTAAGCAAACGACAGGTGTCACGCATGAGCTGCCAGTGGCTGTAGCCGTTCCTTGCTGAAAAGTGAAGCTGAGCCTACAGCATATACTACTGTACTTCTCGTGGTGAGGGAACAGAAAAGGACAGAGGAAGGTTGAGGACAGGTGAGGCCACAGGGCCTGCTCCAGGGCCATGCCAACTAAGGGTTGTGTCTAAAGAACTCAATGACTGTTGGCTGGGGGTGTCTGATATCACTTGGGATGACCGAGTTAACCAATCAAGAACCGCTGGGTTGCTGGTCAAGACATGACGCTAGATGACACTGGGAGTTCAGGCCTCTCGCTGCGACTACTGCTGCCACGACCCTTTACTCTAGAAATATGACAAGAAACGCTTTTAGTGCAAATAACAACAAATGTGAACGGCATGCATTTTTCACTTTTTCTCTAGCAATATGACAAGAAACGCTTATAGTGCAAAAAACACCAAATGTGAACAGCATGAATTTTTCTCTTTTCTCTAGAAGTACAGTATGACAAGAAATGCTTTTAGTGCAAATAACACCAAGTGTGAAGTGTGTATTTTTCTCGTATTGTACTGAACTGACAATAGATGTTTTAGAGCAAATATCACCAAATGTGAACAGCATCTATTTTTATCGTACTGTACTATAATAGGGCACTAAACGCTTTCACCATATATAGCTACAGAAGTGAACAGAGCATATATTTCTCTTTTTCTACAGCTATAAGCCACTAAAGACTTTTCAACATAACACTTGCACCCCTACAGCAAATTTCTGGAATGACAGAGCTGTATAATGGCTATTTGGATCCCCAAATAATCTTTCCCTGCACTTGTAAATCATATTTTTTTTCCCAAAATTATGTTTTCTGTATGACTTTCCCTAGCACCTGCAATGTCTGTCCCTGCACCAAGATGCTGTGAAATGATTCCTCCCTATTGTTATCGTGCACTTATAAACCACTTTGTTTTTCACAATTAGAGATGGCATTGCGGTTCGTCCGACGGTTGTTTAGCGGCAAACTTTGCGCGTTCACGATTCACCATACATACGGCCATATGACGATGTCCGCCAGAGCCATATTCTTTTGCATTGCGCCGAACTTTGACCCATGACACATCCATCAGGTGGGACTGAACAGTAAATTGAGACATTTCAGCACATGGACACCCCCCCCCCCCCCCCCACTCTATAACAGAACCCGATCTGGCAGCAATTTTACATTATGTGTTTTGCCAGTGTAAGGAGAGGTTGCTTTGTGGAGTAGGGACAGGCTGTTAATGACACCAATTGCTAGCTAATATGGTCACAAAAGTCCTTTTAAGGACTGGTATAGGAGTGCTATTGATGGGTGTGATATACTGAGGGGTGTGATACACTCTTAATATACTTACTAACATAGAAAGTATATTATAGTGCATTTTGTACTGTGCAGTTGTGTGTGGTTCCGAGAGATACCGCAGCTATATAGAGCAATAAGTGCTATTGAAACAACTATTTGCAATGGGTGTGATATACCGGTTGCCCCCCAAAAAACTGATTGAGGGGTTTGATATACCTGCTAGTGTTAATCGAGCACCGTAGTGCTCAGGGACTCGGGCTGAACACATCATGATATTCGGGTGCTCGGCCAAGTACCCGAGTATAATGGAAGTCAATGGGAGAACCTGAGCATTAAACCAGGTACCCGCTGCTCTGAAGAGGGGAGGGTGCCTGGTTCATAAGAAAATGTCAGATATTGTTGGCAACACCACTGAAATGGTTCTGTAACAGCATGGAGAGGATGTATGGATGCATCTTGGACTCGCTGGTCACTGCTGGGAACTATGTTGTCCGATCAGTACAACACTTTTACATAATGACAATAATACGCACAAAACCAAGGGGGGAAAAATTGATTTTACAGGAAAAATTTATAGAAAATTACTTGTATATAAAGTGAAAATTACAAGGAAGAGGCACTCTTATACACCCTTAGTTACACATAAAGGAGGGCATCATACACACCCTTTAAAATTTATGCAAGTCACACACTCCTGATTCTTGGAGGTAGTGACGATAAATACCAATACAGGACTCTTAAGATGCCCTGTTATTGGAATGAGTAATAAAAAATTACAGGCAATGTCGCTGTGCTATTTTGGATGAGGAAACGTTATACAGGAGAGGCCCTGCTGCTGCTTTGCTGACTCTAGATAACTTCTGCCTGATCGCAGGTCTCCGTGACATCCACGATCCATTTAGATATCTTCCCTATCAACTTTCGATGTTCTTTTATGTGCCTAACATGGTGACCAATGGTAATGGGAATCATTGTTCGATTTAAGAGAGGGAGCCTGATAAACGGCTATGGCTACTACTTCAAAGCAAGGCAGCATGAGTTGCGGGCCTGCAGATGAGCTAACTCTGTAAAAGATTTTAGGTGCGGGCCTGATGGTGAGATGACCCTGTAAAACATTATATGCGAGTGCCTGCGGGTGAGCTGACCCTGTAAAACATTAAATGCGAGGGCCTGCAGCTAATTTGACCCTCTAAAAACCTCTATGCGAGGGCCTGCATGTGAGCTGACCCAGTAAAAGATTTTAGGTGCGGGCCTGCAGGTGAACTGACCCAGTAAAAGATTTTAGGCGCGGGCCTGCATGTGAGCTGACCCAGTAAAATATTTGAGTTGTGGGCCTGCAGGTGAGCTGACCCTGTAAAAGATTTGAGTTGCGGGCCTGCTGGTGAGCAGACCCTCTAAAAAATTATATTTGAAGGCCATATATGCGAGGGCATTATGTGTGACGAATAAGCAATGCATGTTGATATGACGGAGGAGGAGGAGGATGAGAAAAGGAAGATTCAATCATTTACCATTGTATATGGTGGAAGGGGTGCATGGGAATACATTCTATTAACTACATTAAAAACAACACATGCAAAGTGCCTTTATGTTCATCAGCATTCCTCTGGTGGCGTCGAAGTCATGGTCAATCCAGGCCTTGTTCATTTTTATGAGTTAACCTTTCAGAATTTTCAGTTGACAGGCAGATATGTTTATCTGTTATAATGCCACCAGCAGCACTAAATACACTCTAAGACAAAAAGCTGGTGGCAGGGCAGGCAAACACCTCCAAAGAGCCATTTCTTGCCACGTCTCCAGCTTGGACACCCAGTAGTTGTAAGGCACTGAGGGATCATTGAGGACGCGGACACGGTCTGCTATGTACTCCTTCACCATCTTCCAAACTTTTTCTCTCCTTGTGGCAGTAGGCCGCAGAGTGAGGGTGCTGGCGGGGTGTCCTGAAACTATCCCAGGCTTTGGAAAGTGTTGCCCTGCCTCTGTTGGAACTGCTGTGTGTTTCCCTTGTCTCCCCTCCTCGGTTGGCCAAGGAAGTACGGACTCTGCTGCCAGCATTGTCAGATGCAAAATTTTAAAGCAATTTTTCAACAAGGATCTTCTGGTATTGCACCATTTTGCTCATCCTCTCCACCAGAGGAATGAGAGATGAGAAGTTCTCTTTGTAGCAGGGGTCGAGAAGGGTGAACAAACAGTAACAAACAGGGGTCGCAGGAAAGGCAGCCTAACATAAAGTTAGCCATGTGTGTCAGAGTACCAACAGGCAAGACTTTGCTTTCATTATCAGGAGGCTCACTCCCAATTTCCTCATCCTTTTCCTACTCTTCTGCCCACCCACGCAGAACAGATGGAATTAAACTTCCATGGGTACTACCCTCTGTAGCTGAGGCAACCGTCTCCTGCTCCTCCTCCTCTTCAGCCTCCAATTCGCACTGAGAAGACAAACTGAGAGTGGTCTGGTTATCATCAAATAGTGTAATGTCTTACCCCATTTCCACCTCTTCCACATCCAAAGCAGAAGTGGGATGGTGATGCTGATAATAGCGTTATCGCCGCTCACTATCTGTGTTGATTCCTCAAAGTTGCGTAAAACTTCACAGAGGTCAGAAATCCATGCCCACTCCTGGCTTGTGAATAGCGGAAGCTGACTGGAAAGGCAACGACCTTGTTGCAGCTGGTATTCCACAACTGCCCTCTGCTACTCACAAAGCCTGGTCAACATGTGGAACGTGGAGTTCCAGTGCGTGCTCACGTCGCACAACAGCCAGTGAGCTGGCAATTTCAAGCGCTGCTGTAGCTTTGACAGACAGGCTGAAGCAGTTGGTGACTTGTGGAAATGTGCACACACACAGCGCACCTTCACCAGTGCATAGCTCAGGAAAATTGGGGTATGTTTTTAGAAACCACTGAACCACAAGGTTTAATAGGTGGGCAAGGCATGGGATGTGTCTAAGGTTCCTCAGCTCCAAAGCCGCCACCAAGTTGCAGCCATTATGAGGCACAAACATGCTTGGTTCTAGGTTGAGTGGCGAGAGCCACAACTCAGTCTGGTCTCTTATCCCCTGCCACAGCTCTGCGGCGGTGTGCTGTCACCTAGGCAAATCAGCTACAGCACAGCCAGTTGCCGCTTCCCCACTGCAGTGCTACACTGCTTCCAACTGATGACTGACTGGTGCTGCACGCGGATAATTCGGAGGTCGAAGTGGAGGAGGAGGTGGAGGAGGAGAAGTGTGGGTTGGAGCCACTAACGTAGGTGATGAAATTGGGGCCCGCAATCCTTGGAGTCGTTAACACCTGTGCCGTCCCAGGGTATGAGTCGCTCCCAGCCTCCCCAACATTCACCCAGTGTGCCGTCAGGGAAATGTAGCATCCCTGGTCGAAAGCACTTGTCCACGTGTCCGTGGTTAAATGGACCTTCCCAGTAACAGAGTTGGTCAGGGCACATGTGAAACATGTTGGTGTAAGGCTGGCAGGGCCAGCAATTTGGAAAGCTGCGCATTTAGTGCTATGGCCTGTGGGTGGTTGGCTGGGTATTTGTGCTTGCGTTCAAATGCCTTGGGTTAAAACATTTGGACACTGCGCTGGGACAGGGAAGTGGATGTGGTCGCTGATGGTGCTTGCAAAGATCCAGGTGCAGGGCGGGAGGCATCTGGGCCTGCATCTTGGACAGGGGTTTGGCCAGCATGTAACACAAGGGAAGAGGAGGCAGTGGTGTGACGCACAGACACAGATTGTGGACCCAGTCATTCGGCCCACCTATTAGGGTGCTTTGATGCCATGTGGCGGATCATGCTGGTGGTGGTGAGGTTGCTAGTGTTCACGCACCGGCTCATTTTGGTGTGGCACAGGTTGCAAACTACTATCATTTTGTCGTCCGCACTTTCCTCAAAAAAGCGACATACTGCCAAACACCCCTTGGCAAGGGAGATTTACGCAAGGTGGTGCTCCGTGGAACGGTTGCGGGCCTGTTTAGTGGGCCTGCCTTCTACCTTTTGCCACCCAACTGCCTCTTCCAGCCTGTTGCAGTGCTGCAGATCCCTCCCCCTCTGTACTGCTCTCCTTGCTCGGCTTGTTGACACCTTCCCAGGTTGGGTCAGTGACCTCATCGTCCAGCACCTCATTTTCCATTTCCTCACTCTGGTCTTCCTCCTGATTTGTTGACCTAACCACAACCTCAGTGATTGACAACTGTGTGTCATCCTCTTCCTCAACCTCTTGAGTAATTGCTATTGAGTCATTGGCAACTGTGTCTCATTATCATCCACCTCATTAAACACTAATTGCCGTTCCCCAGCGTCATGTTCTTGTGACTCTGGATGCTCAAGAGGTTGGGAATCGGGGCACAAGATCTCAAGTCCCTCTTCAAGCGTGCTTGACGAAAGGGCCAAATCAATTAATGGCGATGAAAAGAGGTTCTCAGAATATCCGAGTGTGGGATCACTTGTTTGGCCAGACTGTAAATGGTGGGAGGAAGGAGGATCAGGGTGAGGGTTGTGTGGATCATACTCCTGGCTACTGAGACTGGACTTGGTGGAAGACAGGGTGGTGCTTAACCGACTGGAAGCACTATCTGCTGCAATCCAATCGACCACCTGCTTGCACTGGGCTGACTTCAAGAGTGATGTCCTGCGCTGCCCTGCAAACTGGGGCATGAAGCTAGGTATCTTGGATGATTGTTTTTCTTGTGCTCTGGCAGCAGGCACAGTTTCAACGCGCACAGGGCCACGGCCTCTGCGTGAACCATTAGCATCACGGCCACTTCCCCGTCCCTTAATGCCCGCCTTTTTCATATTAAATGTTATATGCAGGCTTGACACACAAGATGTGGCATGGATGTCACAGTTCACAGCAAGCACAGTATATGGAAAAAGTATGGAAAAAGGAAAATAGATTTCACTTATATTTCTCTTGTCCTGACACACACGCTATTGCAGCACAGATGTGACAATTCACTGCAGACACCGTTTATAGGCAAAGTGTGAATAAATTATGGGAAAAATGTATTTGTTGTCACTAATATTTTTCTCAATATCTGGGCCTGACACACAGATGCTATTGCAGCACAGATGTGACATTTCACTGCAGGGCCCGTTTATAGGAAAAATGTGGATAAATTATGGAAAAAATATATTTGTTGTCAGTAATATTTTTCCCAATATCTGTCCCTGACACACAAATGCTATTGCAGCACATATGTGATAATTCACTGCAGGGATCGTTTATAGGAAGATGTGGATAAATTATGGAAAAATATAATTGTTTTCAATAATATACTTCCTATCTCTGCCCCTGACACACAGCAGGTATTGCTGAACAGATGTCACAAGTCACTGCAGACACCCTCTATAGAAAAAGAATCGCAAAGTATGGAAAAAAAAATAATTAAGACTACTTTGCAAGGTTACATTTCTGCCACCACACACAATAGTCCTTAAAAGGACTTTTGGGTCTTTGAAACGTTTTAAAATTCAATAAATTGCAATTACAAACTCCCTACATTATCTGTCCCTTCCTAAGCGCAGCTCTCCCTGACTCGCAATGAGCCGAACCCACGTCATCGGGTGCTATATAGCACCCTATGACGCGTTCCGGCCAACCAATCACTGTAATGCCAGTAGCCAACATGGTTACTGACATTACAGTGATGGCAGTACTTACCTGCACGTTTATTGGCTGCTTAGCAGCCATGAAACGTGCTGGGAGGAGACTCGAGCATGGCCCTCAAGCACATACGGTACTCGGCTGAATACCACCATGTGCCGAGCATAGCGATGCTCGAGCCGAACAGGTATTCGGCCGAGCATGCTCGCTAAATACTAGTTATAGACTTTTAGAGGATGTTGATGCTGTAGATAGTGCTGACTATGGTTTGTACATTTATTCGGTCTATTAAAGAGTCATCAAAGAATCTAATATATAAAGCTGAGTGTATGTGTATGTGTGTATGTCCGCTAAAGGAATCCGCACTTTAGCATTTACAATCACTAAATTTGGCACACAGGTACACCAGGTGTCCGGGAAGATTTTAGACCGGGTCTCCGCTCTCTAGCACGTACCATTCCTGAGATAGTCCCAAAAAAATGCATTAGCCAATAGAAGCCTGGTCTCATGACCCTTATCAGCCAACAGAAGCTCGCAGGCCCTTAGTCTCCACATACACACAGTTTTACACCAGGTTTCCATAGCAACCCAGACATTTTTTTTTTTTTACTGATGTAGGTCATCTTTGAGGATTACACTGTTAAGGGAGTGGAATGATGTGGAGGTCCTAGTTCCTGGGCCACTTAGGGTGGCCATTCAGGCCACCCTCAAAAGATAGACTTAAAACTCCTGCCCCAGGTACTGCTAAGCCATACCCCCAACCCGTTAGGCCATGCCCCTTCTCACTCCGCAGCTGATGGGAATTTAAAAAATAAAGGAAAAATTTTACTTCTGTCAGCTGCAGGGGTGGGAGGGAGGGTGACTTTCTCCCTGCAGCTCACACTCAGACAGCTGTTCAAAAGGACAGGCCCTGTGCCGGATGGAGGACAGGGAGTCTGAAAGCCAGACTCTCTGGCCTAAAACTGGACCTCTGGCCACCCTAGGGGCAGGCTGCTGTTGAGGTCACAGTTAAGGGAACGGTACGCTATGGAGGCCAGTTTTAAGGGGCAGATTACTTTAGAGGCCAGTTTTGTGGAAATCACTGTTAAGGAGGTGGGGTACTGTGGAGATCACTAATAAAGGGACGGCCGCTGTGGAGGTCACTGTTAAAGGGGAGGGCACTATGGATGTTACTGTTAAGGGGGCAGGATGCTATGGAGGTCACTGTTAAAGGGGTGGGCTACTGTAGATTTCACTGTTATAGTGGATACTGTCAATATCTTTTAACAACACACAAACATTAAATGAAATAAATTAAATATACCCTTGTGAAGCCAGGTCCTTCTGCTACTATAATGATATCGAGGAAACTACACTATACTTACACTTCACTTTTATTTCCATAAACTAGGCTAACTCCTGTGGCAGGGATGGGGTACGGCAGGATGGGGTCAGGGGGCTCATTTTCAATAAATAGTTCTGGTCCTGCTTATCTTATAAGTTTACTCATCCTCAATGCAAGCAAACTGGTTAATTTGTAAAAGGCTCCCTTAAAAGCAACCTTCCTCATTCAAAATACAGTGCAACCATAAGGCATTAAAGTAAGAGCAGAAAGGAGCTGGGCAGATTGATCTATATTCTAAGGGGAAAGATTCTGTATCATTTGTATTTTATTTATTTACACATCATGCAGTGTTTAAGGGTCCAGTGGGCAGAGGTTTAAATAAATAAATAATTAGTTCTATTTAATCTTTCCCAACAAATAAAAATTACATTAATCTGCTTAGCTCCTCCTACTTTATAACATACTGGTTGCCAATGGAACTGCATTTTCAACATGACAGACTCTCTTTAAAGGATAATTTCTATAAAAAATGTGACAAAGTTTTAAAAAAGAGTTTTCATCCGTTTTTGTTTTATATATATTTTTTCAATAGTAAATTGCTACTGATATGACCCCATTAGAGAAGATTTGTGGTCAAAATCCTCTTTTACAGTAAATCCAAATCAGAAGTCGTAGATTAGTATATCTCATCATACAAAGGAAAAAACTGAATCTGTTAACTTTCCCACATTTCCAAGCCAGCAGCTCCCATATTTTTTCTTAGAATTTGCTGCTAAATCTTTGTCTTACAGACATGTTTAAATAAATATGTTGTTGTATTACTGCTGGGTCTTCTGGGTCTTCTTGATCCCCACTGGGACTTCCGATTCTTTTCATGTTTTTTTTTTTTTTGTAGTGCTTTATTTTGCTTCTCCAGTCCACACTTGAAGTAAACCTGGTAATTTCTGTATTGTCAGCTCTAACATTGTCAGAATTCCCACTTACATATGGAATGCTATGATTAGCATTTGTTTATGAGAGCTGCCAAGTGTGAGTAGTTTTGAGGCCTAAGTGATACCACCTTTATCCTTGAACAATGTGGATTCATACATTTAAACGAAAACAGTTATATCCTAATGAATAAAAACTCTTGGTAGAGAACTCATTATATTATATGTAGAATATTATTTTAACTACTACAAAGCAAGTATAGCAGAAACTAAATTCATTTTTTATATCTCTCCACAATGTCTCTGGTATATTTATACTATTCAATATCCATGAAATATTCATGGTTTGCTTAAGACTTTGACTTTAATACAAGGTAAAACCAATCTAAAAATATCTCTGTACATCATTTTTTTTTTATTCCAATTTTTGGAATAAAATTGGACATTGGCTGTGAACATGCAGAAAAAGGCACAACAGTCCAACAGTACACAACTTTAAAATGTTAGAAACAAAACACTTTACAACACATATTATAACCGTTAGTCTTCATTTAATTTCTTACAAGAAATCTTCACCAACCAATGCAAAATTAACAGAGGAAAGAATACATAGGGCCAGATTTATCATTAGCTCATGTCAAAATAATGGAGCGAAAAAGTCGCTAATTGTTGCGCAATCGCTAAAACTGCACAATTTATTTTTTACTTTTATTGGCTCTCCGCTATGCTCACCAGTGTTTTCTTATATAAATGAATCTCTAGACAGATTTACTATTGCGACAATTTAAAAAGTCGCAAAAAATTGTGCAATTTCACTCCAGTGAGGACCATGCTTATCTTATGCGACTTTTTAATAGAACATGCAACTTTTTTGTAAAGACGTGCAAATTTTGTAAAGCTGCTTACTAAAGGATAGACTGCTACGGTCAAACCACATTTATCACCGTATTAAAGGACCATTAATAAATCTGACTTTGGACATGTGTAAAAGTGGAGTAAGATGTAAGTGTAATGATAAATCTGGCCCATAGTATTTTATGACTTTAAGTGATTGACATGAGTAGTTAATAAGGTTTTTGGTACAGTATATAAGGATACTCAGGAGTCAGGACTACAGCTTTTTTACATCAGAGTATAAAATGAACACAATATGAACATGGGGAAATTCTTAATTAAAATGTGATTCAAACAATTGCTCACACAGCCATATATATTTTTTTTTGATCTGAATATCAATCTAGTTCTTCATGTCCACCCTGTTTCCATATTGGTGCCATCTGTTGCCATATAAACCTAATCTATGTCTAGATATGTATCTTTATTTGATCTGCATACCTCTAAATGTAAGAAAATATAGGTGACATATCTGGAATATACAGTTCTGTTCTGGGCATCAGTCCATAGAAAGGACGCACTGCAGCTGAAAAAAGTACAGAGGAGAGAGACTAAACTGATAAGGGGCATGGAGGGTCTTAGTTATAAGGAAATATTAAAATAATTGAATGTATTTAGTCTTGAGAAGAGATGTCTAAGCGCCAAAGCATCTTTACCATAACAACTGTGAATCTAGACTAGCTCAGGACGTGGTCACAGCAGGAACAGTGGACAGTTTAATAAGGGTTTAGATGATTTCTTAAAAGTAAACATTAATGCTTATAAAAACGTGTAGAAATCTGAGTCTCACTTCCTTCTGGGATTCGCGTCCCCACCTATCTCTTGGTTGAACTTGATGGACTTATGTCTTATTTCAACCGTATCAACTATGTAACTACAGATCGCTAGCAATCAGTTTTCGCATAGTGTTGCTAACCAATCGCGACTTTTCCTCCTTCACTCCGAACTGTAACAGCAATACACAATAACGCCAGTAGATGGCAGTGTTAACCTAAAGTACCTAATGACACTACACTACACTCGATTCTCCTTTGCTCCAAGACTAGTATACACAAATAAAAATAAAAAAATATAATTTTATTCTGTAGCAATATAATATCTATCTGTAACATTTTAAACTTTTTTCTTTTTATCATACCTGTACTACCTATCATCCATAATGTTTTTTTAACCCTATTATGCAATCTACCATCCATACATTTTTTATATAATCATTCATTTATCTATCATTAATACATTTTCAATATAATATATATTTTTTTTTACGGATGCTATATTATTTTTAAAATAAATCACTATCTATTACCTACAATAGACATCATATAATTAGGGTTGAGTGAACCAGAACTGTAAAGTTTGGGTTCGTACTGAACTTTACGATTTCAGCTCTTACTAGTGTAGAGAGAGGAGGCTGCAGCTGTGAGGGAGAGATTAGGAAACAATTCTGGTGTTCTTTGTGTTAAATCTGAAAACTACAGCGATTATTTTTGTGGGTGCTATGCTATATTTTTGTACCCCTGAGCCCAGTGCCACAGAGAAATAAGCTTTAATCAGTCTGCTTGTTAGGTCGGCGGCGGCGACCATTTTTGAAAGTGCAGTGCACTTGAAACTGCATGTGTGCCAGGGACATTACTTTAATCCAGTTCTGGTAGCTCGGTAGCTCAGTGGGTGACATCTAGGTATTTTTTAAGGATACCCGCAGTGCATATGTCCCAGGGGAAAGGAAAATAATATAGGTAATCTGTCTGTGACTTTAGGGACCTGAGGGGGGGGGGGACATATTCAAATGTTTTTGTGTGAAGTACCCCTGTGCTAAATATCTGACAGGGAAAATCTATTCATTAAATTCATCTGTTAGATTCCAGGGGGACAAATTCACTTTTTTTGGTAGTCAAGTACCCCTGCGGCCTGCAGTGCATACCTGCCAGTGAAAAGAATTCAATTACATTAGTATTTCACATATTTGTGTGACCTAAAGCGAATTTTTTTTTCTCTTTCTGACACCGGCACTGCATATAAAACCAGTAAATACTACTGTTACATTGTCGGTTGAAAAATTATCATTTTTTGTGTTAGAAAGTAAATTTTTTGGCCTGTGCTGCATTTTTGACAGTCCAGAAAAAACTGAAAATACTGCTGTTACATTGTTGGTTGAAAAGAAATATCACACTTTTTGTGCCAAATAGTACTTTTGCGGCATGTGCTGCATTTCTGACAGTCCACTAAAACCGTTAAATACTGATGTTACATTGTCGGTTGAAAAAAAACCTCACTTTTTGTGCTAGATAGTACAGTTGCGGCCTGCGCTGCATTTCCGACAGTCCCAAAAAACGTTAAACACTGCTGTTACATTGTTGTTGGAAAAAGCACACTTTTTGTGCTAGATTGTACATTTTCAGCCTGCGCTGCATTTCTGACAGTCCACTAAAACCGTTAAATACTGCTGTTCCATTGTTGGTTGAAAAAAACTCACTTTTTGTGCTAGATAGTAAATTTCTGGCCTGCGCTGCATTACTGGCAGTCCACTAAAACCATTAAATACGGCTGTTACATTGTTGGATGAAAAAAAGCACACTTTTTGTGCTAGATTATACATTTTCAGCCTGCGCTGCATTTCTGACAGTCCACTAAAATGTTAAATACTGCTGTTCCATTGTTGGTTGAAAAAAACTAACTTTTTGTGCTAAATAGTACATTTTCGGCCTACGCAGCATTGCTGACAGTCCAATAAAACCGTTAAATACTGCTGTTACATTGTTGGTTGAAAAAAAGCACACTTTTTGTGCTAGATAGTAAATTTTCAGCCTGCGCTGCATTTCTGACGGTCCACTAAAACGATAAATACTGCTGTTCCATTGTTGGTTGAAAAAAACTCACTTTTTGTGCTAGATAGTACATTTTTGGCCTACGCAGCATTGCTGACAGTCCACTAAAACCGTTAAATACTGCTGTTCCATTGTTGGTTGAAAAAAAATCACTTTTTGTGCTAGATAGTAAATTTGTGGCCTGCGCTGCATTTCTGACAGTCCACTAAAACCATTAAATACTGCTGTTAAGTGTTGAGCGTGAATATTCGTATAGCGAATATTTATCACGAAAATCGCAACTTCACTAATTTGTGAATATTTTGAATACAGTGCTATATACAGAAAAAAGTAGAAATTAACGTGCTTACATAAAACTATACCTTAATTGTTAACTGGGTTACAGAGCAAAAACAGTTTGCTCAAGTGATATCCTATATGAGATGGATATTTTACATAAAAACTCCTACTATGCGGGCAGGGAGCCTCCACCATCAGGAGACATCCCTGTGCACAGGATACTAGACCTATAAGGTTATCTAGGGAAAGACCTTTCCCAGTGATTTACCTACCACCCCCAGCCTCCTAGGTAATATTTATTTTATTGGTCCTACCTAATGTCTATCCTAGCTATAGTAGGAGGTTTTTGTAAAATATCCATCTCATATAGGATATCACTTGAGCAAACTGTTTTTGCTCTGTAAGGCTATGTTCACATTTGCTTTCAAGCTCTCCGTTCCTGTAGTCCGTCCGGAAGTAGAAAAAAAATCTAAAAACGTATCCGTTCAACCTCCCATGGAAACTAATTGACGTATGTATGCATGCGTTTGACTCCGTTAGTTGGTAATACGTTCGGAATACGTTTTTTCAGACGGAAGAAAAAATCCTGCTTGCAGGATTTTTTTCTACGTTCAGAATAGCGGATTCTTGACGGAGCGTCCATTCATGTTCATTGTAGTAAATGAGAAACGGATTGTTACATTTTTCTATCGCGGACACAACATTCCTATAGTACGTTTTTTTGTTTATGAACATGCGCAGAACAAACAGGAACTTTCAAACGAAGACAGGAAAACAAGGTAGTGTCATGTGACCGCCATGTGAGCGCTACTCCTCACCATTTCTGAAAGCTGATGTTCAAGTTGGAGAAAGTCTCAAGAAAAGGGTATGAATTGATGCAATTGAAAAGTATTTACTTTAATCATGTACTGGGGGATGCTATTTGGCTACTGGGGCTAATATCTTTAAACTGTGGATGCTATTAGGCACATGGGGGATGTTATTAGCCTTTTGTGAGATGCTATTACGCTACTGTGACATGTTATTAGGCTACTGGGCGCAAATATTTTGAAACTGTGGATGATATAAGGCTACTGGGGAATGCTCTGGCTACTGGGGGATGCTATAAGGCTACTGGGGAATGCTATTATGCTACTGTGGAAGGCTATTGGAGGATGCTATTATGCTACTGGGGGATGCTATTCGGCTACTGCCGGGGGTGCTACTAGGCTACTGGGGGATGCTATAAGGCTATTGGGGGATGCTATAAGGCTACTGGGGAATGCTATAAGGCCAGATGAGAGTCATGAGGATCTAATCTGCCGTCTGATTTTGTGTGGGTCATTCACATTGTAGAGTGATCTAAGTTGTGGTCTGGTCTGTTGATGTTGGCAAAAGTCGAATTGCAATAGGGGGTTGATATAATTTTAAGGACCAAAGCAGCAATTTTGTGTTTTGACTAATCCCTGTTTTAACCCTTGTTACATCTTGTGCGTGTATGTTGAAATATGTCTATAAGCTTTTGTCTATAATGGTTCTGTAACGTTTTCAGATGTCTTCGCCTTCTCCTTCGGTTGGCAGTCGAAGTACTCCATCCTTTCACATGCAGATAAAAATCTTTAAATAAAAATAAATTATTAATGTTCCAAATAATAAATATGTCTGAACCACAATACATATTTATATATTTCCGACACTGAATCCTCTGCTGGTGAGGAATTGCGTTTTTCTCCTGAACCAATGGAGTCAGTAAGTGTGGAATGTTATATTTAGATTTTTTGGTTTCTACACATCCATAATTGGTACAATGGATATAAACTCTAAAGGTACATGATTTGCCAACACTGCAAAAGGATAGATAGGCCAATGTATTGGCAACAAGATATGAAAGAGTGTATATGGGTGATGCATTTTGGTTGCTGCAGGGCAGGCAGACGGCAAGTTTCAATGAATCCAAAACTGTGTTTGTTTTTCAGACACAGGAGGGTACACATTCCATTGAAAATCCGCGAAGTAGTCGTCATAACGACGGCGATGTGAGTATCTATACTTAGGTTCTCTAAAGTTATCAAACCTATATTATTTATTAGGACACAAACAGGCAAAGTGAAAATCCATCACCTGTTCAAACAAGAACTTCCAGGCGGGGTGGTCGCGGACAACGTGGTCGTGGCAGTCGTCGTGGACGTGTAGGCCGTGTGAGTAGGCACATGTGCTGTGATGTGAGCTGTCCACATGCCCCCAGTATACAGTATCTTATATCACCTATAAGATAACGTGGCCATCATACCCCCCCCCCAAAAAAAATTATTATTATTATAACAAATGACCGTGAGGATTGGAGACATTGGTTTTACCCCAAAAATTTTTTAGTTTTGCTTATCCCATAATGGACATACCATGGAACAGGGGCCACTCTCATATTAAATTAAAAGCAACGACCCGCTCGCCAAGTCTATATTTTATACCCCTTCACACTGAAAGACCAAATACAAGGATACCAATTTTTTTTTACAATTTTTTAATTAAAACCAAAGATGCAGTGGGCAGTGGTGGCACATTCAACATATTCGCTATACAAGTTTTAACAAAAAAACTTAAGTGCAGTTGGAATTGCAGGTAGCTTTTTAAGGTAATGATAACATTTGTTTTAAACCAAATAGGGTAGACAGCAAGAATTGGACGAGGAAGATAGGCAATTTCTCCCAATCATAAACTGTAAGCTGCTAATACAGCTGGTAGAAGCAAGGCCAGCTCTATGGGACCAAACAGACCCCAAACATTCGGACCACAACACGACTCGTCGACAATGGCAAGAGGTCTATGCCAATGTGGTTCCCACATGGAACGATTTGAGCCGTCAGGCTCAAAATAATTGTGGTGCATTCATTTCATTCCTTTTGTTAATTCATTTAGTTTTAGAAGATTTGATAGTGATGTTTCTAGTTGGAAGAATAGTGAAGTGAGCATAAGTTTTCTGTTCGGAAAAGTTGGTTTCAACAACTGATACAGCCAATTCAGGTACCGGCCAAAAAAACTGTTATATACAATGCAGAATGTTGGACTGCCTGGGGCAACAGTTTTTTATTCAATCCGATGTCGACAGATAAGAATATATATATAGCAGTATATACGGTTATTATAATTGATCTTTATTTTCTAGCTGAAATCATATCAACACGCTGGCGGTCAATAAGCGATAGGTATATGCGTGACCTCAATCGTGATCGAACCGTGCCAAGTGGTTCAGGTACTTCTCGAAGGAAACCTTACCAATATGCACCACATCTTCAATTTCTTCAACGTTGTTTTCAGCAGCGCACGTGAGTTAAATATCATAAAGGGAAGCAAAAAACAATAATGAATATAGAAATTATACCTTTATTTTCCCTATCTATTTTAGGACTCATTCAAGCACACTCCCTCCTGAAGCAGAACCTCTTGAACATGAGGAAACAACCGAACAATTGTCTGGACGATCTACCGATCAAACTTCGTTACCATCTCAGTCACAGGATTCTGCTCTGGAGTCGCGCCGCCGCCAAACTGACACATGAGCTCAGATTGAAGATACTCCAGTTCATTTCTTCTGCCTTTGACAGAGTTTGAAGTAGGCCGAGACCACTTTGAAGACCACATAGAGTCTTTGAGGATCTTGCACTGATCTTCCGAGATTGTTTATTAAAAATAGAGGAGGAGCAAACTCGGTATAAGCAAGAGTTAACTACCATGATCAAGCATGTCGAGGTAGTTTGTCATCCAGAACCCCTTAACCATAATCAGCAGTTTCTCTTAACATTAAGTCATTGGATGGACAACATGACTCCAGAGCAGAATTGTGATTGTCGAGTGACATTGATCAAAACTGTTTGGAATATTAAACACCCTCCACCCTCTCATTTTGGTCCTCTGGCTCAGTCGTATCCCCCAGCCACCTCCTACCCAACATCCATGACTTCTCCACCGGCTCACTCATACACTGAGCCACATATCGACCCAAGTCGCAAAACTTTCAACAGTCACAAAACTTACCCCTATCCCAAAACTTTCTATAACCACAAAAAATTCCCCATTCACAAAACTTTAGCCAGTCCCAAAACTTTCCACCATCCAACACTTTACCTCCGTACAACAACTTCCAACAGGCCCAAAAAGTAGGCACTGCACCAAACTTTCCAGCTTTCCACAACTTTCCATCAACATCCCACAACTTTTTTGTCACCACCAGACATCTGAGAAGCTCTGACAGACGTCCTTCAGAACCTCCTCCTTGAGGTTCCTTTTGTTTTGCTTTCATTTTCTCATCTCGTTAGCCTCTCTCAGCTGTCATGTAGTTGCACTGATTGCATCCCTTTAAATCCCTTCCCATACTGCATCACTTTGCGGTTTATATTACTTCCTGGAGTGTGTGCATGCTGATGCTACTACTGAGTCTTCTACAGATAAGTTTTGTTCATTCATTTGTGTTTTCCTATTTGCTGGATCCCAGGTGACCCTGACTCCCTCCGTATCAAGTGTAGGGAGCCGGTGGTCGTGTCCCCTCACTATTATAGGGTGTTCAGGTGTTATACAGTCGAGGTACGAGGATATGTGATCATCTACCATTGAGATTTTCGCATAGGCTGAGCAGTTAGGGAGAGAGCCAGGTCTGTTGCAGGGCTCTCCCTTTTGTTCCTTAGTTTTGGATCCAGTCAGTCGGATCTTCATTTTGTGTCTTCTAGTTTTCTGTACACCTTCCATGACTTTTATTCCATCCCAAAGCCATCCACCATCCCAAAGACAACCTACGTCCCACCAATACCCAACGTCTCACACATTTCAACCTTCTCAAAGCCATAGCATATCCCTCAGCTATCAACCTGCATCAACCTTTCAAGAGACTTTAAGCCAATCTAAATCACAGCTACCTTCCTATGTCTCTGCACAAACACCTTTGCAATCCCAAAGCACTGTTAGTTCTCCAACACGTCTACAGACACCAAGTCCGAATGTGATTTCTATGTCAGCTCCAAATAGAATCTCCAAAAACGACGGTGTTTCTACCTCCGGTTTTCCCACTCCCACCGCTTTTAATACCCCTTTCTCAAACAAATCTGTTCCATACCAATCTGGTACTGATTCATATTCCCTTCATACTCCACAACATCAACAACAGGGTGAATATGTCAGATCGCAACAGTCGTTCATGCAATCACTCCTAGACCAAAGTACAGAAGATGATGGGTCCCCAATTGCAGCCCCAGGAAAGGCTCCATTCACTCAACCACCACCCTAGTTAACACAATATATAATATGTTTTCTTGAAGATTATAAATGAGTACCTCACAAGGTTTATATTGACCACTGTGTCAATTTTTGCACTTTAATGATGTTGAACTTAAAAATGTTCTATGTTTTATACTTTTATAGTTTTAGATTACTTTTAAGGATGTTTCAGATATGTGTGTAATTATTGTGCACTTATCAGCTTTCAGAAGCCAATACAAGCTGCTAAATATAGGCAGGTAGTTTGATTTCCTCGTTCATACATTTAGATTTTCAAGAACTAACATGATAATCATAGCAGATTGGACCCTGAAAATAGTAATTGGCCTTATTATTCATGATTACTTTATCTCCAGGCCAAGATGCTAATGACTGACAGTTTTCCAGCTAGTTTTTTTTCCTTATATTAAGGATATAAATGCCATTCATCAGCACATGGGTCAGAGACACAGAGATTAGCTACCATGACTAGACTCAGGTTGGTTCAACTCTTTTAAGGTAATGGACTGCAATGATTATGATGATAGTTCTTGTTTAACACTTGTGAGTGAGTGAGTGACACAGTACACAAATCCATATTACTGTCACTTATTCAGCACCTTTGCGTGGTCTGCACAAAGCTGATGACTTTTTCAGTCTTCCACCTGTTGTTCCATTGCTATTTTCTCGCTATCGTGATCCTCCATTGTACACTAGCTTGAAAACTATGCAAATACAATACTATAAATGGCATATGTCATTACTATTTTCTTTGATATAATGTCTCATGCACAAGACTGAACACACATAGAGACATGGGGTTTGTCAATGAACAATTGTACCTGCTGATGTAATTTAAAGGGGTACTGGAGGACACACCATCAGTGATTACACTGATTCTTTGCATGTTGTGCCATCCACATGGCTGTAGTCTAGCACTTTTTACATCATATTGATGATGCACAGTAGCCCTGTGTTTGGCAAGACATGCATAACATTGAAATAACTGATAATGTGATCTTCCATTTGCATGTTCCATGTCACCATATAACTTCTGTCCCGCTCAAGGAAGACATGTCTCGCGGTGCATACTGTAGTGTGATGATTCAGAACTTGGTATGATGATGCTATCACATAGCATGTGCAATCATGAGAATGGTGTACACTTGCATCATGTACTAAGGAGGATCACAGTCACAGATAGAACAACCTTTTGACAATGGACATTTTGCCATTTCTACATGTAGAGATTATCTTATTCTTTTCTAATGTGAATTCTACTTCCATTGTGTTGAGCTATGTGCTTTTATGGAAGTTTATTTGTAAACTTATGCAAATGATTCTTAAAATATAAAAATATATATTAAAAAAAAGTCTTTATCTAAATAAATACTTTTATTATTTCAAATATACTTTGTCAGTGGTTTTAATACAGTCAAGACTCAAAACGACAAACAAGGGATATGCAGATGGTTGGAGAGGCATAGCTTACCTTCTGCTGATTTAAATGTAGGTAGACCAATGCATCATGGTTGACTCAACAATATATTAAGAACAAACAATAAAATAAACTATGATGTACATAACTAATTACAACTTTCAACTGTACATATTTAATAAACAAACAGCAACAAACAATAGAGATTTTTTTTTATTATTATTAGTTTTTTTTTTAGAACAACGCTGGAATATATAAGTTCAAATATGTTTATCCTGCCAAGGCACAGATCCAGCTGAAGAAATGAAATATTCTGCAAATCGATCGCGCATGCGACTCACAGCAACTGTTGATTTTGGGCCAGTTTCTATGTGATCTCCTGGTTGATTTAATGCCAGTGGCTCAGTAGGCAATGGCTCTTTGGTCAGTACATAATTGTGCAACACAACACATGCTTTTATGACATCATCCACAGTATCTGTTTTCAATTGTATTGCACGAGTGAATATTCGCCATTTTGCAGTCAATATGCCAAAAGCACACTCGACCATTCTTCTTGCGCGAGTCAGTCTGTAATTGAACACTCTTTTGCGATAGTCTAGACCACGGCTGGCATATGGCTTCAGTAAATTTCCACACATTTGGAAAGCTTCATCTCCGACCAGAACAAATGGAATAGCAGGATTTGTAGTACCTGGTAAAGGCCTGGGCTCTGGTATACCATAGTTTCCCGAGTACAGCCTCCTTCCCATATTAGAATTTTTAAAAACACGTGAGTCATTTGTTCATCCAAAAGCTCCAATATCAACAGACACAAATTTGTAATGTGCATCAACAATTGCCATTAGGATCACAGAAAAATACTTTTTATAGTTAAAAAAGGAGGATCCACTATATGGGGGCTTCAAGACCCTCACATGCTTCCCATCCACTGCACCAATACAATTGGGAAACTGTGTCACCTCAAAAAACTTGTCGGCTATGCTGATCCACTGTTGGCAAGTAGGATGGGGAAGAAATTCTTCACGCAGAAGATTCCAAATTGCCCGGCAGGTATCTTTAACAATGTAAGATATTGTAGATTTTCCTAGTCGAAATTGAAAATGAAGACTGGAAAAACTTTCACCAGTAGCCAGAAACCTACAAAAAAAAAAATATTTAACATAATTTTTACACAAATACTATTGACAAGAAATACACTGCAGCAAAACAACTTTTCGGATTGTCCCACAAGCATTAATTAAAGATCCTTCACAGCAAACAGATCAACATTACCTAGTGGTTGAACGGAAAATGGTATAAAATTTGGATGCATTTACATATTTTAGGTAACTACTATATATAAAAAGTTGTCTCTTGAGATTAATCATATACTCTCAATAATAATCAAATCAAAAAGGCTCTGAAACCCAGTAGAAGCAATAATGGAAAGTTGTACCATGCATACCGCAGAGTGACCATGAGTTGTTCTTCTGGAGTTACACTTCGACGAAATTTCGTATCCTTCCGTCTCAATCGGCGACGTAAACGTTGTGAAAGGTCATCAAAGCCTGCGACACTGACACGGAGATATTCTGAAAATTTGACAGGGTGTTTTCTGAGTTCATGATAACGGGTCGAATAAACACCTTGTGTCATTCGGCATGATGTAATGGGATGCACCCAATATCGCCGTTTCCTTTTCATGGATGACATTCGCATGTTTCGAAGTTTCCATACCATATAGTCCACAGAAAAAAGGACATGAGCGGGCAGCATTGTTCCTCTTCCAGCAATTGGATGTCACAATATAGCACCATTTTTATATAGCATGCAGATAGGGGAGGGACAACTGAAGAAAAAAAAAAAAAGAGAAAACGGATCCGTTACCTGAGTAATTGAACGGATTGAACGGACATTTAACGGACATTTTTAATCCGTTTATTAACGTATCCGTTAGATCGTAACCGTTTCAAAACGTAGCAAAATATGTCCGTTACGTTCCGTTATAAATGAATCCGTTTCAATTTTGAGACGGACGCAATTCATAACGGAAAGCCGAACGGAGGACTAAACGCTGATGTGAACAAGCCCTAACCCAGTTGACAATAAAAGTATAGTTTTATGTTAGCACGTTAATTTCAAATTTTTTCTAAATTAATTTTGGTACGTGTAGTTTATCTTCAATTATCTTCCTAGTCTGTCTACAGTGCTATATACAGTTGCAAAAAAAAAGTATGTGAACCCTTTGGATTTATATGGATTTCTGCACAAAATGGTCATAAAATATGATCTGATCTTCATCTAAGTCACAACAATAGACAATCATAGTCTGCTTAAACTAATAACACACACAGAATTAAATGTTGCCATGTTTATATTGAACACACCATGTAAACATTCACAGTGTTTATTCACAGTCCAATAAAACCAGTAAATACTGCTGTTACATTGTCGGTTGAAAAAAACTTACTTTTTGTGCTAGATAGTACATTTGTGGCCTTTGCTGCATTTCTGACAGTCCACTAAAGCCGTTAAACACTGCTGTTACATTGTTGGTTGAAAAAAGCACACTTTTTGTTCTAGATAGTACATTTGCGGCCTGCACTGCATTTCTGACAGTCTACTAAAACCGTTAAATACTGCTGTTCCATTGTTGGTTGAAAAAAACTCACTTTTTGTTCTAGATAGTACATTTGTGGCCTGTGCTGCATTTCTGACAGTCCACAAAAAATGTTAAATACTGCTGTTCCATTGTTGGTTGAAAAAAAGCACACTTTTTGTGGTAGATTGTACATTTTCAGCCTGCGCTGCATTTCTGCCGGTCCAATAAAACCAGTAAATACTGCTGTTACATTGTCGGTTGAAAAAAACTTACTTTTTGTGCTAGATAGTACAATTGTGGCCTGTGCTGCATTTCTGACAGTCCACTAAAGCCGTTAAACACTGCTGTTACATTGTTGGTTCAAAAAAGCACACTTTTTGTTCTAGATAGTACATTTGCGGCCTCCGCTGCATTTCTGACAGTCCACTAAAACCGTTATATACTGCTGTTAAATTGTTGGTTGAAAAAAGCACACTTTTTGTGCTAGACAGTACATTTGCGGCTTGTACTGCATTTCTGACATAGTAACATAGTAACAAAGTACATAAGGCCAAAAAAAGAAATTTGTCCATCCAGTTCGGCCTGTTATCCTGCAAGTTGATCCAGAGGAAGGCAAAAAAAATAACCTGTGAGGTAGAAGCCAATTTTCCCCACTTTAGGGGAATAAAAAATTCCTTCCCGACTCCAATTCGTCAGAATAACTCCCTGGATCAACGACCCCTCTCTAGAAACTATAACCTGTAATATTATTACGCTCCAGAAATACATCCAGGCCCCTCTTGAATTCCTTTATTGTACTCACCATCACCACCTCCTCAGGCAGAGAGTTCCATAGTCCCACTGCTCTTACCGTAAAGAATCCTTTTCTGTTTGTGTACAAACCTTCTTTCCTCCAGACGCAGAGAATGTCCCCTCGTTACAGTCACAGTCCTGGGGATAAATAGATGATGGGATAGATCTCTGTACTGACCCCTGATATATTTATACATATTAATTAGATCTCCCCTCAGTCGTCTTTTTTCTAAAGTGAATAGCCCTAATTTTAATAATATTTCAGGGTACTGAAGTTGCCCCATTCCAGTTATTACTTTAGTTGCCCTCCTCTGGACCTTCTCCAGCTCGGGTGGCACGGGTTGCATGCTTGATGGCCGTCAGAAGGTTCACCCAGTGGGCAGTAAAAGTTATATATCTATCCTGCCCGTGTTTGCTAGACCACGTGTCTGTGGTCAGATGTATCTTGGCACCGGGACTGTGTGCCAGAGATACATTCAATTGCCACTGAACGTGGCCATATAGCTCCGGGATGCCCTTCTAGGAGAAATATTTTCTTCCAGAGACGTTCCATTGCAGTGTGCCAATGGCCACAAATTTTCTGAAGGCCTCTGAGTCTACCAGTTTATATGGCAGTAGTTGGCAAGCTAGAAGTTCTGGCAAGCCGGCAGTCAGCCGCTGGGCAGGAGGATTATCCAGTGTCATCATCTTTTTACGCTCGAACATTTGGGCTACGGAAGCCTGCCTTTTGCCAGATGAACGTGACAATGGCATGTTGGGAAGTTGAGTGGAGGACAAATGGGAGGAGAGAGGAGAAATAAAAGAGGCAGGATGTGGAGCGCCGTGAGTGTGGCTTTGTGGGTTCTGGGTTCTGATGGCGTTGCTCCCACTGGGCTTGGTGATGGGAGGCCAGGTGCCTTCTTAAGGCGGTCTTTCCTAGGTGAGTTTTGGGCTTACCGCGACTAATGTGTCGACAGCACAGGCTGCAAATTGCAAAACTATTGTCAGCAACGGACAGGTAAAAAAAAGCCCACACTGCAGAGCAATATGCCGGCATCCTGGGAGTGCCAGATACATTAGCAGTCTGCTTTTTGCCTCCTGTGCACTGTAAGTTCTGCTTGCTTCTCCTCCTTTTCCTCCCTATCTGCTGATCCATCTCTCCCTCTGAACTCCCCTCCTCTACCTCTCTTGTGGGCACCCACTTGACGTCCATTGACAAGTCATCATCGTCACCTTTACCACCACTGACATTAGAGATCTCGTAATCGCACGCACCTCCTGCAACTTCCCACTTAGGCTCCGGCCTAGTGCACCTGCCCGACCCTACCACCCCTGTGGAATGGCCTACCTCTTCCTCTGCCTGTCATTTTCAAAATGACCCTGTGACAAAAGTCCCTGTAGAAGACCATTATTTGTGGAAGAAGGTATAACACACTCCTGCCTCAATCAGTTTTTTTTTTTTTTGGGGGGGGGGGGGTAACTAGCATATCACACCAGTAGAAATAATTTGTTCCAATAGCGTTTGTCACTCTGTGTTGCTGCGGTAACGCAGCAAAACCGCAAACAAATGCTGCACTACGCAAATGCACTATATAGAAAGTATATTATTGGTATTTTACAACCCTGCCTCAATCACTTTTTTGGGGGGGCAACTGATATATCACACCAGTTCAATTTATTTGTTCCAATAGCGTTTGTCACTCTGTGTAGCTGCAGTAACACAGCAAAACCTCAAACAAATGCTGCATTACCCAAATGCTTCAATCATTTTTTGGGGGGGCAACTGGTATATCAGACCAGTTAAAAATATTTGTTTCTAATAGCGTTTGTGACTATGTGCAGCTGTATTAACGCAGCAGAACCGCAAACAAATGCTGCACTACCTAAATGCACTATATAGAAAGTATATTATTGGTATTTCACACCCCTGCCTCAATTAGTATTTTTGGGGGGCAACTGGTATATCACACCAGTAGAAATTATTTGTTCCAATAGTGTTTGTCACTCTGTGTAGATGCGGTAACACAGCAAAACCGCAAACAAATGCTGCAGTACCCAAATGCACTATATAGAAAGTATATTATTGGTATTTCACACCCCTGCTTCAATCAGTTTTTTTGTGTGGCAATTGGAATATCACACCAGTTGAAATTATTTGTTCCAAGAGCGTTTGCCCCTCTGTATAGCTGCAGTATCGCAGAAGAAATGCACACAACTGCTGCACAATACAAATGCACTATAATATACTTTCTATGTTAGAAAGTATATTATAAGTATATCATACCCCTCTGCAAGTCAAATTTTTTCATAGCGCGCCTATACCAGTCCTTAAAAGGACTTTTGTGGCCCAATTCGCTGGCATTTGATGTCCCTAACAGTCTGTCTCTGCTCCACACAGCAACCTCTCCATACACTTGCAAAAGACTGAATGTAAAATGGTGGCCAGATCAGGTTTATTTATAAGGTAGAAGGTATGTCCATGTGCTGAAATGTCTCAATTGGCTGTCCTATACCACCTGATGGATGTGTCATGGGTCAAAGTTCTTCACAATGTAAAAGAATATGGCGCCGGCGGACATCACCATATGTTGCCCCGTTCGGCAAACCACAAACGAGCAAAGTTCGCTGCGAAACGACCGCCGGGGGAACCGCAAGTCCATCTGTACTCAACACTACTGATAAACATAAAAATGAAAAATAGAATATATAAAAGGAGCCATAAAATTTAAAAAAATAAGAAATTGTAAAAATATGGCGTTATTCTGTGGCAATAAATAAAATATCTAACAGCTACAGTATAAGATAGATCTATACTAAACAGATTGCCAGTCCCAGGTCAGCAATCGCTCAGATTGGCTAGTCTGTCGTCTGCACAGGATCCTAATGCCGGCTGAAAGGTTTGTGACTGTGGGGATCAGAACCTTCTAAAACGTTTACAGTATATATAATTAGTGATGTCGCGAACATAAAATTTTCCGTTCGCGAACAGCGAGCGCGAATTTCCGCAAATGTTCGTGAACGTGCAAACCGCAATAGACATAAATAGAAAGGCGAATTTGAAAACCCACAGGTACTCTTTGTGGCCACAATAGTGATGGAAAAGTTGTTTCAAGGGGACTAACACCTGGACTGTGGCATGCCGGAGGGGGATCCATGGCAAAACTCCCATGGAAAATTACGTAGTTGACGCAGAGTGTGGTAATGCGATTTATAGAACTTGAATTAATCGCATTGTGATTTCAACTTTCTCAAATCTGACAGTACATTCTAGCATGGAGTCATTCCCATGGTGGTGGGGTCGCTCCATGAGCACGGAAGTCGGCAGAAGTTCTGTTGAAATTGCAATGCGATTTATAGAACTTGAATTAATCGCATTGCGATTTCAACTTAGAGCTTCTGCTGACTTCCGTGCTCATGGAGCGTCCCCATCACCATGGGAACGGCTCCATGCTAGAATGTACTGTCGGATTTGAGAAAGTTGTAATTGCAATTGCGAATTCAACTTAGAGCTGCTGGGTTCCTAATGGTTTTATTGCTAGAATATAATGAAGATTGGGAATATAGTGCTATATCCGTTATATTCGTCAATTCTAGCAATACAACCATTAGGAACTTAGCTTGCATTCGCTAGCTTGAATTCGCAATGCGATTAATATAACCTGCATTATTCGCATTGCGATTACAACTTAGATCTGAGTTCCTAATGGTTGTATTGCTAGAATTGACAGCGAATATAGCACTATATTCTCAATCTTCATTATATTCTATCAATATAACCATTAGGATCCCAGCTCTAAGTTGTAATCGCAATGCGATTAATATAACCTGTATTAATCGCATTGCGATTACAACTTTGTGACACTGCAGCTTCAGAATTAATCTAAGATGGATGCTGTCCTTGCTTTTTGATAGGCGGTGGGAGGGTCTGAGAGGGAGGGTATGCTGATTGGCTGGAATGTGTCTGCTGACTGAGGTACAGGGTCAAAGTTTGCTCAATGATGACGTATAGGAGGCAGACCGAACAAGCTATGTTCGCTGGGAACTATTTGCCGGCGAATAGTTCGGGACATCTCTATATATAATATCCCCCCCTCCCCGTAGGCTCTTGCTCTCATTGTGCCCCCCTAATTTCAAGATGGCCGGCGGCAGCTGCCGATCTCCATTCCGCCCTTTCTTACGCCCAGATCTGTTTCAGGATGGCTGAGCGGTTAGCAGAGTGTCAGCATATAGCTGGCACTCTGTTTTAAACGGCCAACATCTGTGCTCACACCGATGTCAGCCATTTAACCCCTTCCATGCGGTGGTCCATAGTGATTGCTGTATGGAAAGGGTTAAGAGGAAGAGAGCTCCCTCCCTCTACTATCTGGCTGCTGCTGTGCAGTTGCAGCGACCCACATGCTTGACCAGTTTACAGAGGGAGGATGCCCCCTCCCCCATTGGGCCATTGCCATGCTGTGGCAGCGTCCCAAGGGTTACCATGACAAAAGGACGCCTTCGCAGGCTTCCTGCTTGCCATGGTATAGCTAAGCATGATCAGGCTTAGTGTAAAAAAACAATACACTACAATACACTTTATAGTGTACTACAGTGTATTATAAAGGCATCAGACTTACTGGATCTTCAAGAACCAAGTTGTTCTGGCTCAAAAAAATGAAAATAAAAAGTGTTATTGTTTGATATCAACGAGTCCATAACAAAATGATCTATGATAGGGTCATGTTACTTTCTCCACACGGTGAACACCATAAATAAAAAAGAAAAACTATGATGGAATTTAAATTTTGCCCACCTCACATCCGCAAAAAAGGTTTTAAAAGTGATCAAAAAAGTTGTATGTACCCCAAAATGGTACCAGTAAGACCGTCACCTTAACCCGCAAAAAATGAGCCTCTACATGAGAGAATTGCCCAAAAATGTGGCTTTCAGAAAATGGAGACAAAAAATGTTTTTTTTTCTAAAATGCTTTTATTGTGTTAAAGTGAAATAAAAAAAATAAAAAAACATATACATATTAGGTATTTTCTTTTTTCCTTTTCCTAGCAACGAGTTCTATAAAAATATCACATGACCTAACCCCTCAGGTGAACATCATAAAAAAAAATGGTGTCACCTTACATCACAAGAAGTGTAATACCAAGCGATCAAAAAGGCATATGTACTCCAAAATAGTACCAATCAAACTGTCACCTCATCCCGTGAATAAATGATCCTCACCTAAGACAATAGCCCCAAAAATAAAATAAACTATGGCTCTTAGACTATGGAGACACTAAAACATGATTTTTTTTTGTTTAAAAAAATCCTGTTATTGTGGAAAAAACTGTAATAAATAAATAAAAAAGTATACATATTAGGTATTGCCGCATCCGTAAGAACCTGCTGTATAAAAATATCACATGACTAGAATTAATCAGACACCTGAAGTTCGGGTTCGACAGGTTCGGCCAAACTTCACAAAAAAGTTTGAGTTCCGGACCCGAACTTGACCATGAAACCCATTGAAGTCAATGGGGACCCAAACTTTTGAGCACTAAAATGGCTGTAAAAAAGTAATGGAAAGCGCTAGAGGGCTGCAAATGGCAGCAAAATGTGGTTAAGAGCATGGCAAGTGCTCTGTAAACAATGTGGATAGGGAAATAACTTAAAATAACATAAAATACGTAAAAATTAAAAATAATAATCTTGATCTTGGAGAACGAGGTCCATATGGAGTAGGAGGTTGAGGAGGCGGTGGATGTGGCGGTGTAGGTGGAAGTGGCGCTGGAGGATGAGGGGGTAGCCTACACTGCTTTTTGGTTTTACATTTATTTATATTTTTTTTAATTAGGGTACACCCCAAAACATTGGGAAATATAACCTGTGATAACCCCCTCCAGTCGTGCTAAACACACGTTCAGACAATACACTTGCTGCAGGGCAAGCTAGCACCTCAAAGGCGTAAAGGGCAAGCTCAGGCCATATGCCAAATTTGTAGACCCAGAAGTTGAAGGGGGCAGACCCATCAGTCAGTACGTGTAGGCGTGTGCACACATACTGCTCAACCATGTCGCACGTCCCCATGATATCCACAATCCAATTGGATATCTGCTCTATCAACTTTCAATGTTCTTTTCTGTGCCTACCATGTTGATCACGTCTAGCAGCGAGCCGAAGAGGGAGCGTGAGAAAGGAAGCCCACATCCAAGGGAGGTCAATGACTGCAATGTGATCAAGCTGGAATGTGGGACAAATTATTGAAGCTGAAGCTTCCTAGTAAAGGAGAGGCAATTATCCAGTCCCGACTCGGGGAGGTATTGACGATAAATAACAATACGGGACTCTTAAGATGCCCTGTTATTGGTATTTTGGATTTGGAAACATCAGACAAGAGAGGCCCTGCTGCCGCTTTGTTAACTATAGATAACTTCTGCCTGATCGCACGTCCCCGTAATGTCCAAGATCCAATTAGATATCTGTTCTATCAACTTTTGATGTTCTTTTCTGCGCCTACCATGCTGATCACGGTTAGCGGCGAATCAGGGTTCCACGCCAGAGAGGGAGCGTGAGAAAGGGAGACCTCATCCAAGGGAGGTCAATGGCTGCAATGTGATCGAGCTGAAATGTGAGACAAGTTATTAAAGCGGAAGGATTGAATGAAAGGGCCAATTAAAGACGAATTTTACAAATTTAATACCTTGTCACCTATGCAGAGCAGGGGTTTTTGATCGCCAGAAATGGAACAGATGATTTTTAAAAATTTCAGTCCCTGTCACCTATGCAAAGAAGGGGTTTATTCACAGCGAAAATGGTAAAATGTCAACCCGAGAATGGAAAAGAAAAATGTGTGAAATTTATTAACCTGTCTACTAGATAGAGCAGGGGTATATCACAGCCAAAAATTGGTGAATGTCACCCAACTATGTAACAGAAAAATTAGTGAAATTTATTAAACTGTCAACTAGGTAGAGCAGGGGTATATAACAGCCAAAAATTTGAAAGATTCACCAGAAAATGTAACAGACAAATTAGTGAAATTTGTTTACCTGTCTACTAGGTAGAGCAGGGTTATATCACAGCCAAAAATTTGTGAATTTCATCCGAAAATGTAACAGAAAAATTTGTGAAATTTATTAACCTGTCCACTAGGTAGAGCAGGGGTATATCACAGCCACACATTGGTGAATTTCACCCAAAAATGTAACAGACAAATTAGTGAAATTATTTACCTGTCTACTAGGTAGAGCAGGGGTATATAACAGCTAGAAATTTGTGAATTTCACCTGAAAATGTAATAGACAATTTAGTGACATTTGTTTACCTGTCTACTAAGTAAAGCAGGGGTATATCACATCCAAAAATTGGTGATTTTCACCCAAAAAATGTAACAAACAAATTAGTGAAATGACATGAAATAAAATACGTACAAAAAATAAATAAAAAATCTAGATGTATGAGGTGGAGGTCCACATGGAGTAGAAGGTTGAGGAGGCGATGGATGTAGCGGTGTAGGTGGAAGCGGCGGTGGAGGAGGACGAGGTAGCCAACACAGTTTTTTGGTTTACATTTTTTATTTTAAATTAGGGTACACCCTAAAAGAATGGGAAATATAAAAAATACAACAATGAGCAAATGCACTGTAGTATAACAATTACTGGGTAAGGCCGGTGTACATGTCTATTCTGCACAAGGTACGGACAAATCCTGTGGGATCCATGCCTGGTTCATTTTAATGAACGTGAGCTTGTCCACATTGGCTGTGGACAGGCGCTGCGCTTGTCTGTGATTATGCCCCCTGCCATTCTAAACAAACATTCAGATAATACACTGGCTGCAGGGCAGGCCAGCACCTTCAAGGCGTAAAGGGCAAGCTCAGGCCATGTGCCCAATTTAGAGACTGGGAATGCAACTAGCAGTGCGTCTACCAGCGTGCGCTTGTACTCGCGCATCTTACGATTATGCTCCAGTGACGGAATTAAGGATGGTATGTTGTACTTGTAACGGGGATCCAGCAGCGTGGCCACCCAGCAATCAGCACAAGTTAGAATGTGGGCAACTCGGCGGTCATTGCGGAGACACTGCAGCATGTAATCGCTCATGTGTGCCAGGCTGCCCAAAGGCAATGAAAAGCTGTCTTCTGTGGGAGGTGTATCGTCTGTGTCCTCTGTATCCCCCCAGCCACGCACCAGTGATGGCCATGAGCTGGTTTGGGTGCCACCCTGCTGTGAACATGGTTCCTCCTACTCCATCTCCTCATCCTCCACCTCATCACCTTCCAGAACTGTGAGCTGTCTGGACAATTGTGTACCTTTGTGGGTGCAGGAACCCACCCTCGGAGCCACTTGTGAATGGCCTAAAACCCTATGAAATGATCCCTCTTCCTCCTCCTCCTCCTCCTATGCCACATCCTCTTCCATCATCGTCAGGAGCGTTTTTTCAAGGAGGCATAGAAGTGAGATAGTAACGCTGAGAACGGCATTATCGACACTGGCCATGTTGGTAGAGTACTCGAAACAGCGCAACAAAGAACACAGGTCTCGCATGGAGGCCCAGTCATTGGTGGTGAAGTGGTGCTGTTCCGCAGAGCGACTTACCCGTGTGTGCTGCAGCTGAAACTCCACTATCGCCTGCTGCTGCTCACACAGTCTTGCTAGCATGTGCAAGGTGGAGTTCCACCTTGTGGGCACATTGCATAAGAGGCGGTTATACTGCAGCGCTGACAGGCAAGCAGCAGCAGGGTGAGAACACTGAAAGCGTGCACAGACGGCCCGCACTTTCTGCAGCAGCTCTGACATATCGGGGTCATTTTTAAGGAACCTCTGCACCACCAAATTCAGAACATTCGCCAGGGAAGGGATGTGCGTCAAACTGGCTAGTCCCAGAGCTGCTACGAGATTTCGCCCATTATCGCACACCACTAGGGATGAGCGAACTCGAACTGTATAGTTCGGGTTCGTACCGAATTTTGGGGTGTCCGTGACACGGACCCGAACCCGGACATTTTCGTAAAAGTCCGGGTTCGGGTTCGGTGTTCGTCGCTTTCTTGGCGCTTTTGTGACGCTTTCTTGGCGCTTTTTGAAAGGCTGCAAAGCAGCCAATCAACAAGCGTCATACTACTTGCCCCAAGAGGCCATCACAGCCATGCCTACTATTGGCATGGCTGTGATTGGCCAGAGCACCATGTGACCCAGCCTCTATTTAAGCTGGAGTCACATAGCGCCGCCCGTCACTCTGCTCTGATTAGCGTAGGGAGAGGTTGCGGCTGCGACAGTAGGGCGAGATTAGGCAGATTAACTCCTCCAAAGGACTTGATTAACTGATCGATCTGCAGCTGTGGATCATTGAGCTGCTGATCCTCAATTGCTCACTGTTTTTAGGCTGCACAGACCGTTTGTCAGTCTCATTTTTCTGGGGTGATCGGCGGCCATTTTGTGTCTTGTGGTGCGCCAGCACAAGCTGCGACCAAGTGCATTTAACCCTCAATGGTGTGGTTGTTTTTTGGCTAAAGCCTACATCAGGGTGAAGCTGTCACACCAAGTGCATTTAACCAGCAATAGTCTGTTCATTTTTTGGCCATATCCCAGTCTAATTCTGTCACTAAATCCATACCGGTCACCCAGCGCCTAAATACTAGGCCTCAAATTTATATCCAGCTAAATCTGTCCCTAGTGCTGTAGCTGGGCGAGTTATTTAGTGTCCGTTCAAGCACATTTCTTGTTCTGGGTTGAAATACAATTCTCAATTTAGCAATTTCATAATTTAGTGGTTCCTGCTATATCAGAGCTCTTTGAAATCTATCCCAAAAAGGGTATATAATATTGAAGGTGCACATAGGGTCATTCAGAGTAACTTCACACACACCCGCTACTGTGTATTTCCAAGTCTAATTCTGTCACTAAATCCATACCGGTGACCCAGCGCCTAAATACTAGGCCTCAAATTTAATTCCCTCTAAATCTCTCGTTACCCACCGCTGTACTGTTGTTGCTGGGCAAGATATTTAGTGTCCGTCAAAGCACATTTTTTGTTCTGGGTTGAAGTACAATTCCCAATTTAGCAATTTCATAATTTAGTGGTTTCTGCTATATCAGAGCTATTTGAAATCTATCCCAAAAAGGGTATATAATATTGAAGGTGCACATAGGGTCATTCAGAATAACTTCACACACACCCGCTACTGTGTATTTCCAAGTCTAATTCTGTCACTAAACCCATACCTGTCACCCAGCGCCTAAATACTAGGCCTCAAATTTAAATCCCTCTAAATCTCTCGTTACCGTTGTCCTGTTGTAGCTGGGAAAGTTATTTAGTGCCCGTCAAAGCACATTTTTTGTTCTGGGTTGAAGTACAATTCCCAATTTAGCAATTTCATAATTTAGTGGTTCCTGCTATATCAGAGCTATTTGAAATCTATCCCAAAAAGGGTATATAATATTGAAGGTGCACATAGGGTCATTCAGAATAACTTCACACACACGCTTCTGTGCATTTCCAAGTCTAATTCTGTCACTAAATCCATACCGGTGACCCAGCGCCTAAATACTAGGCCTCAAATTTAATTCCCTCTAAATCTCTCGTTACCCACCGCTGTACTGTTGTTGCTGGGCAAGATATTTAGTGTCCGTCAAAGCACATTTTTTGTTCTGGGTTGAAGTACAATTCCCAATTTAGCAATTTCATAATTTAGTGGTTTCTGCTATATCAGAGCTATTTGAAATCTATCCCTAAAAGGGTATATAATATTGAAGGTGCACATAGGGTCATTCAGAATAACTTCACACACACCCGCTACTGTGTATTTCCAAGTCTAATTCTGTCACTAAATCCATACCGGTGACCCAGCGCCTAAATACTAGGCCTCAAATTTAATTCCCTCTAAATCTCTCGTTACCCACCGCTGTACTGTTGTTGCTGGGCAAGATATTTAGTGTCCGTCAAAGCACATTTTTTGTTCTGGGTTGAAGTACAATTCCCAATTTAGCAATTTCATAATTTAGTGGTTTCTGCTATATCAGAGCTATTTGAAATCTATCCCTAAAAGGGTATATAATATTGAAGGTGCACATAGGGTCATTCAGAATAACTTCACACACACCCGCTACTGTGTATTTCCAAGTCTAATTCTGTCACTAAATCCATACCGGTGACCCAGCGCCTAAATACTAGGCCTCAAATTTAATTCCCTCTAAATCTCTCGTTACCCACCGGTGTACTGTTGTTGCTGGGCAAGATATTTAGTGTCCGTCAAAGCACATTTTTTGTTCTGGGTTGAAGTACAATTCCCAATTTAGCAATTTCATAATTTAGTGGTTTCTGCTATATCAGAGCTATTTGAAATCTATCCCTAAAAGGGTATATAATATTCAAGGTGCACATTGGGTCATTCAGAATAACTTCACACACACACGCTTCTGTGCATTTCCAAGTCTAATTCTGTCACTAAATCCATACCGGTGACCCAGCGCCTAAATACTAGGCCTCAAATTTAATTCCCTCTAAATCTCTCGTTACCCACCGCTGTACTGTTGTTGCTGGGCAAGATATTTAGTGTCCGTCAAAGCACATTTTTTGTTCTGGGTTGAAGTACAATTCCCAATTTAGCAATTTCATAATTTAGTGGTTTCTGCTATATCAGAGCTATTTGAAATCTATCCCTAAAAGGGTATATAATATTGAAGGTGCACATAGGGTCATTCAGAATAACTTCACACACACCCGCTACTGTGTATTTCCAAGTCTAATTCTGTCACTAAATCCATACCGGTGACCCAGCGCCTAAATACTAGGCCTCAAATTTAATTCCCTCTAAATCTCTCGTTACCCACCGCTGTACTGTTGTTGCTGGGCAAGATATTTAGTGTCCGTCAAAGCACATTTTTTGTTCTGGGTTGAAGTACAATTCCCAATTTAGCAATTTCATAATTTAGTGGTTTCTGCTATATCAGAGCTATTTGAAATCTATCCCTAAAAGGGTATATAATATTGAAGGTGCACATAGGGTCATTCAGAATAACTTCACACACACCCGCTACTGTGTATTTCCAAGTCTAATTCTGTCACTAAATCCATACCGGTGACCCAGCGCCTAAATACTAGGCCTCAAATTTAATTCCCTCTAAATCTCTCGTTACCCACCGGTGTACTGTTGTTGCTGGGCAAGATATTTAGTGTCCGTCAAAGCACATTTTTTGTTCTGGGTTGAAGTACAATTCCCAATTTAGCAATTTCATAATTTAGTGGTTTCTGCTATATCAGAGCTATTTGAAATCTATCCCTAAAAGGGTATATAATATTCAAGGTGCACATTGGGTCATTCAGAATAACTTCACACACACACGCTTCTGTGCATTTCCAAGTCTAATTCTGTCACTAAATCCATACCGGTCACCCAGCGCCTAAATACTAGGCCTCAAACGCAGCCGCCTGTCTACAGCCAATGTGGACAAGCTGACGTTCATAAAAATGAACCAGGCATGGATCCCACAGGATCTGTCCGTCCCTTGTCCAGATTAGACATTAACTACCTCCCCTTAACCATATATTATTGGACTCCAGGGCACTTCCTCATTCAATCCTATTTTTATTTTCATTTTACCATTATATTGCGAGGCTACCCAAAGTTGAATGAACCTCTCCTCTGTCTGGGTGCCGGGGCCTAAATATATGCCAATGGACTGTTCCAATGTTGGGTGATGTGAAGCCTGATTCTCTGCTATGACATGCAGACTGATTCTCTGCTGACATGAAGCCAGATCCTCTGTTACGGGACCTCTCTCCTCTGCCTGTGTGCTGGGCCTAAATTTATGAAAATGGACTCTTACAGTGGTGGGTGACGTGAAGCCTGATTCTCTGCTATGATATGAAGACTGATTCTCTGCTGACATGAAGCCAGATTGTCTGTTACGGGACCTCTCTCCTCTGCCTGGGTGCTGGGCCTAAATATATGCCAATGGACTGTTGCAGTGGTGGCTGACGTGAAGCCTCATTCTCTGCTATGACATGCAGACTGATTCTCTGCTGACATGAAGCCAGATTGTCTGTTACGGGACCTCTCTCCTCTGCCTGGGTGCTGGGTAGTGTTGAGCGCGAATATTCGAAAAGCAAATTTTTTTCGCGAATATCGCAACTTCGCGATTTCGCGAATATTTCGAATATAGTGCTATATATTCGTAAAAACGAATATTCGTTTTTTGTTTTTTCCCCCCCCCACAAAATTACAGTACACATATAATTGATTGTTTCCCAAAGGTCCAACAGCTCAGATCTTACTCACATTGCCTAGAAAGTGATTGAGGCGCGAATCTTCGTAAGGCGATTTTATTAGCGCACATGCGAATATCGGCACGTCCCAGAACAGAGGCAAAGGGCTTTGCATTCATACATTAGTGAATTGAGTTGCGAATCTTCGTAAGGCGATTTTATTAGCGCACATGCGAATATCGGCACGTCCCAGAACAGAGGCAAAGGGCTTTGCATTCATACATTAGTGAATTGAGTTGCGAATCTTCGTAAGGCGATTTTATTAGCGCACATGCGAATATCGGCACGTCCCAGAACAGAGGCAAAGGGCTTTGCATTCATACATTAGTGAATTGAGTTGCGAATCTTCGTAAGGCGATTTTATTAGCGCACATGCGAATATCTACACTTGTCCCAGAACAGAGGCAAAGGGCTTTGCATTCATACATTAGTGATTGAATTGAGCTGCGAATCTTCGTAAGGCGATTTTATTAACGCAAATGCAAATATCTACACTTGTCCCCAGAACAGAGAGGCAAAGGCCTGTGCATTCATATAGTATAGCACCATATTCGCGAATACGTAGAACTTCGTAAAATTCGATTTACGAATATTCGTATTTTTTATTTTACTTTCCACCTTACAGATTACATTGATCTGTACTCTGTCAACTACTGTCATCACCCCCCACTGTATCTCGATTGATTCCCAAAAGTCTCACATTCCCTAGAAAGTGATTGAGTTGCGAATCTTCGTAAGGCGATTTTATTAGCGCACATGCGAATATCTACACTTGTCCCAGAACAGAGGCAAAGGGCTTTGCATTCATACATTAGTGATTGAATTGAGCTGCGAATCTTCGTAAGGCGATTTTATTAACGCAAATGCAAATATCTACACTTGTCCCCAGAACAGAGAGGCAAAGGCCTGTGCATTCATATAGTATAGCACCATATTCGCGAATACGTAGAACTTCGTAAAATTCGATTTACGAATATTCGTATTTTTTATTTTACTTTCCACCTTACAGATTACATTGATCTGTACTCTGTCAACTACTGTCATCACCCCCCACTGTATCTCGATTGATTCCCAAAAGTCTCACATTCCCTAGAAAGTGATTGAGTTGCGAATCTTCGTAAGGCGATTTTATTAGCGCACATGCGAATATCTACACTTGTCCCAGAACAGAGGCAAAGGGCTTTGCATTCATACATTAGTGATTGAATTGAGCTGCGAATCTTCGTAAGGCGATTTTATTAACGCAAATGCAAATATCTACACTTGTCCCCAGAACAGAGAGGCAAAGGCCTGTGCATTCATATAGTATAGCACCATATTCGCGAATACGTAGAACTTCGTAAAATTTGATTAACGAAAATTCGTATTTTTTATTTTACTTTCCACCTTACAGATTACATTGATCTGTACTCTGTCAACTACTGTCATCACCCCCCACTGTATCTCGATTGATTCCCAAAAGTCTCACATTCCCTAGAAAGTGATTGAGGTGCGAATCTTCGTAAGGCGATTTTATTAGCGCACATGCGAATATCTACACTTGTCCCAGAACAGAGGCAAAGGGCATTGCATTCATACATTAGTGATTGAATTGAGTTGCGAATCTTCGTAAGGCGATTTCATTAGCGCACATGTGAATTTTGCATAGCATATGTATTATGCGATGCGAAAATTCGAATTATCGCATATGCGAAATAATAACGAATTTGAATAATCGCGAATATTTTACGAATATTCTTTCGAATATTCACAAAATTTCGCGAATTCGAATATGGGACATGCCGCTCAACACTAGTGCTGGGCCTAAATTTATGACAATGGACTGTTGCAGTGGTGGGTGACGTGAAGCCTGATTCTCTGCTATGACATGCAGACTGATTCTCTGCTGACATGAAGCCAGATTGTCTGTTACGGGACCTCTCTCCTCTGCCTGGGTGCTGGGCCTAAATATATGCCAATGGACTGTTGCAGTGGTGGCTGACGTGAAGCCTCATTCTCTGCTATGACATGCAGACTAATTCTCTGCTGACATGAAGACAGATTCTCTGTTACGGGACCTCTCTCCTCTGCCTGGGTGCCGGGGCCTAAATATCTGAGAATGGACTGTTCCAGTGGTGGGTGACGGGAAGCCAGATTCTCTGCTATGGAACCTCTCTCCAATTGATTTTGGTTAATTTTTATTTATTTAATTTTTATTTTTATTCATTTCCCTATCCACATTTGTTTGCAGGGGATTTACCTACATGTTGCTGCCTTTTGCAGCCCTCTAGCTCTTTCCTGGGCTGTTTTACAGCCTTTTTAGTGCCGAAAAGTTCGGGTCCCCATTGACTTCAATGGGGTTCGGGTTCGGGACGAAGTTCGGATCGGGTTCGGATCCCGAACCCGAACATTTCCGGGATGTTCGGCCGAACTTCTCGAACCCGAACATCCAGGTGTTCGCTCAACTCTACACACCACCAGGCCGGACTTGAGGCTCACTGGCACCAACCACTCATCGGTCTGTTGTTCAACTCTCGTCCACAGCTCCGTTGCAGTGTTGGGTTTGTCTCCCAAACAAATAAGTTTCAAAACTTCCTGCTGTGTTTACACCTGGCTGTGCTGAAGTTGGTGGTGAAGGTGTTACGCTGACCGGATGAGGAGGCGGAAGAGGATGAGGAAGCAGAGTATGAAGCAACAGGAGGTAAACTGAAGCGCCCTGCAATCCTCTGTGGTGGAAGGACATGGGCCAAACTGCTATCTGCCTCAGGCCAAGCCGCCACTGCATTTACCCAGTGTGCTGTTATGGAGATATAACGTCCCTGACCTTGCTTACTGGTCCACGAATCTGTAGTGAGGTTCACCTTGCCACAGATGGCATTGTGCAGTGCACACCTGATTTTGTCCCCCACTTGGTTGTGCAGGGAAGGGATGGCTCGCCTGGAAAAGTAGTGGCGGCTGGGCACGACGTACTGTGGGACAGCAACCCCCATAAGGCTTTTAAAACTCTCCTTCTCCACTAGACGGAATGACAGCATTTTAAAGACCAGTAAATTTGATATGCTAGTATTCAGGGCCAGAGATAGAGGGTGGGTAGGGGGGTACTTGATCTTCCGCTCCAGTGTTTGGGAGATGGAGAGCTGAATGCTTCCGTGGGACATTGAGGAAATGCTTGATGACCCAGATGGTGGTGTTGCTGGCAGATCCTCTGTTTGCAGGGTGGCAGGTGGCACTGTCACTCCAGAGGTGGATGAAGAGGCCAAGACTGCAGCAGAAGAGGAATCAGGAGAAGCCAGAGACCTTTCTTGGTTTTTGAGGTGTCTACTCCACTGCAGCTCGTGCTTTGCACTTAGATGCCTGGTCATGCAGGTTGTGCTTAGGTTGAGAACGTTTATGCCTCGCTTCAGGGTCTAATTGCACAGCGTGCAAACCACTTGTGTCTTGCCGTCAGCACATGTTCTGAAGAACTGCCATGCCAGGGAACTCCTTAGAGCTGGCTTTGGTGTGCTCGGTCCCTTGCTGCGGTAGGCAGTAGCAGGCGTACTGTCTAGGGGACGGCCGCTCCGCTTTTGCACCCTGCTCCCTCTTCTGCTGTGTTGGTGGCTCTGTGCGACCACCGCCTCTTCCTCCGAACTACACAGGTCACTGGCATGACCTTGATTCCATGTGGGGTTGAGGACCTCATCGTCCTCCACATCATCTTCCACCCAGTCTTCACCCCTGCCCTCCTTTTCAGTCTGCACAATTTCAAAAGCTTAAGCAGTTGGCACCTGTGTTTTGTAATCATCCGAGACATGCTGCGATGGTCCTCCCATGTACTTATCTTTAAACATAAGTGGTTGGGCAGCGGTGCAATCAATCTCTTCCACTTCTGGGGCAGGGCTAGATGGATGGCCCTGGAAAACCCTGCTAACAGAGTCATCAAAAAGAAGAAGCTACTGCTGCATGACTTGGGGCTCAGACTGCTAGGCTGATTTGCAAGGGGGTGAGGTGAAAGACTGATGGGCATTGGCTGCCCGACCAAATACCGCTTAAGATTCTGTTTCCTACTCGCACCTGAGGAAGGTGTTTCTCTTGTGCGTGTAACTGGCACAGATCGACCACGTCTTCTCCCTGCAACAGGAGCTCCACCAGCAGCACCATGACAAGGACCACGTCCCTTATATGACACTCTCCTCATATTTCTCAAAATTAAGTATTTTTGTATTGTCTAAATTGGTGTTTTAAAACATAGAAAATTGTAGCAGTATTTCTAGCTTAAATTGCACACTGACTAATGCGGCAGAGGCCCCCAGATGGAGGGTATTGCCAAAATTTGAGTTTTTTCAAAGCCAGAAAATTTGTAGTATTATTAATAATCACAGATGCATCAAAGGCTGCAATAATTAGTATTTTGCCCAAAATGGGTGCTTTTTTGAATAACAGAATAGGACAGAAGTATATAACACTTGAATTTCAAACTCAAAGATGCAGCAAGGACTGTAAAATTTAGTATTTTGCCCAAAAAGAGCTTTTTAATACCCAGAAAATTAAAGCTGTATTTCTAGCTAAAATTGCACACTGACTCATGCAGCAGAGGCCCCAAATGGAGGGCATTGCAGAAAAATGGGTGTTTTTTAAAACCCAGAAAATTTATGGGTGTTTTTTAAAGCTTGTTTTAGCAATAACATATGCAGCTAAGGCTGCAATATTAAGTACTTTGCCAAAAAAGGGTGTTTTTTAATAACAGAATATGACAGCAGTATATAGCACTTGAATTTCACACGTACAGATGCAGCAAGGGCAAGAAAAAAAAACAGTATTTCTAGCTTAAATTGCACACTGACTAATGTGGCAGAGGCCCAAATGGAGGGTATTGCCAAAAATGGGTGTTTTTTCAAAGCCAGAAAATTATTGAAGTATTTCAAGCTTGTTTTTTAAAATTACAGATGCAGCAAAGGCTTAAATATTAAGTATTTTGCCAAAAAGTTTTTTTTTTAAATAACAGAATATGACAGCAGTATATAACACTTGAATTTCAAACGCAAAGATGCAGCAAGGGCTGTAAAATTTAGTATTTTGCACAAAAAGGGTGTTTTTTAAAGCCCAGAAATTTATAGCTGTATTTCTAGCTTAAATTGCCCACTGACTAATGCGGCAGAGGCTAAAGATAGAGGTTATTGCCAAAAATGTGTGTTTTTTAGAAGCAAGAAAAATTTTGAAGTATTTCAAGCTTGTTTTAACAATAACAGATGCAGCAATGGCTGCAATATTAAGCACTTTGCCCTAAATGGGTGTTTTTTTTTGTTTAACAGAATATGACAGCAAAATATAACGCTTGAATTTCACACTGACAGATGCTGAAAAGGCCGCAAATTAAATATTTTTCTTTAAATGGGTGTTTTTTGAAAAACATAATAAGAAAACAGTATATAACGCTTGAATTTCACACGTACAGATGCAGCAAGGGCTGTAAAATTGTGTATTTTGGCCAAAAAGGGTGTTTTTTAAAACCCAGAAAATTGAAGCTGTATTTCTAGCTTAAATTGCACACTGACTAATGCGGCAGAGGCCCAAGATGGAGGGTATTGGAAAAAATGTTTTGTTTTTTTTAAACCTAGAAAATTATTGAAGTATGTAAAGCTTGTTTTAACAATAACAGATGCAGCAAAGGCTGCAATATTAAGTACTTTGGCCAAAAAGGGTGTTTGCTTTACTAGCAGAATATAACAGACAGCAGTATATAACACTTGAATTTCACACGTACAGATGCAGCAAGGGCTGTCAAATTTAGTATTTGCCCAAAAAGGGTGTTTTTTAAAACCCAGAAAATTAAAGCTTAAATTGCCCACTGACTAATGCTGCAGGCCAGTGGAGTACAGGCCCCAAACATTAGGCATACACTGGACAATAAAGAACAAGTGATTATGTGGCTGGCGATATATTCGACAGTCACTGGATATCAATTTTAATGCAGGCCAGTACAAATAGATGTCATATAGTAGATGACATATGTTTAAAAAAACTAAATCCCCCCTCTTGCAAAAACCCTAAATGATAATAGTTGAAATTCGATAGCACGTGGTCGTCACAGGTGTTTAATTCCTCCGAGGTCCCAAACATTAGGAATTCACTGGACAGAAAAGAACAAGTAATTATGTGGCTGGAGGTATATTAGGAGGTCATTCAATTTTACTGCAGGCCAGAGTAGTACAGGCCCCAAACATTAGGCAGTCACCGGACAAAAAAGAACAATTGATAATGTGGATGGAGGTACATTAGACGGTCACCGTATAACAATTTTACTGTTGGCCAGTTAGATTACAGGACCCAAAAATTATGCATTCAAGTAACATAATTGATCAAGTGATAATGTAGCCGGAGGTGTATTAGACGGTCAAAAGATATCAATTTTACAGCAGGCCAGTGGACTACAGGCCCCAAAAATTATTAATTCACCATGCAGAAAATAACAATTGATAATGTGGTTGGAGGTAAATTGTGTGGTCCCCATATAACAATATTACTGTTGGCCAGTTAGATTACAGGCTTCAAAAATTATGCATTCAATGTACATAAATGATCAAGTGATTATGTGGCCGGTGGTATATTACATGGTCAATAAATATAAATTTTACTGCAGGCCAGTACAAATAGATGGCAAATGCATATGTTTAAAACAGGCATCCTGAAACTGCAGCCCTCCAGCTGTTGTAAAACTACAACTCCTACAATGCTCTGCTGTAGGCTGACACCTGTAGGCTGTTCGGGCATATTGGGAGTTGTAGTTTTACAACAGCTGGAGGGCCGCAGTTTGAGGATGCCTGAAGAACAAAAAATATAAAATTAATTTAAAAACATGGCTAACAAAATCCTCCTCTTGAAAAAAAACACTAAATGATAATAGTTAAAATTTGATAATACGTGGTCGTCACAGTTGTTGATTTCCTCCGAGGTCACAAACATTAGACATTCACCGGACAGCAAAGGCCTTTTATGCCTCTGAATTTACCTAAGACAGGGACTATTATTTTTTCTGGGTGGTAGCGGATATTTGTGGGCTGTCATGGGGAAATTCAATTAAACGTGGTCGTCATAGGTGTTGAATTCCTCCGAGATCCATGCCTCATTCGTTTTTAGAAATGTGAGGTAGTCCACACTGTCGTGAGCTAGACCAGTGCGCTTATCGGTTAAGATCCTCCTGCTGTGCTGAACGTCCTTTCGGACAGGACACTCGATGAGGGGCAAGCCAAGAGTTCCATGGCAAATTGTGACAGCTTTGGCCACAGGTCAAGCCTTCACACCCAGTAGGTGAGGGTTTTCTCGCTTCTCAGAGCGTCCACATCGATCGTTAACCCGATGTAGTCGGACACCTGTCTGTCTAAGAGTTCCCTGAGGCTGGATCCAGAGGTCGGCTGTCGATGGGTTGGCTGCAAGAATGATCTCATATCCGAAGTAACCAACACATCTTCAAACCGCCCTCCTCTTGCATGCGCTGTAGGATTGGAACTCGCAGCTGTTTCTCTGTGGGTGGTAATTCCCCTGCCAGCGGCCCGCAACAGCAGAATTCAGCATCTCTTGCGGCAAGGCCTGGAAATGCTGCATTCTGACAGCCCTCTGTGATGCTGGTAACATGTTCGCCATTTTGTATATGTATCGGAGGTCTAACCACGTTGCCACCCAGTAATGGTCCTTGCCCTTTATCCTTTTTATACGGGGGTCCCTCTTCAAACACTGGAGCATGAGCCCCCCATTTGCACTAAATTGGAAGCAGTGGAGCGGCCTGGCTTCTGCTTATCGCCCATGAGAATGTCATCCTTGATCTCCTCTCCCCATCCACGCACAACACCAGGATTCCCAGAAAAGTTTAAAGCCTGCTCTTCTTGCTCCTTCTCCTACTCCTCTCCCCAGGCACCATCCTCCTCTGACTCTTCTTCAGACTCCTGCTGACTAATCTCAGATGGAGTAGCCCCCCTGGGACCTCATTCAGCAATGCAACTTCCTAATCCTCCTTCTCCTGCTCATCTTCCTACAGGTAGTTGTTAACGGCACATTTTTGCTGGAGAAGCGTATCAAGCATATACGGTACAAGGTGGAGTTCTAGCGCGTCGGGCAGTCACAAATCAGACATCTGTTGGGCAAGTGGTGTCGCCGCTGAATGTCAGCAAAGCGAGCCATGGCTGTATAAGATCTTCTAAAATGACAAGAGATTTGCCTGGCATGCCGCAAGACGTCCTGTACCCTGAGGTTATTTGGCAATGAATCGCTGCACGACTAAGTTCAGGACATGTGCAATGCCAGGTATGTGTGTCATTTTGCCCCGTTTCAGCGCGCTCAGTAGATTGGCACCATTGTCGCACACCACCTTACAACTGTCAAATTGAGCAGGGTTAGCTCCTTATCGGCCTGTGACCGTGGAGCTGAAAGCAGTGCAGGAGCGATGTGGCTCTTGTCTTCCAGGCACAACAGCCGCACAGCATGGCAATGTCTCTGTTATAGCTGTTATAGCCAGTGTACATTTATACACATGACGGCTGCCCCAACACACCCAACTTTGCTATATCTCTATATATGATAGCTGCCCCAGCACACTCAGCTTTGCTATATCTCTATATATGATAGCTGCCCCAGCATACCCAGCTCTGCTACATCTATACACTTGACAGCTGCCCCAGCACACCCATATAGCCTACACTGTGCCACACAATATACAGTATACCTCTACACTGTGTGGGGTTTTTACTGCTTATTGTACAACATGGCACAGAGGTTATATTGTCCGGCATGGTGTAACCTCCATACATTTTATGTACAGTATACAGTAATCCGCCTTGCCATCTATGCTTTGAATCTGGTTTTATATGTTACTTGGTTTTTGTACATTTACTTGCGTGTGCTAGTTAAGACCTGCTGTGATTGGGTTTTAGTTAGTTATTAAATGCTAACATGACAGTTTTTTGGTTTGCACATTATTGATGATTGTATTTCATGACTACTCTTCTAAGGCCTCTTTCCCACGGGCGTTGAGGGAAAAGGTGCGGGTGCATTGCGGGAACATGCGCGATTTTTCAGCGCGATTGCAAAACATTATAATGCGTTTTGCACGCGCGGGAGAAAAATCGGTATGTTTGGTACCCAAACCTGAACTTCTTCACAGAAGTTTGGGCTTGGGATCGGTGTTCTGTAGACTGTATTATTTCCCCTTATAACATGGTTATAAGGGAAAATAATAGCATTCTGAATACAGAATGCATAGTACAATAGCGCTGGAGGGGTTAAAAAATATAAAAAATAACTTATTAACTTACCTTAATCCACTTGATCGCGCAGCCCGGCTTCTCTTCTGTGCTGTGTACAGGAAAAGGACCTGTGGTGATGTCACTCCGGTCATCACATAGTCCGTCACATGATCAATCACCATGTTAAAAGATCATGTGATGGACCATGTGATGACCGGAGTGACGTCACCACAGGTCCTTTTCCTGTACACATCACAGAAGAGAAGCCGGGCTGCGCGAGCAAGTGGATTAAGGTGAGTTAAATTATTTTTTATATATTTTTTAACCCCTCCAGCGCTATTGTACTATGCATTCTGTATTCAGAATGCTATTATTTTCCCTTATAACCATGTTATAAGGGAAAATAATAAAGATCGGGTCCCCATCCCGATTGTCTCTAGCAACTGTGCATGAAAATTGCACCGCATCCGCACTTGCTTGCGGATGCTTGCGATTTTCACGCAACCCCATTCACTTCTATGGGGCCTGCGTTGCGTGAAAAACGCACAAAATAGAGCATGCTGCGATTTTCACGCAACACACAAGTGATGCGTCAAAATCACCGCTCATGTGAACAGCCCCATAGAAATTAATGGGTCCTGATTCAGTGCGGGTGCAATGCGTTCAACTCACGCATTGCACCCGCGTGGAAAACTCGCCTGTGTGAAATAAGGGTATTGCCTTCCTTTATACTGCAGTTCTACTGTACCACTCTGCCTGCGACTTTTAGCAGTTTAGGCAGTAATTTATGATTTTCTTGCTCTCAATAAATCTTGTGTTAAGCTAAAATATATATATATATATATATATATATATATATATATATATGTTCAGACGGTTGCAAGTACTCTTCTGATATGATTTAATCGAGCAGTTTTGATGGGGGGGAGTTTTTTTGACACTCGCCCTGGGAGAAATTTTACCTAGAAACTGCACTGTGCATACATGATGATTTTACTCAATAAACAAGTGTTTTGTTTGTTTAGACTGAGATTACATGACTATTATTTTCTGTTCTTCTGATCCATCAAACGAGAAAATGCAAGACTTTTTTTTTCTTTATAAAATAACTGATCTCTGATGGAAATGCTTAAACGGATGCCAAATGTGCATAACTATTGCTCAGGATCCATCATAACAATATGGTGATGTGAACTCAGCCTAACACTCAACAATTTACTTTTAAACACTAATTTTCTTGCTGAGCAGTTGCATCTAAGCTAAATCAGCCTTGAATGATTGAGATAATAAAATGTCTTTATTCAATATGACAAAAATACATAGAACGATGGTCAAGCAGCAAATAGAACCCCCCCCCCCAAAAGTCAGCGGGCCACACAGGCAGCAGCAAAAAACAAAATACGGGAAATAACAGAGCATGCACCTGTCACTACCTGCACAGTTAGCATATCAAGTTAAAAAGGACCTTTGAATGTTAATTTCTTGAAAGGCAGGCGCATAAGATAAGAAACAAAAAATTTGCCGTACTACCGTGTGTGGCACGCCGACCCTGCAGCCTCCTCCACCCAAACGCCATTTCGCCTAACAGGCTTCTTCTGGAACGCCCTTTTTATCCACATCCACACGCCACAAGAGTTATACTCACAGTACCTGTCTACCTCAGGACTTGAAATAATAGTTATTATAGCTGTACCACTTAACAGGATTCACTCTCATAGACTTGGCTCAAATAGCAGGACACAGCAAATTCGCTTTACTTGTGATATCTCACTAATGCCATTTAATCAACAACTGCATTACCTCAAATGTTACACAAAAGTTTATTAGTAGAACAAATCATACATGAAGGTGTGAGGGCAATTACGCCTGGGTCTATGATTATGGGTTCCACATTCAAATAGCGTAATGTGCACAGAGAAGGCTGATACACGCAATGGTTGTAATCAGTAATCTACTTTATTGTAACATTAGCAGATAATCTTATACCATAATTATTGGTAGATGCCCAAAAGACGTGCGTCACATAAACTACAAGAGGATCTTAAACTTAGAACAGCAGAAACGAGCATTTATACAAATAGGACAGGAGGGCGGGGGGGGGGGGGGGGGGTTGTCAGCTGAATCCCCCCAGCATGCCTGCAAAGAGCTGACACTTGTCTAACATTTTAATAACCTCTAATTTAACTCTGGTTCAGATAGCTATAGAATATACAACATGGAGTTCTATCTCTCACAAAGGTTATTAGTTCACCCTGGTCATTTAAGGCCGCATTGTCACATCTACATAGGGTATGCTGTGCCAGTAATTATTATGCACATATCACTTAAAATCTTATAAAGTGCACCTATGTAACCATCTAGCTACAAATAATATTGCACAAGTCCCATAAGTAGCAATACAAGTAGCTACTGTAACCTTACAGAAAGACAGAATGCTTACTAAAATGTCGATTGAGGGGTTAAAAAATAAACTAAATTAACTCACCTTATCCACTTGATCGCGCAGTCGGCGTGGTCTTGTTTCTTCTTCTTTCAGGACCTGGAAAAGTACCTTTGATGATGTAATCGCGCTCACAACAAATAATAACATCTACACAACACCGAGCCAAAATCCAAACTTCAGTGAAGAAGTTTGGGTCTGGGTACCACATTCAGTTTTTTATCAGGCGCGTCCAAAACGCATTGCAGCCGTGCGATAAAAACTGAACAACGCAACGCAATCGCAGTCAAAACTGACTGAAATTGTGTGCGCAGTCGCACGGGTTTCCCGCAATGCACCCGGGACTCACCCGGAGCAAAACCGGGACACCCGTCTGAAAGAGGCCTTATAATTAATTTCATGATATAATCCCTTACCTTCAAAGCCAAGGGAATATGAATAAATAGAAATGATTTTTATTTAATAATGGCATATATTAGAGATGTCCAGTTCTATGAATATATATATATATATATATATATATATATATACAGTTGCAAGAAAAAGTATGTGAACCCTTTGAAATTATATGGATTTCTGCACACATTGGTCATAAAATGTGATCTGATCTTCATCTAAGTCACAACAATAGACAATCACAGTCTGCTTAAACTAATAACACACAAATAATTAAATGTTACCATGTTATTATTGAACACACCATATAAACATTCACAGCGCAGGTGGAAAAAGTATGTGAACCCCTAGACTAACGACATCTCCAAGAGCCAATTGGAGTAAGGTGTCAGCCAACAGGAGTCCAATCAATGAGATGAGATTGGAGGTGTTGGTTACAGCTGCCCTGCCCTATAAATAGCACACACCAGTTCTGGGTTTTCTTTTCACAAGAAGCATTGCCTGATGTGAATGATGCCTCGCACAAAAGAGCTCTCAGAAGACCTACTATTAAGAATTGTTGACTTGCATAAAGCTGAAAAGGGTTATAAAAGTATCTCCAAAAGCCTTGCTGTTCATCAGTCCACGGTAAGACAAAATGTCTATAAATGGAGAAAGTTCAGCACTGCTGGTACTCTCCCTAGGAGTGGCTATCCTGTAAAGATGACTGTGAGAATACAGCACAGACTGCTCAATGAGGTGAAGAAGAATCCTACAATGTCAGCTAAAGACTTACAAAAGTCTCTGGCATATGCTAAAGTCCCTGTTAGAGAATCTACGATACGTAAAACACTAAACAAGAATGGATTTCATGGGAGGATATCACAGAGGAAGCCACTGCTGCCCAAAAAAAAACATTGCTGCACATTTACAGTTTGCACAAGAGGACCTGGATGTTCCACAGCAGTACTGGCAAAATATTCTGTGGACAGTTGAAACCAAAGTTGAGTTGTTTGGAAGAAACCCACAATACTATGTGTGAAGAAAAAGAGGCACAGCACACCATCATCAAAACTTTATCCCAACTGTGAAGTATGGTGGTGGGGGCATCATGGTTTGTGGCTGCTTTGCTGCGTCAGGGCCTGGACGGATTGCCATCATCGAAGGAAAAATTAATTCCCAAATTTATCAAGAAATTTTGGAGGACAACCTAAGGCAATCTGTCCACCAGCTGAAGCTCAACAGAAGATGGGTGTTGCAACAGGACAACGACCCAAAGCATAGAAGTAAATAAACAACAGAATGGCTTAAACAGAAGAAAATACACCTTCTGGAGTGGCCCAGTCAGAGTCCTGACCTCAACCTGATTGAGATGCTGTTGCATGACCTCAAGAAAGCGATTTACACCAGATATCCCAAGAATATTGGTGAACTGAAAGAGTTCTGTAAAGAGGAATGGTCAAGAATTACTCCTGACCGTTGTGCATGTCTGATCTGCAACTACAGGAAACGTTTGGTTGAAGTTATTGCTGCCAAAAAGAGGTTCAACCAGTTATTAAATCCAAGGATTCACATACTTTTTTCCACCTGCACTGTGAATGTTTACATGGTGTGTTCAATAAAAACATGGTAACATTAAATTCTTTGTGTGTTATTAGTTTAAGCAGACTGTGATTGTCTATTGTTGTGACTTAGATGAAGATCAGATCACATTTTGTGACCAATTTGTGCAGAAATCCATATCATTCCAAAGGGTTCACATACTTTTTCTTGCAACTGTATATTTTTATTGGATTCAAATCAATTCTACCCAAATCAAATATGCTGCAATTACTCAGAAAATTGATATATAGCACACTAAGGCCTATTTTACACGACCGTATGGATTTTTCAATGTTTTGAGTTCCGTTTTAAATGGATCCGTTGTTCCATTTTTTGTTTCCGTTGTGTTTCTGTTTCCGTTCCGTTTTTCAGTTCCGTTTTTCCTTGTGGCATATACAGTATACAGTAATTAGATATAAAAAATTGGGCTGGGCATAACATTTTCAATAGATGGTTCCGCAAAAATGGAACAGATACGGAAGACATACGGATGCATTTTCGTATGTGTTTCTTTTTTTTCGGACCCATTGACTTGAATGGAGCCACGGAACATGATTTGCTGGAACGGAAAAACGGAAATACGGAAATGGAATGCATACTGAGTTTTAAATGAATGGTGCCGTATACGGACCATATACTGAACCAAAAACGGCCCCTAAATGGGAAAAAAAAAAACGGTTGTGTGAAAGAAGCCTAAGGCCTCATGCACACGACAGTGTTTTTTCACTGTCAGTGATTTGGCTTCAGTGGTCTGTGTCCGATTTTGCTTCAGTTGTGTTTCCCTGTGTCTTCCTTTTTTTTTGTCTGACAGGGGAAAAAAAAGGGAAGGTCAATGAAAAGTGTAATTTTATTGCACCAAGGTCTTGTAGAAAAAAACGGACACGGATGACATACCAGTTGTGCATCTTTTTTTTTTTGATGGACCCATTGACTTGAAAGGGTCTGTCCTCCATTTTCCACTGACAAGAATAGGACAGGTTATATTTTTTTGACGGACTGGAATCACGGATCACGGACGCGGAGAAAAAACTGAGGACTATCAGTTTTTTTCCACAGCTCTATAGAAATGAATGGGACCTTCGCTAAACTGTGAAAAATGACAGAACAGACGCGGATGCACACAACGGTTGTGTGCATGAGGCCTAAGGCTGTGATGGCTAACCTCCGGAACTCCAGCTGTGGTAAAACTACAACTCCCAAGATGCATACTTGCTTGGCTGTTCTTAGAACTCCATACAAATGAATGGAGCATGCTGAGAGTCATAGTTTCACAGATGGAATGCCAAAGGTTAGCCATCACTGCTCTAAGGTCTCCCAGGACATAATTTTTTTTCTAAAAAAAACGAGAAAAAATGAGTCTGAGAAGGCCAGTGAAAGCCAAATATGTCGCACTCCACTTCAAAAGAGATACGCAAGACAGTTCTCTTTCCAAAAACAAAAGAAAACCAAGTATATCCAGATTACACTGCTTTGAATAAGACATGCAAGTCAGTTCTCCTTCCAAAAGGAAAAGAAAACTGAATGTCTCATGTAGGTGGCAGCAGGCAAAGTGTTAAATGGCGTATATATTCTACCTAGGTTTCTCACCTATACATGGTGAGGGGCTCCGTTCCTAGCCCTTGAACAATTTACTCTGCAGCCACTTGATTAATGCAGCTGGGCTGAGGCCTACTTAAAGACCCAGGCCCCATTATGTGGGAGAGAGACAAACAGGGTACTTGCTCTGTGTGAGCAGAAGGTACAGGTTGTGGTTACTCTGTTTTACCTGGGACAGTCAGGTATGTTACAGTCTAGTTAGTGCTCAGACGAGCCGGAGTTTTTTTATGTTATGTTTTCTTTTTGAACCATGCATCCTGTACATGTGCTGTCTGTTTATGCTTTCAAAGCTTTCAACCTTAAAGTCTGGGTCTCTATAGCATTGGACTTGTCAGACCAGTGAGCTAAATAGAAAAGTCTATGTTCAAAACAATATTGCCCTGGTTAGCTTAATGGCCTTTGTCAGATTATCGAGGGCACTCTTTCTTATAATGGAGATTACCTAGCAAGTGTGAGGAGTATTGTAATCCAGGCAACTCTGCACCCTTCTACACTTTGAGACGGTTTGGCCAGCTGCATCTTAACGGATAACAGTTTTTTTTGGTTTTTTTTGGGAGTATTGGATTGTGGTGATTAATATCTCCTTGGTGGCCCTATTTCAACTTTTCATTGTGTATTCAATTACCCCTTAATTCCACAGTTTTGTTCCCTTTACTTCCTACTCTTACCTGTGCTTAAAATTGGGTTGCTAGGCATGGTCCGTCTATGTGTTGAAGAAGGGAGGACTCGGAAGCACGCAGCGTGCAAGGTCACATTACTGACAGCCAGGGACTGTAAGTAAATGATTAAAGCAACGTCCTCCCCAGCAGCTGATAACAGTGCCTGGGCTGTGTGCACTTCTCCCTGTCCCTGCACTTGGCAGACGCTCCCTCACTCAGCAGAGCTGGAGAATGCAGAGTTGGAGCAGCGCAGACCAGGGAAGGGAGATCTGCCGTCTGCTCAGTGTATAAATGAAAGCAACGTGTGGTAAGAGGACCCCTTTGTGCTGCAGGAGATTAACCCTTTGGGGGGGCGACTCTGGTTACTGGCTATTGAGGTCAGGCGGGATTAGCCTCAGGGTGAGGGCAGTGGCAGCCATCTTAATCTGAATAGTGAATTTGCAGTTTTATGCAGACTGGTTGCTAAGGGCTGAATCTTATTAAATATGGGGTAAGTCAGTCTAATAGTAACTGATTCTGGAATATCATGTTATTAGTAACTACATACAGTATATGAAAATTGAAATTAGGGTCTAAATGTGACAGTTATCCTTTAAATCAGTCCTGGGAATTGCAGAATCTCATTGAATGCCAATGGTTCTATTGAGAGACATTAGCTAGAGAGAGACAGCGAGTAGAACAACCTCCAGCTTTGCTGCAGCCCATACACTGAAATAAAAATGGACAGAGCACTTCGGGCATTCCACCCCAAAACAGTGGGCGGTACCCCAAGAGTTGTTGTTTTCTATGTTAATAACGTTCAACTCAAAGTGAATATAATGCCTAAAGCACATTACACCCAACTTTTTTTTACACATAGAGAAAACCAGATTAAATTGTTAATGACATGGTACTATACTGCTGCATTACTACATAAGCTTAAAGGGCTTCTGTCACCCCCCAAAAGTCATTTTTCATTTTTGGGCTAATTAAAATCCTTATAGTGCGATTATTCAATATGTAGTGCTCTTACCTTTTTCTGTGGATTAGTTTCTTTAAAAACTGCACTTTTATAATTTGTTAATTACCTGGCTACCAGCAAGTAGGGCGGTTGCTTGCTGGTAGCCGCCGCGTCCTCCTTTAAAAAAAAATGCCCCCTCCTCCTGTTGATTGACAGGGCCAGCGAGCGCTCTCCTCCTTCGGCTGGCCCTGCTTGCGTTCCAAATCTCGCGCCTGCGCCGTACCGGTCTTCAGTCGGCGCAGGCGCACTGAGAGGAGGATGCTCGCTCAGCAGCTCCTGCAGTACGCAGCCCTGCAGGGTATTGCGATGGTGAGGTCACGGTTACTTAGGTAAACAAGAGTTGCTCAGTTTCTTGAAAGACCCTGGGCAGGCGTACAGCAGTGATGGAGAGGCTGGCACAGGGGACCTCTGGGGCACTCTCTGTGTATAGGGACCTGGCCTGATGGTAGATGAGGGATTTGTTATTTTGCAGTGGCTCAAACCTACTGTATCGCCTGGATGCGGTGCACAACCCTTGCTGCCTACCCCTGGTCGCAATAAGGGAAAGAAGTGATAAATGAGTGTAGGGGGCACTCGACTATCTGGAACCAGAAGGACGCAACCAGAAGGACGCAAATAGATGCTTGATGCGGTATATAACTAGTTAATTATCATATCAATAAAATATTAAACATATAGTATCACATATAAAAGGCGCCAAGGTAATATAACAATACTCAAACGTTAAAAATGCCTAAATACAATCAAATATATCACAAATCTCTAATTGATACGGCAGTTTCAGCTAGCCAGCTGACTACTCGTGATTAGAACTAGCGCTACCACCTCATTGTGGTACCAAATGCGGGGGTCACTACGAATCACTTCGCAATAGGACAATGAGATAAAGTAGGTGGTTGGACTCCTGTCCGCAATATCACATGAAATATATATTATGTAAGTGTTTGCCACTCCACAATGTCAATCGACAACATTCCAAACAAAGGCCAACAACTGCTAGGTGGCTACAGGATGGTGTTTATTCGCCACAGATGCGCGGTTTGCAGCCCACTGCCCAATATCGCTGCAGCGTGCTGCAGATGAATATAGATTATTGTTCTTTACATTACCCCTCCAGACGACAAGTGTGGTAATACAGTCTCTGTAAGATGGATCAAGTCTGCGTGCGGTCCACAGCGTCCGAGTGGATGTATAGGACCTTCCTGCTTACTCACGTGATCTCCGGTCACGTGATCTGGATTTGTCCATGTGATCTGGTAGGGGGAAGTATCGGAGGCTGTATCAGCTTGGGGCTTTTATAGTAGTAGTAAGGCGCGCGCCTGCTTCACTGTTCCTTCGCTAAAAATAATTATTTAGTTTGAGGTCTTTCAGAACATCATGCCATATATCGGCTCCTTTGAATCCTGTAGCTGCTATAATCAGACACGTTTCGGGTCTGAACTTGCCCCTTCCTCAGTGTTCAGTGCTATGGGTTACTCACTTTCTTGAAAGACCCTGGGAAGCCGTACAGCAGTGATGGAGAGGCTGGCACAGGGGACCTCTGGGGAACTCTCTGTGTATAGGGACCTGGCCTGATGGTAGATGAGGTGCCCTTGATGTTGCAGGTGTTTAGTGTGCCAGTGGCAAGATCCCTTTAAGATTTGTGACGCCAGTGCCGGTAACGGTGGCACACCGATTTATGAAAGGAATAATTGAGGAACACGATGTCGTGGTGAACCAAAACTTCTTTTTACTGGAAACAGTCAATTATTTACAGTCTAGGTTAAGTTCCACATGGCAGTAGCAATTATAAGCAGCCTTTTACAAATGGCAGGCACAATGTTCTTGCAAGATACTCAGAGGGTTAAAACACTTACAGATCAGGCTGCACCTTTCCTCAGAAATCCTTTGCCCTATTCCTCAGAACTCTTGTCTGTCTTAATCCCAAGGCCTGTATGCCCTATTGATAGCTTTATCCTTGGTCACCAGAACTTCCTTGGGGGTGTGTGTGTGTGTGTGTATGTGTATATATATATATATATATATATATATATATATATATATATCCTTGCATTAAGTTAGATCCTTCTGCCCTTCAGCCCTCAGGTTGGCTGGTTACACTTCTGCTCTGCACTCTCAGGAGGTAAATTCTTCCCCTGGTTGTCAGCTAGAGGCCTGGGCTGTCTAGCTGCATGTCAGGAGGTGGCCCTCAGCTCCTCTCTGCTGAAGTGCATACTCTCTTTTGTCTTTACACAGACTCCTGACTACACAGACTCCCTTCCCTGAACAGGACCTGACTATTTATACTAGGGGTTCCCTAGCTCCCTCTACTGTCTAGAAGGAGGAACTATACCCTGATAGGCCTGATACACACATAACAGGGAAAAATACACATAAAAGCATAGAAATATACATTAAAATGGACTGTTAAATACAATGCCACTGTTCCACAGGAGGTGGAGAACAATGTGGCCCAATTGACCCTTGTGTAGTGCCCACATTTACCTAGTGGGACACTACACTCCTTCCTCAGTGCGCTTGCGCCGGATGTAGATGTGACGTCATCGGCGCAGGCACACTGAGGAAGGAGCGGCCGAGCGAGGTCCTCCTCTCAGTGTGCCTGCGCCAACTGAAGACCGGTATGGTGCAGGCGCGAGATTTGGAACGCAGACCGGGCCAGTTGAAGGAGGAGAGTGCTCGCTAGCCCTGTCAATCAACAGGAGAAGGGAGTGTTTTAAAAAATTTTTTTTTAAAGGAGGATGCGGCGGCTACTAGCAAGTAACCGCCCTACTTGCTGGTAGCCAGGTAATTAACATATTATAAAAGTGCAGTTTTTAAAGAAACTAAACCACAGAAAAAGGTAAGAGCACTAGATATTCAATAATCGCACTATATGGATTTTACTTAGCCCAAAAATGAAAAATGACTTTTGGGGGGTGACAGAAGCCCTTTAACTGCCTCCAGACCGCCTAACGCAGGATCGCGGTCCGGAGGCGGCTGTATGAGGCAGAGTCACACGTTGGTGCGTCATCTCGTGAGACGCGAGATGACGCTCAAAGCCTGCCCGCGCATCGTGGGCCAGCAAAAGTTAGAGGGGGATTACATCATCAGACTGCCAGCCAATGATCGTGGCTGGCAGGCTGAAGATTTAAAAAAAAACGAATCACAAGCCATTTAACACCTTATATTTATAAATATAAGGTGTTAAATGGTTTCTCTGCTCCTCTGCTGGTCCTTTTGGTCAGTTGGTTCCAGCAGAGGAGCAGACATCACAGTGAGTACACCAAACAGCACACTTAGCCCCCAGATCACCCCCCATCACCCAAATAAACCCCTTGATCGCCCCTGTCAATCACCTAGTGAAAGGGAAAAAAGTGATCAGTGTAAACTGTCACTTTTTTTTTCACTGGTATTGACTGTTAGGTTTTAGGATAGTTTAGGCCCCTTGGTTAGGTAGTTAGCGATCGTTTAGCGCCCAGCCCACCGCACCGCAGTCACTGATTCGCTGATTAGCGTATCTCTAATCAGCATTTGTACTTTTATAGTATCTGTAAGTGATCAAAACTGATCACAGTAAGATCTATAATAGTATTAGTGTCACCTTAGTTCACCCTCCATCCAAAACGCAGTGTTTGCCCGATCAGGCCTGATCGGTCGCCCACACGTGCGTTCACCCACGCCCGCCCCGCCGCAGTGACAAATTTTTTAAATTTTTTTTTGATCACTGCACAATCGCTTTACAAGCGCTGCGGCGATAAAAAAAAAAAAATCAGTCTTGATATTTTTTATCAATCGCAGCGGCCTCCGGTACTTCGCTAGCCTCCCAATTGTAAGACAGGCTTGCTTTTTTTTTTTTTTTTTTTTTTTTTTTGGGTGGTCTCAGGTAATACCCCATAAATTTAGTAGTCCAAATGTCAAACAAGGGGTATTCTTCTGAAGAGGCCTACAGGCTTCTGACCCAGTCGGATGAGGAATGGGAACCCTCATCTGACGAATCCAGCGGGTCAGAATATGAACCTGTAGAAAGCAGTGGCAGTCTGACCCAAAGTTTGGACGAGGAGGTTGAGGTCCTTGATACCAACAAGCGTACCCGGCCCTGTGTTGCTACACCACAGGTTGCACAGGATCCGCTTCAAGGGCAGCAGAGTGGGGCTGGCGCTGTCGGATTACGTGGTGAGGCATACACCAGCAGTGCATCCCACCCTGGACCTAGTACCAGCACTGCCGTACAACATGGTGAAGTGGCGAGCACCAGAAGGGCAGTTTAAGCTGGTACGGTGGCACGTGCAATAGTTACCCCGTCGCAGCCACAGCACAGACAGGCCGTAGAGTCCTTAGAGTCCCTGAGGTGCAGGCAAACCCTGATTGGCAGCCCCCAACTTTAGCGGCACCATTGGTTCCCCCTTTCACCGCCCAGTCTGGAGTTCGGGTTGAGACAGCTCAGATCGGTTTGGCACTGGGATTTTTTTAGCTGTTCTTGACTGCGGAGCTCTTGGACATAGTAGTGGCAGAAACAAATCTGTATGCCACTTAATTTATAGCCGCCAACCTGGGAAGCTATTATGCCCAGCCTTTCCGGTGGAAACCAGTCCAAGTTTCCAAATTAAACATTTTTCTGGGCCTTCTCCTCAACATGGGTCTAACCAAAAAGCATGAATTGCGGTCATATTGGTCCACAAATCCAAATCATCACATGCCAATGTTCTCTGCTGCCATGTCCAGGGCACGATTTGAGGCCGTCCTGCGTTTCCTGCACTTTAGCGACAACACCACCTCCCGTCCCAGAGGCCACCTAGCTTTTGACTGGCTCCACAAAATTCGGCCCCTCATAGACCACTTCAACAACAAATTTGCAGATTTGTATACCCCTGAGCAAAACATCTGCGTAGATGAGTCCCTTATACATTTTACCGGGCTCCTTGGCTTCAGACAATACATCGCAAGCAAGCGCACCCGGTATGGGGTCAAATTGTATAAGCTCTGTGAAAGGAAACGGATCTATGAGGGTAAAGATCAGACCCTGGAGCCGGTCGGTTTCCCTGACTACCTGGGGAGCAGTGGGAAGACAGTCTGGGACTTGGTGTCACCCTTATTTGGCAAGGGGTACCATCTTTATGTGGACAATTTTTACACAAGTGTGCACCTCTTCAGGCATTTGTTCCTATAACAGATTGGCTGCTGTGGCACCGCACAACCTAGTCGCCGGGGCTTCCCCCAACGGCTCGTTACCACCCATCTTGCAAGGGGGGAGAGGGCTGTCTTGTGTATTGAAGAACTGCTTGCGGTGAAATGGAGAGACAAGCGTGACGTTTACATGCTCTCCTCCATTCACGCAGACACGACAATACAAATTGAACGAGCAACCAGTGTCATTGAAAGGCCCCTCTGTGTCCACGACTATAATTTGCTCATGGGAGGGGTGGACTTCAATGACCAGATGTTGGCTCCTTATTTCGTTTCCAAACGCTGGTATAAGAAGGTGTCTGTATATTCAATTGGCTGTATATAATAGTTTTGCTCTCTACAGTAAGGCTGGGAGAACAGGATCCTTCCTCAAATTTCAGGAAGAGATCATCGAGAACCTCCTGTATCCAGGAGGTTCCGCGGCCCCATCCACCAGTGTAGTAAGCTGTCTACATGAGCGACATTTCCCCAATGTCGTTGCTGGTTCCTCAAACCAACCGTCACCCCGAAAAAGATGTCGTGTCTGTAGCAGGAGTGGAATAAGGTGTGACACCCACTATTTCTGTCCTGACCACCCTGCCCTATGCTTAGGGGAGTGTTTCCGGAAGTACCACACACAGGTACACTTAGCATAGGGATTGCATCTCACAGGACAGGCACACAGGGCTATTAGGGCCCATTCACAGAGAGCTGCTGCAAACCTCTTCTTTCACCTGGGACAAAGTGCATAATGTACTTCGCCAAATCTCTGGGCGATTTGCGCTTTGCACATTATCCCATGGGGAAGGAGAGGCTTCTCCTATAAAGGTAAAAATAAAATAAAAAAATCACCACTAAGCAAAAAAGTTAACGTTCTGTGCAAAAAGTTAAATAAAGTTTTCTTATTTTTTTTTTTTTTTTTTTTTACCTTCCAGGTGGACCAACCAATCGACCAGCTGCAGCACTGATGTGCATTCTGACAGAGGCATTGCGCTGCTGTTAGATTACACAAAAGTCGGTGAATGCGGCGCTGCAAGACGAGATTTCTCCTCTGCAGTAAAAGAAACGTTTGCCGAGGCATATGAGCTGAGGGGGTGGCGGTGTTCATATGCTTTGGCAAACACTTTGTATATAAAAAAAATCCTGGCAATTATTTATTCATCCACATCAATTGATGTGAATGGAGAAATCTGGTTTGCCAGGGCATACGAGCTAAGTGGGTATGGATGTTGGGCGGAGCTCCTATGTCCTTGCAGAAACCTTTCCCCTCCTTTTTTTTTATTTTTTTTTTTTATTTTTTTTTTTTTTTGGGGCAGAGATTTTTTCATCCACATTGAATGCAAATGAAGAAATCTGTGCCGTTCATTTTTTTTTTTATTTTTTTTTTCAGCCCAGAGGCTGAACGAAAAAAAAAAATCTCATCACCTGTATGCTCAATATAAAGAAAAAAAAATGCTGGCCATACATGTAATGATTGCGGAGACCCTCAAATGCCAGGGCAGTACAAACACCCCACAAATGACCCCATTTTGGAAAGAAGACACCCCAAGGTATTCGCTTAGTGGCATATTGAGTCCATGAAAGATTGAAATTTTTGTCCCAAGTTAGCGGAAAGGGAGACTTTGTGAGAAAAAAATAAATCTATTTCCGCTAACTTGTCCCAATTTATTTTTTTCTATGAACTCGCCATGCCCCTTATTGAATACCTTGGGGTGTCTTCTTTCCAAAATGGGGTCACTTGTGGGGTATTTATACTGCCCTGCATTTTAGGGGCCCTAAAGCGTGAGAAGTCTGGGATCCAAATGTCAAAAAATGCCCTCCTAAAAGGAATTTGGGCCCATTTGCGCATCTAGGCTGCAAAAGTGTCACACATGTGGTATCGCAGTACTCAGGAGAAGTTGTGCAATGTGTTTTGGGGTGTCATTTTACATATACCCATGCTGGGTGAGAGAAATATCTCGGCAAAAGACAACTTTCCCGTTTTTTTTTTTTATACAAAGTTGGCATTTGACCAAGATTTATCTCACCCAGCATGGGTATATGTAAGATGACACCCCAGAACACATTGCCCAACTTCTCCCGAGTACGGATATTCTACATGTGTGACACTTTTTTGCAGCCTAGGTGGGCAAAGGGGCCCACATTCCAAAGAGCACCTTTCGGATTTCACAGGGCATTTTTTACACATTATGATTTCAAACTACTTCTCACACATTAGGGCCCCTAAAATGCCAGGGCAGTATAACTACCCCACAAGTGACCCCATTTTGGAAAGAAGACACCCCAAGGTATTTTGTGATTGGCATAGTGAGTTCATGGAAGTTTTTCATTTTTTGTCACAAGTTAGTGGAATATGAGACTTTGTAAGGAAAAAAAAATCATAATTTTCCGCTAACTTGTGACAAAAATAAAAAATTCTATGAACTCACTATGCCCATCAGCGAATACCTTAGGGTGTCTAATTTCCGAAATGGGGTTATTTGTGGGGTTTTTCTACTGTCTGGGCATTGTAGAACCACAGGAAACATGACAGGTGCTCAGAAAGTCAGAGCTGCTTCAAAAAGCGGAAATTCACATTTTTGTACCATAGTTTGTAAATGAATTTTACCTCCTTTTCTTCTCACTAATAGAGCTTTCATTTGGTGGTATTTCATTGCTGCTGAAATTTTTACTTTTTTGTTATTAATCAAAATTTTTGCAAAACAAATGACATTTTTCACTTTCAGTTGTAAAATAAAAAGACAACATCTATATATAAATGTTTCTCTAAATTTATTGTTCTACATGTCTTTGATAAAAAAAAAAAAATGGGTAAAAAAATATATAAATGGTTTGGGTAAAAGTTATATATATATATATATATATATATGGAACAGCATCTCCAGAGACAAATTGCAGGTGCAAGCTACCCAGCAATAATACAGCAGAAAACAAATAAAGTAGCAGCACACCACTAAATGCACTAAGACTGAGTGAACAGGTGAATGTGTGAACAGGGTCAAATACATGACGCCAATACTTACTGATAAACAGTGAAGAAGCTCTTAGCGCATATTATTGATCAAAAATATGTCGGGCCTTCTACCAGACGACAAGGTAGCTTCTTATCAGGTGGGACCTACTCACATCCAGGGCACGAAGCTCCCGTTCCACCACATCCCAAAGATGCTCTATTGGGTTGAGATTTGGTGACTCTGGGGGCCATTTTAGTACAGTGAACTCATTGTCATGTTCAAGAAACCAATTTGAAATGATTCGAGCTTTGTGACATGGTGCATTATCCTGCTGGAAGTAGCCATCAGAGGATGGGTACATGGTGGTCATGAAGGGATGGACATGGTCAGAAACAATGCTCAGGTAGCCCGTGGCATTTAAACGATGGCCAATTGGCACTAAGGGGCCTAAAGTGTGCCCAGAAAACATCCCCCACACCATTATACTAACACCACCAGCCTGCACAGTGGTAACAAGGCATGATGGATACATGTTCTCATTCTGTTTACGCCAAATTCGGACTCTACCATTTGAATGTCTCAACAGAAATCGAGACTCATCAGACCAGACAACATTTTTCCAGTCTTCAACAGCCCAATTTTTGTGAGCTCGTGCAAATTGTAGCCTCTTTTTCCTATTTGTAGTGGAGATGAGTGGTACCCGGTGGGGTCTTCTGCTGTTGTAGCCCACCTTTTCTTTCCCATTCTGACATTTAGTTTGGAGTTTTTCTTGACCAGGACCACAACCCTACATGCATTGAAGCAACTGCCATGTGATTGGTTGACTAGATAATCGCATTAATGAGAAATAGAACAGGTGTTCCTAATAATTCTTTAGGTGTGTGTGTGTGTGTGTGTATATATATATATATATATATATATATATATATATATATATAAATTTTTTTCTTTTTTGGTAATTACACATTATTTTACAATTACTGAAAAAATATATACATTTTATTTAGCCTCTATTTCTGAAAAGCTTCTGACAGGATTAGATCTCACAACCTTCTACATTACAGCCCAGAATGTTAACCTCTACACTATAGAACTGCACAGTCAGTTACTAAAAATATGAGACTTCTACTATAAAGGAATACTTACTACTAGTAAGTATACTTACTACTAGTAAGTATTCCTAGCAGAAGTCTCATATATTTTATTTTATTTTTTTAAGTAACTGGCCATGCAGCTCTATAGTGTAGTGGTTAACATTCTTGGATTTAATGTAGAAGGTTGTGAGTTTGAATCCCACCAGAAACTTTTCAGAAATAGAGGCTAAATTAGATTTAAATGCACTGGGTCCATATATGGACATAGCTATATATGGAGTCAGAGCAGGGACTCCTAAGCCAAACTAGAGTTCCGATACCCTCCCCTCTTCAGAGCAGGGGGTGCCTGGTTTAATGCTTGGGTTCTCCCAATGACTTCCATTGTGCTTGAGTGCTCTGTAGAAACACCCCCAAACAGCCATAGCTATCATTCAGTCAACAGCTATTGAGTATTTATGACCATCTTTAGATTGGACTAGGGATAATATGGTCATTGGTAAAAGTTCAGAATTTGGGGATTTTAACTGGGATAAGCATGCTTACACATGCTCATTCCCAACAATTATCCTGTGTAACACTGCTGTTGATCACTCAATGGGCAAATAACATCAAAATTTACTGGCAGCACATCATCCTGTGTAGCATAGATGTGTTGACAGCAAACAATTAATCTCTATGGGAAGGATTAATTGTAGTTGTAAAAGGGCCTTGAGATTACCATCTTCACCTTAAAATGCATCTCAAAGAGGTGTCAACTAGATACAGGGAAGCCCAAGGTTGTGTCCCTGGGGTAGTTTTCAATAGCTACACTGCCTGTCTGCATATGTTATTTTAAAAATGAGGTCCCAGAATCAATAAACAAAAATGAGGTCATTCAATCCTGGTCAGATTACCCCCTTCTCCTCATTTCCTGCAAAAAGTTTTGTTATTCAGACTCTTACCATTTCTTTATTTATTGCAATAGATATATTTAGAGTTGAGCGAACACCTGGATGTTCGGGTTCGAGAAGTTCGGCCGAACATCCCGGAAATGTTCGGGTTCGGGATCCGAACCCGATCCGAACTTCGTCCCGAACCCGAACCCCATTGAAGTCAATGGGGACCCGAACTTTTCGGCACTAAAAAGGCTGTAAAACAGCCCAGGAAAGAGCTAGAGGGCTGCAAAAGGCAGCAACATGTAGGTAAATCCCCTGCAAACAAATGTGGATAGGGAAATGAATTAAATTAAAAATTAAATAAATAAAAATTAACCAAAATCAATTGGAGAGAGGTTCCATAGCAGAGAATCTGGCTTCCCGTCACCCACCACTGGAACAGTCCATTCTCAGATATTTAGGCCCCGGCACCCAGGCAGAGGAGAGAGGTCCCGTAACAGAGAATCTGTCTTCATGTCAGCAGAGAATTAGTCTGCATGTCATAGCAGAGAATGAGGCTTCACGTCAGCCACCACTGCAACAGTCCATTGGCATATATTTAGGCCCAGCACCCAGGCAGAGGAGGGAGGTCCCGTAACAGAGAATCTGTCTTCATGTCAGCAGAGAATTAGTCTGCATGTCATAGCAGAGAATGAGGCTTCACGTCAGCCACCACTGCAACAGTCCATTGGCATATATTTAGGCCCAGCACACACACAGGCAGAGGAGAGAGGTCCCGTAACAGAGAATCTGGCTTCATGTCAGCAGAGAATCAGTCTGCATGTCATAGCAGAGAATGAGGCTTCACGTCAGCCACCACTGCAACAGTCCATTGGCATATATTTAGGCCCAGCACACACACAGGCAGAGGAGAGAGGTCCCGTAACAGAGGATCTGGCTTCATGTCAGCAGAGAATCAGTCTGCATGTCATAGCAGAGAATCAGGCTTCACGTCAGCCACCACTGCAACAGTCCATTGTCATAAATTTAGGCCCAGCACCCAGGCAGAGGAGAGAGGTCCCGTAACAGACAATCTGGCTTCATGTCAGCAGAGAATTAGTCTGCATGTCATAGCAGAGAATGAGGCTTCACGTCAGCCACCACTGCAACAGTCCATTGGCATATATTTAGGCCTAGCACACAGGCAGAGGAGAGAGGTCCCGTAACAGACAATCTGGCTTCATGTCAGCAGAGAATCAGTCTGCATGTCATAGCAGAGAATGAGGCTTCACGTCACCCACCACTGCAACAGTCCATTGGCATATATTTAGGCCTAGCACACAGGCAGAGCAGAGAGGTCCCGTAACAGACAATCTGGCTTCATGACAGCAGAGAATCAGTCTGCATGTCATAGCAGAGAATGAGGCTTCACGTCACCCACCACTGCAACAGTCCATTGGCATATATTTAGGCCTAGCACACAGGCAGAGCAGAGAGGTCCCGTAACAGACAATCTGGCTTCATGACAGCAGAGAATCAGTCTGCATGTCATAGCAGAGAATGAGGCTTCACGTCACCCACCACTGCAACAGTCCATTGGCATATATTTAGGCCTAGCACACAGGCAGAGCAGAGAGGTCCCGTAACAGACGATCTGGCTTCATGTCAGCAGAGAATCAGTCTGCATGTCATAGCAGAGAATGAGGCTTCACGTCAGCCACCACTGCAACAGTCCATTGGCATATATTTAGGCCCAGCACCCAGGCAGAGGAGGGAGGTCCCGTAACAGAGAATCTGTCTTCATGTCAGCAGAGAATTAGTCTGCATGTCATAGCAGAGAATCAGGCTTCACGTCACCCACCACTGCAACAGTCCATTGGCATATATTTAGGCCCAGCACCCAGGCAGAGGAGGGAGGTCCCGTAACAGAGAATCTGTCTTCATGTCAGCAGAGAATTAGTCTGCATGTCATAGCAGAGAATGAGGCTTCACGTCAGCCACCACTGCAACAGTCCATTGGCATATATTTAGGCCCAGCACACACACAGGCAGAGGAGAGAGGTCCCGTAACAGAGAATCTGTCTTCATGTCAGCAGAGAATTAGTCTGCATGTCATAGCAGAGAATGAGGCTTCACGTCAGCCACCACTGCAACAGTCCATTGGCATATATTTAGGCCCTAGCACACACACAGGCAGAGGAGAGAGGTCCCGTAACAGAGAATCTGTCTTCATGTCAGCAGAGAATTAGTCTGCATGTCATAGCAGAGAATCAGGCTTCACGTCACCCACCACTGCAACAGTCCATTGGCATATATTTAGGCCCAGCACCCAGGCAGAGGAGGGAGGTCCCGTAACAGAGAATCTGTCTTCATGTCAGCAGAGAATTAGTCTGCATGTCATAGCAGAGAATGAGGCTTCACGTCAGCCACCACTGCAACAGTCCATTGGCATATATTTAGGCCCAGCACACACACAGGCAGAGGAGAGAGGTCCCGTAACAGAGAATCTGTCTTCATGTCAGCAGAGAATTAGTCTGCATGTCATAGCAGAGAATGAGGCTTCACGTCAGCCACCACTGCAACAGTCCATTGGCATATATTTAGGCCCAGCACACACACAGGCAGAGGAGAGAGGTCCCGTAACAGACAATCTGGCTTCATGTCAGCAGAGAATTAGTCTGCATGTCATAGCAGAGAATGAGGCTTCACGTCACCCACCACTGCAACAGTCCATTGGCATATATTTAGGCCCAGCACCCAGGCAGAGGAGGGAGGTCCCGTAACAGAGAATCTGTCTTCATGTCAGCAGAGAATTAGTCTGCATGTCATAGCAGAGAATGAGGCTTCACGTCAGCCACCACTGCAACAGTCCATTGGCATATATTTAGGCCCAGCACACACACAGGCAGAGGAGAGAGGTCCCGTAACAGAGGATCTGGCTTCATGTCAGCAGAGAATCAGTCTGCATGTCATAGCAGAGAATCAGGCTTCACGTCAGCCACCACTGCAACAGTCCATTGGCATATATTTAGGCCTAGCACACAGGCAGAGGAGAGAGGTCCCGTAACAGACAATCTGGCTTCATGTCAGCAGAGAATCAGTCTGCATGTCATAGCAGAGAATGAGGCTTCACGTCAGCCACCACTGCAACAGTCCATTGTCATAAATTTAGGCCCAGCACCCAGGCAGAGGAGGGAGGTCCCGTAACAGACAATCTGGCTTCATGTCAGCAGAGAATTAGTCTGCATGTCATAGCAGAGAATCAGGCTTCATGTCAGCCACCACTGCAACAGTCCATTGGCATATATTTAGGCCTAGCACACAGGCAGAGGAGAGGTTCATTCAACTTTGGGTAGCATCGCAATATAATGGTAAAATGAAAATAAAAATAGGATTGAATGAGGAAGTGCCCTGGAGTCCAATAATATATGGTTATGGGGAGGTAGTTAATGTCTAATCTGGACAAGGGACGGACAGGTCCTGTGGGATCCATGCCTGGTTCATTTTTATGAACGTCAGCTTGTCCACATTGGCTGTAGACAGGCGGCTGCGTTTGTCTGTAATGACGCCCCCTGCCGTGCTGAATACACGTTCAGACAAAACGCTGGCTGCCGGGCAGGCCAGCACCTCCAAGGCATAAAAGGCTAGCTCTGGCCACGTGGACAATTTAGAGACCCAGAAGTTGAATGGGGCCGAACCATCAGTCAGTACGTGGAGGGGTGTGCACATGTACTGTTCCACCATGTTAGTGAAATGTTGCCTCCTGCTAACACGTTGCGTATCAGGTGGTGGTGCAGTTAGCTTTGGCGTGTTGACAAAAGTTTTCCACATCTCTGCCATGCTAACCCTGCCCTCAGAGGAGCTGGCCGTGACACAGCTGCCTTGGCGACCTCTTGCTCCTCCTCTGCCTTGGCCTTGGGCTTCCACTTGTTCCCCTGTGACATTTGGGAATGCTCTCAGTAGCGCGTCTACCAACGTGCGCTTGTACTCGCGCATCTTCCTATCACGCTCCAGTGCAGGAAGTAAGGTGGGCACATTGTCTTTGTAGCGTGGATCCAGCAGGGTGGCAACCCAGTAGTCCGCACAGGTTAAAATGTGGGCAACTCTGCTGTCGTTGCGCAGGCACTGCAGCATGTAGTCGCTCATGTGTGCCAGGCTGCCCAGGGATAAGGACAAGCTGTCCTCTGTGGGAGGCGTATCGTCATCGTCCTGCCTTTCCCCCCAGCCACGCACCAGTGATGGGCCCGAGCTGCGTTGGGTGCCACCCCGCTGTGACCATGCTTCATCCTCATCCTCCTCCACCTCCTCCTCATCCTCGTCCTCCTCGTCCTCCAGTAGTGGGCCCTGGCTGGCCACATTTGTACCTGGCCTCTGCTGTTGCCAAAAACCTCCCTCTGAGTCACTTCGAAGAGACTGGCCTGAAAGTGCTAAAAATGACCCCTCTTCCTCCTCCTCCTCCTCCTCCTGGGCCACCTCCTCTTCCATCATCGCCCTAAGTGTTTTCTCAAGGAGACATAGAAGTGGTATTGTAACGCTGATAACGGTGTCATCGCCACTGGCCATGTTGGTGGAGTACTCGAAACAGCGCAACAGGGCACACAGGTCTCGCATGGAGGCCCAGTCATTGGTGGTGAAGTGGTGCTGTTCTGTAGTGCGACTGACCCGTGCGTGCTGCAGCTGAAACTCCACTATGGCCTGCTGCTGCTCGCACAGTCTGTCCAGCATGTGCAAGGTGGAGTTCCACCTGGTGGGCACGTCGCATATGAGGCGGTGAGCGGGAAGGCCGAAGTTACGCTGTAGCGCAGACAGGCGAGCAGCAGCAGGATGTGAACGCCGGAAGCGCGAACAGACGGCCCGCACTTTATGCAGCAGCTCTGACATGTCGGGGTAGTTGTGAATGAACTTCTGCACCACCAAATTCAGCACATGCGCCAAGCAAGGGATGTGCGTCAAATTGGCTAGTCCCAGAGCTGCAACGAGATTTCGCCCATTATCACACACCACCAGGCCGGGCTTGAGGCTCACCGGCAGCAACCACTCGTCGGTCTGTTGTTCTATACCCCGCCACAACTCCTGTGCGGTGTGGGGCCTGTCCCCCAAACATATGAGTTTCAGAATGGCCTGCTGACGTTTACCCCGGGCTGTGCTGAAGTTGGTGGTGAAGGTGTGTGGCTGACTGGATGAGCAGGTGGAAGAAGAGGAGGAGGAAGCCGAGAAGGAGGAGGTGGCAACAGGAGGCAAAGAATGTTGCCCTGCGATCCTTGGCGGCGGAAGGACGTGCGCCAAACAGCTCTCCGCCTGGGGCCCAGCTGCCACTACATTTACCCAGTGTGCAGTTAGGGAGATATAGCGTCCCTGGCCGTGCTTACTGGTCCACGTATCTGTGGTTAGGTGGACCTTGCCACAGATGGCGTTGCGCAGTGCACACTTGATTTTATCGGATACTTGGTTGTGCAGGGAAGGCACGGCTCTCTTGGAGAAGTAGTGCCGGCTGGGAACAACATACTGTGGGACAGCAAGCGACATGAGCTGTTTGAAGCTGTCTGTGTCCACCAGCCTAAATGACAGCATTTCATAGGCCAGTAGTTTAGAAATGCTGGCATTCAGGGCCAGGGATCGAGGGTGGCTAGGTGGGAATTTACGCTTTCTATCAAATGTTTGTGAGATGGAGAGCTGAACGCTGGCGTGTGACATGGTTGAGACGCTTGGTGACGGAGGTGGTGGTGGTGGTGTTGGTGGTACATCCCCTGTTTGCTGGGCGGCAGGTGCCAACGTTCCTCCAGAGGCGGAGGAAGAGGCCGAGGCGGCAGCAGCAGAATAGGCCGAGGCGGCAGCAGCAGAAGAGGTAGCAGGGGGAGCCTGAGTGACTTCCTTGGTTTTAAGGTGTTTACTCCACTGCAGTTCATGCTTTGCATGCAGGTGCCTGGTCATGCAGGTTGTGCTCAGGTTCAGAACGTTAATGCCTCGCTTCAGGCTCTGATGGCACAGCGTGCAAACCACTCGGGTCTTGTCGTCAGCACATTGTTTGAAGAAGTGCCATGCCAGGGAACTCCTTGAAGCTGCCTTTGGGGTGCTCGGTCCCAGATGGCGGCGGTCAGTAGCAGGCGGAGTCTCTTGGCGGCGGGTGTTCTGCTTTTGCCCACTGCTCCCTCTTTTGCTACGCTGTTGGCTCGGTCTCACCACTGCCTCTTCCTCCGAACTGTGAAAGTCAGTGGCACGACCTTCATTCCATGTGGGGTCTAGGACCTCATCGTCCCCTGCATCGTCTTCCACCCAGTCTTGATCCCTGACCTCCTGTTCAGTCTGCACACTGCAGAAAGACGCAGCAGTTGGCACCTGTGTTTCGTCATCATCAGAGACATGCTGAGGTGGTATTCCCATGTCCTCATCATCAGGAAACATAAGTGGTTGTGCGTCAGTGCATTCTATGTCTTTCACCGCTGGGGAAGGGCTAGGTGGATGCCCTTGGGAAACCCTGCCAGCGGAGTCTTCAAACAGCATAAGAGACTGCTGCATAACTTGAGGCTGAGACAGTTTCCCTGGTATGCATGGGGGTGATGTGACAGACTGATGGGGTTGGTTTTCAGGCGCCATCTGTGCGCTTTCTGCAGAAGACTGGGTGGGAGATAATGTGAACGTGCTGGATCCACTGTCGGCCACCCAATTGACTAATGCCTGTACCTGCTCAGGCCTTACCATCCTTAGAACGGCATTGGGCCCCACCATATATCGCTGTAAATTCTGGCGGCTACTGGGACCTGAGGTAGTTGGTACACTAGGACGTGTGGATGTGGCAGAACGGCCACGTCCTCTCCCAGCACCAGAGGGTCCACTAACACCACCACGACCATGTCCACGTCCGCGTCCCTTACTAGATGTTTTTCTCATTGTTATGGTTCACCACAACAACAAATATATTATTTGGCCCAATGTATTGTATTCAAATTCAGCGGGATATAAATTTGAGGCCTAGTATTTAGGCGCTGGGTGACCGGTATGGATTTAGTGACAGAATTAGACTTGGAAATGCACAGAAGCGTGTGTGTGAAGTTATTCTGAATGACCCTATGTGCACCTTCAATATGATCTACCCTTTTAGGGATAGATTTCAAATAGCTCTGATATAGCAGAAACGACTAAATTATGAAATTGCTAAATTGGGAATTGTATTTCAACCCAGAACAAAAAATGTGCTTTGACGGACACTAAATAACTTTCCCAGCCACAACAGGACAGCGGTAACGAGAGATTTAGCGGGATATAAATTTGAGGCCTAGTATTTAGGCGCTGGGTGACAGGTATGGGTTTAGTGACAGAATTAGATTTGGAAATGCACAGTAGCGGGTGTGTGAAGTTATTCTGAATGACCCTATGTGCACCTTGAATATTATATACCCTTTTAGGGATAGATTTCAAATAGCTCTGATATAGCAGAAACCACTAAATTATGAAATTGCTAAATTGGGAATTGTATTTCAACCCAGAACAAGAAATGTGCTTGAACGGACACTAAATAACTCGCCCAGCTACAGCACTAGGGACAGATTTAGCTGGATATAAATTTGAGGCCTAGTATTTAGGCGCTGGGTGACCGGTATGGATTTAGTGACAGAATTAGACTTGGAAATGCACAGAAGCGTGTGTGTGAAGTTATTCTGAATGACCCTATGTGCACCTTGAATATTATATACCCTTTTAGGGATAGATTTCAAATAGCTCTGATATAGCAGAAACCACTAAATTATGAAATTGCTAAATTGGGAATTGTATTTCAACCCAGAACAAAAAATGTGCTTTGACGGACACTAAATAACTTTCCCAGCCACAACAGGACAGCGTTAACGAGAGATTTAGCAGGATATAAATTTGAGGCCTAGTATTTAGGCGCTGGGTGACAGGTATGGGTTTAGTGACAGAATTAGACTTGGAAATACACAGTAGCGGGTGTGTGTGAAGTTATTCTGAATGACCCAATGTGCACCTTGAATATTATATACCCTTTTAGGGATAGATTTCAAATAGCTCTGATATAGCAGAAACCACTAAATTATGAAATTGTTAAATTGGGAATTGTATTTAAACCCAGAACAAAAAATGTGCTTTGACGGACACTAAATAACTTTCCCAGCCACAACAGGACAGCGTTAACGAGAGATTTAGCAGGATATAAATTTGAGGCCTAGTATTTAGGCGCTGGGTGACAGGTATGGGTTTAGTGACAGAATTAGACTTAGAAATACACAGTAGCGGGTGTGTGTGAAGTTATTCTGAATGACCCAATGTGCATCTTGAATATTATATACCCTTTTAGGGATAGATTTCAAATAGCTCTGATATAGCAGAAACCACTAAATTATGAAATTGCTAAATTGGGAATTGTATTTCAACCCAGAACAAGAAATGTGCTTGAACGGACACTAAATAACTCGCCCAGCTACAGCACTAAGGACAGATTTAGCGGGATATAAATTTGAGGCCTAGTATTTAGGCGCTGGGTGACAGGTATGGGTTTAGTGCCAGAATTAGACTTGGAAATACACAGTAGCGGGTGTGTGTGAAGTTATTCTGAATGACCCAATGTGCACCTTGAATATTATATACCCTTTTAGGGATAGATTTCAAATAGCTCTGATATAGCAGAAACCACTAAATTATGAAATTGCTAAATTGGGAATTGTATTTCAACCCAGAACAAGAAATGTGCTTGAACGGACACTAAATAACTCGCCCAGCTACAGCACTAGGCACAGATTTAGCTGGATATAAATTTGAGGCCTAGTATTTAGGCGCTGGGTGACCGGTATGGATTTAGTGACAGAATTAGACTTGGAAATGCACAGAAGCGTGTGTGTGAAGTTATTCTGAATGACCCTATGTGCACCTTGAATATTATATACCCTTTTAGGGATAGATTTCAAATAGCTCTGATATAGCAGAAACCACTAAATTATGAAATTGCTAAATTGGGAATTGTATTTCAACCCAGAACAAGAAATGTGCTTGAACGGACACTAAATAACTCGCCCAGCTACAGCACTAAGGACAGATTTAGCGGGATATAAATTTGAGGCCTAGTATTTAGGCGCTGGGTGACAGGTATGGGTTTAGTGCCAGAATTAGACTTGGAAATACACAGTAGCGGGTGTGTGTGAAGTTATTCTGAATGACCCAATGTGCACCTTGAATATTATATACCCTTTTAGGGATAGATTTCAAATAGCTCTGATATAGCAGAAACCACTAAATTATGAAATTGCTAAATTGGGAATTGTATTTCAACCCAGAACAAAAAATGTGCCTTGACGGACACTAAATAACTTTCCCAGCCACAACAGGACAGCGGTAACGAGAGATTTAGCGGGATATAAATTTGAGGCCTAGTATTTAGGCGCTGGGTGACAGGTATGGGTTTAGTGACAGAATTAGATTTGGAAATGCACAGTAGCGGGTGTGTGAAGTTATTCTGAATGACCCTATGTGCACCTTGAATATTATATACCCTTTTAGGGATAGATTTCAAATAGCTCTGATATAGCAGAAACCACTAAATTATGAAATTGCTAAATTGGGAATTGTATTTCAACCCAGAACAAGAAATGTGCTTGAACGGACACTAAATAACTCGCCCAGCTACAGCACTAAGGACAGATTTAGCGGGATATAAATTTGAGACCTAGTATTTAGGCGCTGGGTGACAGGTATGGGTTTAGTGCCAGAATTAGACTTGGAAATACACAGTAGCGGGTGTGTGTGAAGTTATTCTGAATGACCCAATGTGCACCTTGAATATTATATACCCTTTTAGGGATAGATTTCAAATAGCTCTGATATAGCAGAAACCACTAAATTATGAAATTGCTAAATTGGGAATTGTATTTCAACCCAGAACAAGAAATGTGCTTGAACGGACACTAAATAACTCGCCCAGCTACAGCACTAAGGACAGATTTAGCGGGATATAAATTTGAGGCCTAGTATTTAGGCGCTGGGTGACAGGTATGGGTTTAGTGCCAGAATTAGACTTGGAAATACACAGTAGCGGGTGTGTGTGAAGTTATTCTGAATGACCCAATGTGCACCTTGAATATTATATACCCTTTTAGGGATAGATTTCAAATAGCTCTGATATAGCAGAAACCACTAAATTATGAAATTGCTAAATTGGGAATTGTATTTCAACCCAGATCAAGAAATGTGCTTGAACGGACACTAAATAACTCGCCCAGCTACAGCACTAAGGACAGATTTAGCGGGATATAAATTTGAGGCCTAGTATTTAGGCGCTGGGTGACAGGTATGGGTTTAGTGCCAGAATTAGACTTGGAAATACACAGTAGCGGGTGTGTGTGAAGTTATTCTGAATGACCCAATGTGCACCTTGAATATTATATACCCTTTTAGGGATAGATTTCAAATAGCTCTGATATAGCAGAAACCACTAAATTATGAAATTGCTAAATTGGGAATTGTATTTCAACCCAGAACAAGAAATGTGCTTGAACGGACACTAAATAACTCGCCCAGCTACAGCACTAAGGACAGATTTAGCGGGATATAAATTTGAGGCCTAGTATTTAGGCGCTGGGTGACAGGTATGGGTTTAGTGCCAGAATTAGACTTGGAAATACACAGTAGCGGGTGTGTGTGAAGTTATTCTGAATGACCCAATGTGCACCTTGAATATTATATACCCTTTTAGGGATAGATTTCAAATAGCTCTGATATAGCAGAAACCACTAAATTATGAAATTGCTAAATTGGGAATTGTATTTCAACCCAGAACAAGAAATGTGCTTGAACGGACACTAAATAACTCGCCCAGCTACAGCACTAAGGACAGATTTAGCGGGATATAAATTTGAGGCCTAGTATTTAGGCGCTGGGTGACAGGTATGGGTTTAGTGCCAGAATTAGACTTGGAAATACACAGTAGCGGGTGTGTGTGAAGTTATTCTGAATGACCCAATGTGCACCTTGAATATTATATACCCTTTTAGGGATAGATTTCAAATAGCTCTGATATAGCAGAAACCACTAAATTATGAAATTGCTAAATTGGGAATTGTATTTCAACCCAGAACAAGAAATGTGCTTGAACGGACACTAAATAACTCGCCCAGCTACAGCACTAAGGACAGATTTAGCGGGATATAAATTTGAGGCCTAGTATTTAGGCGCTGGGTGACAGGTATGGGTTTAGTGCCAGAATTAGACTTGGAAATACACAGTAGCGGGTGTGTGTGAAGTTATTCTGAATGACCCAATGTGCACCTTGAATATTATATACCCTTTTAGGGATAGATTTCAAATAGCTCTGATATAGCAGAAACCACTAAATTATGAAATTGCTAAATTGGGAATTGTATTTCAACCCAGAACAAGAAATGTGCTTGAACGGACACTAAATAACTCGCCCAGCTACAGCACTAGGGACAGATTTAGCTGGATATAAATTTGAGGCCTAGTATTTAGGCGCTGCGTGACAGGTATGGGTTTAGTGACAGAATTAGACTTGGAAATACACAGTAGCGGGTGTGTGTGAAGTTATTCTGAATGACCCAATGTGCACCTTGAATATTATATACCCTTTTAGGGATAGATTTCAAATAGCTCTGATATAGCAGAAACCACTAAATTATGAAATTGCTAAATTGGGAATTGTATTTCAACCCAGAACAAGAAATGTGCTTGAACGGACACTAAATAACTCGCCCAGCTACAGCACTAGGGACAGATTTAGCTGGATATAAATTTGAGGCCTAGTATTTAGGCGCTGGGTGACCGGTATGGATTTAGTGACAGAATTAGACTGGGATATGGCCAAAAAATAAACAGACTATTGCTGGTTAAATGCACTTGGTGTGACAGCTTCACCCTGATGTAGGCTTTAGCCAAAAAACAACCACACCATTGAGGGTTAAATGCACTTGGTGACAGGCGCAGCTTGCCCCTGATTTAGTATATGGCCAAAAAATGAACAGACTATTGCTGGTTAAATGCACTTGGTGTGACAGCTTCACCCTGATGTAGGCTTTAGCCAAAAAACAACCACACCATTGAGGGTTAAATGCACTTGGTGACAGGCGCAGCTTGCCCCTGATTTTGTATATGGCCAAAAAATGAACAGACTATTGCTGGTTAAATGCACTTGGTGTGACAGCTTCACCCTGATGTAGGCTTTAGCCAAAAAACAACCACACCATTGAGGGTTAAATGCACTTGGTCGCAGCTTGTGCTGGCGCACCACAAGACACAAAATGGCCGCCGATCACCCCAGAAAAATGTGACTGACAAACGGTCTGTGCAGCCTAAAAACAGTGAGCAATTGAGGATCAGCAGCTCAATGATCCACAGCTGCAGATCGATCAGTTAATCAAGTCCTTTGGAGGAGTTAATCTGCCTAATCTCGCCCTACTGTCGCAGCCGCAACCTCTCCCTACGCTAATCAGAGCAGAGTGACGGGCGGCGCTATGTGACTCCAGCTTAAATAGAGGCTGGGTCACATGGTGCTCTGGCCAATCACAGCCATGCCAATAGTAGGCATGGCTGTGATGGCCTCTTGGGGCAAGTAGTATGACGCTTGTTGATTGGCTGCTTTGCAGCCTTTCAAAAAGCGCCAAGAAAGCGTCACAAAAGCGCGAAGAAAGCGACGAACACCGAACCCGAACCCGGACTTTTACGAAAATGTCCGGGTTCGGGTCCGTGTCACGGACACCCCAAAATTCGGTACGAACCCGAACTATACAGTTCGAGTTCGCTCATCCCTAGATATATTGTAGACTAAATTACTTATTTGTTGATTCATGGCTGGTGTTGAGTGAATCGAAGTATTCAAAGCGGAATTCAGTCAAAGTTTATGAAAACTACCATTTGCAACTAATCTAAATTTCCTCACGCTTCGCGGCAACGAATCGGGCTTTCCTATAATGGTGTGTGCAGGTGTTAAAAAGCGAAACTAAGTGTAGAGAAGACAAGCCCAGGAAAGCAAGATCACTCATAATGCTTTGCAGCCAGCCAATCTGCAGTTGGCCATCCCCTGTGATGTCACAGCCCTATAAAACTCTTATTCTGCTTGGTCTCCGCCATTGTCCTGTAAGTTGAGCATAAGGAGAGATGCGGCAAGCTCTCATACACTACACTGTTGCTGAAAATGATTAATAGAGGAACATTGGCGAAGGGAGAGTGCAGGGAGACCTATGCTGTGTAAGTTTTATTTATTTCGACATTTACTTATTCCTTCATCAGCCATAAATGTAATTCAATACCAATAAGATGGAATCCTTTATTATTCCAGTGCCAGCGTGCCAACCAATAACACACAGTCTGCACCCCTTTGGGGGGCCAGGTCTTTTGCTGGCAGAAGAAGAGTTCCAACCTGTAGGATAGGAGAATGCTGGGGTCGGAAAAGGGGTTATGTCAGAGCTGGTTAATATTCTGTATTTACTGTCAAATAACCTGTAGGAGATTGCAGGCCAGAACAGCAATAATATGCATATTGTCCCCTCAACCTGACCAGCCAAACACCATACCAGCAACATCTCCTGTCTAAAATTGTATTAAAAGTGCCATGCGGCCATTAACAATAAAGGCCGACTATACAGTGCGGTCTTCATTATTAAATGAAAGGCAGCTGCGGGCTAATTGGTCATGTGGTTATTCTCCGCAGCATGGACACAGTATGGTCGCTTTATGTGGCCATACCCTAAGGTAGAGTGCCCTGGGTATACCTTATTTTTAACGATTCATGATGAATTAATTCATAACAAGTTACATTTCTTGGCGAACTTTGGTAAAGCTGCCAAATCAAATTTTTCAAAACTTTGCTCATCTCTATTCATAGCCAGAGATAAATTTTAGACAAACAGATTTCATAATTTTAAGCATTTTGTAATGTTCTGTAGAACAGACCCAGAAAGGTAATACACATTCCAAATGCAGTAAAGTAAAAGGCTAATTGCTATCTACTGGTTTCTGCTTCAGATCATCTTCAAGCTGAACATGCTGAGCTTGAGGAGGGGAAATTACTTTCATGTGAATTATGTATATTCAAAGTCATATGGTGGAAATAGTTACAGTTCTAAAGGCTGTGATACCCTTGGCTAATCATCTCATGTGATTTTTAAGATTTAGAAAAACGGTGATAAATTACAGATCTATCAAATACTTTCAACGTATGCACGTTATGCACATTACTTTCCAGTGCAATGACTCCATCAATGCAAAATGATAACCACTCAAAACATGATAGGGAGAATATGCTGATGAAACTGCAATCAAATTTCTCATTTAACTACTGTACTTACCTCACGAAGAATAACATGAGGAAGCTTCAATTACATATTAAAATATTGTCTCAATAATAGAGCAGATGTGGATAATAAAATCTGCTCTACAAGTTTAAGTCAGTGAGCAAAATTATTTTTACTCTTATTTTTAATATACTCTTATGAGGTAGAATTTACATAGACTAGAACAGAAATGAAAGCAATTGTACTGAAAAGCTCTAATAATGATAATAATTCTAATCATATGTAGCTTATAGCAAGAATAGTAGGAATGGCACATCATAGACGCATAAGATTTGACGTTCCAAAGTTGTTATTACAAGAAGAAGTAAGTAGTTGGTAACACAGACATGTCAGGAGAAGCGACAAATCCTCTTTAAACTATGAAAAAAATTACAGACACAGGCCATCGTAAGTTGAATACACACTCAACATACGATATCTTAGGGCATTATGCAGTACGCAGCCCTGCAGGGTGAGCGAATGTGAGGTCACAGGGGTAGTTACTAACCGAGGGTGTTTTTGGTACTCACAGTTTTTATATACCCTGGGCAGGCGTACATCAGTAATGGAGAGGCTGGCACATGGATCCTCTGGGGCACTCTCTGTATATAGGGACCAGGCCGAGTGGTAGGTGAGGTGCCCTGGGTGCTGCAGGTTTAGTGTGCCGGTGGCAAGATAAGTTTGTGACGCCAGTGCCGGTAGCGGTGGCACACGGATTTATTGTAGTACTAATTGAGGAACACAAGTTGCAGTGAACCAGAACTTCCTTTTACTGAACAGTTCAACTACAGTCTTTAGTCAGTTCCACATGTAGAAAGAATGTAACAGGCAGGCTTCATATCAACGGCAGGCAAACTCCTTGCAAGATACTCAGAGAGAATAACACTTACAGATCAGGCTGTTTTTTCCTCGGCTCCTGTCTGGCTTTCTCCAAGGCCCCGTATGCCCTATTGCTGGCTTTATCCTTTGGTAGGGAAACCTTCCTCTGGTATATGTCTCATTGCTGTAGAAATATCCTTCTGCCCTTCAGCTCTCTGTTTTGCTGGAATAAACTTGGCTCTGAACTGTACTTGTAAAGGAACTTGGTTTCTCAGGAGGCAAACTCTTCCGCTGGATGAAGGCTAGTACCCTGGACTGTCTAGCTGCATGTTAGAAGCTGCACTTCAGCTGCTGCCTAGCTAAAGTCACACTGACTCCTAACCTCACACTACTCTCTCCTGACTGGGACCTGACTATATATACTAGGGGGTTCCCTAGCTCCCTCTACTATCTAGGAGGAGGAACTACACCCCTAACAGCCCTGGTACAGGGAAAATACACATGAAAACATCATATAAAATACAATGATCCTATCCCACAAGAGGTGGGGAACAACGTGGCCCAATTGACCCTTGTGTAGTGCCCACATTTACCTAGTGGGACACTACAAATAGTGTGACTGAGCGGCAGCGCTTGAACGCCATTAGAAAAAGGTGCGCAACAATAGAGACCATTTGTACCCTGCTGATTGGCTAACTATTACAGCCAATCTGTGTTTCAGATTAAGGTTACCAATTGTGTGTCTCCAGGCATCACATGCAGTCTGTGGCAATCAGAGGCACAAGCTGATAGGCTGGAGTTCAGCCAATCGGTGTATGCATTTCATAACAGTACAGTACCACCCATGTACTGTTACTTCACCCAATCAGGGTGCTTTACAGTGTGAAGTTCTGTGAACGATGATTGGCTGAATGCAGTGTGTGATGTAGGACTGCATGGTGAGCATCGTTTGCAGAGTGACACAGAAGCTGCTGTGTGAACAGTTAGTCTACAGTAAAACAGTGAGCCTCTATGCATATTGTAGAGTACTATACAGTACACTTATAGCACACTGTACACATATATTTTAGTTCAAATATACTCCAGAATCAGGCTGAACAGTAACCCCCCCCCAAATACACACACAATTAGCAGTGGAATTAGCACCATAAAGGATTCTTTTTAACAGTGGCAAATATTTATTTTTTCCATAGAGCACCTAAAATGTAAAGGGAAATTATGCCTCCCAAACAAGCAAAAAATAAAATTCCTATAAAAAACAAAACAGGAAATTATAAAAAAAATGATAAAAAATGCAATGGCATGAAGATAAGTGAGTTAGTGCAACAGTATGGTTTCTCACAATCAACCATTTCTACAATTGTGAAGAAGAGAGACACACTTAACAGCATTAGGGTCCATCCAGACGTCCGCAATTCTGTTCCGCATTTTGCCGAACTGAATTGCGGACCCATTCATTTCTATGGGCCCGCACGATGTTCTGCCCTGATCCGGAAATGCGGACCCGCACTTCCGGGTCTGCAATTCAAAAAAATAGAACATGTCCTATTCTTGTCCGCAATTGCGGAAAAGATTGGGCATGTTCTATTAAGTGCCTGCGATGTGCGGTCTGCCAAACACACACTGATGTTTGAATGGACCCTTAAAGTGACTGACAGATTAACTAAAGTGCACAAAGGCATATATCTTATTGTTGAGATGGAGAGGTTGCTGTATTTGTGGATTAAGGGTGCTAATGCATCAGAGGATTTTAAGCTAAAACCAATGTTGGTTTATCATTCTGATATCCCGAGAGTTTTTAAACAGAAGAAAGTCATTAAAGTCAATTTAGGAGTCTTCTGGTGCTGCAATAGGAAGGCCTGGGTGACCAGACATATGTTTAATAAATGGGCAACAGAAGTCTTTTGTCCTTCAGTGAACTCATACCTGGAGAAAAACAGACTGCCCCTAAAAGCACTGCTGCCGTTAGACAACACTCCTGGTCATGACCCAGAACTGGCAGAATCATTGGAGAACCAATTTAATTTAATCACAATTACATTTCTACCTCCAAACACCACTACTCTTTTTCAACCTATGGATCAACAGGTCATCTCAAACTTCAAGACACTGTACACCAAGAAGATGTTTGCGAAATGGTTTGAAACGACTGAGGCAGACAAAAACTTGACACTGAAAGAGTTTTGAAAAACAAGGTTTAACATCTTGGACTGTGTGAAGCTAATTGGTAGTGCATGGAATGACATTATTATTTGTGTCCTTAACCACCTCAGCTCCCCTAGCTTAAACACCCTTAATGACCAGACCACTTTTTACAATTCTGCACTACACTACTTTCACCGTTTATTGCTCGGTCATACAACTTACCACCCAAATGAATTTTGCATCCTTTTCTTCTCACTAATAGAGCTTTCATTTGGTGGTATTTCATTGCTACTGACATTTTAACTTTTTTTGTTATTAATCGAAATTTACAGATTTTATTTTATTTTTTGGAAAAAAAATGACATTTTTCACTTTCAGTTGTAATTTTTTTTATTTAAAAACAACATTTCTATATAAATTTTTCTCTAAATGTATTTTTCTACATGTCTTTGATAAAAAAAAATGTTTGGGTAAAAAAAAAATGGTTTGGGTAAAAGTTATAGCCTTTACAAACTATGGTACAAAAATGTGAATTTCCGCATTTTTAAGCAGCTCTGACTTCCTGAGCACCTGTCATGTTTCCTGAGGTTCTACAATGCCCAGACAGTGGAAAAACCCCACAAATGACCCCATTTCGGAAAGTAGACACCCTAAGGTATTCACTGATGGGCATAGTGAGTTCATAGAACTTTTTATTGTTTGTCACACGTTAGTGGAAAATAATTATTATATATATATTTTTTCTTACAAAGTCTCATATTCCACTAACTTGTGACAAAAAATGAAAACTTCCATGAACTCACTATGCCCATCACGAAATACCTTGGGGTGTCTTCTTTCCAAAATGGGGTCACTTGTGGGGTAGTTATACTGCCCCTCATTTTAGGGGCCCTAATGCGTGAGAAGTAGTTTGGAATCCAAATTTGTAAAAATGCCCTGTGAAATCCTGAAAGTACTCATTGGAAGTTGGGCCCCTTTGCGCATCTTGGCTGCAAAAAAGTGTCACACGTGGTATTGCCGTGCTGGGTGAGAGAAATATCTCTCTAAAAGTCAACTTTTCCCAATTTTTTTTATACAAAGTTGTTATTTGACACAGATATTTCTCTCACCCAGCATGGGTATATGTAAAAAGACACCCCTAAACACATTGCCCAACTTCTCCTGAGTACGGCGATACCACATGTGTGACACTTTTTTGCAGCCTAGGGGCACAAATTCCTTTTAGGAGGACATTTTTAGACATTTGGATTCCAGACTTCTTCTCACGCTTTAGGGCCCCTAAAATGCCAAGGCAGTATAAATACCCCACACGTGACCCCATTTTGGAAATAAGACACCCCAATGTATTTCTTGATGGGCATAGTGAGTTCATGGAAGTTTTTTATTTTTTGTCAAAAGTTAGTGGAATATGAGACTTTGTAAGAAAAAAAAATAATAATCATTTTCCGCTAACTTGTGACAAAAAAAAACACTTCTATTAACTCACTATGCCCATCAGCAAAGACCTTAGGGTGTCTTATTTCCAAAATGGGGTCATTTGTGGGGTATTTGTACTGCCCGGCATTTGAGGGTCTCCGCAATCATTACATGTATGGCCAGCATTAGGAGTTTCTGCTATTCTCCTTATATTGAGCATACAGGTAATGAGATTTTTTTTTTTCCGTTCATCCTCTGGGCTGAAAGAAAAACTGAACGGCACAAATTTCTTCATTCGCATCGATCAATGTGGATGAAAAAATCTCTGCCAAAAAAAAAGAGGGGAAAGGCGTCTGCCAGGACATAGGAGCTCCGCCCAACATCCATACCCACTTAGCTCGTATGCCCTGGCAAACCCGATTTCTCCATTCACATCAATCGATGTGGATGAATAAATCATTGCAGGGTTTTTTTTTTTTTGTTTTTTTTTTTATATACAAAGTGTTTTCCAAAGCATATGAACACCGCCGCCCCCTCAGCTCATAAGCATCGGCAAACATATATCTTTTTTACTGCAGAGAAGAAATCTCGTCTTGCAGCGCCGCATACACCGACTTTTGTGTAATCTGACAGCAGCGCAATGCTTCTGTCAGAATGCACATCAATGCTGCAGCTGGTCGATCGGTTGGTCCACCTAGAAGGTAAAAAAAAAAAAGATAAGAAAAAACCAGTCCGCAACGCAATACATTTATTAACATGAACTTTATAATAACATTTGAACAGAACATTAACTTTTATGAACTTTGGAAACAGAACATTAACTTTTTTGCATACCGGTGATTATTATTTTTTTTTTTTACCTTTATAGGACAAACCTCTCCTTCCCCATGGGACAATGTGCAAAGCGCAAATCGCCCAGAGATGTGGCGAAGTACATTATGCACTTTGTCCCAGGTGAAAGGAGAGGTTTGCAGCAGCTCTGTGCGAATGGGCCCTAATAGCCCTGTGTGCCTGTCCTGTGAGATGCAATCCCTATGCTAAGTGTACCTGTGTGTGGTACTTCCGGAAACACACCCCTAAGCATAGGGCAGGGTGGTCAGGGCAGTCAGGACAGAAATAGCAGGTGTCACGCCTTATTCCACTCCTGCTACAGACACAACATTTTTTTCGGGGTGACGGTTGGTTTGAGGTATCGGCAACGACACTGGGGAAATGTCGCTCGTGTAGACGGCTCACTACACTGGTGGTTGGGGCCATGGAACCTCCTGGATACAGGAGGTTCTCGATGATCTCTTCCTGAAATTTGAGGAAGGATCTTGTTCTCCCAGCCTTACTGTAGAGAACAAAACTATTATATACAGCCAATTGAATCAAATATACAGACACCTTATACCAGCGTGTGGTTCTGCGGGAAAGTAAATAGGGAGCCAACATCTGGTCATTGAAGTCCACCCCTCCCATGAGCGAATTATAGTCGTGGACACAGAGGGGCTTTTCAATGATACTGGTTGCTTGTTCAATTTGGATTGTCGTGTCTGCGTGAATGGAGGAGAGCATGTAAACGTCACGCTTGTCTCTCCATTTCACCGCAAGCAGTTCTTGGTTACACAAGGCAGCCCTCTCCCCCCTTGCAAGACGGGTGGTAACGAGCCGTTGGGGGAAGCCCCGGCGACTAGGTCGCGCGGTGCCACAGGAGCCAATCTGTTCTAGCAACAAATGCCTGAAGTAGGGCACACTTGTGTAGAAATTGTCAACATAAAGAGGGTACCCCTTGCCAAATAAGGGTGACACCAAGTCCCAGACTGTCTTCCCACTGCTCCCCAGGTAGTCAGGGCAACTGACCTGCTCCAGGGGTATAGCCTGTGGCCCTTTCACAGAGCTTATACAATTTGACCCCATACCGGGCGCGCTTGCTTGGGATGTATTGTTTGAAGCCAAGGCGCCCGGTAAAATGTATAAGGGACTAGCCTACGCAGATGTTTTGCTCAGGGGTATACAAATCTGCAAATTTGGTGTTAAAGTGGTCTATGAGGGGCCGAATTTTGTGGAGCCGGTCAAAAGCTGGGTGGGCTCTGGGACGGGAGGTGCTGTTGTTGCTAAAGTGCAGGAAACGCAGGATTGTCTCAAATCGTGTCCTGGACATGGCAGCAGAGAACATGGGCATGTGATGAATTGGGTTCGTGGACCAATATGACCGCAATTCATGCTTTTTTGTTAGGCCCATGTTGAGGAGAAGGCCCAGAAAAGTTTTAATTTTGGAAACTTGGACGGGTTTCCACCGGAAAGACTGGGCATAAAAGCTTCCTGGGTTGGCGGCTATAAATTGAGTGGCATATCGATTTGTTTCTGCCACAACTAAGTCCAACAGCTCCGCAGTCAAGAACAGCTAAAAAAAAAACAGTGCCGAACCGATCTGAGCTGTCTCAACCCGAACTCCAGATTGGACGGTGAAAGGGGGAACTAATGGTGCGGCTCAAGTTGGGGGCTGCCAATCAGGGTTTGCCAGCACCTCAGGGACTCTAGAGGCTCTACGGGCCTGTCTGTGCGGTGGCTGCGACGGGGGAACTAATGCACGTGCCACCATACCAGCTTCAACTGCCCTTCAGGTGCTCGCCACTTCACCATGTTTTACGGCAGTGCTGGTACTAGGTCCAGGATGGGCTGCGCTTCTGGTGTATGCCTCACCATGTAATCCAACAGCGCCAGCCCCACTCTGCTGCCCTTGAAGCGGATCCTGCGCAGCCTGTGGTGTAGCAACACAGGGCCGGGTACGCCTGGTGGTATCAGGGACCTCAACCTCCTCGTCCGAACTTTGGGTCAGACTGCCACTGCTTTCTACAGGTTCGTATTCTGACCCGCTGTATTTGTCAGATGAGGGTTCCCATTCCTCATCCGACTGGATCAGAAGCCTGTAGGCCTCTTCAGAATACCCCTTATTTACCATTTGGACTACTAAATTTAGGGGTATTCCCTGAGACTACCCAAGAAAAAAAGCAAGCCTGTAAAGTGATTGTGCAGTGATCAAAAAAATAATAATTTTTTGTCACTGCGGCGGGGCGGGAGTGGGTGAACGCACGTGTAGGCGATCGATCAGGCCTGATCGGGCAAACACTGTGTTTTGGGTGGAGGGCGAGCTAAGGTGACACTAATACTATTATAGATCTGACTGTGATCAGTTCTGATCACTTACAGATACTGTAAAAGTACAAATGCTGATTAGCGATACGCTAAGCAGCGAATCAGTGACTGCGGTGGGCTGGGCACTAACCGACACTAACTGCCTAACAAAGTTGCCTAAACTATCCTAAAACTAACCGTCAATACTAGTGAAAAAAAGTGACAGTTTACACTGATCACTTTTTTCCCTTTCACTAGGTGATTGACAGGGGCGGTCAAGGGGTTAATTGCGGTGATGGGGGGTGATCTGGGGGCTAAGTGTGCTGTTTGGTGTACTCACTGTGAACTGTGCTCCTCTGCTGGAACCAACCGATGAAAAGAACCAGCAGAGGAGCACAGCAGCCATTTAACACATTATATTTATAAATATAATGTGTTAGATGGCTTCTGATTTGATTTTTTTAAAATTATCAGCCTGCCAGCGACGATCATTGGCTGGCAGGCTGATGACGAAATTGTGCTTTAACTTTTGCCGGCCCGCGATGCGCATGCGCGGGCCGGCTCTGACTGAAATCTTGCGAGATGACGCGTCGGCACGTCCAGGAGGAATTACAGGGCCGCTGCAAAGACGCATCCCTGCGTGCGGCGGTCCTGAGGAGGTTAATTCTGCTTGGGGACCTTTGTGGCCCTCTGTCGTGCATTAATCCACTGTTTCTGTGGTTCATACAGAGAATGGGATTGAGCAGGAGATTGTCAATTTAGCCCAGTCTATGGGTCTGGAAGTTGATAAAGATGATGTAGAAGAGCTCATTCGAGATCATGAGAGCGAACTGACAACAGAAGAGATACTTGAGCTTGACAAGTCAACAGAGCATGACAGTGGAGAAGAGGAGTGTTGTGAAGATGACCATTAAAGATGAGCGAATCGAAGCTGACAAAGTCGAATTCGTTCCGAATTTCAGGAAAAATTAGATTCTGAACGAATTTGAAATTTCTCATGCTTCGTGGTAACTAATCACATTATTTCCTACAATAGAGGTTGGCTAAAATGGCGGCTACACGTGTGAGGAGATGGGTCAAGGATCTCTGGGAAGACGGGATGACCCATAATGCCAATCATGCAGCCAATTAGCAGCCAACCAGCCCTGTGATGTCACAGCCCTATAAATACGGCGGCCATATTAGATGCTGCCATTCACCATCGTACATTGGTCAGGGACAGACATGTATGTAGACACTAGGGAGAGTGAAAGAAAAACTAATTGTTAAAAAAAAAGGAAAGAAGGGATTTACTAGTGCAGTGAAAGGATAGTGAGAGGAATCATTTCATAGGCAGGGAGAGACATGTGCAGATGCTAATAGGGAGAGTAATCAGAATTTCCTCATTATGAAAACCAGCTATTTCCAAGGTCGGGGAAAGGATAGTAAGAGGAATCATTTCACAGTCATGGACAGACATGTGCAGATGCTAGAGAGCATTCCACATGTGCAGGGCACGGCAGTGTCACGTCATAATGCACCTGGTTTGCCTAGGCGAACGTAGTCACACAGTGGAGGAACTGCTCCGTGTCCTTCAGAAATAAATCGACTGCTGGCTTTCTCCGCGACAACTTGCTGCGGAAATTTTATTAGGATGTGTTTTTAATATATTGTGTATTGTCTCTCAATGTCAGGGTAAACCATTGGAGTGGATATCTTCCATTGTATGTGGAGACATAGCTGCCAGACGCAGAGGTCTCCAATTGCGAACGGTCCACATGCTATGTGCTGGTCTATGGGCCAGGGGATATTTATGTGTTTGGCGGACCAGTGTTTTCTTTGCAAATGTATGGACACCGGCTAGGGTCCCTGTGCAAGATGTGGATTTATTGGTTTGGCGTGGATGCATTTGTTAAGAGAACAATATATATGAAAGGAACGTGCGTTTGTTGTCTCTAGTGTGCCTGATCAGCCGCTTGAGATAATGACGTTTTCCTGTAAATAAACATGCATGAGGATCATAGTAACTTTATTGTGCATTGATCACTGAGCAAGGCTGGATAAAGTTCACTCCAGTGGTAATGGGAGATTATTGTATACAAGTGTTTTGTTAGCTGGCTATGTTAATTTAAATGATGGTGGTTTCTCATCTTCCTGTATATCATCACTTCCTGTATGTTTGTTAAATGAAGGAAGTGGTCGGGTGATGGGCCTGCCCCTTTCTATTGTTCCACCCTTTGATGGCTAAGAAATAAAAGTGAAGAGACTGGGCAGGAGGAGGGAGTGCTCAGCAGAAGTCTACAATGAAGCACCATGTCTGACTCTTGAAGAGGCTTACCTTTCCTTACACAAAAGAGCTTGGTTCAAAATCGGAACCATGGTGACCGACAACGGGAAGAACATGTTGTCTGTGCTGCATCAAGGAAGGCTGGTGGTTTGAGGTGCCCTGGATGGTCTGTATTAATGTGCCTATGGCAAGGTCCCTTGTAGTCATGACACCAGTACATTTTGTATGGAGGTACAACCATTTACTGTAGTGTTAATTGAGGAACTTGAGACTGAGACAAGAAGGATGAAATCCATGGAGGATCTTTACTGAAGATAACTCCTGATAACAGTACATCCAAAGTATTAACGAGTCTCTTGGTACAGAGGTCACACTGCTACAGGTCCAGTGCTGACAGGTTAAGTGTCTTTCTAGCTATTAAATTATATAAGTTTATAGCCTTCCTGGTAGAGGATTTCTAGGCTGGTCCTAGTTATTCCAGTGCAGGTTAGTGAAGTTGCCGGAGGCTGGTGAATCCTTCACTTTGGAATCCAAAGGTCCTAAGGCACTTGTAGAAATAGCTGTAACCCTTTAGGGGTCTCCTTCTTTAGTATTTTCTGAGTTAATATACTGCTGAGTATGTGGCCCACTTCAGTTCTGGGCTGAAGACTGGCTGAGAGCTCAAGGGGGCAGACTGCACACACTACACACTGCTAGACTGCACTGGACACAACTGGTCTGGAACTAGAGACTGACACACCCAGACTACACACTACTCTGCTAGACTAGTTGGACTATATATATGGGAGGTATTATCTCCCCATAGTGGTAGGCTCAGTGTAATGCAATCTAAATACACCTGTTAGCAGGGTTTATACATAAAGATGCATTGCAGCATAAAACAGGCTATATAAGAAATGCAAAGCATAATACAACAACTTTGCAGTACCGATGAGGTGTCACAGATGGTGTTGCAGAAAGCTGGAACTTATAAATAAACGACTGACTGGCTTGATCCCAAACTAAGGAGCAAATAGGTGAGCCCTATAAAACCCTAAGAGCTTTCCCTGGAAAAGCTCTTTCACTTAATCCAGGAAGTAGTATAAACTGCAAAGTGAGGCAGTATGGGAGGGAATATAAAGGAAAAAGATTAGTCTAAATAAGTGGAACCTGGCAGAAGGAAAGGAGATGAGAAAGTGAAACCAAAACAAAGAACATCATACAAGAGGTAGAGAAGAACAGGACTGGCGGTGACACGAGGGTAGTGGGACACTGCACATGCACTTAAGCCATACATACACGACAAAGCATACCCTCCTTGAGCTGCAGCGGCAGAACGGCATCCCCCAACATAGGCTAATATGCGACGTTTCCACCCATTCCTCCCTCCACAAGTTGGATCACCTGTACGAACTGAGAAAGGCCATCAACGATTTCCTGATAATCCAAGCGTATAGGAGTACTCCCCTTTGTAACTTCAATGTCAACCAATGGTAGCTCATGCATGACACCTGCCATTTGCTCAGGCCCTTTGAGGAGGTTACTGAATTTGTCAGTCGCCAGGACTACGGGATGAACGCCGTAATTCCACTGCTTATTGTCCTGGAACAGATTCTGGTGAATATCGCTTGTCAGGGGACTGGAGACGTGGCGCCTATATCTCACGGCCACGTGAGCTCCGCGGGGGCTGAACTGGAAGAGGAGGAGGAGGGAGAGGAGGACATTGGAGCACAGGCAATATGTAGCCAATTAAGTGGTTTTTCTACTGCGGTGAAAGAAGAGCAGGAGCAGCCGGAGGAGGAAGATGAGACAGTGGACCCACTGCGCCACTTACTGGGTATACTCTGGAGGGGCGTAACTAAGCAGCTACCTGGTATTCACTAGAGCCCCTGATGGTGGTGAAAGGCTTGGGCCGTAGGGTAGCTGCTCCAAAGTAGTCCCCAAGTCAGTGGCAGCTGACCAGGGGGTCAGAGTGCTCGGTGCAAGTACCGAGGGGACGTACGAGGCCTGGAGGTAAGGGTTAGGACAGGCGGCAAACAGGCAACGTCCATAAACGAAGTCCGAGGTCAGAGGCAGGCGGCAGAATGCAAAGTCCAGGAGTATAATAGCAGGATTCGTCACACAGAAAGGCAGACAAGATAAACACCTTTGCACAGGGACTAGACAGGCTAGACACTGAGGTTGCTCAGGCAACTTTCTGTAGTAGGAAGTGCCTTTAAATAGATGCTGCAATCTGGCCATTGGCTGCTGACACAGAGGGCGTGTATGTGTTGCCACATAGGAAAGAGAGACACACCCATGCAAGCTTCAGCAGCAGTGAAAGTTTCAAGCAGCAAGGAAACACTGGCATGGATCACATGTAGCAGAGTTAAGTTAGTTGCTGCTAGTGTTTGTCAGCTGGGCGGCAGGAGGGAAAAGAGGGAGCACGGTGCCCGTGCCTGCTGATGGGGCAGCGGAGCCGACACAGGCCGCTGGGCTAACACAGTGGCGATGGAAGCACGGAATCCCTCATAGTCACTTGCACAAATGGCCCGCCGCATGCTCACTTGTTTGCTTAGTGACAGCAGAATTGTCACCATTCGGCAGAGGGACTACTTCTGTCTCTCTACCATGTTGGACCCTTGCTACGGTTTCAAAATGGGTGCCTTTTTTAGACCCACTGAGAGGGAGGACAAACTGAAGTACTACAGAGACATCCTATGTAGTCAGTTGGCCTCTGCCTATCTGCACCACCGTCCATTCTCTTGCAGGTATCACCGGGGGTACCCTCTGTGCTCACATTCCACTGCCATGGCTGCTCGGGAGGGGTGCGATGGCAGGAACAGTAGCAGCTCCATCAGCAGCAGCCTGAGTCTAGAGTACATGATGAGCAGCTTTCTTCACCCACATAGTGAAGAAAGTACTCACCAGCAGCAGATAGACCTGGAGCAGGAGCTAAACCAGCAGGTGTTGGCATACTTATAAAGCACCCTGCCACCCCACATTGAAGATCCGCTGGACTACTGGGCAACCAAACTGGATTTGTGGCCGCAACTGGCAGAGTTTGCCCTGGAAAAGCTGCAATTCCCAGCAAGTAGTGTCTCATCAGAGCGGGTGTTTAGTGCGGTGGGGGCCATAGTTACCCCAAGACGAACTCGCCTGTCCACAATGTGGAGAGACTTACTTTTGTCAAGATGAATCAGGCATGGATCAACAAGGATTTGCACCCACCGATGCCTGATGTAGCAGATTAGATCATCCATCTCCACAGGATGTCACCATGCCACTCTGTGTCCTCCTGATGCTTCCATCTCCACACTATGTCACCATGCCACTCTGTGGTATCCTGCTGCTGCCATTACTTCCATCTCCACAGTATGTCACCATGCCACTCTGTGGTATCATGTTGCTGCCATCTCAACACTATGTCACAATGCCACTATGTGGCATTCTTATGCTGCCATCTCCACACTTTTTCACCTTGCCACTCAATGTTATCATCATGCTGTTGCTGCTTAAAAGGTCTTGGACTGATCACCTGTCTCACAATCTAATTTAGGTTTTGGAACCGACAAACCTAACTTGCTTTTGAGGGCAGCATTAATCTGCAGGTTACCGTCGTACAGCTCTACAGATAACTTTCCATCTGCATCTTTCTCAACAATCTGTGCCCTCAGTCTTTTATCCAGACTCTGTCATTGTGCCACTATGTGGCCTCCTCATGCAGTCACCAACTCCAGAATCTGTCTTTGAGCCACTCTGTAGCCTCCTGATGATGTCGCCAACTCCAGACTCTTTCATTGTGTCACTCTGTGGCCTTCTCATACTGCTACAAACTACACACTCTGTCATTGTGCCACTCCGTGGCCTCCTCATGCTGCTGCCACCTCCAGGATCTCTGTCAGTGAGCCAATCTGTAGCCTCCTGATGCTGTCACCAACTCTAGACTCTGTCATTGTGCCACTCTGTGGCCTTCTCATACTACTGTGCGAACTTCACACTGTGTCATTGTGCCACTCTGTGGCCTCCTCATGCTGCCACCACCTCCAGACTCTTTCATTTTGCCACTCTGTAGCCTTCTTGAAGCTAACATGGACCTGTAAGACTAAGTTAATACTTGAGTTATTTGGTCAGTTTTGGCCCTGTGACTGCCCAATCAAGTGAAGTGTGCAGTGATTCTAATAGCGACACCAGTCATCTTCATGTCATCCTCACTGACAGTATTATTTCACTAAGGCCTCTTTCACACTTGCGTTGTCCGGATCCGGCGTGTACTCCACTTGCCGGAATTACACGCCGGATCCGGAAAAACGCAAGTGTACTGTAAGCATTTGAAGACGGATGCGTCTTCAAAATGCTTCCAGTGTTACTATGGCAGCCAGGACGCTATTAAAGTCCTGGTTGCCATAGTAGGAGCGGGGAGCGGTATACTTACAGTCCGCGCGGCTCCCGGGGTGCCCCAGAATGACGTCAGAGCGCCCCATGCGCATGGATGACTTGCCATGTGATCACGTGATCCATGCGCGTGGGGCACCCTGACGTCACTCTGGAGCGCCCCAGGAGCCGCACGGACGGTAAGTATGCTGCTCCCCCGCTCCCCACTACACTTTACCATGGCTGCCAGGACTTTAGCGTCCCGGCAGCCATGGTAACCATTGACAAAAAGCTAAACGTCGGATCCGGCAATGCGCCGAAACGACGTTTAGCTTAAGGCCGGATCCGGATCAATGCCTTTCAATGGGCATTAATTCCGGGTCCGGCCTTGCGGCAAGTCTTCAGGATTTTTGGCCGGAGCAAAAAGCGCAGCATGTCCGGAACTGAAGACATCCTGATGCATCCTGAACGGATTTCACTCCATTCAGAATGCATGGGGATAATCCTGATCAGGATTCTTCCAGCATAGAGCCCCGATGACGGAACTCTATGCAGGAAGAAAAGAACGCAGATGTGAAAGAGCCCTTGCACACTCCCTATGCGTGTTACTGCAAGGCACAGTGTTCTACATCCATATAAAGGCTCTATGCAGCCCGTAAATAGCAACTTTTTAACACAATTCGCTGTAAATAAATTTGGATTGAAGCAAATTTTGGGGAAAATTCGGCGAACCAGCCAAATCAAATTTTTTATGAAATTCTCTCATCTCTAATGACCATGTTATCACACCTGAAGAGATGAAGAATCTCTCATCGCTCTTTCTGAGCTTAAAACCCGTGATTATGAAGACAAGGTGCTGAGCTTCTTCAAGAATCTTCAGAAAAAGTGCCAGATACAAGTTTCTTTGGATGTTTTTTTCAGCAGTATCAAAAGGCCAAGAAAAGATCTTTGAGATGCTCCCATCCATGTAGAGAGTGATCCAGAAGCTTCTTCTGACTGCTAAAGGTAAGAACCTGCTTTATTTCTATTAATTTTGTGCTTAATGTGCCTCAATCCTCCCCAAACAAAACACAAACGGGAAACGTCATTTGATCCAAACGGAAAACATGTCAGATCAAACCATGTGTTGCCAGTCTCGCCGATCTCCTGACACTTGTCACGGGAACATCTGTGACAGTTATACATACTCTTACCGCGCATCATCCTCATTGTCAACAGAGATTCTAATATATAGGCATGATTATCTAGTTCATCTGCTGCACCATGTATACTTAAAGGCTATGTCCACCTTTGGGGGCATTTTTTTATTGGTGCATTGTACTTATTTAGAACTTAGCAGAAACAAATGAGGAGAGAGCTCATATTACCAAAAATATATAAATTTTATTACAATATGTTAAAAATAACAGAAAAAGAAAGGTAGATTAGTACATGAGATGCCGTGAAGCAAGGTGATGAGAGCGGAGAACAAAAGAGCGCCACCCTGGGAGGAAAAGGCACACGGATATGAACATAAAGAGATCTAATATACAATAATGTCTGACATGGGAAAGAAGAGTCTTGGGTACAGTGCCCAACCCATGAAGTGAGTGGATAGATGATGAAACCATACAATATCGGGTAGAGCGAGGTCAACTCCTGCACCCCCACTGGGAACAATTGCGAACGCATAAAGGTAGAAGTACATAGCATGAAAGGCAAGGTGCAGGTGGACACAAGTGACCACATAACCAGCGGGGGGCAGGGGGGACCGGAGCTCACCTGAATAAACCGTGTGCAAAGAGACCCAGGGTAGCGCCACCCTGGGTCTCTTTGCACACGGTTTATTCAGGTGAGCTCCGGTCCCCCCTGCCCCCCGCTGGTTGTGTGGTCACTTGTGTCCACCTGCACCTTGCCTTTCATGCTATGTACTTCTACCTTTATGCGTTCGCAATTGTTCCCAGTGGGGGTGCAGGAGTTGACCTCGCTCTACCCGATATTGTATGGTTTCATCATCTATCCACTCACTTCATGGGTTGGGCACTGTACCCAAGACTCTTCTTTCCCATGTCAAACATTATTGTATATTAGATCTCTTTATGTTCATATCCGTGTGCCTTTTCCTCCCAGGGTGGCGCTCTTTTGTTCTCCGCTCTCATCACCTTGCTTCACGGCATCTCATGTACTAATCTACCTTTCTTTTTCTGTTATTTTTAACATATTGTAATAAAATTTATATATTTTTGGTAATATGAGCTCTCTCCTCATTTGTTTCTGCTATTTCACTCGGGAGCTTTTACCTAGTTATACTTTAGGTGTATCCCCTGTGGCTATCAAGGGTGGGCACTGTTCCTTACCCGTCCTGGGGATACCCTGGGTCATTTTTGTTTATCTTATTTAGAACTTAGTAGTTTAGAGAGAAGGTTTATTAGATGTCTGTCACAAAATGAAAGTGAAAGTACCAGCCACACAGTTAGAAAAACAGTTAACTCTTTATGACAGAACTGCCCAATATTTGTGATAAAGGCCAATAAAAAATATGATTTTTAGCCAATAATGAATAGAATGCAATAATAAACAATTGCATATGAAGGTGTACATAGCCTTTAATCTGTACTGTTATACATAGACTTACTGTGCATTAGTTATTCTCAACTGGTGGTCTAACATACAGGCGTTTTAGCTAGTTCATCTACTGTGCTATTTTTACATAATCTGTTACAATACTGATTCAGTTACACAGTGGCCATTAGACAGTTGTCTTATGGCCACAGTGTAAGTAACAGACAGTGGCAAAAATATTGCTGTGGCTGGCACAAGTAGTAGCAAAAGGTCAGAGCTCCCACTGTCATCCAGCGGATGTGTTTCGATCAACAATCCATCTGTACTAGAATGGTTGACTCACTCTTCACCATGATCTCAGATGATGATACACATAGATACACACAACCAGGAATTGTTGGGTTCCTCTGACTAGTGATGGACAAACATAGGCCGGGACGGTTCGTGAACGCGATTGGGTGAACGCGAACAAGTGTTCGCAAACCGCAGTTCGTGGCGGGCCCCATTCACTTTAATGGCAGGCGAACCTGAAAAACATTCAGCTCATATTTGCAACCAAATACTTAGTTGAAGTGCACAAATAGTTCCACAACATGGACAGTGACATAATATATGGGGATCAATGACAAAAATTCCAACTAAAAAATATGTATCCTAATTGGGAGAAATTTTTATGCATCTTAAAGGGAAATTCTCAGAAATCTGCCATGTTGGAGCCTAGAAAAATGTTATTTTAGGCCACAGGAGGCCATTAGGCATTCACCTGACATAAAATAAATTTTGATTATGTGGCTCGAGGTACATTATGCAGTCAATCGATAAAATTGGACTACAGTGTCATGGTCTTACCTCCTTGCTGTTCCCTTCGTTTGACATGTGCTGGCGGCCATCTTGGTTTCTGGGTTTTCTTGTAGCCTCCCACCCTGCGGCTCCTCCTTCCCACTGGGAGGAGCTGGATGCCCAGCTCATATATATAGGAGGTCTGTGGCTTCAGTTCCTTGCTTGGTCCTCCTGTGTTCACATGCTTCCAAGACTGCTGCTGCTTCTGGTTCCTGATCCTGGCCTCGTCTGACTACCCCGTTGGTTCCTGATTCCGGCTTCGTCTGACTACCCCGTTGGTTCCTGATTCCGGCTTCGTCTGACTACCCCGTTGGTTCCTGTTCCTGGCTTCGTCTGACTACCCTTCTGGTTCCTGACCTCTGTCTCCGCAAGACCCTGCTTCGGTTTAGCCATCCGTTCGGACTTTGCTTACGGCTTGCTCTTCAATAAAACCTTCTTATTTTCCACTTATCTCTTGTTGTACGTCTGGTTCATGGTTCCATGACATTAGGACCAAGCCATGAATTCTGACGGTACAGGGCCACCCTCGCTACCTACGCTGGTTGCCAGACTTGATCAGCAGGATCACCTGTTGGGTCGGTTCGCTGTGGCGTTGCAAACCCTGCTTGAACGCACGGCTCATTTAGCTTCCGTTGCCGATGGGTCGGTTGTCGCTCCTGGGCCCGCTCCTACTGCCGCTCCGGTTGTTGCGCCAGAGTCTACCCTGACACCTGTTGCTGCGCCTGTGGTGTTTCAGGGTATGACCGGTTCTGCCCCCCTTCCACAGCGCTTTGGGGGAGAGCCAACTCAGTGCCGAGGTTTCCTTAACCAGGTGGGCATTTACTTCGAGTTGCTGCCACATGCCTTTCCTACTGAGAGATCAAGGGTGGGCTTCTTGATCTCGCTGCTCTCGGACAAGGCCTTGGCCTGGGCCAGCCCTTTATGGGAGAACAACAATCCGGTGGTTGCCGAGTTTTCCGGTTTTGTTGCTTCTTTCGGAAGGTATTCGATGTGCCGGCTCGTGCTGCCTCTGCTGCGAAGCTCCTTATGTCCATCAGACAGGGTTCACGATCCGTAGCTGAATACGCCATTGAGTTTCGTACCCTGGCAGCAGAGGTGGGCTGGAATAATGAGGCTCTGGTCGCTGCTTTCTCTCATGGTCTCTCGGATGCCTTGAAGGATGAGGTTGCAGCTAAGGACCTACCAGTGGAGCTCGAGTCTCTTATTTCTTTCCTGATTTTGATTGACACCAGACTCAGGGAGAGACCTTCCTTTAAGGAGAGCCTGCGGAGGTCTCCTAACAGATTGGCGCCTACGTTTGCTGTCCCACCCGTGCCTCCCTCTCCTCCCACGCCTCCTGGGGATGACTTGTCTGGGGGTGAACCCATGCAGCGGGGGTTTGCTCGCCTGTCTGAGGGGGAGAGGGTACTCCGGAGACGCGAGGGCCGATGCATGTACTGTGGTCTCGGTGGGCATTTTCGGTTGGCATGTCCGAACCGTCCGGGAGAACGCTCGCACCTGAGGTCCTGTCGGGGGCAGATCTTGGGTGGAGTCTCCTCGTCCCCGGTTTCCCGTGTTGACAAACCACTGATCACGGTTGTCCTCTCCTGGGTCGGGGGCTCGGTGACGACCCAGGCGTTGGTGGACTCTGGTGCTGGTGGTTTGTTCATTGATAGAGTGTTCGTTGCCGCCAATTCCATTCCTCTGCAGCCTCGAGGTTCCCCACTGGCTCTTGAGGCGATAGACGGCAGACCCCTTCTGCCGCCACACGTGACTCATGAGACCCTTCCAGTGGGGATAGCCATTGGTGCCGTTCACAGAGAGTCGGTCTGTCTCCAGGTTATTTCGTCTCCACACTACTCGGTGGTCTTGGGGTACCCCTGGCTCCAGAAGCATAATCCGACTTTCGATTGGAGATCGGTCGAGATCCTCTCGTGGTCACCGCAGTGTGGGGCTAGTTGCATCCATGGGCCTGTCAAGTTGCTGTGTACTTCCTCGGACTCTCTGTTGCCTCCTGAATACGAAGAGTACCGGGATGTATTCGATAAGGTGCGCGCGGTTGCCCTACCTCCGCACCGCCCATACGATTGTGCCATAGAGTTACAATCCGGTGCCGTTCCTCCTCGTGGCAAAGTCTATCCACTGTCGGTAGCGGAGAATGAGGCCATGGAGGAGTACGTGAGGGAGGCGCTTTCACGCGGACACATTCGCAAATCCTCGTCCCCGGCAGGGGCTGGATTTTTCTTTGTGAAAAAGAAGGGCGGCGAGTTGAGGTCTTGCATCGATTACAGGGGTCTCAATCGCATCACGATCAAGAACGCTTACCCGATACCCTTGATTTCCGAGCTGTTCGATCGCCTCAAAGGGGCCACGGTCTTTACCAAACTCGACCTGAGGGCGGCATATAACCTGGTAAGGATCAAGGCGGGCGATGAGTGGAAGACCGCGTTTAACACCAGGACCGGTCATTATGAATCCTTGGTTATGCCCTTTGGGTTGTGCAATGCGCCCGCAGTCTTCCAGGAATTCATCAACGATGTTTTCCGTGACCTGTTGCAGCAGTGTGTGGTGGTCTATTTGGATGACATCTTGGTATATTCTGCATCCATGGAGGCCCACATTCTGGATGTCAGACGAGTGTTGCAACGGCTTACGAGAGAACAAGCTGTTCGGTAAGCTTGAGAAATGCGAATTTCACCGATCCCAGGTAACCTTCTTAGGTTACATCATTTCCGCTGAGGGGTTCTCCATGGATCCTGAGAAGGTTTCGGCTGTCTTACAGTGGCCCCAGCCCAGTGGGCTTCGTGCCCTGCAGCGCTTTTTGGGCTTCGCCAATTATTATCGGAAGTTCATCAGGGACTTTTCCATGCTAGCCAAGCCTCTCACGGATCTGACCAGGAAGGGCAGTAATCCTCAGGTCTGGCCGCTCGAGGCCATCCGAGCTTTTGAGGCTCTAAAGTCCGCCTTTGTGTCGGCTCCGATTCTGTCGCATCCCAACCCTGGGTTGCCTTTTGTCCTCGAGGTGGACGCGTCTGAGACGGGAGTAGGCGCCCTCCTGTCTCAGCGTAGAACACCAGAGGGTCCTCTGCTTCCTTGTGGGTTTTACTCCCGGAAACTGTCTTCCGCGGAGTGCAACTATCAGATTGGTGACAGGGAGTTATTGGCCATCGTGCAGGCCCTTAAACAATGGAGGCACTTGCTCGAGGGCTCGGTGGTTCCGGTTCTCATCCTGACGGACCACAAGAATCTGACCTACCTCTCTGAGGCCAAGAGATTGACACCACGTCAGGCCAGATGGGCTCTGTTCTTGTCACGTTTTAATTACGTGGTCTCCTACCTACCCGGCTCCAAGAACATCAGAGCGGATGCCTTATCACGGCAGTACTCCGAGCTGTCCGGGGAGGAGTCGATTCCGACTACGGTCATACCCCCGAATCAGATCCTGGCCGCTATTCGCACCAGCCTGACTTCTCCTCTGGGTGAGCAGATTTTGGCGGCTCAATCTGGTGCTCCCTCTGGGAGACCCAACGGCAGATGTTTTGTGCCTGAGGAGTTGCGCACTCGGTTGTTGCGAACCTACCATAACTCCAAGGCCGCGGGGCACCCTGGAAAGAATCAGCTGTCCTGGGCGGTTTCACGTCTGTTCTGGTGGCCTTCTCTACGTTCCGACATCGCCGCATATGTAGCGGCATGCTCCGTTTGTGCCCAGAGTAAGTCCCCTCGGCACCTTCCGTTGGGCCTTTTGCAACCCATAGCCACCGGGGAGCGTCCATGGTCACACCTGGGGATGGATTTCATTGTGGACCTCCCTGCATCCCGAGGCCATACGGTCATTCTCATGATTGTGGATCGGTTTTCCAAAATGTGCCACTGTGTTCCTCTCAAGAAGTTACCCTCTGCACAAGAGTTGGCCTCGATTTTTGCCAGGGAGGTCTTCCGGTTGCACGGTTTGCCCAAGGAGATTGTGTCGGATCGGGGGAGTCAGTTTGTGTCCAGGTTCTGGCGCGCCTTTTGCTCCCAGTTGGGGATTCATCTCTCTTTCTCCTCGGCCTACCACCCTCAGTCCAATGGGGCCGCAGAACGATCCAATCAGGCCTTGGAGCAATTCCTTCGTTGCTATGTCTCCGATCACCAAGACAATTGGGTTGACCTCCTGCCTTGGGCTGAGTTTGCCAGGAACACGGCGGTGAACTCTTCCTCTGGGACGTCTCCCTTCATGGCCAATTATGGGTTCCAACCTGCCGTGTTACCGGAGGTATTCTCTCCCCAGGATATTCCGGCTGTGGAGGATCACCTTTCCGTCCTACGTGCTTCTTGGGTACAGATCCAGAGGTCCCTTGAGGTCTCTGCGCAGCGCCAGAAACTCCAGGCTGATCGCAGACGAGCGCCCGCTCCTTCCTACCAGGTCGGAGACCGCGTATGGTTGTCCACCCGCAACCTCAACCTTCGAGTGCCCACTCCCAAGCTGGCGCCTCGCTTTGTTGGTCCCTTCCGAGTGCTTCGCAGGGTAAACCCGGTAGCCTATGCCCTTGCGCTTCCTCCTGGCATGCGGATCTCCAACGTGTTTCATGTCTCCCTGTTGAAGCCACTGGTGTGTAATCGTTTCACTTCCTCGATTCCTCGGCCTCGTCCGGTCCAAGTGGGCAATCGTGAGGAGTATGAGGTGAGCAATATCCTGGACTCACGCCTGGTCCGCGGCCGGGTGCAGTTTTTGGTCCATTGGCGTGGTTATGGTCCAGAGGAGCGTTCCTGGGTTCCCTCCGCAGATGTCCATGCTCCTGCTTTGCTCCGAGCCTTCCACGCACGCTTCCCTCAGAAACCGTTCCTTACTCCGCGGAGGAGGGGCCCTTGAGGGGGAGGTACTGTCATGGTCTTACCTCCTTGCTGTTCCCTTCGTTTGACATGTGCTGGCGGCCATCTTGGTTTCTGGGTTTTCTTGTAGCCTCCCACCCTGCGGCTCCTCCTTCCCACTGGGAGGAGCTGGATGCCCAGCTCATATATATAGGAGGTCTGTGGCTTCAGTTCCTTGCTTGGTCCTCCTGTGTTCACATGCTTCCAAGACTGCTGCTGCTTCTGGTTCCTGATCCTGGCCTCGTCTGACTACCCCGTTGGTTCCTGATTCCGGCTTCGTCTGACTACCCCGTTGGTTCCTGATTCCGGCTTCGTCTGACTACCCCGTTGGTTCCTGTTCCTGGCTTCGTCTGACTGCCCTTCTGGTTCCTGACCTCTGTCTCCGCAAGACCCTGCTTCGGTTTAGCCATCCGTTCGGACTTTGCTTACGGCTTGCTCTTCAATAAAACCTTCTTATTTTCCACTTATCTCTTGTTGTACGTCTGGTTCATGGTTCCATGACATACAGGCCCCAAACATTAGGCATTCACCGGACAGAAAATATCAAGTGATTATGTGGCCAAAGGTATTTTACACGGTCAATGGATATCAATTTTACTGCAGGCCAGTACAAATACAGGTCAAATACATTTGTTTAAAATAACTAAAAATATAATATGGATAAAAACCTTCTTAACGAAAGTAAGTATGTGTCTGGAGGTAGAATACACCATCATTGGATATCAATTTTACAGCAGGCCAGTGTACTACAGGCCCCAAAAATTATGCATTCAGCAGAAAGATAAGAACAAGTAAGTATGTGTCTGGAGGTAGAATACACAGTCATTGGATATCAATTTTACAGCAGGCCAGCGTATTACAGGCCCCAAAAATTACGCATTCAGAGGACATAAAAGAACAAGTAAGTATGTGGCTGGAGGTAGATAACACGGTCATTGGATATCAATTTTTATAGCAGGCCAGTGGACTACAGGCCCCAAAAATTATGCCTTCAGCGGACAGAAAAGAACAAGTATGTATGTGGCTGAAGGGAAAGGACACGGTCATTGGATATCAATTTTATAGCAGGCCAGTGGACTGCAGGCCCCAAAAATTATGCATTCACCGTATAGAAATAAAACAAGTAAATATGTGGCTGGAGGTAGATTACATGGTCATTGGATATCAATTTTACAGCAGGCCAGTGGACTACAGCCCCCAAAAATTATGGCTTCAGCAGAAAGAAAAGATCAAGTAAGTATGTGGCTGGAGGTAGATTACACGGTTATTGGATATAAATTTTACACCAGTTTTTTACAGGCCCCAAAAATAATGCATTTGCTGTACAGAACGAAATCCCCCCTCTTGAAAAAAAACCTAATGATAATAGTCGTCACAGGTAGGGATGAGCGAACTCGAACTGTATAGTTCGGGTTCGTACCGAATTTTGGGGTGTCCGTGACACGGACCCGAACCCGGACATTTTCGTAAAAGTCCGGGTTCGGGTTCGGTGTTCGTCGCTTTCTTCGCGCTTTTGTGACGCTTTCTTGGCGCTTTTTGAAAGGCTGCAAAGCAGCCAATCAACAAGCGTCATACTACTTGCCCCAAGAGGCCATCACAGCCATGCCTACTATTGGCATGGCTGTGATTGGCCAGAGCACCATGTGACCCAGCCTCTATTTAAGCTGGAGTCACATAGCGCCGCCCGTCACTCTGCTCTGATTAGCGTAGGGAGAGGTTGCGGCTGCGACAGTAGGGCGAGATTAGGCAGATTAACTCCTCCAAAGGACTTGATTAACTGATCGATCTGCAGCTGTGGATCATTGAGCTGCTGATCCTCAATTGCTCACTGTTTTTAGGCTGCACAGACCGTTTGTCAGTCTCATTTTTCTGGGGTGATCGGCGGCCATTTTGTGTCTTGTGGTGCGCCAGCACAAGCTGCGACCAAGTGCATTTAACCCTCAATGGTGTGGTTGTTTTTTGGCTAAAGCCTACATCAGGGTGAAGCTGTCACACCAAGTGCATTTATCCAGCAATAGTCTGTTCATTTTTTGGCCATATACAAAATCAGGGGCAAGCTGCGCCTGTCACCAAGTGCATTTAACCCTCAATGGTGTGGTTGTTTTTTGGCTAAAGCCTACATCAGGGTGAAGCTGTGACACCAAGTGCATTTAACCAGCAATAGTCTGTTCATTTTTTGGCCATATACAAAATCAGGGGCAAGCTGCGCCTGTCACCAAGTGCATTTAACCCTCAATGGTGTGGTTGTTTTTTGGCTAAAGCCTACATCAGGGTGAAGCTGTCACACCAAGTGCATTTAACCAGCAATAGTCTGTTCATTTTTTGGCCATATACAAAATCAGGGGCAAGCTGCGCCTGTCACCAAGTGCATTTAACCCTCAATGGTGTGGTTGTTTTTTGGCTAAAGCCTACATCAGGGTGAAGCTGTCACACCAAGTGCATTTAACCAGCAATAGTCTGTTTATTTTTTGGCCATATCCCAGTCTAATTCTGTCACTAAATCCATACCGGTCACCCAGCGCCTAAATACTAGGCCTCAAATTTATATCCAGCTAAATCTGTCCCTAGTGCTGTAGCTGGGCGAGTTATTTAGTGTCCGTTCAAGCACATTTCTTGTTCTGGGTTGAAATACAATTCCCAATTTAGCAATTTCATAATTTAGTGGTTCCTGCTATATCAGAGCTATTTGAAATCTATCCCAAAAAGGGTATATAATATTGAAGGTGCACATTGGGTCATTCAGAATAACTTCACACACACCCGCTACTGTGTATTTCCAAGTCTAATTCTGTCACTAAACCCATACCTGTCACCCAGCGCCTAAATACTAGGCCTCAAATTTAAATCCCTCTAAATCTCTCGTTACCCACCGCTGTACTGTTGTTGCTGGGCAAGATATTTAGTGTCCGTCAAAGCACATTTTTTGTTCTGGGTTGAAGTACAATTCCCAATTTAGCAATTTCATAATTTAGTGGTTTCTGCTATATCAGAGCTATTTGAAATCTATCCCTAAAAGGGTATATAATATTGAAGGTGCACATAGGGTCATTCAGAATAACTTCACACACACCGCTTCTGTGCATTTCCAAGTCTAATTCTGTCACTAAATCCATACCGGTGACCCAGCGCCTAAATACTAGGCCTCAAATTTAAATCCCTCTAAATCTCTCGTTACCCACCGCTGTACTGTTGTTGCTGGGCAAGATATTTAGTGTCCGTCAAAGCACATTTTTTGTTCTGGGTTGAAGTACAATTCCCAATTTAGCAATTTCATAATTTAGTGGTTTCTGCTATATCAGAGCTATTTGAAATCTATCCCTAAAAGGGTATATAATATTGAAGGTGCACATAGGGTCATTCAGAATAACTTCACACACACGCTTCTGTGCATTTCCAAGTCTAATTCTGTCACTAAATCCATACCGGTGACCCAGCGCCTAAATACTAGGCCTCAAATTTAAATCCCTCTAAATCTCTCGTTACCCACCGCTGTACTGTTGTTGCTGGGCAAGATATTTAGTGTCCGTCAAAGCACATTTTTTGTTCTGGGTTGAAGTACAATTCCCAATTTAGCAATTTCATAATTTAGTGGTTTCTGCTATATCAGAGCTATTTGAAATCTATCCCTAAAAGGGTATATAATATTGAAGGTGCACATAGGGTCATTCAGAATAACTTCACACACACGCTTCTGTGCATTTCCAAGTCTAATTCTGTCACTAAATCCATACCGGTGACCCAGCGCCTAAATACTAGGCCTCAAATTTAAATCCCTCTAAATCTCTCGTTACCCACCGCTGTACTGTTGTTGCTGGGCAAGATATTTAGTGTCCGTCAAAGCACATTTTTTGTTCTGGGTTGAAGTACAATTCCCAATTTAGCAATTTCATAATTTAGTGGTTTCTGCTATATCAGAGCTATTTGAAATCTATCCCTAAAAGGGTATATAATATTGAAGGTGCACATAGGGTCATTCAGAATAACTTCACACACACGCTTCTGTGCATTTCCAAGTCTAATTCTGTCACTAAATCCATACCGGTGACCCAGCGCCTAAATACTAGGCCTCAAATTTAAATCCCTCTAAATCTCTCGTTACCCACCGCTGTACTGTTGTTGCTGGGCAAGATATTTAGTGTCCGTCAAAGCACATTTTTTGTTCTGGGTTGAAGTACAATTCCCAATTTAGCAATTTCATAATTTAGTGGTTTCTGCTATATCAGAGCTATTTGAAATCTATCCCTAAAAGGGTATATAATATTGAAGGTGCACATTGGGTCATTCAGAATAACTTCACACACACCCGCTACTGTGTATTTCCAAGTCTAATTCTGTCACTAAACCCATACCTGTCACCCAGCGCCTAAATACTAGGCCTCAAATTTAAATCCCTCTAAATCTCTCGTTACCCACCGCTGTACTGTTGTTGCTGGGCAAGATATTTAGTGTCCGTCAAAGCACATTTTTTGTTCTGGGTTGAAGTACAATTCCCAATTTAGCAATTTCATAATTTAGTGGTTTCTGCTATATCAGAGCTATTTGAAATCTATCCCTAAAAGGGTATATAATATTGAAGGTGCACATAGGGTCATTCAGAATAACTTCACACACACGCTTCTGTGCATTTCCAAGTCTAATTCTGTCACTAAATCCATACCGGTGACCCAGCGCCTAAATACTAGGCCTCAAATTTAAATCCCTCTAAATCTCTCGTTACCCACCGCTGTACTGTTGTTGCTGGGCAAGATATTTAGTGTCCGTCAAAGCACATTTTTTGTTCTGGGTTGAAGTACAATTCCCAATTTAGCAATTTCATAATTTAGTGGTTTCTGCTATATCAGAGCTATTTGAAATCTATCCCTAAAAGGGTATATAATATTGAAGGTGCACATAGGGTCATTCAGAATAACTTCACACACACGCTTCTGTGCATTTCCAAGTCTAATTCTGTCACTAAATCCATACCGGTGACCCAGCGCCTAAATACTAGGCCTCAAATTTAAATCCCTCTAAATCTCTCGTTACCCACCGCTGTACTGTTGTTGCTGGGCAAGATATTTAGTGTCCGTCAAAGCACATTTTTTGTTCTGGGTTGAAGTACAATTCCCAATTTAGCAATTTCATAATTTAGTGGTTTCTGCTATATCAGAGCTATTTGAAATCTATCCCTAAAAGGGTATATAATATTGAAGGTGCACATAGGGTCATTCAGAATAACTTCACACACACGCTTCTGTGCATTTCCAAGTCTAATTCTGTCACTAAATCCATACCGGTGACCCAGCGCCTAAATACTAGGCCTCAAATTTAAATCCCTCTAAATCTCTCGTTACCCACCGCTGTACTGTTGTTGCTGGGCAAGATATTTAGTGTCCGTCAAAGCACATTTTTTGTTCTGGGTTGAAGTACAATTCCCAATTTAGCAATTTCATAATTTAGTGGTTTCTGCTATATCAGAGCTATTTGAAATCTATCCCTAAAAAGGGTATATAATATTGAAGGTGCACATAGGGTCATTCAGAATAACTTCACACACACCCGCTACTGTGTATTTCCAAGTCTAATTCTGTCACTAAACCCATACCTGTCACCCAGCGCCTAAATACTAGGCCTCAAATTTAAATCCCTCTAAATCTCTCGTTACCCACCGCTGTACTGTTGTTGCTGGGCAAGATATTTAGTGTCCGTCAAAGCACATTTTTTGTTCTGGGTTGAAGTACAATTCCCAATTTAGCAATTTCATAATTTAGTGGTTTCTGCTATATCAGAGCTATTTGAAATCTATCCCTAAAAGGGTATATAATATTGAAGGTGCACATAGGGTCATTCAGAATAACTTCACACACACGCTTCTGTGCATTTCCAAGTCTAATTCTGTCACTAAATCCATACCGGTGACCCAGCGCCTAAATACTAGGCCTCAAATTTAAATCCCTCTAAATCTCTCGTTACCCACCGCTGTACTGTTGTTGCTGGGCAAGATATTTAGTGTCCGTCAAAGCACATTTTTTGTTCTGGGTTGAAGTACAATTCCCAATTTAGCAATTTCATAATTTAGTGGTTTCTGCTATATCAGAGCTATTTGAAATCTATCCCTAAAAGGGTATATAATATTGAAGGTGCACATAGGGTCATTCAGAATAACTTCACACACACGCTTCTGTGCATTTCCAAGTCTAATTCTGTCACTAAATCCATACCGGTGACCCAGCGCCTAAATACTAGGCCTCAAATTTAAATCCCTCTAAATCTCTCGTTACCCACCGCTGTACTGTTGTTGCTGGGCAAGATATTTAGTGTCCGTCAAAGCACATTTTTTGTTCTGGGTTGAAGTACAATTCCCAATTTAGCAATTTCATAATTTAGTGGTTTCTGCTATATCAGAGCTATTTGAAATCTATCCCTAAAAGGGTATATAATATTGAAGGTGCACATAGGGTCATTCAGAATAACTTCACACACACGCTTCTGTGCATTTCCAAGTCTAATTCTGTCACTAAATCCATACCGGTGACCCAGCGCCTAAATACTAGGCCTCAAATTTAAATCCCTCTAAATCTCTCGTTACCCACCGCTGTACTGTTGTTGCTGGGCAAGATATTTAGTGTCCGTCAAAGCACATTTTTTGTTCTGGGTTGAAGTACAATTCCCAATTTAGCAATTTCATAATTTAGTGGTTTCTGCTATATCAGAGCTATTTGAAATCTATCCCTAAAAGGGTATATAATATTGAAGGTGCACATAGGGTCATTCAGAATAACTTCACACACACCGCTACTGTGTATTTCCAAGTCTAATTCTGTCACTAAACCCATACCTGTCACCCAGCGCCTAAATACTAGGCCTCAAATTTAAATCCCTCTAAATCTCTCGTTACCCACCGCTGTACTGTTGTTGCTGGGCAAGATATTTAGTGTCCGTCAAAGCACATTTTTTGTTCTGGGTTGAAGTACAATTCCCAATTTAGCAATTTCATAATTTAGTGGTTTCTGCTATATCAGAGCTATTTGAAATCTATCCCTAAAAGGGTATATAATATTGAAGGTGCACATTGGGTCATTCAGAATAACTTCACACACACCCGCTACTGTGTATTTCCAAGTCTAATTCTGTCACTAAACCCATACCTGTCACCCAGCGCCTAAATACTAGGCCTCAAATTTAAATCCCTCTAAATCTCTCGTTACCCACCGCTGTACTGTTGTTGCTGGGCAAGATATTTAGTGTCCGTCAAAGCACATTTTTTGTTCTGGGTTGAAGTACAATTCCCAATTTAGCAATTTCATAATTTAGTGGTTTCTGCTATATCAGAGCTATTTGAAATCTATCCCTAAAAGGGTATATAATATTGAAGGTGCACATTGGGTCATTCAGAATAACTTCACACACACCCGCTACTGTGTATTTCCAAGTCTAATTCTGTCACTAAACCCATACCTGTCACCCAGCGCCTAAATACTAGGCCTCAAATTTAAATCCCTCTAAATCTCTCGTTACCACCGCTGTACTGTTGTTGCTGGGCAAGATATTTAGTGTCCGTCAAAGCACATTTTTTGTTCTGGGTTGAAGTACAATTCCCAATTTAGCAATTTCATAATTTAGTGGTTTCTGCTATATCAGAGCTATTTGAAATCTATCCCTAAAAGGGTATATAATATTCAAGGTGCACATAGGGTCATTCAGAATAACTTCACACACACGCTTCTGTGCATTTCCAAGTCTAATTCTGTCACTAAATCCATACCGGTCACCCAGCGCCTAAATACTAGGCCTCAAATTTATATCCCGCTGAATTTGAATACAATACATTGGGCCAAATAATATATTTGTTGTTGTGGTGAACCATAACAATGAGAAAAACATCTAGTAAGGGACGCGGACGTGGACATGGTCGTGGTGGTGTTAGTGGACCCTCTGGTGCTGGGAGAGGACGTGGCCGTTCTGCCACATCCACACGTCCTAGTGTACCAACTACCTCAGGTCCCAGTAGCCGCCAGAATTTACAGCGATATATGGTGGGGCCCAATGCCGTTCTAAGGATGGTAAGGCCTGAGCAGGTACAGGCATTAGTCAATTGGGTGGCCGACAGTGGATCCAGCACGTTCACATTATCTCCCACCCAGTCTTCTGCAGAAAGCGCACAGATGGCGCCTGAAAACCAACCCCATCAGTCTGTCACATCACCCCCATGCATACCAGGGAAACTGTCTCAGCCTCAAGTTATGCAGCAGTCTCTTATGCTGTTTGAAGACTCCGCTGGCAGGGTTTCCCAAGGGCATCCACCTAGCCCTTCCCCAGCGGTGAAAGACATAGAATGCACTGACGCACAACCACTTATGTTTCCTGATGATGAGGACATGGGAATACCACCTCAGCATGTCTCTGATGATGACGAAACACAGGTGCCAACTGCTGCGTCTTTCTGCAGTGTGCAGACTGAACAGGAGGTCAGGGATCAAGACTGGGTGGAAGACGATGCAGGGGACGATGAGGTCCTAGACCCCACATGGAATGAAGGTCGTGCCACTGACTTTCACAGTTCGGAGGAAGAGGCAGTGGTGAGACCGAGCCAACAGCGTAGCAAAAGAGGGAGCAGTGGGCAAAAGCAGAACACCCGCCGCCAAGAGACTCCGCCTGCTACTGACCGCCGCCATCTGGGACCGAGCACCCCAAAGGCAGCTTCAAGGAGTTCCCTGGCATGGCACTTCTTCAAACAATGTGCTGACGACAAGACCCGAGTGGTTTGCACGCTGTGCCATCAGAGCCTGAAGCGAGGCATTAACGTTCTGAACCTGAGCACAACCTGCATGACCAGGCACCTGCATGCAAAGCATGAACTGCAGTGGAGTAAACACCTTAAAACCAAGGAAGTCACTCAGGCTCCCCCTGCTACCTCTTCTGCTGCTGCCGCCTCGGCCTATTCTGCTGCTGCCGCCTCGGCCTCTTCCTCCGCCTCTGGAGGAACGTTGGCACCTGCCGCCCAGCAAACAGGGGATGTACCACCAACACCACCACCACCACCTCCGTCACCAAGCGTCTCAACCATGTCACACGCCAGCGTTCAGCTCTCCATCTCACAAACATTTGATAGAAAGCGTAAATTCCCACCTAGCCACCCTCGATCCCTGGCCCTGAATGCCAGCATTTCTAAACTACTGGCCTATGAAATGCTGTCATTTAGGCTGGTGGACACAGACAGCTTCAAACAGCTCATGTCGCTTGCTGTCCCACAGTATGTTGTTCCCAGCCGGCACTACTTCTCCAAGAGAGCCGTGCCTTCCCTGCACAACCAAGTATCCGATAAAATCAAGTGTGCACTGCGCAACGCCATCTGTAGCAAGGTCCACCTAACCACAGATACGTGGACCAGTAAGCACGGCCAGGGACGCTATATCTCCCTAACTGCACACTGGGTAAATGTAGTGGCAGCTGGGCCCCAGGCGGAGAGCTGTTTGGCGCACGTCCTGCCGCCGCCAAGGATCGCAGGGCAACATTCTTTGCCTCCTGTTGCCACCTCCTCCTTCTCGGCTTCCTCCTCCTCTTCTTCCACCTGCTCATCCAGTCAGCCACACACCTTCACCACCAACTTCAGCACAGCCCGGGGTAAACGTCAGCAGGCCATTCTGAAACTCATATGTTTGGGGGACAGGCCCCACACCGCACAGGAGTTGTGGCGGGGTATTGAACAACAGACCGACGAGTGGTTGCTGCCGGTGAGCCTCAAGCCCGGCCTGGTGGTGTGTGATAATGGGCGAAATCTCGTTGCAGCTCTGGGACTAGCCAATTTGACGCACATCCCTTGCTTGGCGCATGTGCTGAATTTGGTGGTGCAGAAGTTCATTCACAACTACCCCGACATGTCAGAGCTGCTGCATAAAGTGCGGGCCGTCTGTTCGCGCTTCCGGCGTTCACATCCTGCCGCTGCTCGCCTGTCTGCGCTACAGCGTAACTTCGGCCTTCCCGCTCACCGCCTCATATGCGACGTGCCCACCAGGTGGAACTCCACCTTGCACATGCTGGACAGACTGTGCGAGCAGCAGCAGGCCATAGTGGAGTTTCAGCTGCAGCACGCACGGGTCAGTCGCACTACAGAACAGCACCACTTCACCACCAATGACTGGGCCTCCATGCGAGACCTGTGTGCCCTGTTGCGCTGTTTCGAGTACTCCACCAACATGGCCAGTGGCGATGACACCGTTATCAGCGTTACAATACCACTTCTATGTCTCCTTGAGAAAACACTTAGGGCGATGATGGAACAGGAGGTGGCCCAGGAGGAGGAGGAGGAGGATGAGGAAGAGGGGTCATTTTTAGCACTTTCAGGCCAGTCTCTTCGAAGTGACTCAGAGGGAGGTTTTTTGCAACAGCAGAGGCCAGGTACAAATGTGGCCAGCCAGGGCCCACTACTGGAGGACGAGGAGGACGAGGATGAGGAGGAGGTGGAGGAGGATGAGGATGAAGCATGGTCACAGCGGGGTGGCACCCAACGCAGCTCGGGTCCATCACTGGTGCGTGGCTGGGGGGAAAGGCAGGACGATGACGATACGCCTCCCACAGAGGACAGCTTGTCCTTACCCCTGGGCAGCCTGGCACACATGAGCGACTACATGCTGCAGTGCCTGCGCAACGACAGCAGAGTTGCCCACATTTTAACCTGTGCGGACTACTGGGTTGCCACCCTGCTGGATCCACGCTACAAAGACAATGTGCCCACCTTACTTCCTGCACTGGAGCGTGATAGGAAGATGCGCGAGTACAAGCGCACGTTGGTAGACGCGCTACTGAGAGCATTCCCAAATGTCACAGGGGAACAAGTGGAAGCCCAAGGCCAAGGCAGAGGAGGAGCAAGAGGTCGCCAAGGCAGCTGTGTCACGGCCAGCTCCTCTGAGGGCAGGGTTAGCATGGCAGAGATGTGGAAAACTTTTGTCAACACGCCACAGCTAACTGCACCACCACCTGATACGCAACGTGTTAGCAGGAGGCAACATTTCACTAACATGGTGGAACAGTACGTGTGCACACCCCTCCACGTACTGACTGATGGTTCGGCCCCATTCAACTTCTGGGTCTCTAAATTGTCCACGTGGCCAGAGCTAGCCTTTTATGCCTTGGAGGTGCTGGCCTGCCCGGCAGCCAGCGTTTTGTCTGAACGTGTATTCAGCACGGCAGGGGGCGTCATTACAGACAAACGCAGCCGCCTGTCTACAGCCAATGTGGACAAGCTGACGTTCATAAAAATGAACCAGGCATGGATCCCACAGGACCTGTCCGTCCCTTGTCCAGATTAGACATTAACTACCTCCCCATAACCATATATTATTGGACTCCAGGGCACTTCCTCATTCAATCCTATTTTTATTTTCATTTTACCATTATATTGCGATGCTACCCAAAGTTGAATGAACCTCTCCTCTGCCTGTGTGCTAGGCCTAAATATATGCCAATGGACTGTTGCAGTGGTGGCTGACATGAAGCCTGATTCTCTGCTATGACATGCAGACTAATTCTCTGCTGACATGAAGCCAGATTGTCTGTTACGGGACCTCTCTCCTCTGCCTGGGTGCTGGGCCTAAATTTATGACAATGGACTGTTGCAGTGGTGGCTGACGTGAAGCCTGATTCTCTGCTATGACATGCAGACTGATTCTCTGCTGACATGAAGCCAGATCCTCTGTTACGGGACCTCTCTCCTCTGCCTGGGTGCTGGGCCTAAATTTATGACAATGGACTGTTGCAGTGGTGGCTGACGTGAAGCCTGATTCTCTGCTATGACATGCAGACTGATTCTCTGCTGACATGAAGCCAGATCCTCTGTTACGGGACCTCTCTCCTCTGCCTGGGTGCTGGGCCTGAATATATGCCAATGGACTGTTGCAGTGGTGGGTGACGTGAAGCCTCATTCTCTGCTATGACATGCAGACTAATTCTCTGCTGACATGAAGCCAGATTGTCTGTTACGGGACCTTTCTCCTCTGCCTGGGTTCTGGGCCTAAATTTATGAAAATTGACTCTTACAGTGGTGGGTGACGTGAAGCCTGATTCTCTGCTATGATATGAAGACTGATTCTCTGCTGACATGAAGCCAGATTGTCTGTTACGGGACCTTTCTCCTCTGCCTGGGTTCTGGGCCTAAATTTATGAAAATTGACTCTTACAGTGGTGGGTGACGTGAAGCCTGATTCTCTGCTATGATATGAAGACTGATTCTCTGCTGACATGAAGCCAGATTGTCTGTTACGGGACCTTTCTCCTCTGCCTGGGTTCTGGGCCTAAATTTATGAAAATTGACTCTTACAGTGGTGGGTGACGTGAAGCCTGATTCTCTGCTATGATATGAAGACTGATTCTCTGCTGACATGAAGCCAGATTGTCTGTTACGGGACCTTTCTCCTCTGCCTGGGTTCTGGGCCTAAATTTATGAAAATTGACTCTTACAGTGGTGGGTGACGTGAAGCCTGATTCTCTGCTATGATATGAAGACTGATTCTCTGCTGACATGAAGCCAGATTGTCTGTTACGGGACCTTTCTCCTCTGCCTGGGTTCTGGGCCTAAATTTATGAAAATTGACTCTTACAGTGGTGGGTGACGTGAAGCCTGATTCTCTGCTATGATATGAAGACTGATTCTCTGCTGACATGAAGCCAGATTGTCTGTTACGGGACCTTTCTCCTCTGCCTGGGTTCTGGGCCTAAATTTATGAAAATTGACTCTTACAGTGGTGGGTGACGTGAAGCCTGATTCTCTGCTATGATATGAAGACTGATTCTCTGCTGACATGAAGCCAGATTGTCTGTTACGGGACCTTTCTCCTCTGCCTGGGTTCTGGGCCTAAATTTATGAAAATTGACTCTTACAGTGGTGGGTGACGTGAAGCCTGATTCTCTGCTATGATATGAAGACTGATTCTCTGCTGACATGAAGCCAGATTGTCTGTTACGGGACCTTTCTCCTCTGCCTGGGTTCTGGGCCTAAATTTATGAAAATTGACTCTTACAGTGGTGGGTGACGTGAAGCCTGATTCTCTGCTATGATATGAAGACTGATTCTCTGCTGACATGAAGACAGATTCTCTGTTACGGGACCTCTCTCCTCTGCCTGTGTGTGTGCTGGGCCTAAATATATGCCAATGGACTGTTGCAGTGGTGGCTGACGTGAAGCCTCATTCTCTGCTATGACATGCAGACTAATTCTCTGCTGACATGAAGACAGATTCTCTGTTACGGGACCTCTCTCCTCTGCCTGTGTGTGTGCTGGGCCTAAATATATGCCAATGGACTGTTGCAGTGGTGGCTGACGTGAAGCCTCATTCTCTGCTATGACATGCAGACTAATTCTCTGCTGACATGAAGCCAGATTGTCTGTTACGGGACCTCTCTCCTCTGCCTGTGTGTGTGCTGGGCCTAAATATATGCCAATGGACTGTTGCAGTGGTGGCTGACGTGAAGCCTCATTCTCTGCTATGACATGCAGACTAATTCTCTGCTGACATGAAGACAGATTCTCTGTTACGGGACCTCCCTCCTCTGCCTGGGTGCTGGGCCTAAATATATGCCAATGGACTGTTGCAGTGGTGGCTGACGTGAAGCCTCATTCTCTGCTATGACATGCAGACTAATTCTCTGCTGACATGAAGACAGATTCTCTGTTACGGGACCTCTCTCCTCTGCCTGGGTGCCGGGGCCTAAATATCTGAGAATGGACTGTTCCAGTGGTGGGTGACGGGAAGCCAGATTCTCTGCTATGGAACCTCTCTCCAATTGATTTTGGTTAATTTTTATTTATTTAATTTTTATTTTAATTCATTTCCCTATCCACATTTGTTTGCAGGGGATTTACCTACATGTTGCTGCCTTTTGCAGCCCTCTAGCTCTTTCCTGGGCTGTTTTACAGCCTTTTTAGTGCCGAAAAGTTCGGGTCCCCATTGACTTCAATGGGGTTCGGGTTCGGGACGAAGTTCGGATCGGGTTCGGATCCCGAACCCGAACATTTCCGGGATGTTCGGCCGAACTTCTCGAACCCGAACATCCAGGTGTTCGCTCAACTCTAGTCACAGGTGTTAAATTCCTCCGAGGCCCAAAACATTAGGAATTCAACAGACAGAAAAGCCCTTTTATGCCTCATTATTTACATAAGACAGGGACCATTCTATGTTCTTGGTGTTGTAGGATATGTGTGGGCTGGCATGAGAAAATTCAATTAAACGTGGTAGTTGCAGGTGTTGAATTCCTCAGAGATCCATGCTTCGTTCATGGATGTCGTGAGCTAGGCGAGTGTGCTTATTGGTCATCCAGCATTGCGACTTCCTTATCTTCCTGCTACTGCTACTCGACGGCTTGATCAATGACATGACACAATGCACACCCCAGAAAGAATGCGTAAGAATGTCATTGATAGCGTCCTGGCTGCGACTGACCAGTTTGGTGATCTCATCAAATAGCATGAGCAGCCACTGGCGTGGTGAAAAGAAACCAAGCTCCCAGAACCTGTCCTGCTGCAGAGTTCGTATAGTTAGTCGTTAACTGCACATTTCTTCTGGAGCAGCCTATCAAGCATATGCAGGTGGAGTTCCAGCGCTTTGGGCAATCCCTAATCGGACATCTGACGGGCAGGTGGTGTTGCCGCTGAACGTCAGCGAGTCGAGCCATGGCTGTGTAAGATCTTCTAAAATGGCCAGAGATTTTACTGGCCTGCTGCAAGACGTCCTGTACCCCTGGGGTATTTGGCAATGAAACGCAGAATGACTAAGTTCAGGACGTGTGCCATGCACGGCACATGTGTCATGTTGACCTGTTTCAGTGCGCTCAGAAGATTGGCACTGTTGTCGCACACCACTTTACCAACTGTCAAATTGAGAGGGGTTAGCCACTGATCGGCCTGTGACCGCAAAGCTGAAAGCAGTTTAGGACCGGTGTGGCTCTTGGCTCCCAGGCACAATAGCCGCAGCACAGCATGGCAATGTCTCACCTGGCACGTCGAATAGGTTCTGGGGAGCTTGGGGGGCGCAGCGGAAGAGGCGGTAGCAGTTGAAAAGGAGGAGTCAGCCAAAGAGGAGATGGAGGATGAGTAGTAGGAGGAGAAAAACAGAAAGGCCTGCATGCAATCTGTGGCGGTAGCATCAAATCCACACGGATGCCACGGATTGCATGCTTGAAGACTGTCAGAAAGATCACACCCTGGGCAGTAAAAGTTATGTACATTCCCTGCCCGTGTCTTTGGTCAGATGTATCTTGGCACCGACACTGTGTGCCAGAGATACATTCAATTGCTGCTGAACGTGGCTATATAGCTCCAGGATGCCCTTCTGGGAGAAATATTTCTTTCGGAGGACCTTCCATTGCGGTGTGCCAATGGCCACAAATTTTTTAAAGGCTTTTAAATCTACTAGTTTATATGGCAGTAGATGTCAGGCTAGCAGTTCCAACAATCCGTCAGTCAGCCGTTGGGCAAGAGGGTTATCTGGCATCATTAACTTTTTACTCTCGAACATTTGGGCCACGGAAGCCTAGCTTTTGCCAGATGAACATGACAACGGCATGGTGGAAGGTGGAGTGGAGGACAAATGGGAGGAGAGAGGAGAAGGAGGAGAGGCAGGACGTGGAGCGCCGGGAGTGTAGCTTTGTGGGTTCTGACGGTGTTTCTCCCACTGGGCTCAGTGATGGGAGACCAGGTGCCTTCTTAAGGCGGTCGTCCCTAGGTGAATGTTAATCTTGCAGCGACTTATGAGTTGACAGCACAGGCTGCAGATGGCAACATTATTGTCAGAAGCGGACACTTTTAAAAAAGCCCACACTGTGGAGTCATGTGCTGGCATCCTGGGAGCGCCAAATGCGACCGTGCATGGTGGATGGCTCATTCCAGATACATTTGCAGTCTGCATTTTGCCCCTGTACACTGTAAGTTCTGCCTGCTTCTCCTCCTTCTCCTCCCTATCTGCTGCTCCGTCTCTCCCTCTGAACTCCCCTCCTTTTCCTCTTTTGTGGGCACCCATGTGACATCCATCGACACGTTATAGTCACCTTCACCATTACTGACATTAGAAATCTTGGAGTAGGCAGCAACAGCGGGGACCACCCCCCTTGGGCTGATCTGGGCACTGTGGTCAGACTGCTGGATGGTGACCGGTGATGCCTCCTCTTCTTGATCTGATGCTAAGAATGGGTGTGCATCGGTAAGGTCTTGGAATGGATAGGAAAATAATTCCTCTGACTCGAGTGGAGGGGATATGGTGGTGGCGGTGTCTTTGGGGGTGCACACAGCAGAGAGTGGAGATAGAGAGGATGAGGAGGGTTCAAAAGTGGAAGGCTAAGTGAGACACTCAACCAACTCTGGTGCGTCCTTTGACATAATCGCACGCATCTTCTGCAACTTCAAACTTAGGCTCCAGCCTGGTGCACCTGCCCGACCCCTACCACCACTGCGGAATGGCCTGCCTCTTCCTCTGCCTGTCATTTTTAAAATGACCCTGTGACAAAAGTCTCTATAGAAAAGCAGTATTTGTGGAAGAAGGTATATCACACCCCTGCCTAAATCTGTTTTTTTGGGGGGCAACTGGTATATCACTCCAGTTGAAATTATTTGTTCCAATAGAGTTTGTCACTCTGTGTAGCTGCGGTAACGCAGTAGAACTGCAAACAAATGCTGCACTACTCAAATGCACTATATAGAAAGTATTATATTGGTATATCGCACACCTGCCTCAATCACTTTTTTGGGGGGGCAACTGGTATATCACACCAGTTGAAATTATTTGTTCCAATAGCGTTTGTCACTCTGTCTAGCTTTGTTAATGCAGCAGAACCGCAAACAAATGCTGCACTACCCAAATTGACTATATAGAAAAAATATTATTGGTATGTCACACCACTGCTTCAATCAGTTATTTTTTTTTTGGGGGGGGGGGGCAACTGGTATATCACACCAGTTGAAAATATTTGTTCCAATAGCATTTTGTCACTCTGTGTAGCTGCAGTAACGCAGCAGGACCGCAAACAACTGCTACACAATACAAATGCACTATAATATAAGAAAGTATATTAGACCGCTCTGTAAGTCACACCTATCGATAGCACACCTATACCAGTCCTTAAAATGACTTTTGTGGCCATATTAGCTAGCGTTTGGTGTCCCTAACAGTCTGTCCCTGCTCCACACAGCAACCTCTCCCTACACTGGCAAAAGACTGAGTGTAAAATGGCGGCCAGATCGGGTTTATTTATAAGGTAGGGGGTATGTCCATGTGCTGAAACATCTCAATTGGCTGTCCTTTACCACCTGATGGATGTGTCATGGGTCAAAGTTTTTCACAATGTAAAAGAATATGGCGCCGGCGGACATCACCATATGTTCACCCTTTCAGCGAACCACAAACTAGAAAAGTTTGCCGCGAACCGCAAGGCCTTCTCTACCTCTGACACCACACTTAGTTGGCATGACCCAGGAAAAACCTCTATGCCCTTACCTGTCCTATAACTGCCTCTTTCTTTTGCTGCTCCTCCTGCTTTGGAAGTAATCTATCTTTTTGGCTCTGCTCTTCTTTTCAGCAAGGATGAGCTTAGTAAGGACAGTCAGCAGCTACAGGCCAGCACAGACTTGGAGAAGAGGTAAACTGCGTCCTCCCTTAGGTGTGCAACTAGCGATGATGACAGTCAGGTGGAAGCACAGCAGCAGGGTGCCAGCGTGCCAGTGAGCCAGCAAGGTGAAAGCAGTGGGAAATCTGGATCCAAACATGGTCGGCATAGACCGTCTGCTTCTCAGAAGCTTACATGTCAAGAAACAACTAGTGGTGCATGAGTTCATAAAGGCAGGGTCAGGCAGTCAGCACAGAGTATTGGGGGTAACATGCCATACTCGGCAGTGTGGGAATTTTTAATCAAGTCACTGGAGAACGTTAATGTGGCGATATGCAGGATATGTGGGCAGAAGGTGAAGCGTGGTCAGGGTACTAATGTTGGCACCACAGCTCTGCAACAACACATGGAGAATCATCATAAAGTGGCCTTGGAAAACTGTGGCACTAATTTAGTCATGTAGCCTAATGCAGCAACCGCTGCATCTCCCAGTGGACCACGGAAACTGTCATTCCGTCTCATCATCTATTGCCCATGATGCTCCTCTTCCTACTTCTTGTCACATGTTTTGCCAGCAATAAAATACCGAGGCGATTGCAAAGAGACAACAGTATGCGGGCACTCATCCAACAGCGCAAACGGTGAATATGCACCTGGCCAAGTTGGTGTTACTACAGTCCCTTACTTTCCATGTCATTGACTTTGCACCAGAGAGCGGATGGCTTGTGACCACCTAAGGTGGAGAGTCCCAAGCCAGTATTACTTTTGTAAAAAATCTGTACCAGCCCTGCACATTTTGGCTTGCATGCAATCTGCTAGAAATGTGTATGTTAATTTGCTCTTGTACCAATGACAATTGTCTATTTAAATGATAATTTGATATTGCTTTTGATAGTATTGGAGGGACTTGCAAGACAATAAGGACTCAAGAATTTCTTTTTTGTGGATACCCGACAACACGTCTAGAAATATTGACATCATTTTGGGAATTAGTGATCCATTACTGTTCCTACTGACGGTTCTGGACCCTGTCCTTTTATATATTCTGTAGGTGACGGGTTGATTGTGTGCATAGTGGTTTCTACCTTGCCGGGCAGGGGCCTGTTATGGTGCACCGCGTCACTTAGCATGTTCGTCTCTCATATAGGGATGAATGGGGCTAAAGAGACGTTGTACGACCAGTCACTGTCCTTGAATGCTAGCTTGTCATTACAGCCCTATCTGTGTTCTTGTATCTTGTAAACAAACTGGAATTTCCAAAATAGTTGGAGACACTTTGCTCTATGTGGCAGATTTCAAAGACAGTAACAGGGTTACCCATCAAAAAAAAAAATAATCTCCAATTTCCTGTGAAAATGTTATTAACAATTTGAATAAAACCATATATCCTCATTATTTCATCCTATAATAATTTTGCACTCAGCATGCTTACTACACCACTAAATGCATGCTTTAAGGGATCTAGTTTTTAAAATGGGGTCATTTATAAGGTTTTTTTTATCATGTTTTAGCTCAATGCCATTACATGTCTGCAATGGGGCCTGAACCATTTTCAGTTTATTATCTGAAAGACCCCAGGTGCTCCTTTGTTTGGACCCTGCCGTGTGTCAAGACATAAGATTAGAGCCACAAAAGGGATATTTCTGAAGACAGGAGAAATGGGGTGATACATTTTGGGATGTACTTCTTCATTTTATGTGCTCTGTAGAAAAAAAAAATCAGTCTTTAAATTAACACTTTTGTGTAAAAAGTGAAACATATATATATATATATATATATATATATATATATTTTTGCCTGCTTAGCATTAATTTCAGAAAAAACTAGAGGGTCTAAAAGCTCACTAAACCCCTATATGAATACCTTAGGGGTCTAGTTTTCAAAAAGGGGCCATTTATGGGGGTTTCTATAATTTTGCAGCCCAACACGATTACAAGTGTGCAATAGCTACTGAACCATTTTCAATTTATTATTGTCACCACCAGACATCTGAGAAGCTCTGACAGACGTTCTTCAGAACCTCCTGCTTGAGGTTCTTTTGTTTTGCTTTCGTTTTGTCATCTCGTTTCCCTCTCTCAGCGGTCATCTACTTGCACTGATTGCATCCCTTTAAATCCCTTCCCATACTGCATCACTTTGCGGTTTATACAACTTCCTGGAGTGTGTGCATGCTGGATACTACAACTGATGCTTCCACAGATAAGTGTGTTCATTTATTTGTGTTTTCCTGTTTGCTTGATCCTAGGTGACCCTGACTCGCTCTGTATTAAGTGTAGGGAGCCGGTGGTCGTGTCCCCTCACTATTATAGGGTGTTAAGGTGTCATACAGTCGAGGAACGAGGGTATGCAATTTTCTACCATAGAGATTTTTGCATAGGCTGAGCAGTAAGGGAGAGAGCTAGGGCTGTTACAGGGCTTACCCTTATGTTCCTTAGTTTTGGATCAAGTCAGTCGGATCTTCATTTGTGTCTTCTAGGTTTCTGTAACACCTTCCGTGACAATTATCTGAAATACACTGGGTGCTCCTTTATGTTTGGGCCCTGTCGTGTGTCAAGACATAAGATTAGGGCCACATGTAAAAAATGAAAATGTTATTTTCTTTCACCTGCTTAGCATTAATTTCTTTAAAAGACTGAAGATGAATACGTTAAGGGGTCTAGTTTTCAAAATGGGGTCACTTTTGGGGGGGTTCTATTATTCTGACACTTATAAGCCTCTGCAAACTTTGCTTGTTGCAGGAAAAAACATGTATTTAAAAAAATTTTGGTTTTGGGATCACACCGACTTTTCAAAAAGGGAACTTGAATTACAACTGAAAATTGATAGATTCAAGACAGCCTTAGTAGAACGCAAACACCGACAATTTATGAAAGATCTGACTGAATTTAGAAATAAAACAACATACAAAGTAACACAGTCCGGCCAAAAGGGGTCAGCAACTGAAACTTCCCTCTCCGAGGCCGAGAGTTCCGACTTAGAATATAGTCAACTGCAACAATACCAAAATCGGTGACCTAGCTGGAGGGGGAGAGGCCACACCAGGGGGAGATATATAAACTTTACCCCTAGATCACAACAAAGGGGGTATCTGGAGACATCCCAGTGTCTCTCTGTACAACGAGGCCTTCAAAACCCCCATCAAGGGGGGAGATGATGACCCAAGAGAGAAAACTGGAACAACTAGGAAAGGCATCTTTACCATCAGATTCGTCTGGGTTATCCTCTTTAGTGTCATCCTCCACTGCAAATTCTAAACCTTTTTTAGGCCAGACATCCACCACTGCTCTGTGTCATGTTTTTAGTGACAATTTATTTTACTTATTTTACTTTATTTACTTATTAAGGCGTAACCATGTTTTATACTTTATTACCATCCTACCTGAGACTCTCCTGGATTATCCTAGTCCTCGTTATTATTTTGTTTCCTGTCAAATAGGGCCATCGCAATTATTCCTTTCTGTACCCTCTTTGCGGCTGCGCTTCCCTCGGGCGTACCCTTCACCTCCCACTTACCAGCTGTCCAGCAACGACAGAGCTGTGTCTCTTGCTGGAGCGTCTGTGTAAGTAGTTGGCACGCCTGCGGGGGAGGGGTTCGGCCTTTTATATTGTGGCATCTCGCCCATCAAAGCGGCAATGCTCACAACTGAGTACTCTAACACGCCGACTCTCAAACTAGAGTAGTGTGCCCTTCTAAGTTTGAATGTCTCCTGATGAAGTGCATTAATCTTATGCACAGAAACGCGTCAAGGCTAATAACTGTCCCTACACTTTGGACCGACACGTGGCTGTTTATTAACCACATTAGCAGCCCATTAGACTGTCTTTGGATGTGATATTGACTCCTAAATCCTCTGCCAGTTTGCGCTGATGTTTGGCTGTGTATGATCTGAATCAGCATTTTTGTTATACTGGCTTTGTGTGTGGCACCCATGATTCGCTGTCCCTGGCAGATGGCAAAGTGCACAGGCATCTTGTAGGTAGCATTAATGTATCCATGTGCAGCCTTTTACTCTGAGTCTGGCACTGGATATTATAGTATTGTCCTGAGGTTGATTTCCAGGATTGTGGTACAATACTCTATTAGTGCCTTATTAATCTCTGGAACCCTCATGCTTTGTAGGTCTCAGTACATAAGTGTTCTCTTGACCAACAACTCAGTAGGTGTGAATAAAAATAGAGCTCTACTTATTTGGTTATTATAAACTACACGTGATCTCTCAGTTAGCCTATATTATATAATTTGTTCTGTAGGTCATACACCCCCTTATATATTTTAAATACTGTTGACTAATAAACTTTAATTGTTTTGTGTTTTAACATCCTAATTACATGTATTTAGACCCTGTACAATCACTGTCCCAACAGAGCAAAAAGCAGCAAAAGTACTTGATAAATCTGTGATCCTAAATCTTTCAGGAGTTACTTTATCTAAAAGTGAACAGGCTATTCTGGCAAAAGCCCTATCTTATGTACCCATTACTCAGTTTAACCTTTTTGAATGGGTGAAAGATCTCCATCTATTCACCAGGAAATTACGGTGGTGCAAAATTTTCTGTTCATCTGATAATAAGAGATGTTTAGAATTCTGTCTTAAACCGAGTGATATACAAGCCTTTGATGACCTTAAACAATTATTAGATGAAAATGATCGCCCAAGGGGACAAGACCCGTTCACAACCCTCAAAAACAAAAGTACAAAAATGCATCCGAAAACATTGATGAAGGCTAATATTGATCGGTTCTTGAGGTCGGCTATTAGGGACCTAGAGATGATTGAACCCACTCCTTGTCATAAAAACTGTACGTCTATAGAAATGGAGGCATTACAACAACTAAGTATGAATACAAATCTGGTAATTAAGCCCTCAGATAAAGGTGGCAATATAGTTGTGTTTACCCTGCAACAATACAGGGATAATTCAACACCTGTGATGACCACGTGTAATTAAATTTCCTCATGCTAGCCCATACATATCCGCCATCACCCAGAACAAAGAATAGTCCTTGCCTTATGTACAGTCGTGGCCAAAAGTTTTGAGAATGACACAAATATTAGTTATCACAAAGTTTGCTGCTAAACTGCTTTTAGATCTTTGTTTCAGTTGTTTCTGTGATGTAGTGAAATATAATTACACGCACTTCATACTTTTCAAAGGCTTTTATCGACAATTACATGACATTTATGCAAAGAGTCAGTATTTGCAGTGTTGGCCCTTCTTTTTCAGGACCTCTGCAATTCGACTGGGCATGCTCTCAATGAACTTCTGGGCCAATTCCTGACTGATAGCAACCCAGTCTTTCATAATCACTTCTTGGAGTTTGTCAGAATTAGTAGGTTTTTGTTTGTCCACCCGCCTCTTGTGGATTGACCACAAGTTCTCAATGGGATTAAGACCTGGGGAGTTTCCAAGCCATGGACCCAAAATGTCAACGTTTTGGTCCCCGAGCCACTTAGTTATCACTTTTGCCTTATGGCACGGTGCTCCATCGTGCTGGAAAATGCATTGTTCTTCACCAAACTGTTGTTGGATTGTTGGAAGAAGTTGCTGTTGGAGGGTGTTTTGGTACCAAACTTTATTCATGGCTGTGTTTTTGGGCAAAATTGTAAGTGAGCCCACTCCCTTGGATGAGAAGCAACCCGACACATGAATGGTCTCAGGATGCTTTACTGTTGGCATGACACAGGACTGATGGTAGCGCTCACCTTTTCTTCTCCGGACAAGCCTTTTTCCTGATGCCCCAAACAATCGGAAAGAGGCTTCATTGGAGAATATGAATTTGCCCCAGTCCTCAGCAGTCCATTCACCATATTTTCTGCAGAAGATCAATCTGTCCCTGATGTTTTTTTTGGAGAGAAGTGGCTTCTTTGCTGCCCTTCTTGACACCAGGCCATCTTCCAAAAGTCTTCGCCTCACTGTTCGTGCAGATGCACTCACACGTGCCTGCTGCCATTCCTGAGCAAGCTCTGCACTGGTGGAACTCCAATCCCGCAGCTGAATCCTCTTTAGGAGACGATCCTGGTGCTTGCTGCACTTTCTTGGATGCCCTGAAGCCTTCTTAACAAGAATTGAACCTCTTTCCTTGAAGTTCTTGATGATCCTATAAATTGTTGATTGAGATGCAATCTTAGTAGCCATAATATCTTTGCCTGTGAAGCCATTTTTATGCAACGCAATGATAGCTGCACGCGTTTCTTTGCAGGTCACCATGGTTAACAATGGAAGAACAATGATTTCAAGCATCACCCTCCTTTTAACAGGTCAAGTCTGCCATTTTAACCCGATCAGCCTGACATAATAATCTCCAGCCTTGTGCTCGTCAACATTCTCACCTGAGTTAACAAGACGATTACTGAAATGATCTCAGCAGGTCCTTTAATAACAGCAATGAAATGCAGTGGAAAGTTTTTTTGGGGGATTAAGTTAATTTTCATGGCAAAGAAGGACTATGCAATTCATCTGATCACTCTTCATAACATTCTGGAGTATATGCAAATTGCTATTATAAAAACTTAAGCAGCAACTTTTCCAATTTCCAATATTTATGTAATTCTCAAAACTTTTGGCCACGACTGTATATACAGCGGAATAAAAGGTCTTTTATGTCAGATGAATGCCTAATTTTTGGGGCCTGTACTGGCCAACAGTTACATATTTATCCTGTGACCGCCTAATGTACCGCCAGCCACAGAATCCAAAGTTCTTTGCTGTCAGGTAAATGCCTATTGGCTAATTTTTGGGGCCTGTACAGACCAACAGTTACATATTTATCCTGTGACCGCCTAATGTACCTCCAGCCACAGAATTTAAAGTTCTGTGCTGTCAGGTGGATGTCTATTGGATAATTTTTTGGGGCCTGTACTTGCCGAGAGTTTTTTTTTTTTTTTATCTGTAGCCACATAATCACACCGTTGTCTCACTCCTCTGCCTCTTATTATGGTGGCGTATGAACCGCATTCACCATAAGGACCTTCTAATGTCACAGGGTCATGGGACTGTGCCCCCTTATACTCTGCATTGGGCCCTCTTACCACACCTTGTGCAGTGACTTACAGAGCACTAGTGAGACCTCATTTGGAGTATTGTGCTCAGTACTGGAGACCATATCTCCAGAAGGATATTGATACTTTGGAGAGAGTTCAGAGAAGAGGTACTAAACTGGTACATGGATTGCAGGATAAAACTTACCAGGAAAGATTGAGGGACCTTAACATGTATAGCTTGGAAGAAAGACGAGACAGAGGGGATATGATAGAAACCTTTAAATACATAAAGGGAATCAACAAGGTAAAAGAGGAGAGAATATTTGAAAGAAGAAAAACTGCTACAAGAGGACATAGTTTTAAATTAGAGGGGCAAAGGTTTAAAAGTAATATCAGGAAGTATTACTTTACTGAGAGAGTAGTGGATGCATGGAATAGCCTTCCTGCAGAAGGGGTAGCTGCATATACAGTGGAGGAGTTTAAGCATGCATGGGATAGGCATAAGGCCATCCTTCATATAAGATAGGGCCAGGGGCTATCCATAGTATTTAGTATATTGGGCAGACTAGATGGGCCAAATGATTCTTAACTGCCGACACATTCTATGTTTCTATGTTACTGTGCCCTCTTATACCCTTTTATCTGGTCACGTTATGGCTGTGTTATCTGGTCACTGTACAGAGGTGTTATCCGGTCAATGTATGGAGCTGGTATCCAATAACTGGATTGCCATAACTGCATCCCTTTCCCTGCCTTTGTGGGAGAAAAATACGTTCACTTGCATATGCAGAAAAGGTATGCAGGCTTCTGTTGTGGGAAGTGATAAAATGTTTTGCAGCTTTCGATATATTCACATATGCGCTGTTTGTGATATAATTTAAATGTTCCAACTTGTATATGATTTGAAGTGGTCAAAGGTGCGTGGTCAAAGATGGGTAGCAGTCTGCAGGGCACTGCTGCTCTGATGGATCTTATCCAAAGTTATGATACAACTTCATCTGTTACCTTTCTAAGGAAGTCTCTCTAGAAAGTATAACTTATTGATTCAATGTTGATAATTGCTGCATATCCCACTGAGATATTCTTGATGAATGATATTCATCTGCTGCTGCGGTGTGGATTCATAGGTCAGAGACTCAGAGTACAATTTCAAAATGCAGTTGTAGATGGAGACTATGATACTCACATTTGTAGGTAAAGTGTCCGTTCGTGGCGTCCCACGTAAAGTGACTGGACGGTAAGCTTACCTATATCTTGTGTTAGTGGTGCCAGGAGGAAAATTGTGATGGTACCTTGCTTGAATAAGATACAAAGCAGATGCAGTCTCCTGTAGCTTTTGATCGGAACACTGCTGTACCTCACTGTTTCTCTATGGCGATCCCAATCTCTCGGCTCGTTATGCTGTCAGATCGGTGTCTTTGGCGTCCCTTGTGTCTCAGGTAGCGCCTGCACAGGTGGTAGAGGTGGGCTGACTTAATGCTACTTCCTGTAGCGGGCTGACTGCTGCAATTCTTACTGGATGTCTTTCTTAGAAGCGCTTCACTTAATAACAACTTGAACGATGTTTAATATTGTGTTGCCGGTTAATATGACATTATATCAAATGTATCGTCCACGCCAGATGCGTTTCGAAGACTGCTGTCTCCTTCCTCAGTGGCTAGCCATAAGAGCGGCAGTGCCCTGCATAATGCTACCCATCTTTGACCACGCACCTTTGACCACTTAAAATCATATACAAGTTGGTACAAAGCATACACAAGTTGTTACAATTTGTTCACTTTTTTACAAGATAGGATATATATATATATATATATATATATATATCCTCCTTCTTTTTTCATAATTTTTCTTCTTTTTGCACTTGTTTTGGAATATACTAATCCCATTTACCACTTTTCAAAAAGATACACCCGACTTGTGTATTATACAGTTCACTCACTAGTGTCACCAGGAAAGCCGGTTGTAATATTAAAGCAATCTGCTGCGTGGATCTTCCTATACACCACTACAGGTGTTATACAATATTTGGACTAACCTCATTATAGGTTTTTCTACAATTTACTAGTTGATCTGACATTTGAACATCACTTCATTGATCAAGTATATCAACTTCATTTTGTTTTTAAAGAGCATTTATATTGAGCAATCACGGCTCAGTTTTTTTTATATCTATTTTTTTAGATTATTGTAAATTTTTGCCAATTGATTTAATTTATTTAAAACCATATTGATTTTATTATCCTACATCCAGTCTATGTGATTCCCTCTATAAGAGTGCCCATTCACTTTTCATTTATCTACTTAACTAGGTGAATAGGGTACAACACTAGTTTGGAGCACCTTGCCATCACCAGACAGAGGGAGAGCCGTCCTTCACATTCTCTACAAGAACATTTACTTGTTCGAAACGCATTGACTGTAACTGACTATAACTGGATGTGTGAAGATTTTGCCATTAATGTTTTATTATCCACTATTGGAATAAATAAATTGTCACTCAAATATTATAGGTGCTGGCTGACCAATAGTATCTGGGATTGGAAGCCTGACCCAGCGTGCAGGCATCTATATTGATCAAATATTGTGTCCATTTGTATACCATCTTTTTTACAGGACACAACCAATCTTCTCAAACGTCTTGAAAGCATAACGATATAACCAAACACATGGCTAGCCTTAATTGATTAAGAGGCACTCTACACTTCTATCCCCCAAAATAAAGGCTTGGCAGTGGTAAAGTATTTTTTATACTTTAGATCTAATGATGTGAGCGAGCATAACTATTTTGTAATTCAGCTTCTCAATTTCATACTCGCCTACAATTATTTTGTATTCGATAATCGTTTTTACCACCAGCTCAAGGGCACCGCGATGGGTAGCCCTTGTGCACCAACCTACGCTAATTTGCTCCTGGGCTGGTGGGAAGACACTGTGGTTTTCTCAGAGTCCATGACCCACTAGACCAGACATATCACCTTGTAGTCCAGATTTATTGATGACATTCTGTTGTTGTTGTCAGGAACTGAAGAGGATTATTTATGGGTGAACTAAACAGGAACCATATAGGTCTATATTTTACATTCGAACTCCAACCGGACACAATAACATTTCTTGACGCACGAATTGAAAGAGGTGAAAATAATTAGATCAAGACAACTCTATATCGAAATAAGACATCAATCAATAGTATTTTAAGATAGCATTTACTCTAGGCCACTTAAAAAAGTAATACCCAAGGGGCAGTTTTTCAGGATCCGTAGAAACTGCTCTGACTATAGTGACTTCAAACGGGAGGCATCCCGGCAATATGAACAAAGGTCACATCTTGATTCTTGCCTCTACGAGGCTTGGAGTTATGCTAATTCTATGGATAGATCCACCTTGCTTTAGTCTAAAAAGAAAAAAGATTCACAAGAAGTGATCCGAGTTGTTGGTACTATAGTTGAGCGAACCCGAACAGTAAAGTTCTGGTTTGTACCAAACTTTGGGATTTTCTGACCTCGGACCCAAACTTTTCAGTAAAAGTTCGGTATTCGGCGATTTAATGATGCTTTTTCAAGTGTTTAACTCTTGTGCCCTTAGAAGCCATCACACTATGCCTACGAATGGCATGGCTGTGAATGGCCAGTGCAGCATGTGACCCGGCATCTATATAAGCTGGAGTCATGTAGCACTGCACGTCACTCTGCTGTTACTAGTGTAGGGATAGACACTACATCATTTGGGGCCTTTGCTGCATTTCTGACAGTCCACTACAAGAGTTAGATACTGTTTTTATATTCAGTTTTTTTAAAAACACCCATTTTGGGCAAAACAAAACATATGTGGCCTTTGCTACATTTCTGACAGTCAAATACTAGCATTATATACTGCTGTTATATTCTGGTTTAAAAAAAACACCCATTTTGTGCAAGATAATAGATTTTGCGTCCTTTGCTGATTCTGTGACAGTCAAATACAAGCTGTAAATACTGCAGTTATATTCTGGGTTTAAAAACAAAAAACATTTTGTGCAAGACCCTACTTCTGGGGCCTTTGCTGTATTTGTCACAGTCAAATACAAGCGTAGGATGCTGCTGTTATATTCTGGTTTTATAAAAACACACATTTTCGGCAAGATAATACATTTGTGGCCTTTGCTGCATTTCTGACAGTCCAATACAAGCTTTCATATTCTAGTTTAAAAAAAACACCCATTTTGTGCAAGACACTACATTTGACACTACAATGCCTTTGCTGCATTTGTCACAGTCAAATTCAAATACAAGCTTTAAATACTGCAGTTATATTCTGAGTTTAAAGAAATAACAATTTTGTGCAAGACCCTTCATCTGGGGCCTTTGCTGCATTTGTCACAGTTAAATACAAGCTTTACATACTGCAATCATATTCTGGGTTTAACCACCTCAGCCCCCCTAGCTTAAACCCTCTTAATGACCAGACCAAATGTTTCAAATAAAACTACATTTCTATATACATTTTTCTCTAAATTTATTATTCTCAATGTCTTTAAAAAAAAAATGCAATAAGTGTATATTTATTGGTTTGGGTAAAAGTTATAGCGTTTACAAACTATGGTGCAAGAAAATAATTCTGAGGTTCTACAATGCCCAGGCATAGAAACACCCCACAAATGACCCCATTTCGGAAAGTAGACACCCTAAGCTATTCGCTGATGGGCATAGTGAGTTCATGGAAGTTTTTATTTTTTGTCACAAGTTAGCGGAAAATGATATTGATATGATATTTTTATTTTTTTACAAAGTCTCATATTCCACTATTCCACAAACTTGTGACAAAAAAAATCTAATTTTACATGAACTCACCATACCCCTCACGGAATTCCTTGGGGTGTCTTCTCTCCAAAATGGGGTCACATGTGGGGTATTTATACTGCCCTTGCATTTTAGGGGCCCTAAAGCTTGAGAAGTAGTTTGGAATCCAAATGCCCTGTGAAATCCTAAAAGTACTCATTGGAATTTGGGCCCCTTTGCGCACCTAGGCTGCAAAAAAGTGTCACACATGTGGTATCGCCGTACTCAGAAGAAGTGGGGAAATGTGTTTTGGGGTGTATTTTTACATATATCCATGCTGGGTGAGATAAATATCTCTGTAAAAGACAACTTTTCCAATTTTTTTATACAAAGTTGTCATTTTACAGAGATGTTTCTCTCACTCAGCATGGGTATATGTAAAAATATACCCCAAACCACATTGTCCTACTTCTCCTGAGTATGGCAATACCACATGTGTGACACTTTTTTGCAGCCTAGGTGCGCCAAGGGGCCCAAATTCCAATGAGTACCTTTTAAGAGGGCATTTTTAGGCATTTGGATTCCAAACTACTGCTCACGCTTTAGGGCCCCTAAAATGCCAGGGCAGTATAAATACACAAGTGACCCCATTTTGGAAAGAAGACACCCCAAGGTATTCTGTGAGGGGCATGGCGAGTTAATAGAAGTTTTTTTTTTTTGGCACAAGTTAGCGAAAAATGATATTTTTTTTTTCTTACAAAGTCTCATATTCCACTAACTTGTGACAAAAAATTAAATTTTACATGAACTCACCATGCCCCTCACGAAATACCTTGGGGTGTCTTCTTTCCAAAATGGGGTCACATGTGAGGTATTTATTCTGCCCTGATATTTAAGGGGCCCTAAAGCGTGAGAAGAAGTCTTGAATCCAAATGTCTAAAAATGCCCTCCTTAAAGGTACTCATTGGAATTTTGGCCCCTTTGCGCACCTAGGCTGCAAAAAAGTGTCACACATGTGGTATCGCTGTACTCAGAAGAAGTAGGGCAATGTGTTTTGGGGTGCATTTTTACAAACAGTACAGACCAAAAGATTGGACACACCTTCTCATTCAAAGAATTTTAATATTGTAGATTCACACTGAAGGTATCAACAAAACTATGAATTAACACATATGGAATTATATACATAACAAAAAAGTGTGAAACAACTGAAAATATGTAATATTCTAGGTTCTTCAAAGTAGCCACCTTTTGCTTTGATTACTGCTTTGCACACTCTTGGCATTCTGTTGATGAGCCTCAAGAGGTAGTCACCTGAAATGGTCTTCCAACAGTCTTGAAGGAGTTCCCAGAGATGCTTGGCACTTGTTGGCCCTTTTGCCTTCACTCTGCGGTCCAGCTCACCCCAAACCATCTCCATTGGGTTCAGGTCCGATGACTGTGGAGGCCAGGTCATCTGGCACAGCACCCCATCAATCTCCTTCATGGTCAAATAGCCCTTACACAGCCTGGAGGTGTGTTTGGGGTCATTGTCCTGTTGAAAAATAAACGTTGGTCCAACTAAATGCAAACCGGATGGAATAGCATGCCACTGCAAGATCCTGTGGTAGCCATGCTGGTTCAGTATGCCTTCAATTTTGAATAAATCCCCAACAGTGTCACCAGCAAAGCACCCCCACACCATCACACCTCCTCCTCCATGCTTCACGGTGGGAACCAGGCATGTAGAGTCAATCCGTTCACCTTTCTGCGTCGCACAAAGACACGGTGTTTGGAACCAAAGATCTCAAATTTGGACTCATCAGACCAAAGCACAGATTTCCACTGGTCTAATGTCCATTCCCTGTGTTCTTTAGCCCAAACAAGTCTCTTCTGCTTGTTGCCTGTCCTTAGCAGTGGTTTCCTAGCAGATATTTTACCATGAAGGCCTGATTCACACAGTCTCCTCTTAACAGTTGTTCTAGAGATGTGCCTGCTGCTAGAACTCTGTGTGGCATTGACCTGGTCTCTAATCTGAGCTGCTGTTAACCTGCGATTTCTGATGTTGGTGACTCGGATGAACTTATCCTCTGCAGCAGAGGTGACTCTTGGTCTTCCTTTCCTGGGGCGGTCCGCATGTGAGCCAGTTTCTTTATAGCGCTTGATGGTTTTTGTGACTGCACTTGGGGACACTTTCAAAGTTTTCCTAATTTTTTGGAATGACTGACCTTCATTTCTTAAAGTAATGATGGCCACTTGTTTTTCTTTTTTCTTGCCATAATACAAATTCAAACAGTCTATTTAGTAGGACTATCAGCTGTTTATCCACCTGACTTCTCCAACCAACCCCATTTATAAGGCAATAAATCCCACTTATTAAACCTGACAGGGCACACCTGTAAAGTGAAAACCATTTCAGGTGACTACCTCTTGAAGCTCATCAAGAGAATGCCAAGAGTGTGCAAAGCAGTAATCAAAGCAAAAGGTGGCTACTTTGAAGAACCTAGAATATGACATATTTTCAGTTGTTTCACACTTTTTTGTTATGTATATAATTCCGCATGTGTTAATTCATAGTTTTGATGCGTTCAGTGTGAATCTACAATTTTCATAGTCATGAAAATAAAGAAAACTCTTTGAATGAGAAGGTGTGTCCAAACTTTTGGTCTGTACTGTAGGTGACTTGTTATTAAATAACCTATTTTCTTTATTATCTAGTTTCTACTATGGGTCTCTATGTCTAGATATCTCCTATGAATACCGACCCTTCCCCTGTTTCAAACTAGTTATCTTTACTGCGCTGCCATCTCTTTGGACATTGTCTATTATTATTTTGATACCTCGCTCATGTGACCTACTGGTTTATCTGATCGCTACTGCCCATATATATTGCATACACATAGTGCCGTTCATGTGATGTTAGGCTGGATCAAATGACCCACGTCACGTGGGCCTGGAGACTTACCCGCGACTCCATCGCGGGCGCTACATCTCTCCGGACATTGCCACCGTGACTTCCTTACACTTGGTCACCTGATCTATTAGACTACCACTAACTATCCTGAATGCAAGTACTATCTTCCCACTCCTTTAAGGCAGCGCATCTATTTTGATATCTTGTATGCTGTGCAACCAGGGAGTTGGCCATATTGTTATGTCTACCATCAACTCTATATTGATTTTATATTGGCATAAATGGCAGGACTATCTTTAGTGAGTTTATTTTTTGTCCCCTGATGAGCCCCAAGATTGAGCTGGGAGAAACGCGTTGGAACTGGGACATCAAATTGAATTGTTATCTTACCACTATACCAATGACTTATTTGATAATTGTACTGATGGTACCGTGTTGAGAGAGTGGATATGCTCTATTTATTCATCATTTGATAAATTAAATTTTTTTAAGTTACTATAAGCACAGTTTGAGGCCATCTTCTAATAGCTGGCCAATTATCCCCAATCAGGGCCATCCCAGGGCGTGCAGGAGGTTCCTGATATGGGATCTCCCCTATCGTAGTGGCTATTCTGTCCCATAGGCAGTGTTTACAGCTTAGAGGAGTAAATGGGATACTTTCCCATTTACCTATCCTCCCATACCCATACCTATAAAACTGCCCTATGTACCATTATTGATTTTTTTGTTATTATTTTCTCACTATATTGATTTATTATTTTGGGTTATTTTTAATTGATCGATATTAAAGGCAATGTTTTAAAGGTTGGTAGTCTGAGTTATAAGTTGGTTATGCACTACCTTTACTAACTGGACCATCTGACAGGTTATTGTCTTAGCTTTGAAACAGTACTTTTCATAAAACTACACTTTTGCCTAGCTGCAGCATGAGTCACAAATTGATTCTCATATTCAAGAGCAGCACAACCATCTCGCTTCCATCGCTGATTGATGGAATTCTCCTTCTACTGTGCATCAGTGGAAAGTGGGCAGGGAAGCAGGCAGCTCACAAATATAGCAGACTCCACTGTAGAGACAGGCAGGTTGATTTCAGGGGTATGTCATTTAAAAGTTGAAAGTAAGTGTTTGCCGAGAACCAACATCATAATTATTGCAGACTTGGCCTGGAAAAGAGTCACGGCCACCTGAGAAAATGCAAGATTATTCATGAATTCCTGTTCTCCCTGCCCACCTGCTGATGACTGACAGTCTTCAACCTAGTCTTCTCCCTTTCTCTCTAGGAGAGAACTACCAATCATCAGCAGATGGGCCGGGAGAGCAGGAGATTATGAATAAACATGACTCTTCTCAAGTTGATTTGACTCTTTTCAAGACCTGTGCTGCAATGATTACGATGCTGGTTCTCGGCAACCACTTACTTTTAGCTCATGAGTGACACGCCACTGAAATCAGCATTTCTGTCACTATTTTATGCTGCCCTCAGTGAGGTCAGCATAAAGTTGATGACAGGTTCCCTTTAATTCTGTCCCTAGATTTGTAAAATTTTCAGTGTTGTACCTACCATGTAGGCATACCACATGGCTTCTATGGGGCCCAGAGGGAGGGAGGACCCACTAAATTCTGCTTCTGTTCCCAACATGAAAACAGAGTATTTTCATGCAGCTGCGAGTATAGGAATATTAATGCAAATAGATTTTACAGTTTCTATTGCAGTCAATGGTAACTGTATAAATTCCTATGCGGTGACCTCCCTTTAGTGGTTGCTTTAGGTAGTCCCTTGTATGCTCCTTTTTTCGTATGGGGTACTATGATCTCTGAATAAGCCACTGGATAATTATTTTCACTCTCATCATCAATCCAGTCAACAAAATAAATGTATTGTACTTTTAGCTATAATAAATTATAATAAATTATAATTGGAGATTATGATGTTTTATCTTCTTACCGCCAAATAAATAAATGACAGCATTAATCCAAATCTGTGAATTTAACAGTTATGAATATATGTCAAGTTGAAATGTTCTGACATTTATTACAGCAAAGGCTACATCTGCACAGTAAAAGAACATAATTGAGAAAGGACAGGCCTATTGCCAATACTGTCATGGTTACATAGTACAGAAAAAGTTAAAATGGTTGATAATTGATCTTGTGTAACCGTATGAAATCTGTTTTATTATTTTGTTTATTTCTATAGCTCAGAGGTAGACACAGACAACTAAAGGCCCTTCTGTGAAAACAGGGTGTGTGCCCTCATCTGCCAGCATACTAGTAACTCATTTCTTCTTGAATTTAAAATGTTTAATGACAGGAAAAATAATTACATATATATTTTCATGTCTTCTTCAAAGATGGGAATCACCACTGGTATTCTTGGGTAGTACAGGGTTAATGGTAGTATCCTTTTTGAACTAGACATTAAAGCAGTTGATGGTAAAATCCCTGGTGTTTTAAAGTGGTGAACAATTTAATGATAACATCCCTGGTGGGATAGGGTGGAAAAGGGCAGTGAAATGGTTAATAAGATAGACATCACTGGGGGTCTAGGTCACTGAAAGGTGTTACCTATGAAGTGATTACCTACCACCTATACTATAGACTAAAACACTACTTCCTTCTCTATCTATTGTTATAGATTACTAGATGTACTGCATTATCAGCTTTCAGTCATCTATGAGAGGGTGAGTAAAGCGGGGTAATTGAATTATAACGCGCCCCCTCTGGACTCTTGTGCAGCTGAACAGGCTGCACAGGGTTTATGAATGCCTCTGCTACACAAAGATTTTGAAAATTAAATGAATATTGTATAGTAACTGCCATAATAATAGATAGTTGTCAATTATTGACGTATAAAGACTTGATTTCAGAGGTATGCTCCACCCTAACACCGCACTTTATGTTGACCACACCTTCAAAATTAACTGTAGACTAGTGTTGATCGATCACCAAAGTGCTCGGGTGTTCGGGTGCTCGGGTTGAACACCTCGGTATGCTCGGGTGCTCTACCGAGCACCTGAACACAATGGAAGTCAATGGGAGAACCCAAGCATTAAACCAGACACCGCCTGCTCTAAAGAGAGGAGTGTGTCTGGTTAATAGGAAAAGGTCAGAAATTGATGGAACCCCCCCCCCCCCCCCCCCCCCGAAATGGTTCAGGAACAGCATGGGGAGGATGTCTGGATGCATCTTGGACTCCCAGGTTGCTCAGGTTGCTGCTGGGAACGATGTTGTCCGAGTAGTACGGCAATTTTACAGACTGACACTAATACGCACAAAACCGAAGATAAAATCGATTTTAGAGGAAAAATTGTTTGGAAACATTCTTTCCTGTATATTTACTTGTATATAAAGTGAAAAGGCTTCCAAAAATTACAAGGAACCGGCGCTCCAATACACCCTTTATTACACATAAAGGAGGGCATCATACACCCTTGAAAAATTATGATTGATTGGCTTGCTGGTGACCCTCAAAAACATTAGTAGCAAGGGCCTGCTGGTGACCCTCTAAAACATTACGGGTGAGGGCCTGCTGCTAAGCTGACCATCTAAAACATTAGGGGTGAGGGTCTGCTGCAGAGCTGACTCTCTAAAACATTAGAGGCAAGTGCCTGCTGCTGAACTGAGCATCAAAAAATTATGGGCGAGTGCTTGCTGCTGAGCTGACCATTGAAAACAATTATGGGCGAGGGCCTGCTGGTGATCTGACCCTGTAAAACATTATGGTTGAAGGCCTGCTGGTGAGTGACTCTATAAAACATAATGTGCGAGGGCCTGCAGGTGAGCTGACCCTCTAAAAGATTGTAGGTGAGGGTTTGCTGGTGAGCTGACCCTCTAAAACATTATATGCGATGGCCTGCAGGTGAGCTGACCCTCTAAAAGATTGTAGGTGAGGGCCTGCTGGTGAGCTTACCCTCTTAAACATTATATGCAAGGGCCTGCAGGTGAGCTGACCCTCTAAAATAATGTAGGTGAGGGCCTGTAGTGAGCTGACCCTCTAAAACATTACATGCGAGGGGCTGCAGGTAAGCTGACCATCTAAAAGATTGTAGGTGAGGGCCTGCTGGTGAGCATTTTCCTGCACCGCCCTGCAAACTGGGACATGAAGCTAGGTATCTTGGATGATTTTTTTTTCTTGTGCTCTTGCAGAAGGCACAGTTTCAATGCGCCCAGGGCCACAGCCTCTGCGTGCACCATCAGCATCATGGCCACTTCCTTGTCCCTCACTGCTCGCCTTCTTCATATTAAATGTTAAATATGCTTGAAGTATGTCACATGCACAGTAGTGTAGGATTTGTAAGTGTATGCTCCCAAAAAATTAAAAAGGTATTTGGGATGTGAAACTTCACACAGGAGATGTACCCCAGGTAATGTCGCTGTCTGCAGCGGATACAGTCTGTTGAAACTGATAAAAATTGACATCTATGATACAGCTTTAATGCAAAGATGGTCCTTGATATCTTGAACTGAATCAGCCTGGGTCTGCTTGATATGCAAATGAGGACCATCAAAGGGTTCTTGGCGCAGGACACTGATGAAAGGAAGATCTGCAGGACTGTCACATCCTGGGGGAAGCCTGACCCCCTGCTGGTATTTACTGCCCACACCTGTGTCAGCAAGGACATATATGCTGGGATGGGGGCAGGGGTATATGATACAACTTTCTTCCTGTGTAATTACCTGCACTAACCTAACTCACAAGTAAGAGCAATGGTGACCCTGGTGACCTCTGGGACAAGACAAGTCTTCCTAGACTCTACAATCAAGAATGTGATTCGCTGAGACCTGTTAGAGAGGAGTGTTCTGAGTACAGAAGAAAAGCCCATGGCATGTGTGACTGAGAGAGAGAATGGTGTAGCTAGTTCAAGGATCCTGACCCCCTCCAATCCCCTCTCCCATTCCCTTAATTGTATTTAGAATGTAGATATATCCCTATTTGTAAATAAATCCAACATTGAGTTAAGATACAGTTGTTCTTCAGTAATTTAAGGCACCCGCAAAGCAGAGCACATTCTACACAGTCTATGGAAAAAGTACACTGGATGTCACTGATATTTTTGTTATGCGCACACGTTACATAGGAGATGTACCGCAGATAATGTCGCGGATGTCAGTACATTATAGACTCAACCTCAATCCTACATTGCTTTGTGCATACAGAACAAGTCAAATGCCACTTACATTTATTCTTCCAAATAGTAGTACTCACTTAAATACCAACACAGAGACAGTAGTGTATCTACCAGGGGAGCAGACCAGCTCTGGGGGCTGGGTTGTGAGGGTGGCAGCATTGAACTCCTTATCCTGTTGCCAACAAAGCTTCAGCACTGAACTACTATTCCTCTTCTGTATAAAACTTCACAGTATTTTTGGCTACTAGAGGGAGCTCAAAGCATAGAGATTTTCACAGCGGCATTGAGTGCAATAGTTACTATATAAATTCCTATACACTAAGCTCCCTCGAACAGTGGCTGCAGACATTCAATTTTGTAACCGCCAATGTTATAATGTACCTGTAATCTTCGTGCAATGTGCCCAATTGTGACTGCCACTACTAAGCACTGTACTTCCTGCTGGAGGAAAGATAAATTGCAAATTCAGCTAACGCATCCTCCTTATTACTGTGTCATCCCTGAGAATAGGGTCATGAGCCACACATAGAACTCTCTTGCAAACACCTGTTTGTCTCTTCCAACATAGATGTTGTTTAAGACCATCAAATGACTTTGTATTCTTTCATAAAAAATGTAAAAAATGTCCACTAAGCAGTGGAAGGAGTTAAATAAGTTTTGCTATGGGGCCCGGTGAGATATGTACAGTCGTGGCCAAAAGTTTTGAGAATTACATAAATATTGGAAATTGGAAAAGTTGCTGCTTAAGTTTTTATAATAGCAATTTGCATATACTCCAGAATGTTATGTGAAGAGTGATCAGATGAATTGCATAGTCCTTCTTTGCCATGAAAATTAACTTAATCCCAAAACAACCTTTCCACTGCATTTCATTGCTGTTATTAAAGGACCTGCTGAGATCATTTCAGTAATCGTCTTGTTAACTCAGGTGAGAATGTTGACGAGCACAAGGCTGGAGATCATTATGTCAGGCTGGTTAAAATGGCAGACTTGACCTGTTAAAAGGAGGGTGATGCTTGAAATCATTGTTCTTCCATTGTTAACCATGGTGACCTGCAAAGAAACGCATGCAGTGATCATTGCGTTGCATAAAAATGGCTTCACAGGCAAGAATATTGTTGCTACTAAGATTGCACCTCAATCAACAATTTATAGGATCATCAAGAACTTCAAGGAAAGAGGTTCAATTCTTGTTAAGAAGGCTTCAGGGCGTCCAAGAAAGTCCAGCAAGCGCCAGGATCGTCTCCTAAAGAGGATTCAGCTGCGGGATCGGAGTGCCACCAGTGGAGAACTTGCTCAGGAATGGCAGCATGGCAGGTGTGAGTGCATCTGCACGCACAGTGAGGAGAAGACTTTTGGAAGATGGCCTGGTGTCAAGAAGGGCAGGGACAGATTGATCTTCTGCAGAAAATATGGTGAATGGACTGCTGAGGACTGGGGCAAAGTCATATTCTCCGATGAAGCCTCTTTCCGATTGCTTGTGGCATCAGGAAAAAGGCTTGTCCGGAGAAGAAAAGGTGAGCGCTACCATCAGTCCTGTGTCATGCCAACAGTAAAGCATCCTGAGACCATTCATGCGTGGGGTTGCGTGTGGGGTTGCTTCTCATCCAAGGGAGTGGGCTCACTCTCAATTTTGCCCAAAAACAAACGAATAAAGAATGGTACCAAAACACCCTCCAACAGCAACTTCTTCCAAGAAGTGATTATGAAAGAATGGGTTGCTATGAGTCAGGAATTGTCCCAGAAGTTGCTTGAGAGCATGCCCAGTCGAATTGCAGAGGTCCTGAAAAAGAAGGGCCAACACTGCAAATACTGACTCTTTGCATAAATGTCATGTAATTGTTGATAAAAGCCCTTTAAACGTATGAAGTGCGTGTAATTATATTTTACTACATCACAGAAACAACTGAAACAAAGATCTAAAAGCAGTTTAGCAGCAAACATTGTGAAAACTAATATTTGTGTCATTCTCAAAACTGTTGGCCACGACTGTAAATCTGTCCCTGCATAAAGAAGTATAGGTCCAACAGTATCTCACTGTAGCAATAACATCAAGTAAGTATTTTCAATTACATAGTGCCTCATGAATGCTCCTGAACCCCTTTAATTATTTATAATGGCTTGTTTTGTCTAGGGGCAATCAGTGGAGAAATTAAAATGGCCGCTGTCAGATTCCTAGACATGGAATCCATCCTCCTAATTACACTACAGCATGGCCTCTGTGAGAATGCTGCAGAGCACAGAGCAGGAGCCCTATGAAAGCTCTCTTCTCTGCCTGCATCAACACGGTGAAGCAAGAAATGATGTGCAGACTGCAGACCACATATGAGATAAGCTCTTACCTGTTGGTCTGCCTCAGAATGGAGATCACCTCACCTTCTACACACAGGCAGAAGTGTAGGAATGAAGACCAGACACACTCTACTGTGAGGAAGGTGTGTCATTAGAAAACACTTCAGCTTGTGTGTACAAGTCAGGCAGATAAGAGCTTACCTCAATCCCTGTACTTACTACAGAATGTCAGTCTGTCTTTGGTGGGGGTTTTCTTTTTGGAGAAAATAGAGAACATTAACTAAGCATGTTGCGCCAGAATTATGGCGTAAAATACACCAAAAAGAATGATATTTTTATTTTCACCAAATATATCAACTGTTTTCTCCAGAATTTTCACCATAAAGAATGCATCAAGCTAGAAATGAGGTGAGGCTATCAAATTGACACACATTATGCCTCATTTATGCCTCTTATTGTCAGAAATAGCTCAAATTATTGCGGACAATTAAGCCAGATTATGTGGTGGTATTTTGTATAAAAAGTGGCATTTATGGCATAAAGATTAGACTTTTTGTCTAAGTCACTTTTTTGAAAAGAAAACCAACTCGTCCTGGGAATAAGTGATAGGTAAGTAATAAAACAGGATGCATTTTTATCTAATATAAATTAGGGTTTTGTCAGTAAATTGGCATTCAACAAAAACAAAACAATTACAAAAAAAGTCTAAGACAAAAGTCGTAATTTACTACAGTAAATGTCACAAATATGCTTCTAAAGTCTGAAATATATGTCAAAAGTCACACGTGCGCTGTGGCAGGGTTGATTGAAATGGCGTATTTTAGTTTTAAAAAGTCACATTTTAGTGCTCTTTTAAAATATCGCAAATCGAGAGAAATAGGCATATAATCAAGTTTATATTTTAAAAAGTCACATTTTAAAAGTGGTGTGCGCCACTTTTGATTTGTAATGTTAGTATTTTATTGTCTTCTTTGAATCCCTTCTTGACACCAGTTCATCCTCCAAAAGCCTTTGCCTCACTGTGTGTTCCAACAGTAAAACATCCTAAGACCATCCAAAAGAATGGGCTCATTCACAATTTTGCCTAAGAACGCTGACATGAATAAAGAATGGTATCTAAATATCATCCAAGAGCAAGTTCTTCCAATGATCCAGGAGCAATTTGGTGATGAACGATTAATTTTCTAGTATGAAGGAACACCATGTCACAAGGAAAAAGACATAACTAAGTGGCTCGGTGAACAAAACATTGAAATTTTGGGTCCAGGAAAATTCCCAGATCTCAATCCTATTGACAACCTGTGGTCAGTCCTCAAAAAGTGGATGGACATATAAAGATCAAGAAATTGTCATTAAACGTCAATCACAGATTAGGCAAAAATGAGTAACCATCAGTCAGGATTTGGCCAAGAAGCTGATATCCGGCATGCCAGGGTAAATTCTAGTCTTGAAAAAGAAGGGTCAACACTGTAAAAATTGAGCCTGCATAAACTTCATGAAAGAAAGCGTATATTTGTACTTCAGTATGCCATAGAAACATCTGGAAAAAAAAACATCCAAAAACAATAAAGCAGCTGGCTTGGTGAAACCAAAATTTGTGTTTACATGTTTTCTTTCTTTTTTTTACATGTTTTTCCAAAGCCTCATTATTGCTACTGAGTTAATTTGTCAATGCTATTTTCACTAATGAAATCTTTACCTGCAAATGGATTTTTTAAATGTTCACACAAATGTAACAGAGCTGCCTAACCAATGTCAATCTTGGTCGGTACACACTCTTCATTAAAGGGGTTGTCCAGCCATATATATATTGATGACCTATCCTCAGAATAGGTCATTAATATTTGATCTGCCAGGGTCCAAAACCTATCACCCCCTTAGATCAGCTGTTTGCCCATGACCTGGTCTTTACACTCCTGTGGAGCAGTGGCGTAGTGTAATTACCAGGACATGCTCCATTTACTTGAATGGAGCAAGTACTTGTAATACACTGCACTTCTGAGACGAATTGCATCATAATGAACTGTAAGCAGCCCTCGCACGGTCTTCTTCAAACAGCTGATCGGCGGGAGAGCCGGGTGTTGGACCCCCACTGATCAGATATTGATGACCTATTCTGAGAATAGGTTATCAATATATCTGGCCGGACAACCAATTTTAGCCTTTCTCCCATGCTATCAATATATCTAAATCTTTTTAGAAGGACAAGACAGTAGTGATGAGCGAGCATGCTCGGCCAAATACCTGTTCGGCTCGAGCATCTCTATGCACGGCAAATGGCGGTACTCGACCGAGTACCACATGTTCTCGAGCGCCATGCTCGAGTCTCCTCCCTGCATGTTTGGCACCTGCTAAGCAGCCAATAAACGTGTAGGTAAGTATTTCCATCACTGTAATGCCAGTAGCCATGTTTTCTACTGGTATTACAGTGATTGGCTGGCCAAAACGCATCATCAGGTGTTATATAGCACCCGGTCACACGGGTTCGACTCATTGCGAGTCAGGTAGAGCTGCTGTTAGGAAGGGCAGAGTGTGTCGGGAGAATTTGATCGCAAATTACTCATTTTAAAGACGTTTCAAAGACCCAAAAGTCTTTTTAAGGACTATTGTGTATGTTGGCAGCAATTTGAAAGTGCAAAGTCGCACTTTTGTATTTTTTTTATAATATACATATATTTCCCAGAATCTGAGCATATTTTTGCTGTCTGCGGTTTAATCCGTTATTCTCAGTGTTCTACATTTGAACACCATCTGTGGTTTTCAGGGCCATATATTGGGAAAAAGTGAAAGAAAATACTATTTTCCCAGAATCTGACCACATTTTTGCTGTCTATGGTGTAATGTGTTAATTGTGTGATCTACATTTCAAAGCATTTGCAAAGCAGGTCCAGATTTTGAGAAAAAATATAAAATACAGAAAACCATTTTTTTTCTCCATAATATAACCACAATTTTTATGTCAACGGTGTCTGCCGTTAATTGTCACATCTGCACTGCAATACCTTTTGTGTTTGTATGGTGCAAATATTTTGATTATTCTAAAACATTATATGCAGGTGAGCTGACCCTACCAATGATATGTGAGGGCCTGCAGGTGAAATGACCCTACCAATCATATGTGATGGCCTGCAGATGAGTTGACCCTACCAATCATATGTGAGGTCCTGCAGGTGAGCTGACCCTACTAATCATATTTGAGGGCCTGCAGGTGAGCTGACCCTACTAATCATATGTGAGGGCCTGCAGATGAGCTGACCATACCAATCTTGTGAGGGCCTGCAGGTGAGCTGACCCTACCAAATCTGCAGGTGAGCTGACCCTACCAATCATTTGTAAGGGCCTGCAGGTAAGCTAACCATACAAATCATTATGAGCGACGGCTGCCTAAAACGCATGTTGATATGATGGATGATGAGAAGGACGAGAAAAGGAAGGTTGAACCATATAACCTTTTTTGTGGTGTCCGAGGTGCATGTGAATACAGTGTATTCAGTACATTAAAAACACCACATTTAAATTGCCTTCATGTTCAGACACTTTTATCTGGTGGAGAAAAGAAGTCAGCAAGCTGACAGACGGATGCGCTTATCAGTTATTATGCCCCCAGCAGCAACAAATAACATCTCTGACAAAACGCTGGCGGCAGGGCAGGCCAGCACCTCTGAGGTGTAGAGTGCCAGTTTGTATCACGTGTCCAGCTTGGACACCCAATAGTTGTAAGGCACAGAGGGATCACTGAGGACGCTGGCACGGTCTGCTATGAACTCCTTCACCATCTTCAAAAAAAATTCCACACTTGTGACACTAGGTCGCGCATCAGGTTGAGGGTGCTGGCGGGGTGTCATAAAACTGTCCAAGGCCTTGGAGAGTGTTGTTCTGCCTCTGTTGGAACTGCTGTTTTTTTCCCATAATCTACCCTGCTTGGTTGTCCAAGGAACTACGTACTCTGCCGCCAGTGTTGTCAGGTTCAAATTTTTGCGCAATTACATTTTGTTCTATTATTATTATTATTATTGTTTTTGTTTGTATTATTGTTATTAATTGTATTGTCTTTATGGTTCATGGTTGAAAAAATTATTGTTTTATGGTTTAGGGTTGAAAAATATATTATGGTTATTTGGTTATTTTGAAGTTATTTAACCGGCCATCCCATTGGTTTACCTCCACTCTTGTGTGTTTTGTTTTTATTTATATTATTGTATAAGTTTAGAATGTTTGTTGTGCGTGGGACATATAAGCTGTATGATTGCCATGTGTGTGAGCTTGACGAGCTGAAAAGCTGCCAACAAGTTAGGGCCATTATCAGACACAACAAACAATCATGGTTGTAGGCAGAGTGGCAAGAGCCACAGCTCAGTCTGGTCCCTTATACCCTCTCACAGCTCTGCAGCAGTGTGCTGTTTTTACCTAAGCTAAATAATTTCAGCACAGCCTGTTGCCACCTCCCCACTGCCGTGCTACACTGCTTACAGCTACTGACTGGGGCTGAAAGATGATAATTCTGAGGTGGAAATGGAGTAGAAATAGTAGAAGGTGGGTTTGCTTAAACTAATGTAGGTGGTGGTGGTTGTGAAAATCCTGATGGGAAGTGCGCCTGCAATCCTTGGCATTGGTAGCGCCTGTGCCATCCCAGGGTCTGACTTGCTCCTGGCCTCCACAAGGTTCACCCAGTGTGCCGCTACGGACATGTAGCATCCCTGGCCAAAAGCACTTGTCCATGTGTCTGTTGTTAAGTGGATATTCATAATAACTGCGTTGGTCAGTGCACTGGTGATGTTACGGGAGACAATTGCTGGTGTAATGCGGGGCTGGCACACCAAGATAAATAGTGGCGGTTGGTGACTGAGTAACGATGGAATGCCGCCGCCATGAGGCTGAGGAAAGCCTCAGTGTCCACAGGCCTAAATGGCAACGTTTCCTGGGCCACGTATTTTTAAAGGTGTGCTTTAAGTGCTATGGCCTGTTGGTGGGTGGCTGGGTATTTGCGCTTTGGTTCAAAGACCTGGGTTAAGGACAACTGTACGAGGGCCTATTTGGTGTGGCCCGTCTTCTCCCTTTTGCCATCCCACAGCCTCTTCCAGCCTGTTGCCGTGCTGTGGATCCCTCCCCCTCTGTACTGCTGCCCTAGCTTGGCTTGCCACCTACCAAGGTTGGGTCAGTGATGTCATCATCCAGCAACCCCTCTTCCACTTTCTCACTCGGGTCATCCTCCTGACTTGTGGTGTTGACCAAACCAGACCCCCACTTATTGACAACTGTGTCCCACAAGCATCATCCACCTCATTAAACACTAATTGCCATTCCCCACCCTCATCTTCTTCTGACTGTGGATACTGAGGAGTTTGGGAATCCGTGCACAAGATCTCCTCATGTCCCTTTTTAGGGAGGGTCAGCTCACGTCCAGGCCCAAACCTAAAATATTTCACTGGGTCAGCTCACCTGCAGACTCGCAACTCAATGTGAATGAGGCCCTCCTTTATGTGATATACAGGTTGCATAGGAGTGCCTCTTATTTGTAATTTTTTGCTGCAATTACACTTCATATACAAGTAAATCTACAGAAAATAATGTTGTTTTTTTTAAATTTTCATCTAAAATTTTGTTTTGATTTGAAATGTGGGTGTAAAAAATTTTCTTACATTACGGGCCTGGTGATCAGTCTAAGACCTTTTAGGCAGCATCAGAAGCAGCATGGTGATGAAAATGAGTGACAATTTGACATACTGTGGAGATGGTAGAATGAGGAGGACACATAGTGGCACGATGACTGAGTCTGGATGAAAGACTAAGGCCACAAATTGATTATAAAGATGCAGATGGCAAAGGCATCTTTAGAGCTGTATGATGGGCACCTGCAAAATAATGCCACCATCGAAATGAAGTTGGGTTTGTCGGTTCCACCCCAGCTCACCAGCAAAACTGCAAATCTGATCTTTAAAAGGGTCAGCTCACCTGCAGGCCCAAACCCAAAATCTTTTACCAGACTAAGGCCACAGATTGATTATAAAGATACAGATGGCAAAGGAATCTTTAGAGCTGTATGATGGGCACCTGCAGAATAATGCAGCCATCAAAATGAAGTTGGGTTTGTCGATTCCACCCCAGCTTACCAGCAGAACTGCAAATCTGATCTTTAAAAGGGTCAGCTCACCTGCCTGGCCAAATCTAAAATCTTTTACAGGGTCAGCTCACCTGCAGGCCCAAGCCCAAAATCTTTTACAGGGTCATCTCACCTGCAGGCCCAAACCTAAAATCTTTTACAGGGTCACCTCACGTGCAGGCCCAAACCTAAAATATTTTACAGGGTCAGCTCAACAGCAGGCCCGGAACTCATGCTGCCTTGCTTTGAAATGGCAGCCGTATTAGTTTCTCAGACGCCCTCTCCAAAATCGAACAATGATTCACCTTCACCCGTGGTCACCATGTTAGGTGCATAAAAGAAACATCGAAAGTTAATAGGGAAGATATCAAAATGGATAGTGGACGTGCGATCAGGCAGAAGTAATCTAGAGTCAACAAAGCGGCAGTAGGGCCTCTCCTGTATAACGTTTCATCATCCAAAATACCGCAGTGACATTCCCTGTAATGTTTTATTGCTAATTCCAATAACAGGGCAACCTAGGAGTCCTGTATTGTTATTTATCGTCAATACCTCCCAGTCAGTAGTCAGGAGAAATATGCGCGCCCCCCGCTTGCCTTCCTTGGATGTAGTAGCCGTTTGTCAGGCTACATCTCCCGAATCAAACACTGATTCCCTGTTACCCGTAGTTTACAATTGTTTTGAGCTGACTAATACATGGACAGTTGATAGGCCAGACATCCGAATGGATCGCCGCCGTCACGGGGATGTGCATCGACCTCAGGTTAACTATAGTAACCAAATCGGCAGCAGGCCACCGCTCATAATGTTTTAGATGGTCAGATCAGCAGGCCATTGCGCCTAATGTTTTTGAGGGATGATGTGTGTTTGAGGGATGATTTGGGATGATGTGTGTGTATGATGCCCTCCTTTATGTGTAACAAAGGGTGTATTGGAGTGCCGGTTCATTGTAATTTTTGGCCGCCCTTTCACTTAGTGTATAGGCTTTATGAGTGTAGGAGTCCCACTACCTGAAAATGATAAAAACAATGTGAATGAGGCCCTCCTTTATGTGATATACAGGCTGTTTCGGAGTGCCTCTTGCTTGTAATTTTTTTTTTGCAGCACTTGCACTTTATATACAATTTAATGTAAATAATGTTTCCTAACAATTTTTACTGTAACATTGACTTTTTTTTTGCGTATTTTGGTCAGTCTGCAAAGGTGGGGCACAACGTGGACAAAATGGTTCCCCGCAGTGACCTGGAAGTCCAAGATACATCCAGACATCGTCCCCATGCTGTTCCCGATCCATTTCGGTGGTGTTTTTGTCACTTGCTGACCTTTTCCAATGGACCAGGCACCCTCCCCTCTTCCGAGCAGGGGGTGTCTGGTTGTCTCCCATTGACTTCTATTATACTAGGGTGCTCGGCCAAGCGCACGAATATCGCGATGTGTTTGGGCCGAACACCCGAATACTTTTGTGCTCGCTCATCACTACTGGACAGCACTCCTTATTTAAATGCAATTATTGATATTATTTTTTATGTGCTATGCTATAAATCCCATAATCTTTCACCACAGTATCAAATAAAAAGATAGACCCAGTAACAATGCTGCCTGCTGAGAAGCAATGTAATTATTATTTTTCTATGTATACTCCTAAATAAGCATAGAGATCATTTTGCCACTTCCAGACCACTCAAACATTGTATTTCCTGGTAAAGATAAGGGAATTGATTCTGCACAATTACTGAAAACTTTTGAGATTCTTCCCATGCAAATTGCTCAAAATGGTGTCCATCATTTTTCAGATCAGAAGACATGGAAGAATTATCACACGACCTTACACGATATCCCAATCCAGCAGGCTTGCACACAACAAGAGGAGGGAAGTTCAGAGGGAGAGACGGAGCAGCCGAGAGGTAGGAGAAGGAGGAGAAGCAGGCAGAACTCACAGTGCACACGAGACAAAAAGCAGACTGCAAATGTTTCTGGAGTGAGCCATCCACCATGTACGGTCACATCTTGCGCTCCCAGCATGGCGGCACATGGCTCTGCAGTGTGAGCTTTTTCTAACGTGTCAGCTGCTGACAAAAGTGTTGCCATCTGCAGCCTGTGCTGTCAATGCATACGTCGCTGTAAGCCCAGCACTCATCTAGGGACGACTGCCTTAAGAAGGCACCTGGCTTCCCATCACCGAGCCCAGTGGGAGCGACACCGTTAGAACCCACAAAGACACACTGCTGGTGCTCCAAGTCCGGCTTCTTCTCCTCCTCTCTCCTCCCATTTGTCCTCCACTCCACTTTCCACAGTGCCTTCATTGTGTTCATCTGGCAGAATGTTCGAGCGTAAAAAAATTATGACACAGGATAATCCTCTTGCCCAATGTCTGACTGCTTGCTTGTCAGAACTGCTAGCGCGCCAACTACTGCCATATAAATTGGTGGACTTTTGTGTGAATTTGTGGCCATTGGCAAACCACAATTGAAGGTCCCCTGGAAGGAAATATTTCTCCCAGAAGGGCATCCCTGAACTATATGGCCACTTTCAGTGGCAAGTTAATATATCTCTGGCACACAGTGTCTGTGCCAAGATACATCTGACCACAGACACGTGGTCTAGCAAACATGGACAGGGAAGGTACATAACTTTTACTGCCCACTAAGTGAACGTTCTGACGGCCATCAAACATGTAACTCGTGGCACCCATGTGGATTTGGTGTTAGCACCACGGATTGCATGCAGGCCTGCCTCTTCTTCTCCTCTTCCTCCTACTCCATACTCTGTCTCCGCCTCGGCTGGCTTCTCCTTTTCCACTGCTAATCGCCTCTTCTGCTGCACCCCCATGCTCCCCAGAACCTATTTGATGTGCCTGGTGAGAAGTTGCCATGCTGTGCTGTAGCTGTTGCGCCTGGAAGCCATGAGCTACATGGGTCCTGCACTGCTTTCAGCTATGAGGTCAAAGGCCGATCAGTGGCTAACCCTGCTCAATTTTACAGTTGGTAAAGTAGTATGCGACAAAGGTGACAATCTTCTGAGCGTACTGAAACAGGGCAAAATTACACACGTGCAGTGCATGGCACACATCCTGAACATAGTCCTGCAGCGATTTGTTGCCAAATACCCCGGGGTCCAGGATGCCTTGCAGCAGGCCAGGAAAGTCTCTGGCCATTTTAGAAGATCTTACACGGCCATAGCTCGCCTTGCTGACATTCAGCGGTGACACCACTTGCCCGTCATACGTCTGATTTGTGACTGCCTGACGAGCTGGAACGAGCGCTACCTTGTATTCGCTCGATAGGCTTCTCCAGCAGAAACGTGCAGTTAATGACTACCTGTATGAATTCTGGGGCAGGACAGGATCTGGGGAGCTTGTTTTTTTTTCACCGCGCCAGTGGCTGCTTATGCACGATGCATGCAGACTTCTGTGGCCATTTGTTGAGATCACCAAACTGGTCAGTCGCGGCCAGGGCTATCAGTGACATTGCACCTTACGCCTTCTTTCTGGAGCGTGCATTGCGTCATGTCTTTGAATAAGCCATTGAGGAGTAGTAAGATGAGAAACTCGCAATGCTGAATGAATTCCCATGGGGGGACTACTCTATCTGAGACAAGTCAGCAGGAGTCTGAAGAGGAGTCAGATGAGGATGGTGCCTGGGGGGAGGAGGAGGAGGAGCAAGGAGAGCATGCTTTAAACTTTTCTGGGATCCCTGGTGTTATCCGTGGATGTGGCGAGGAGACCGAGGGCGACATTCTTCTGGGCGATGAGCAGGAGCCAGGCTGCTCCACCTCTTCCAATTTAGTGCAAATGGGGGCCTTCATGCTCCAGTGTTTGAAGAGGGACCCCCGTATAAAAAGCATAAAGGCAAGGACTAGTACTGGGTGGCAACGTACTTAGACCCCTGGTACAAACATAAAATGGCGGACATGTTACCAGCATCACAGAGGGCTGTCAGAATGCAGCATTTTCATGCCATGCTGTGAGAGATGCTGCATTCTGCCGGCCAAGGAATTTCCACCCATAGAGAAACAGTTGCGAGTACCAATCCTACAGCGTATGCAAGAAGAGGGCCGTTTTAAGATGTGTTGGTCACTTCGTATATGAGATCATTCTTGCAGCCAACCCATCGACAGCCGCCCTCCGGATGCAGCTTCAGGGAACACCTAGAATGACAGGTGTCCGACTACATTGGGTTAACGGCCAATGTGGACGCTCTGAGAAGCGAGGAACCCCTGGAATACAGGTTGTGCAGGTTTGACCTATGGCCAGAGCTGGCACAATTTGCCATGGAACTTTTGGCTTGCCCACAAATATCCGCCACCACCCAGAACAAATAATGGTCCCTGTCTTAGGTAAATACAGCAGCATAAAAGGCCTTTTCTGTCCTGTAAATGCCTAATGTTTGGGACCTCAAAGGAATTCAACACCTGTGATGACCACGTGTTATTGAATTTCAACTATTTATCATTTTTTTATTTTTTTTCAAGAGGGGGGAATTCGTTAGTCATGCTTTTCATCCAATTTTATAATTTTAGTTTTTTTAAACATATGTATTTGACATCTATTTGTACTGGCCTGCAGTAAAATTGATATCCAGTGACTGTCTAATATTCCTCCACCCACATAATTACTTGTTCTTTTCTGTCCGGTGAATGCCTATTATTTGGGGCCTGTACTACACTGGCCTGCAGTAAAATTGATATCGAATGGCCGTCTAATATACCTCCAGCCATATAATCACTTGATAATTTATGTACTTTGAATGCATAATTTTTTGGGCCTGTAATCTAACTGGCCAACAGTAAAATTGTTATACGGTAACTGCCTAATGTACCTTCATCCACATTATCAATTGTTAGCCATGTTTTTAATCCAATTTTATATATTTTTTTCTTTTAAACATATGTATTTGACATCTGTTTGTAGTGGCCTACATAATTATTTGTTCTTTTCTGTCCGGTGAATGCCAAATGTTTGGTGCCTGTACTCCACTGGCCTGCAGTAAAATTGATATCCATTGACCGTCTAATATACCTCCAGCCACATAATCACTTGATCATAATTGAATGCATGGAACGTAGTGGTGCAGGGGTTCACAGAAGCAGCGGCTATAGCAGTCAGTCAGTGTGGAGTGTTGGGGGTAAAATCACCTACTTTGAGGTGCAGAGGTTTTTTGTTAAGCCGCTGGAGAAGGTGAACATGGCTATTTGAAGGTGAAGAGTGGCCAGGGTGCCAATGTTGGCACCATTGCCCTGCATCAACCTTTGCGGAATCACCATAAAGTGGCCTGGGAGAACTGTGGCTCCAATGTGAAGGTCCAGCCTGCCGCAGCAACCACTGCATCACAGAGTGGCACGCACCCAATTTCACTGAAGTGATTGCCAAGAGACAACATTATGCATGCAATCATCCAACGGTACAGAATATGAATGTGCTTCTGGCCAAGTTGCTGGTGCTGCAGACCCTCCCTTTCCAAGTGGTGGACTCTGCATCTTTCAGAGAACTGATGGCTTGTGCCAAGTTGAGGTGGAGAGTCCCAAGCAGTAATTTCTTTACCAAAAAGGCAGTACCAGCCCTGCACATGTATGCAGAAAAGAAGATGGGCCAGTCCTTGATCCTGTCGGTGTCTGCCATAGTGCACGGCAGCGCTGAAGTGTGGAGCTGTAACTAAGGTCAGGGACAAGACATGTCCTGTACGGCTCACGAGGTGAATGTAGTTTATGCACAGCCACACCAGCAACTTGGCCAGGTAACGCCGCTTCTGACTCCACGTTCTCACGCCATTGGTCCTGCGACAATTTCGGCCTCTGCCTCCTCATCCTCCACAGTGTCCTCAGCCTCTACTGAAGTGACAATACACAGTGCCCCTCCAGCATACCACATGTGCAGGGCACAGCAGTGCCACTCTGTTTCGCACCTTGTTTGCCTGAGTCACACAGGGGAGGAACTGCTCCATGTCCTTCATCAAGAAATCGAATCCTGGCTTTCTCCGCGACAACTCAAAATTGGAACTATGGTAACTGACAATGGGAAGAACATGGTGTTGGCGCTGCATCAAGGAAGGCTGAGCCATGCGTCTTGCATGGCATACGTGTTAAATCTGGTTGTCAAGCGGTTTCTGAAGTCTTCAACACATCTGCAAGACATCCTAAAAATGGCCAGGAAACTTTGCACGCACTTCAGCCAGTACACTGCAGTACACTGCAAAGCACACCCTTCTTAAGCTGCAGCAGCAGAACGGCATCCCCCAACATAGGATGATATGCAACATTTCCACCCATTCAAATTCCTCTCTCCATATGTTGGACCAACTGTACGAATAGAGAAAGGCCATAAAAGATTTTGTCAGGACTACGGGATGAACAACGTCATTCTACTGCTTCATGTCCTGGAACAGATGCTGGTAAATCTGGCTGGTCAGGGCACTGGAGACGTGGCACCTAGATCGCATGGCCACATGAGACTTGTGGGGGCTGAACTGGAGGAGGAGGAGGAGGACATTGGAACACAAGCAATGTGTAGCGAAATGAGTGGTTTTTCTACACAGGTGAAAGGAGAGGAGGAGCAGCCAGAGGAGCTACAGGGCGATGAGGAAGACGAGGCAGAGGACTCGGACACACTGTGGCAGTATGCAGTGGAGATGGAGGCAGGGAGTCCCTCTGAGTCACTTGCACTAATGGCCCGATGCATGCTCACTTGCTTGCGTAGTGACAGCCAAATTGTCACCATTCGGAAGAGGGATGACTTCTAGCTCTCCACCTTGTTGGACCCTCGCTACCGGTTCAAAATGGCTTTTTTTACACCAGCTGAGAGGGAGAACAAACTGAACTACTATAGAGACTTTCTATGTAGATAGTTGGCCGCTACCTATCTGCATCATCATTCGTCCTCTTGCAGGTCTGACTGGAGGGGTTTTCTGCGCTGGGAGGGTAGGAGCAGTTCCAGCTCCATCAGCAGCAACTTGAGTCTACAGTCGCTAAAGAGGAGCTTTATTCACCTGCCTAGTGAAGAAACTACTCACCAGCAGCAGCTTCAGCTAGACCTGGAGCAGGACCTGAACTAGCAGGTGGTGGTATACTTGGACAGCACCCTGCCACCCCACATTGAAGATCTTCTGGACTACTGGGCATCCTAACTGGATTTGTGGCCGCAACTGGCGGAGTTTTCTCTACTTGTATAAGCGTTTAATAGAACAGGTTCTGTAGACATCTATGTGGAATCAGCTGCCAATGGTGTAAAAGGAGTGCGCTAATTCTTGAAACATTGACCTGAAAGGCCGAGTTCACACTTGAGTTATTTGGTCAGTTGTGGCCCTGTAACTGCCCAAATAAGTGAAATGTGCTGCGATTCGAAGTGTGATGCATGTCATGTGCATGTCATAGTGACTCACAGTATTGTTTCACTACCACAGCAGACTCCCTACGGGCGTTACTGCAAGGCACAGTGTTCTACACCACTATAAAGGCTCTCTGTCAGGAAATAGCAGTTTTTTTTAACGCTATTTGCTATGAATACATTTGGATCGAACTGAATCTATTGAAATATTCGGCGGACCGGCCGAATTGAATTTTTTAGAAATTCACTCATCTCTAGCTGTGTCTAATTGATAGCTTTCCCTATAAGTACATCTGGCTGTTTCCTTAAGTTCTTGCCTAAGAAATTGGCCTCTACAGATCTTACTAGGAGTCTCTGGCTTGCAGAAACTTGTAAATAGTATAATGAATTTGTCTGCCTATGTAACAACCTCAACCTGACTATCTGCACTGACCACTGCTTGTTCTTCATACCGAGCCAGTGCCACCTACCCTGAAGTTTGGATTGTTCAATGGATTTGCATGAACTTTGCATTCCAGACCATTGCCTGTTTCCTGACTGATCCCAGGGGTTCAGTAGCCAACCACAACAGTAATATTTCATGCCGCATTGGTTCGATTATCATTGTCCATAACACCATCATGTTCTATACTGTACTAATGTTGCTGCAGCTGCTACTGCGCTTATTGCCACTACAACTATGCCTACACAGCTGCATATTTTCTGCCTTGTCCATCATATTTCATATTCCATACCGTGCTTGACTTTTATGTTCCGTAACCTTCAGGATCATTTAAGAAATTCCAAATGACTGTCTTACTGCTTCCCACCTCAGCAGCGATGGCATGCAGTGAGAGACCCTGCTTATGCAGTTCAACAACCCGACCACGTTCAAAAAGGGATTTTTTTCTGCCTTTGCCATTACAGCGTGTGACTACCTGACAGAAAATGGCAATGATTCCACATCTTTGCACAGATTTGGCCTTTTAAAGGCATTTGATCCTAAAATTTGGATCAGCTGAAAAACAGCCTGTTTCAGTTTAATCGTTATTTTCAATTAATTGAATGCTCAAAAAATGTTTTGTCTCTCTCTCTCATTTCTTCTTGTTGCATGTTGAAGCTCTACTTGTTAAGATCCATCTATGCTAAATATGATTTTTTGCCATTTTTCAAGTGGTCTTAAACTTTTGATCAGGACTGTAACATGGTTAACTTAAAGGACAATAACTTCAGAGGGAGAAGATCATTATCTTCCCAAGTTAAAAATAGGTCCAGCACCAAGTTAACATCCCAAGTAGAGTGATATTTGGGAGTGGGAGGCCTTCGAAAATGAATGCCCTTCAAAAGTTTACAAACTAAAGGATGTTTGCCTATTGGTAAAGCCCGGATAGGAGCATGATAGAAAGAGATTGCCGATCGGTAGACATTAATAGTCTGATATGCCTTCCCTGCATCGAAAAAATCAGAAAGGAAGTTTATAATTTGGTTTAGATGTGCACATACGGGATCCAATGCCAATGTCAGTTGACCGCACTAATCAGACCAAATCTTCCAGGCTGATCTGTAAGATGATTGGGTGCCTGGAACCCAGGCATCAGAGTGGATGTTGATAGCTGACTGTGAAATTCCATTCCTGCTGGCCTGAAATGAACCAGACTGCTAGAGACAAAAGATACAATAGAATCAGAGGATGTTGATGTCCGGTCGGGTCTAAAAGGATCGATGGATGAGTCGGACTGATTCGAGGATAATCTAAAGTCATTGCCAGAATCTGAGGGAATTAGGTCTGAGTTGGCCAGAGTGAGGTTGCTTGTTGAGACATTGTTAGAAAGAGAATCCTTGAGGTGAGAGTGTACGGAGGGAAAGCGTAAATGACCTCTGTAGGCCACAGTTGTGACAGGGCATCGGTACTTAGAGATTCTGGATTGGGGCGCCAGCTGAAGAACCAAAGTAGCTGACAGTTGAGGTGGGATGCGAAAAGGTCCATATATAGTGGGCCCCATAGAGAATTGATCTGATGGAAGATGGTGTGATCTAATCTCCAGTCGCTGGTGTCCGATAGAAATCGGGAATTCCAGTCCCCAGTAGTATTGGACAGAACCGGAAGGATATGTTTGTCTAGACAAAAATGCCACAAATCTTTGGCAATATTGGCTAGAATCTCCGATCTGGTTCCTCCTAGGCGGTTGATATACTGTACCACCGCTATATTGTCCATCCAAAGAAGGACACAACAATGGGATTTGTCCTTTGTGAAGCTTTTGAGGGCAAAAAATCCTGCCAAGAACTCTAGGCAATTGATGTGAGGGGAAGTTTCTTCTGGGGACCATTTTCCTCCTGTGGAACGGAAGCTGCACCGAGCACCCCAACCAAGTCGACTGGCATCCAACTCGATAATTAGGTCTGGGGTAGAATTGAATATGGTCTTGCCGTTCCAGTCTTGGGTGTGTTTCAGCCACCACAGGAGCTCGTCCCTGGTATCCGGAGTTAGAGTTACCTCGTCTGAGTAACCCAACCCTTCTCTCAGATGTCGAGATTTTCAAACGTTGGAGAGCTCTGTAGTGGAGGGGAGCAGGAAAAATCGATTGAATTGAGGCAGAGAGTAGGCCTACAATCCGCGCAATAAAAGAGACACATTTTTGTTTAGGACGGACCAAATTTCTTTCCTGATGGTCTTCAATTTCCTGGATGGAAGGCTCAGAGTAGCAGACTGAGTATCCACTAGAAACCCTAAAAACTCCATCTGTCTTGATGGGGTAAGAATCAATTTCTCATGGTTGATCAAAAACCCCAGGTTTGTTAAAAGAGTTAATGTCCAGTGGATGTGAAGGAGAATTAATGAGGGAGACTGAGCCATGACGAGGATGTCGTCTAGGTAAATGATGAGACGTACACCCCGAGTCCACAGTTGCTATCACTGGTTACAAGAGTTTTGTGAAACACCATTGTGCGGAGGACAGTCCGAACGGTAGTCTGGTAAATTGGTATTTGTGACCTTCCCATAGAAATTGGAGGTAGGGTTGAGACATGGGGTGCATAGGCACCGTGAGATAGGCATCTTTCAGGTCTATTATTGCGAGACAATCTTTTTGTAAAAGTAGATCCCTCAGTAAATGGATAACTTCCATTTTGAAATGTCAGTAGAAGACATAATTGCTGAGGGTCTTCAAGTTGATCACAGGTCTGTGGCCGCCATCCCTCTTTTTCTCCAAGAAGAGGTTGCTTTTTGACTAATGCACCCTTGGAACAAAGTTCCTTGATTTCTAGTTGTATCAGACCTTGATCTGTCTTTGAGAATATTATAGGATGAGGGAATTGTGTTTGTATTGGTTGACAGAGAAAATCGATTTGATAATCCCTCACAGTGTTTAGGATCCATGCGAATGCTGAGATCATAGCTCAGACATGGATAAAATCTCTTATTTGACCTCCCAAGGGAATATGGGAAGAATACAACAGAAGATCTTTTACCTGCAGAGGATCTTGATCTTGGGAATCCTCTATTGCCTCTGGAACACCATGGTCTTCCTCTTGTGGGGAAGAAAGGAGTGGTGGCATAGGAGGTGGTTGGGAAAGTAGGATGTTCTGGCCGAGGAGGGGAAGGGCCTCTGTAATATTGTCCCTCCTGGGACACCCGGCTGGGAAATCGGCCCCTCTGTTTCCCAGCCCTTGTAAAAACACGGCCTTGGAAGACACATTTTAGTGATGTCTGGGCCTTTTCTAGGGATGAAAAGAGCCCTACATATTTACTTATGTCCTTCACAAAGGAATTTCCAAAGAGTAAACCTTCTTAAGATGGGGTATTGTCTGAAGCGGCCAGGTGTACTAGTTGCGGGTCTAGCTGCATGAGTATAGACCTTTTCCTTTACATGCAAATGGATGCGTTGGTGTTGCCCACTAAACATACTGCCCTCTGGGCCCAACCCTTCAGGACCGATAGGTAGAGGCTTGTTCAGTCTAAAAAATTTTGTTAGTGGATCGACTACGTCCAACAGTCTGTCCTGGATCGTTCTAAAAGAACGAGCAACTCCTTTTTTAGGATTTTTGTCAGATTTGGACAAACATTTTATAAGAGTTGGATCTATTTCAGGAGTATCTGCAACTTTGTGTGGGATCGTGGGCCTAGGGCATTCAGAACACAGCTTACTTCTAGCTGTCTTGTCTAATGATTTATTAAGCCATAATGAAACAAATTTGGATACTTGAGGTTGTGGTACCCACTCGCCTAGCCGAGGATGTTTGATCACCCTAGGGTCAAAGAAAGGGGTACCCGACCTATCCAAGATAGGCCTCATGCACACGACTGTTGTGTGCATCCGTGGCCGTTGTGCCGTTTTTTTTTGCGGACCCATTGACTTTCAATGGGTCCATGGAAAAATAGGAAAATGCATCGTTTTGCCGCCGAGACCGTGATCCGTGTATCCTGTCCGTCAAAAAAATATGACCTGTCCTATTTTTTTGACGGACAGCGGTTCACGGACCCATTCAAGTCAATGGGTCCGTGAAAGAACATGGATGCACACAAGATTGGCATCCGTGTCCATGATCAGTGGCCGTAGGTTACTTTCATACAGACGGATCCGAAGATCCGTCTGCATAAAAGCTTTTTCAGAGCTGAGTTTTCACTTCGTGAAAACTCAGATCCGACAGTATATTCTAACACAGAGGCGTTCCCATGGTGATGAGGATACTTCTAGTTAGACTATACAACGAACTGTGTACATGACTGCCCCCTGCTGCCTGGCAGCACCTGATCTCTTACAGGGGGCTGTGATCCGTACAATTAACCCCTCAGGTGCTGCACCTGAAGGGGTTAATTGTGCGTATCATAGCCCCCTGTAAGAGACCCCCCTCCCTTCCCTGTTTAAATTTCATTGGTGTCCAGTGGTTACTTAGCAATAGTAGAAGCATCATACTTACCTGCTGGCTGCTGCGATGTCTGTGTCCGGCCGGGAGCTCCTCCTACTGGTAAGTGACAGGTCTGTGCGGCGCATTGCTGTCACTTACCAGTAGGAGGAGCTCCCGGCCGGACACAGACATCGCAGCAGCCAGCAGGTAAGTATGATGCTTCTACTATTGCTAAGAAACCATGGCAACCAGGACTGCAGTAGCGTCCTGGTTGCCATGGTTACCAATCGGAGCCTCAGCGATTAAACTGGGACTCCGATCGGAACTCCGCTGCCACCAATGATCGGGGGGGGGGAGGAGAGGGGAGGCCGCACACTGCCACCAATGTATTAAAACAATAGAGGGAGGAAGGGGGGCGGGGGGGCGCACACTGCCACCAATGTATTAAAACAATAGAGAGAGGAAGGGGGGGGCCGGGGGGGCGCACACTGCCACCAATGTTAATGCGATAGAGGGAGGGGGTGCCGCACACTGTGCCACCAATGCTATTATTACAATAGAGGGAGGGAGGGGGGGTGGGGGCTGCACTGGCCACCAATGATATTCAAACTGGGGAGGGGGGGTCTGCCCCCTGCTGCCTGGCAGCCCTGATCTCTTACAGGGGGCTATGATATGCACAATTAACCCCTTCAGGAGTGGCACCTGAGGGGTTAATTGTGCTGATCACGGCCCCCTGTAAGAGATCGGGTGCTGCCAGGCAGCAGGGGGCAGTCATGTACACAGTTTGTAGTATATTCTAACTAGAAGCGTCCCCATCACCATGGGAACGCCTCTGTGTTAGAATATACTGTCGGATATGAGTTTTCACGATGTAACTCATATCCGACAGTATATTCTAACATAGAGGTGTTCCCATGGTGATGGGGACACTTCAGGTTAAAATATACCATCGGATTGGAGAAAACTCCGATCCGATGGTATAAAAGGGACTCCAGACTTTACATTGAAAGTCAATGGGGACGGATCCGTTTGCAATTGCACCATATTGTGTCAACGTCACCAAAAACGTTTCATGTCCGTGGATCCTCCAAAAATCAATGAAGACCCACGGACGAAAAAACGGTCACGGATCACGGACCAACGGAACCCCGTTTTGCGGACAGTGAAAAAATACTGTTGTGTGCATGAGGCCATAAGGGATGAAGAACTTTCCTCTTCTCCCAAAATTTTGTCTCCCTCATCAGAAACGTCCTAATACAGGGACATATTATTAATGTCTGAATTATCAGCTTCATCTGAGGAGGAAATAGAATGGGAAGAGTTATATGAGTCTTGCTTAACTCTCAAAGTCTTAGAAGCCCGCTTCATGTTGACAACCTCAGGGGCTGAGGGTTCAATATTGACTGCTTTAGCAGCTGTAATTGTGCTTTTTGAAAAAGCTTTAGTAGTATCCTGATCCCTTTTTTGTATATAATTTTTGAAATTTCGGAGGAGTGGGATCGGTAAGGAAGCGCCTTATCTGAGCGGATTTACCCCTATTCATACCTTGCACTAAACTGGAAGTGGATTCCTCCGTAGACCAAAATTGTTTGGAAGGGGTAGCAGGGTCTTTAGGAGAATGCATGGTTTGGGTATTGGTGATAGCCATGGCTACAGATTGTGCAATCGCCTCTTGTAATGAAGACATGGCGGAATTGACCACACATTGAACAGATTTTGTCAGTGAATTATTAATCATGGACTGTAAGATTTCTTCTTCCACTAGAGTCCCAGGTATTTTTTTGGTATCCTCAGCGGACATGGTAATGGTAAGTATATGGATAATCAATCAGGAATATAAATCACGGGTGAATAAAGGAATTATTTGTTCTGCAGAGCGCATCTGACTAAAACAGTGTGAGAAAAAGGGGTGTTCAGGCTGAGGACCAACCAGAGCACGCTCACTGGAAAGAACGGAGCTGTGAGGTAAAGTGAAAGTAAACTGTGACGTCGCTATGGAGGTAAGGTTAGTAAAGGAAACTGTATAGAAAAAAGGGTGGTGTATGGAGGGGAGTATCGGCAGGAATATTGATGAATAAACCCCTCACAGTATATAGAGAAAGCGAGAGAGATTTGCAAACAGATAGTGGGTCAGTAAATATTCAGAAAAAACATGGAATATATATTTATACTATAGGGAACTTATTAATAAGGTAAACTCTCTCTCTCTCTCTCTCTCTCTATATATATATATATATATATATATATATCTCAGTACATATATTTCAGACTGCAGTGAAGTTGGTATATATATACCGTATATACTCGAGTATAAGCCGACCCGAATATAAGCCGAGGCCCCTAATTTTACCCCCAAAAAATGGGAAAAATTATTGATTTGAGTATAAGACTAGGGTGGGAAATGCAGCAGCTACTGGTAAATTTCAAAAATAAAAATAGATACCGTACCAATAAAATTACATTAATTGAGGCATCAGTAGATTAAAGGTTCAGTAGGTTAAACCAACTAAAGCGAATATTTGTTTTTGGGGAAAATACCAGTTCATGCAAATTTTTATGCGAAAAATCTGAATGCGATTTTTTTGCGAATTTTCGCAATCAAGAAAATACCCCTCCCTACTTGATACTTGGCCAGGGAGGGGGGTCTGTCCAGGGGGAGGGGGGGATGTCCAGGGGGAGGCTGTGCAGGGGCCGGTACTTACTGCCAGTGTAAATCTCGCGGTCTGCTCCCAGTGTAAATCTCGCGGCCCGCGTGTCTCGCAAGATTTACACTGGGAGCTTAACAGAGGTGCCGCGCGGACATGCTGGGAGCTGATCGGAGCAGCTGTAAAGGTAAGTAACAGCTTCTCCGGCCCCCAACATGTCATGGTCTGTATTATGGCAATGTAAGTTTCCATAATATAGACCTAGACTCGAGTGTAAGACGAGGGGGCTTTTTGAGCACAAAAATATGTGCCAAAAAACTCGTCTTATACTCGAGTATATACGGTATATATATATATATATATATATATATATATAAACTTTATGAGGAAAACAATTTTACGTATCTTTCTGGGAGTCAAACAGCAAGAAAGAAGGACGTTCACATGTTTGATTAGGCCTTATATGACCTATTCTGCCTGTTGATTGGTTGTTTGTGAACACTGATTTACATATCTTATGTTAATTTGTCTGTTTTACATTGTTAACTGTTTGCTGCTGGGAGTAAAAAAGAAATATCGTAAAGCATAATGGAGTCTCCCGCCTTGATATAAAATCATTTTTATACTGTACTGTTGCCCGCTTCAAACCCTACCCTGCAAAATATAACACATCTAAAACTACTCCCAAATTGTTGACAGCTTTTCAAAAATGTATTGCTTCTTCACTTTGCAAGACTATATTTTCTTGAAAATAACACCAAACCTGTTGCTACTTCCCAAAATGGGATTATTTTTGGACCACTTATTAAAAATCCATTGCTTCTTTAGATACCACCATAGGTGTATAAACACTGGCAGACAACTGCCTCCAAAAATGTGATAATCTTTGGCCTATAAAATCACATATTGTAGTATGTTTTAAACAGGCTCTTTGTTACCACCACCTGCCATCCATTTACCCATAGCCATACATGTAATTGTCGACAATACTAATGCTGTCTTTGAGTTAAAAAGCTTAAAAGGGGTTGGATATAGTCTTAGTAGACATCAGAGTTTCATACACGACTTTTCAGGGCAAATGGAGCACTTTCAATTCAGGCTGAATTTATTCATAAAGATGAGAATCTGGCAGCATATGCCTCCTGTAACTGGGTTTACGTCAGCAGCAGATACAGGAGAAAAAAGAATAGAAAAGCATTAAGTAAAAAAAATATATAAGATAAAACAAGATGAAAAATTATTTAAAAAATGAATTGGCATACAATGCTTTTAGTCCTGCTCACCACAATTTAATGTATTGTAAATATCCTCTACAGATGTATCCAGCATTAAAGTCAAACCTGATGCGTTATCCCACTAGCGTATCTCTCTAACTTAGTTTCATTGCTGGCTAGATATAAAAAAAATCATCACATTGTACAGTGCTGGTTTCCATGGTCACGATCACCCTGCAATTAGAGTTGAGCGAACACCTGGATGTTCGGGTTCGAGAAGTTCGGCCGAACATCCCGGAAATGTTCGGGTTCGGGATCCGAACCCGATCCGAACTTCGTCCCGAACCCGAACCCCATTGAAGTCAATGGGGACCCGAACTTTTCGGCACTAAAAAGGCTGTAAAACAGCCCAGGAAAGAGCTAGAGGGCTGCAAAAGGCAGCAACATGTAGGTAAATCCCCTGCAAACAAATGTGGATAGGGAAATGAATTAAAATAAAAATTAAATAAATAAAAATTAACCAAAATCAATTGGAGAGAGGTTCCATAGCAGAGAATCTGGCTTCCCGTCACCCACCACTGGAACAGTCCATTCTCAGATATTTAGGCCCCGGCACCCAGGCAGAGGAGAGAGGTCCCGTAACAGAGAATCTGTCTTCATGTCAGCAGAGAATTAGTCTGCATGTCATAGCAGAGAATGAGGCTTCACGTCAGCCACCACTGCAACAGTCCATTGGCATATACTGTATTTAGGCCCAGCACCCAGGCAGAGGAGGGTTCCCCTGTGACATTTGGGAATGCTCTCAGTAGCGCGTCTACCAACGTGCGCTTGTACTCGCGCATCTTCCTATCACGCTCCAGTGCAGGAAGTAAGGTGGGCACATTGTCTTTGTAGCGTGGATCCAGCAGGGTGGCAACCCAGTAGTCCGCACAGGTTAAAATGTGGGCAACTCTGCTGTCGTTGCGCAGGCACTGCAGCATGTAGTCGCTCATGTGTGCCAGGCTGCCCAGGGGTAAGGACAAGCTGTCCTCTGTGGGAGGCGTATCGTCATCGTCCTGCCTTTCCCCCCAGCCACGCACCAGTGATGGACCCGAGCTGCGTTGGGTGCCACCCCGCTGTGACCATGCTTCATCCTCATCCTCCTCCACCTCCTCCTCATCCTCGTCCTCCTCGTCCTCCAGTAGTGGGCCCTGGCTGGCCACATTTGTACCTGGCCTCTGCTGTTGCCAAAAACCTCCCTCTGAGTCACTTCGAAGAGACTGGCCTGAAAGTGCTAAAAATGACCCCTCTTCCTCCTCCTCCTCCTCCTCCTCCTGGGCCACCTCCTCTTCCATCATCGCCCTAAGTGTTTTCTCAAGGAGACATAGAAGTGGTATTGTAACGCTGATAACGGTGTCATCGCCACTGGCCATGTTGGTGGAGTACTCGAAACAGCGCAACAGGGCACACAGGTCTCGCATGGAGGCCCAGTCATTGGTGGTGAAGTGGTGCTGTTCTGTAGTGCGACTGACCCGTGCGTGCTGCAGCTGAAACTCCACTATGGCCTGCTGCTGCTCGCACAGTCTGTCCAGCATGTGCAAGGTGGAGTTCCACCTGGTGGGCACGTCGCATATGAGGCGGTGAGCGGGAAGGCCGAAGTTACGCTGTAGCGCAGACAGGCGAGCAGCAGCAGGATGTGAACGCCGGAAGCGCGAACAGACGGCCCGCACTTTATGCAGCAGCTCTGACATGTCGGGGTAGTTGTGAATGAACTTCTGCACCACCAAATTCAGCACATGCGCCAAGCAAGGGATGTGCGTCAAATTGGCTAGTCCCAGAGCCGCAACGAGATTTCGCCCATTATCACACACCACCAGGCCGGGCTTGAGGCTCACCGGCAGCAACCACTCGTCGGTCTGTTGTTCTATACCCCGCCACAACTCCTGTGCGGTGTGGGGCCTGTCCCCCAAACATATGAGTTTCAGAATGGCCTGCTGACGTTTACCCCGGGCTGTGCTGAAGTTGGTGGTGAAGGTGTGTGGCTGACTGGATGAGCAGGTGGAAGAAGAGGAGGAGGAAGCCGAGAAGGAGGAGGTGGCAACAGGAGGCAAAGAATGTTGCCCTGCGATCCTTGGCGGCGGAAGGACGTGCGCCAAACAGCTCTCCGCCTGGGGCCCAGCTGCCACTACATTTACCCAGTGTGCAGTTAGGGAGATATAGCGTCCCTGGCCGTGCTTACTGGTCCACGTATCTGTGGTTAGGTGGACCTTGCCACAGATGGCGTTGCGCAGTGCACACTTGATTTTATCGGATACTTGGTTGTGCAGGGAAGGCACGGCTCTCTTGGAGAAGTAGTGCCGGCTGGGAACAACATACTGTGGGACAGCAAGCGACATGAGCTGTTTGAAGCTGTCTGTGTCCACCAGCCTAAATGACAGCATTTCATAGGCCAGTAGTTTAGAAATGCTGGCATTCAGGGCCAGGGATCGAGGGTGGCTAGGTGGGAATTTACGCTTTCTATCAAATGTTTGTGAGATGGAGAGCTGAACGCTGGCGTGTGACATGGTTGAGACGCTTGGTGACGGAGGTGGTGGTGGTGGTGTTGGTGGTACATCCCCTGTTTGCTGGGCGGCAGGTGCCAACGTTCCTCCAGAGGCGGAGGAAGAGGCCGAGGCGGCAGCAGCAGAATAGGCCGAGGCGGCAGCAGCAGAAGAGGTAGCAGGGGGAGCCTGAGTGACTTCCTTGGTTTTAAGGTGTTTACTCCACTGCAGTTCATGCTTTGCATGCAGGTGCCTGGTCATGCAGGTTGTGCTCAGGTTCAGAACGTTAATGCCTCGCTTCAGGCTCTGATGGCACAGCGTGCAAACCACTCGGGTCTTGTCGTCAGCACATTGTTTGAAGAAGTGCCATGCCAGGGAACTCCTTGAAGCTGCCTTTGGGGTGCTCGGTCCCAGATGGCGGCGGTCAGTAGCAGGCGGAGTCTCTTGGCGGCGGGTGTTCTGCTTTTGCCCACTGCTCCCTCTTTTGCTACGCTGTTGGCTCGGTCTCACCACTGCCTCTTCCTCCGAACTGTGAAAGTCAGTGGCACGACCTTCATTCCATGTGGGGTCTAGGACCTCATCGTCCCCTGCATCGTCTTCCACCCAGTCTTGATCCCTGACCTCCTGTTCAGTCTGCACACTGCAGAAAGACGCAGCAGTTGGCACCTGTGTTTCGTCATCATCAGAGACATGCTGAGGTGGTATTCCCATGTCCTCATCATCAGGAAACATAAGTGGTTGTGCGTCAGTGCATTCTATGTCTTTCACCGCTGGGGAAGGGCTAGGTGGATGCCCTTGGGAAACCCTGCCAGCGGAGTCTTCAAACAGCATAAGAGACTGCTGCATAACTTGAGGCTGAGACAGTTTCCCTGGTATGCATGGGGGTGATGTGACAGACTGATGGGGTTGGTTTTCAGGCGCCATCTGTGCGCTTTCTGCAGAAGACTGGGTGGGAGATAATGTGAACGTGCTGGATCCACTGTCGGCCACCCAATTGACTAATGCCTGTACCTGCTCAGGCCTTACCATCCTTAGAACGGCATTGGGCCCCACCATATATCGCTGTAAATTCTGGCGGCTACTGGGACCTGAGGTAGTTGGTACACTAGGACGTGTGGATGTGGCAGAACGGCCACGTCCTCTCCCAGCACCAGAGGGTCCACTAACACCACCACGACCATGTCCACGTCCGCGTCCCTTACTAGATGTTTTTCTCATTGTTATGGTTCACCACAACAACAAATATATTATTTGGCCCAATGTATTGTATTCAAATTCAGCGGGATATAAATTTGAGGCCTAGTATTTAGGCGCTGGGTGACCGGTATGGATTTAGTGACAGAATTAGACTTGGAAATGCACAGTAGCGGGTGTGTGAAGTTATTCTGAATGACCCAATGTGCACCTTGAATATTATATACCCTTTTAGGGATAGATTTCAAATAGCTCTGATATAGCAGAAACCACTAAATTATGAAATTGCTAAATTGGGAATTGTATTTCAACCCAGAACAAGAAATGTGCTTGAACGGACACTAAATAACTCGCCCAGCTACAGCACTAAGGACAGATTTAGCTGGATATAAATTTGAGGCCTAGTATTTAGGCGCTGGGTGACAGGTATGGGTTTAGTGCCAGAATTAGACTTGGAAATACACAGTAGCGGGTGTGTGTGAAGTTATTCTGAATGACCCAATGTGCACCTTGAATATTATATACCCTTTTAGGGATAGATTTCAAATAGCTCTGATATAGCAGAAACCACTAAATTATGAAATTGCTAAATTGGGAATTGTATTTCAACCCAGAACAAGAAATGTGCTTGAACGGACACTAAATAACTCGCCCAGCTACAGCACTAGGGACAGATTTAGCGGGATATAAATTTGAGGCCTAGTATTTAGGCGCTGGGTGACAGGTATGGGTTTAGTGCCAGAATTAGACTTGGAAATACACAGTAGCGGGTGTGTGTGAAGTTATTCTGAATGACCCAATGTGCACCTTGAATATTATATACCCTTTTAGGGATAGATTTCAAATAGCTCTGATATAGCAGAAACCACTAAATTATGAAATTGCTAAATTGGGAATTGTATTTCAACCCAGAACAAGAAATGTGCTTGAACGGACACTAAATAACTCGCCCAGCTACAGCACTAGGGACAGATTTAGCGGGATATAAATTTGAGGCCTAGTATTTAGGCGCTGGGTGACAGGTATGGGTTTAGTGCCAGAATTAGACTTGGAAATACACAGTAGCGGGTGTGTGTGAAGTTATTCTGAATGACCCAATGTGCACCTTGAATATTATATACCCTTTTAGGGATAGATTTCAAATAGCTCTGATATAGCAGAAACCACTAAATTATGAAATTGCTAAATTGGGAATTGTATTTCAACCCAGAACAAGAAATGTGCTTGAACGGACACTAAATAACTCGCCCAGCTACAGCACTAAGGACAGATTTAGCGGGATATAAATTTGAGGCCTAGTATTTAGGCGCTGGGTGACAGGTATGGGTTTAGTGCCAGAATTAGACTTGGAAATACACAGTAGCGGGTGTGTGTGAAGTTATTCTGAATGACCCAATGTGCACCTTGAATATTATATACCCTTTTAGGGATAGATTTCAAATAGCTCTGATATAGCAGAAACCACTAAATTATGAAATTGCTAAATTGGGAATTGTATTTCAACCCAGAACAAGAAATGTGCTTGAACGGACACTAAATAACTCGCCCAGCTACAGCACTAAGGACAGATTTAGCGGGATATAAATTTGAGGCCTAGTATTTAGGCGCTGGGTGACAGGTATGGGTTTAGTGCCAGAATTAGACTTGGAAATACACAGTAGCGGGTGTGTGTGAGGTTATTCTGAATGACCCAATGTGCACCTTGAATATTATATACCCTTTTAGGGATAGATTTCAAATAGCTCTGATATAGCAGAAACCACTAAATTATGAAATTGCTAAATTGGGAATTGTATTTCAACCCAGAACAAGAAATGTGCTTGAACGGACACTAAATAACTCGCCCAGCTACAGCACTAAGGACAGATTTAGCGGGATATAAATTTGAGGCCTAGTATTTAGGCGCTGGGTGACAGGTATGGGTTTAGTGCCAGAATTAGACTTGGAAATACACAGTAGCGGGTGTGTGTGAAGTTATTCTGAATGACCCAATGTGCACCTTGAATATTATATACCCTTTTAGGGATAGATTTCAAATAGCTCTGATATAGCAGAAACCACTAAATTATGAAATTGCTAAATTGGGAATTGTATTTCAACCCAGAACAAGAAATGTGCTTGAACGGACACTAAATAACTCGCCCAGCTACAGCACTAAGGACAGATTTAGCGGGATATAAATTTGAGGCCTAGTATTTAGGCGCTGGGTGACAGGTATGGGTTTAGTGCCAGAATTAGACTTGGAAATACACAGTAGCGGGTGTGTGTGAAGTTATTCTGAATGACCCAATGTGCACCTTGAATATTATATACCCTTTTAGGGATAGATTTCAAATAGCTCTGATATAGCAGAAACCACTAAATTATGAAATTGCTAAATTGGGAATTGTATTTCAACCCAGAACAAGAAATGTGCTTGAACGGACACTAAATAACTCGCCCAGCTACAGCACTAGGGACAGATTTAGCTGGATATAAATTTGAGGCCTAGTATTTAGGCGCTGGGTGACAGGTATGGGTTTAGTGCCAGAATTAGACTTGGAAATACACAGTAGCGGGTGTGTGTGAAGTTATTCTGAATGACCCAATGTGCACCTTGAATATTATATACCCTTTTAGGGATAGATTTCAAATAGCTCTGATATAGCAGAAACCACTAAATTATGAAATTGCTAAATTGGGAATTGTATTTCAACCCAGAACAAGAAATGTGCTTGAACGGACACTAAATAACTCGCCCAGCTACAGCACTAAGGACAGATTTAGCGGGATATAAATTTGAGGCCTAGTATTTAGGCGCTGGGTGACCGGTATGGATTTAGTGACAGAATTAGACTGGGATATGGCCAAAAAATAAACAGACTATTGCTGGTTAAATGCACTTGGTGTGACAGCTTCACCCTGATGTAGGCTTTAGCCAAAAAACAACCACACCATTGAGGGTTAAATGCACTTGGTGACAGGCGCAGCTTGCCCCTGATTTAGTATATGGCCAAAAAATGAACAGACTATTGCTGGTTAAATGCACTTGGTGTGACAGCTTCACCCTGATGTAGGCTTTAGCCAAAAAACAACCACACCATTGAGGGTTAAATGCACTTGGTGACAGGCGCAGCTTGCCCCTGATTTTGTATATGGCCAAAAAATGAACAGACTATTGCTGGTTAAATGCACTTGGTGTGACAGCTTCACCCTGATGTAGGCTTTAGCCAAAAAACAACCACGCCATTGAGGGTTAAATGCACTTGGTCGCAGCTTGTGCTGGCGCACCACAAGACACAAAATGGCCGCCGATCACCCCAGAAAAATGTGACTGACAAACGGTCTGGGCAGCCTAAAAACAGTGAGCAATTGAGGATCAGCAGCTCAATGATCCACAGCTGCAGATCGATCAGTTAATCAAGTCCTTTGGAGGAGTTAATCTGCCTAATCTCGCCCTACTGTCGCAGCCGCAACCTCTCCCTACGCTAATCAGAGCAGAGTGACGGGCGGCGCTATGTGACTCCAGCTTAAATAGAGGCTGGGTCACATGGTGCTCTGGCCAATCACAGCCATGCCAATAGTAGGCATGGCTGTGATGGCCTCTTGGGGCAAGTAGTATGACGCTTGTTGATTGGCTGCTTTGCAGCCTTTCAAAAAGCGCCAAGAAAGCGTCACAAAAGCGCGAAGAAAGCGACGAACACCGAACCCGAACCCGGACTTTTACGAAAATGTCCGGGTTCGGGTCCGTGTCACGGACACCCCAAAATTCGGTACGAACCCGAACTATACAGTTCGAGTTCGCTCATCCCTACCTGCAATCCAACAGTGGTGGCCATGCTTGTACACTATAGAAAAAAGTGCTGGACTTGCACATTCCCACGGTCTCGACCATCAGAGAGGCTGGTGCTTTTTCCAATATTGTGCAACTGCACCCACCGCAGCTGGATTGCAGGGTAACCATGTAAACTAGCAATGTATAATGTGATGGAAAAATCAATCTAAACAGAAAAGGAAGCAATATGGATAAAAACAATACATTAGTACATGTCTTGTATTAACTTTCTCTACATGATAAATGCCATTTGCTAATGTGAGACAACTCTTTTAAAGGTGGTATTGAGTTACACTGCTGGGGTGGCACGCTATCACACTGATTTTGGTGCTGGCTACATCTGTAAATAAAACCAACCATGATGGACAAGGGAAACAATTTAAATATGTATTTTATTTGTAAAAAATAGACAATTTTTTCTAGTTTTTTTATCTATATTTTTTTTAAATAACCGAACGAAAAAGACAAACAAACAAGGAAACCTGACCAGGACAGGAACCTGACCTGTTTTTTTAACTAATTAATTTTATATGTAATATTCTTTACTTTGTTATGAGTACATAGTTATAGGATCAGAGTTTATCTGTAACCATGGATGTAACCAGGAACAGAAATACTAAATGGTAATATTTAAAAATACATTTTTGTGTGTCCTTAAAGAAATTAAAAAAGCATTCAAATTATTTAAACAATTAAATTATGAAAACTGCCCAATGCAATCTGTTGACTAGTGTACCATAAATTAATAATACAATAGCCTTAAAGCAATGAATAACATATTGCATTTGATTTAAAAAAAAGTGCATCAGTAGAAATGTTTTATTAATCAAAATCTTTGACAATGTCAGTGGAGCATTTGTCACATTAGATGTATGTTATCCAGAAGGTCAATGGGGAGATATGTTATGAAATACTTAAATCAGATCGGTGACAGTGTACAGACACAGGGATCATTAGATGTGATAAAGTAAGCTTGAAAAAGTTTTCTCTCTAAAGAACAACCTGTTTTTCACAGTTTGTTGTGTTGGCATACTTCCTAATGTGTACAGGTGGAGATTTGCTAGATGTAACAACATATTTGTTTTAATATCAGATCTCAAAAACTAGGCTATGCATCAGTAGTTCATTTCAATGTAACACCTGCTAATCTAGATATATCAAAGTTAATTACCAATTCAAACAAAAGATTTTCAGCAGTCTGGCCAAACTGTGGATAAACTGTTTAAAAAGCATAGCAATCATGCATTTAGAAGTACAGTGCACAAGGTGAGAAAAACACATTTGTGGGAGAATGAAGAATACATAGGATAAAATTAGTTGTTAGTGAAGACTTAAGACAAAATATAAAATTAGAGAAGTGATTAAAAAAAGTAAAACTTTATAACTTCATATTTGCTTAATTGCTTAATTTTGTAACTTCATTTATTATGGCTAGAGATGAGTGAATCGAAGCTGATGAAGTGGAATAGATCTGAATTTCAGGAAAAATTCTATTCGCTCCGAAGCCTAATTTCCTCGCCCCTCGAATCAAATTTTTTCCTAAAATGGCTGATGAACGTGTGAGGACATAGAGAAAGGAACTCTGGAAGGCGGGATCACCCATAATGCATGCATGCAGACATTCAGCAGCCAGCCCTGTGATGTCACAGACCTACAAATAGCTTCAGCCATCTTAGATTCTGTCATTTACCAGTGTACTTAGTGCAGGGAGAGACGTTAGCAGTAGTGATGATCGAGCACCAAAGTATTCGGGAGTTCGACCCGAACACATTGCTATACTCGTGTGCTCGGCCGAGCACCTGTGTATAATAGAAGTCATTGGGAGACAACCAGGCACCCCCTGCTCTGAAGAGGGGAGGGTGCCTGGTGCATTGGAAAAAGTCAAAAAGTGACAGAAACACCACCGAAATGGATCACAGCATGGGGACGATGTCTGGATGCATCTTGGACTCCCAGGTTGCTGCTTGGAACCATGTTGTCCGAATTTTACGCCACTTTTACAGACTGACAGAAATATGCACAAACCCCCCCAAAAATCTTACATGAAAATGTATATAAAGTGCAAGTGCTGCACAAAATTACAAGTAAGAGGCACTCCGAAACAGCCTGTTTATCACATAAAGGAGGGCCTCATTCACATTGTGGTACAATTGTTCAGTTAGTGGGACTCCTGCACTCATAAAGCCTATGCACTAAGTGAAAGGGCTGCCAAAAATTACAAGGAACCACCACTGCAAAACACCCTTTGTTACACATAAAGGAGGAATTATACACAGCCTTTTAAAATTATGATTGATGGCCTGCTGGTGACCCTCAAAAACATTTGGAGCAAGGGCCTGCTGATCTGACCATCTAAAACCTTAGTGGAGAGGGCCTGCTGCTGCATTGGTGACTCTAAATAACCTCTGGGCGATTGCATGTCCCCGTGACGGCGACAATCCATTTGCATGTCTGCCCTATCAACTTTCGATGTTCTTTTCTGCACCTACCATGGTGAGCACCGGTAGCAGAGAATCAGGGTTCGATGCCGAAAAGTGAGCTTGTTAAAGGGATACCACATTTAAGGGAGGTCAATGGCTGAAATCTGATTGGCTTTTGCTGCCTCACCCCTTTTTTTTCCTAATTGAGAACCACCCAGAGAGGGTGGGTAAACCTATTAAAGCACAAGCATCCAAGGAAGGCAGCAGGTGCGCGGCAATTACTCACTTCTGACTCGGGGAGGTAGTGATGATAAATAACAATACAGCACTCCTAAGCGGCCCTGTTTTTGGAATGAGTGCACTTTCTGTTAACGAGGATCTATTGGAGGGCAAGTCTGGTGCCAGCAGCCAACTTGCTCCCGGCCTCAACAACATTCACCCAGTGTGCCATCATGGTGAGGATTGTGTTGACCAGACTCTTGGCTACTGAGACTGGACTTGTAGGTGAGGGCCTTCTGCCACTTTGTAGACTCTAGATAACTTCTAGGCGATCGCACATCCACATGATGGCGATGATCCATTTCGATGTCTGTCCTATCAACTTTGGAGCAATTTTTCAGCAAGGACCTTCTGGTATAGCACCGTTTTGCATGTCCTCTCCACCAGATAAATGAGACATGAGAAGGGTGAACTACCAGTAATCTGTGTTGTCTAAAATGCATATAACGCGCGGGTCGCGGGAAAGGCAGCCTAACATAAAGTCAGCCATGTTTGCCAGAGTACTAACAGGCAAGACTTTGCTGTCGTCATCAGAAGGTAAGCTGACCCTGTAAAAGATTTTAGGTGAGGGCCTGCAGTTGAGCTGACCCTGTAAAACATTTTATGCAAGGGCCTGCTTCTGAGCTAACCCTCTAAAACATTAGGGGCGAGGGCCTGCTGGTAAGCAGATCTTGTTAAACATTATATGTGAGTGCCTGCAGGTGAGCTGTTGCTCTAAAACATTATATGCAAGTGCATGCTGTTCAGCTGACCCTATAAAAAAAAAATTGTTTAGGGCCTGCAGTTGAGCTGACCCTATTCCTGACCCTATTAAAAAAAATTTAGTTGAGGGAATATATACAATCTGGATAAGGAGGAGGAGGAGAAAACAAGATTCAACCATATACTCTTTTTTTGTGGTGAGAAAGGTGCATGGGAATACACTACAGTAGATTGTGTACATTATAAATGATAGATTGAAATTGCCTTTATGTTCATCATTAGCTAAGCTCTCCTCTGGTAGAGTTGAGAAGTCAGAGGCAATCCAGGCCTTGTTTATTTTTATCTGAGTTAACCTGTCAGCATTGCAAGTGGACAAGTGGATACGCTTATCTGTTATAATGCCACCAGCAGCACTAAATACACGCTCAGACAAAACGCTGGTGGCAGGGCAAGCCAGCACCTCCAAGGCGTAGAGCGCAAGTTCGTGCCACGTGTCCAGCTTGGACACCCAGTAGTTGTAAGGCACTGAGGGATCATTTAGGACGCTGACAATGTCTGCTATGTATTCCTTCACCATCTTCCAAAATGTTTTCCTCCTTGTACCACTAAGTCGCGCTTCAGGGTGAGGTTGCTGGCGGGGTGTCATGAAAGTGTCCAATGCCTTGGAGAGTGTTGCCCTGCCTTTGTTGGACCTGCTGTGTTTTCCCCTTGTTTCCCTTCCTCCCTTGCCTAAGGAAGTACGTTGTCAGACGGAAAGTTTTGGAGCAATCTCTCAACAAATACCTTCTGGTATTGCACCGTTTTACTCGTCCTCCCCACCACAGGAATGAGAGATGAGAAGTTCTCTTTGTAGTGGAGGTCGAGAAGGGTGAACACTCAGTAATCCGTGTTATCTAAAATGCGTATAACGCGAGGGTCACTGGAAAGGTAGCCTAACATGAAGTCAGCCACATGTGCTAGAGTACCAACAGGCAAGAAATTGATGTCGACATCAGGATGACTCTCAATCTCCTCATCCTCGTCCTCCTCCTCCTCTGCCCATCCACGCTGAACAGATGGAATTAAAGTTCCATGGGTACTACCCTTTGTAGCAGAGGCAACTGTCTCCAGCTCCTCCACCTCCTCCTCCTCTTCATGGTCCAATGTGTGCTGAGAAGACAAACTGAGGGTGGGCTGGCTATCACCCTGTGTAATGTCCTCCCTCCATTTCCTCTTCTGCCACATTCAGAGCATCGTCCTTAATTGTGAGCAGTGATCTTTTGAGTAAACACAGTAGTGGGATGGTTACGCTGATAATAACATTATCGCCACTAACCATCTGTGTGGATTCATCAAAGTTTTTTAAAACCTCACAGAGGTCTGACATCAATGCCCACTCCTCACTTGTGACTAGTGGCAGTTGATTCGAAAGGCGACATGTTGCAGCTAGTATTCCACAACTGTCCTCTGCTGCTCACAAAGCCTGGACAACATGTGGAACGTAGAATTCCAGCTGCGTGCTCACGTCACACAACAGTCAGTGGGCTGAAAGCTGCAAGCGCTGCTGCAGCCTATACAGACCAGCTGAAGCTGTGGATGACTTGAGGAAATGGGCAGACACGCGGCGCACCTTCACTAGTAGCTCTGGCGAATTGGGGTAGCTTTTGATAAACCACAAAGTTTAAGACGTGGGCTAGGCATGGGATGTGTGTCAGGTTTCCAAGCTCCAAAGCCGGCACCAAGTTGCGGCCATTGTTAGACACAACCATGCCTGGTTATAGGTGAATTGGCGAGAGACACAGCTTGGTCTGGTCCCTTATACCCTGCCACAGCTCTGCTGCAGTCTGCTGTTTGTCCACTAAGCAGATCAGCTTCAGCAGGGCCTGTTGACGCTTACCCACAGCTGTGCTATACTGCTTCCAGCTAGCAACTGATGGCTGACTGCTGCTGGAGGTGGAAGTGGAGGAGGAGGCAGCGAAGGAGGAGAAGTGGAGGTTGGAGCCAGTAACATAGCTGCTGGCGGGGACCATGATGGACTTAGGGCCAGCTATCTTGGGCGTCGGTAGCACCTGTGCCATCACGGGGTACAACTTACTCCCGGCCTCCACAACATTCACCCAGTGTGAGTGTGCCTTCAGGGAAATTTAGCGTCCCTGGCCACCAGCACTTGTCCATGTGTCCGTGGTTAAGTAGACCTTCCCAGTAACTGCGTTGGTCAGGGCACTGGTGATGTTCTGTGACACATGCTGGTGTAAGGCGGGCACAGCACACCATAAGAAATAGTGGCGGCTGGGGACTACGTACCGAGGGACGGCCGCCAACATCATGGTGCGGAAGGCCTCATTGTTCACAAGTCTAAATTACAACATTTTAAGGGCCAGTAATTTCAAAAGTTGCGCATTTTAGTGCTATGGCCTGTGGGTGGGTGGGTATTTGCGCTTGCGTTCAAATGACTGTGTTATAGAGATTTGGATGCTGCTCTGGGACAGGGAAGTGGATGTTGTTACTGATGGTTCATGCGAAGGTCCAGGTGCAGGACAAGGGGCATCCGGGCCTGCGCCTTCAACCGGAGATTGGCCAGCAGTGCGTAACACAGCAGAAGAGGAGGCAGTGGTGTGACCCACAGACCCAGATTGTAGACCAGATTGTGGACACAGGCTGGTGGTGGTGAGGTTGCTAGTGTTTATGCCCCGGCTCATTTTGGTATGGCACAGGTTGCAAACTACCACTCTTTTGTCGTCTGCACTTTCATAAAAAATAGCGCCATACTGCGGAACACCTATCCCTTGGCAAGGTAGATTTACGCATTGGGGTGTTTATTGGCCCTTGAAATGTTGTCATTTAAACTTGTGAACAATGAGGCTTTCCGCACCATGATGTTGGCGGTCGTCCCTCGGTACGCAGTCCCCAGCCGCCACTATTTCTTATGGTGTGCTGTGCCCGCCTTACACCAGCATGTGTCACAGAACATCACCCGTGCCCTGACCAACGCAGTTACTGGATACTGGATTTACGCATAGGGGTGCTCGGTGTACCGGTTGCGGGCCTGTTTGGTGTGGGCCGACTTCTACCTTTTGCAACCCCACTGCCTCTTCCAGCCTGTATTGGTGCTGTGGATCCCTCCCCCTCTGTACTGCTGTCCTCGTTTGGCTTTTCACCTTCCCATGTTGGGTCAGTGACCTCATCGTCCACCACCTCCTCTTTGTCATGGTCTTACCTTCCACTGTTCTCCTTCGTTTGACATGTGCTGGCGGCCATCTTGGTTTCTGGGTTTTTTGTAGCCTCTCACCCTGCGGCTTCTCCTTCCCACTGGGAGGAGCTGGATGCCTAGCTCATATATATAGGAGGCCTGTGGCTTCAGTTCCTTGCTTGGTCCTCCTGTGTTCACATGCTTCTAAGACTGCTGCTGCTTCTGGTTCCTGATCCTGGCCTCGTCTGACTACCCCGTTGGTTCCTGATCCTGGCTTCGTCTGACTACCCTGCTGGTTCCTGATCCAGGCTTCATCTGACCACCCCCCTGGTTCCTGACCTCTGTCTACGCAAGACCCTGCTTCGGTTTAGCCATCCGTTTGGACTTTTGCTTACAGCTTTATTTTCAATAAGCCTTCTTACTTCCACTTATCTCTTGTTGTACGTCTGGTTCATGGTTCCTTGACATTAGGACCAAGCCATGAATTCTGACGGTACAGGGCCATCCTCGCTACCTACGCTGGTTGCCAGACTTGATCAGCAGGATCACCTGTTGGGTCGGTTCGCTGTGGCGTTGCAAACCCTGCTTGAACGCACGGCTCATTTCGCCTCCGTTGCCGATGGGTCGGTTGTCGCTCCTGGGCCCGCTCCTACTGCCGCTCCGGTTGTTGCGCCAGAGTCTACCCAGACACCTGTTGCTGCGCCTGCGGTGTCTCGGGGTATGACCGGTTCTGCCCCCCTTCCACAGCGCTTTGGGGGAGAGCCAACTCAGTGCCGAGGTTTCCTTAACCAGGTGGGCATTTATTTCGAGTTGCTGCCACATGCCTTTCCTACTGAGAGATCAAAGGTGGGCTGCTTGATCTCGCTGCTCTCGGACAAGGCCTTGGCCTGGGCCAGCCCTTTATGGGAGAACAACAATCCGGTGGTTGCCGAGTTTTCCGGTTTTGTTGCTTCTCTTCGGAAGGTATTTGATGTGCCGGCTCGTGCTGCCTCTGCTGCGAAGCTCCTTATGTCCATCAGACAGGGTTCACGATCCGTAGCTGAATACGCCATTGAGTTTCGTACCCTGGCAGCAGAGGTGGGCTGGAATAATGAGGCTCTGGTCGCTGCTTTCTCTCATGGTCTCTCGGATGCCTTGAAGGATGAGGTTGCAGCTAAGGACCTACCAGTGGAGCTCGAGTCTCTTATTTCTTTCCTGATTTTGATTGACACCAGACTCAGGGAGAGACCTTCCTTTAAGGAGAGCCTGCGGAGGTCTTCTAACAGATTGGCGCCTACGTTTGCTGTCCCACCCGTGCCTCCCTCTCCTCCCACGCCTCCTGGGGATGACTTGTCTGGGGGTGAACCCATGCAGCTGGGGTTTGCTCGCCTGTCCGAGGGGGAGAGGGTACTCCGGAGACGCGAGGGCCGATGCATGTACTGTGGTCTCGGTGGGCATTTTTGGTTGGCATGTCCGAACCGTCCGGGAAAACGCTCGCACCTGAGATCCTGTCGGGGGCAGATCTTGGGTGGAGTCTCCTCGTCCCCGGTTTCCCGTGTTGACAAACCACTGATCACTGTTGTCCTCTCCTGGGTCGGGGGCTCGGTGACGACCCAGGCGTTGGTGGACTCTGGTGCTGGTGGTTTGTTCATTGATAGTGTGTTCGCTGCCGCCAATTCCATTCCTCTGCAGCCTCGAGGTTCCCCACTGGCTCTTGAGGCGATAGACGGCAGACCCCTTCTGCCGCCACACGTGACTCATGAGACCCTTCCAGTGGGGATAGCCATTGGTGCCGTTCACAGAGAGTCGGTCTGTCTCCAGGTGATTTCGTCTCCACACTACTCGGTGGTCTTGGGGTACCCCTGGCTCCAGAAGCATAATCCGACTTTCGATTGGAGATCGGCCGAGATCCTCTCGTGGTCACCGCAGTGTGGGGCTAGTTGCATCCATGGGCCTGTCAAGTTGCTGTGTACTTCCTCGGACTCTCTGTTGCCTCCTGAATACGAAGAGTACCGGGATGTATTCGATAAGGTGCGCGCGGTTGCCCTACCTCCGCACCGCCCATACGATTGTGCCATAGAGTTACAATCTGGTGCCGTTCCTCCTCATGGCAAAGTCTATCCACTGTCGGTAACGGAGAATGAAGCCATGGAGGAGTACGTGAGGGAGGCGCTTTCACGCGGACACATTCGCAAATCCTCGTCCCCGGCAGGGGCTGGATTTTTCTTTGTGAAAAAGAAGGGCGGTGAGTTGAGGCCTTGCATCGATTACAGGGGTCTCAATCGCATCACGATCAAGAACGCTTACCCGATACCCTTGATTTACGAGCTGTTCGATCGCCTCAAAGGGGCCACGGTCTTTACCAAACTCGACCTGAGGGCGGCATATAACCTGGTAAGGATCAAGGCGGGCGATGAGTGGAAGACCGCGTTTAACACCAGGATCGGTCATTATGAATCCTTGGTTATGCCCTTTGGGTTGTGCAATGCGCCCGCAGTCTTCCAGGAATTCATCAACGATGTTTTGCGCACTCGGTTGTTGCGAACCTACCATAACTCCAAGGCCGCGGGGCATCCTGGAAAGAATCAGCTGTCCTGGGCTGTTTCACGTCTGTTCTGGTGGCCTTCTCTACGTTCCGACATCGCCGCATATGTAGCGGCATGCTCCGTTTGTGCCCAGAGTAAGTCCCCTCGGCACCTTCCGTTGGGCCTTTTGCAACCCATAGCCACCGGGGAGCGCCCATGGTCACACCTGGGGATGGATTTCATTGTGGACCTCCCTGCATCCCGAGGCCATACGGTTAGAGTTGAGCGAACACCTGGATGTTCGGGTTCGAGAAGTTCGGCCGAACATCCCGGAAATGTTCGGGTTCGGGATCCGAACCCGATCCGAACTTCGTCCCGAACCCGAACCCCATTGAAGTCAATGGGGACCCGAACTTTTCGGCACTAAAAAGGCTGTAAAACAGCCCAGGAAAGAGCTAGAGGGCTGCAAAAGGCAGCAACATGTAGGTAAATCCCCTGCAAACAAATGTGGATAGGGAAATGAATTAAATTAAAAATTAAATAAATAAAAATTAACCAAAATCAATTGGAGAGAGGTTCCATAGCAGAGAATCTGGCTTCCCGTCACCCACCACTGGAACAGTCCATTCTCAGATATTTAGGCCCCGGCACCCAGGCAGAGGAGAGAGGTCCCGTAACAGAGAATCTGTCTTCATGTCAGCAGAGAATTAGTCTGCATGTCATAGCAGAGAATGAGGCTTCACGTCAGCCACCACTGCAACAGTCCATTGGCATATATTTAGGCCCAGCACCCAGGCAGAGGAGGGAGGTCCCGTAACAGAGAATCTGTCTTCATGTCAGCAGAGAATTAGTCTGCATGTCATAGCAGAGAATGAGGCTTCACGTCAGCCACCACTGCAACAGTCCATTGGCATATATTTAGGCCCAGCACACACACAGGCAGAGGAGAGAGGTCCCGTAACAGAGAATCTGGCTTCATGTCAGCAGAGAATCAGTCTGCATGTCATAGCAGAGAATGAGGCTTCACGTCAGCCACCACTGCAACAGTCCATTGGCATATATTTAGGCCCAGCACACACACAGGCAGAGGAGAGAGGTCCCGTAACAGAGGATCTGGCTTCATGTCAGCAGAGAATCAGTCTGCATGTCATAGCAGAGAATCAGGCTTCACGTCAGCCACCACTGCAACAGTCCATTGTCATAAATTTAGGCCCAGCACCCAGGCAGAGGAGAGAGGTCCCGTAACAGACAATCTGGCTTCATGTCAGCAGAGAATTAGTCTGCATGTCATAGCAGAGAATGAGGCTTCACGTCAGCCACCACTGCAACAGTCCATTGGCATATATTTAGGCCTAGCACACAGGCAGAGGAGAGAGGTCCCGTAACAGACAATCTGGCTTCATGTCAGCAGAGAATCAGTCTGCATGTCATAGCAGAGAATGAGGCTTCACGTCACCCACCACTGCAACAGTCCATTGGCATATATTTAGGCCTAGCACACAGGCAGAGCAGAGAGGTCCCGTAACAGACAATCTGGCTTCATGACAGCAGAGAATCAGTCTGCATGTCATAGCAGAGAATGAGGCTTCACGTCACCCACCACTGCAACAGTCCATTGGCATATATTTAGGCCTAGCACACAGGCAGAGCAGAGAGGTCCCGTAACAGACAATCTGGCTTCATGACAGCAGAGAATCAGTCTGCATGTCATAGCAGAGAATGAGGCTTCACGTCACCCACCACTGCAACAGTCCATTGGCATATATTTAGGCCTAGCACACAGGCAGAGCAGAGAGGTCCCGTAACAGACGATCTGGCTTCATGTCAGCAGAGAATCAGTCTGCATGTCATAGCAGAGAATGAGGCTTCACGTCAGCCACCACTGCAACAGTCCATTGGCATATATTTAGGCCCAGCACCCAGGCAGAGGAGGGAGGTCCCGTAACAGAGAATCTGTCTTCATGTCAGCAGAGAATTAGTCTGCATGTCATAGCAGAGAATGAGGCTTCACGTCAGCCACCACTGCAACAGTCCATTGGCATATATTTAGGCCCAGCACACACACAGGCAGAGGAGAGAGGTCCCGTAACAGAGAATCTGTCTTCATGTCAGCAGAGAATTAGTCTGCATGTCATAGCAGAGAATCAGGCTTCATGTCAGCCACCACTGCAACAGTCCATTGGCATATATTTAGGCCTAGCACACAGGCAGAGGAGAGGTTCATTCAACTTTGGGTAGCATCGCAATATAATGGTAAAATGAAAATAAAAATAGGATTGAATGAGGAAGTGCCCTGGAGTCCAATAATATATGGTTATGGGGAGGTAGTTAATGTCTAATCTGGACAAGGGACGGACAGGTCCTGTGGGATCCATGCCTGGTTCATTTTTATGAACGTCAGCTTGTCCACATTGGCTGTAGACAGGCGGCTGCGTTTGTCTGTAATGACGCCCCCTGCCGTGCTGAATACACGTTCAGACAAAACGCTGGCTGCCGGGCAGGCCAGCACCTCCAAGGCATAAAAGGCTAGCTCTGGCCACGTGGACAATTTAGAGACCCAGAAGTTGAATGGGGCCGAACCATCAGTCAGTACGTGGAGGGGTGTGCACACGTACTGTTCCACCATGTTAGTGAAATGTTGCCTCCTGCTAACACGTTGCGTATCAGGTGGTGGTGCAGTTAGCTGTGGCGTGTTGACAAAAGTTTTCCACATCTCTGCCATGCTAACCCTGCCCTCAGAGGAGCTGGCCGTGACACAGCTGCCTTGGCGACCTCTTGCTCCTCCTCTGCCTTGGCCTTGGGCTTCCACTTGTTCCCCTGTGACATTTGGGAATGCTCTCAGTAGCGCGTCTACCAACGTGCGCTTGTACTCGCGCATCTTCCTATCACGCTCCAGTGCAGGAAGTAAGGTGGGCACATTGTCTTTGTAGCGTGGATCCAGCAGGGTGGCAACCCAGTAGTCCGCACAGGTTAAAATGTGGGCAACTCTGCTGTCGTTGCGCAGGCACTGCAGCATGTAGTCGCTCATGTGTGCCAGGCTGCCCAGGGATAAGGACAAGCTGTCCTCTGTGGGAGGCGTATCGTCATCGTCCTGCCTTTCCCCCCAGCCACGCACCAGTGATGGACCCGAGCTGCGTTGGGTGCCACCCCGCTGTGACCATGCTTCATCCTCATCCTCCTCCACCTCCTCCTCATCCTCGTCCTCCTCGTCCTCCAGTAGTGGGCCCTGGCTGGCCACATTTGTACCTGGCCTCTGCTGTTGCCAAAAACCTCCCTCTGAGTCACTTCGAAGAGACTGGCCTGAAAGTGCTAAAAATGACCCCTCTTCCTCCTCCTCCTCCTCCTCCTCCTGGGCCACCTCCTCTTCCATCATCGCCCTAAGTGTTTTCTCAAGGAGACATAGAAGTGGTATTGTAACGCTGATAACGGTGTCATCGCCACTGGCCATGTTGGTGGAGTACTCGAAACAGCGCAACAGGGCACACAGGTCTCGCATGGAGGCCCAGTCATTGGTGGTGAAGTGGTGCTGTTCTGTAGTGCGACTGACCCGTGCGTGCTGCAGCTGAAACTCCACTATGGCCTGCTGCTGCTCGCACAGTCTGTCCAGCATGTGCAAGGTGGAGTTCCACCTGGTGGGCACGTCGCATATGAGGCGGTGAGCGGGAAGGCCGAAGTTACGCTGTAGCGCAGACAGGCGAGCAGCAGCAGGATGTGAACGCCGGAAGCGCGAACAGACGGCCCGCACTTTATGCAGCAGCTCTGACATGTCGGGGTAGTTGTGAATGAACTTCTGCACCACCAAATTCAGCACATGCGCCAAGCAAGGGATGTGCGTCAAATTGGCTAGTCCCAGAGCTGCAACGAGATTTCGCCCATTATCACACACCACCAGGCCGGGCTTGAGGCTCACCGGCAGCAACCACTCGTCGGTCTGTTGTTCTATACCCCGCCACAACTCCTGTGCGGTGTGGGGCCTGTCCCCCAAACATATGAGTTTCAGAATGGCCTGCTGACGTTTACCCCGGGCTGTGCTGAAGTTGGTGGTGAAGGTGTGTGGCTGACTGGATGAGCAGGTGGAAGAAGAGGAGGAGGAAGCCGAGAAGGAGGAGGTGGCAACAGGAGGCAAAGAATGTTGCCCTGCGATCCTTGGCGGCGGAAGGACGTGCGCCAAACAGCTCTCCGCCTGGGGCCCAGCTGCCACTACATTTACCCAGTGTGCAGTTAGGGAGATATAGCGTCCCTGGCCGTGCTTACTGGTCCACGTATCTGTGGTTAGGTGGACCTTGCCACAGATGGCGTTGCGCAGTGCACACTTGATTTTATCGGATACTTGGTTGTGCAGGGAAGGCACGGCTCTCTTGGAGAAGTAGTGCCGGCTGGGAACAACATACTGTGGGACAGCAAGCGACATGAGCTGTTTGAAGCTGTCTGTGTCCACCAGCCTAAATGACAGCATTTCATAGGCCAGTAGTTTAGAAATGCTGGCATTCAGGGCCAGGGATCGAGGGTGGCTAGGTGGGAATTTACGCTTTCTATCAAATGTTTGTGAGATGGAGAGCTGAACGCTGGCGTGTGACATGGTTGAGACGCTTGGTGACGGAGGTGGTGGTGGTGGTGTTGGTGGTACATCCCCTGTTTGCTGGGCGGCAGGTGCCAACGTTCCTCCAGAGGCGGAGGAAGAGGCCGAGGCGGCAGCAGCAGAATAGGCCGAGGCGGCAGCAGCAGAAGAGGTAGCAGGGGGAGCCTGAGTGACTTCCTTGGTTTTAAGGTGTTTACTCCACTGCAGTTCATGCTTTGCATGCAGGTGCCTGGTCATGCAGGTTGTGCTCAGGTTCAGAACGTTAATGCCTCGCTTCAGGCTCTGATGGCACAGCGTGCAAACCACTCGGGTCTTGTCGTCAGCACATTGTTTGAAGAAGTGCCATGCCAGGGAACTCCTTGAAGCTGCCTTTGGGGTGCTCGGTCCCAGATGGCGGCGGTCAGTAGCAGGCGGAGTCTCTTGGCGGCGGGTGTTCTGCTTTTGCCCACTGCTCCCTCTTTTGCTACGCTGTTGGCTCGGTCTCACCACTGCCTCTTCCTCCGAACTGTGAAAGTCAGTGGCACGACCTTCATTCCATGTGGGGTCTAGGACCTCATCGTCCCCTGCATCGTCTTCCACCCAGTCTTGATCCCTGACCTCCTGTTCAGTCTGCACACTGCAGAAAGACGCAGCAGTTGGCACCTGTGTTTCGTCATCATCAGAGACATGCTGAGGTGGTATTCCCATGTCCTCATCATCAGGAAACATAAGTGGTTGTGCGTCAGTGCATTCTATGTCTTTCACCGCTGGGGAAGGGCTAGGTGGATGCCCTTGGGAAACCCTGCCAGCGGAGTCTTCAAACAGCATAAGAGACTGCTGCATAACTTGAGGCTGAGACAGTTTCCCTGGTATGCATGGGGGTGATGTGACAGACTGATGGGGTTGGTTTTCAGGCGCCATCTGTGCGCTTTCTGCAGAAGACTGGGTGGGAGATAATGTGAACGTGCTGGATCCACTGTCGGCCACCCAATTGACTAATGCCTGTACCTGCTCAGGCCTTACCATCCTTAGAACGGCATTGGGCCCCACCATATATCGCTGTAAATTCTGGCGGCTACTGGGACCTGAGGTAGTTGGTACACTAGGACGTGTGGATGTGGCAGAACGGCCACGTCCTCTCCCAGCACCAGAGGGTCCACTAACACCACCACGACCATGTCCACGTCCGCGTCCCTTACTAGATGTTTTTCTCATTGTTATGGTTCACCACAACAACAAATATATTATTTGGCCCAATGTATTGTATTCAAATTCAGCGGGATATAAATTTGAGGCCTAGTATTTAGGCGCTGGGTGACCGGTATGGATTTAGTGACAGAATTAGACTTGGAAATGCACAGAAGCGTGTGTGTGAAGTTATTCTGAATGACCCTATGTGCACCTTCAATATGATCTACCCTTTTAGGGATAGATTTCAAATAGCTCTGATATAGCATAAACGACTAAATTATGAAATTGCTAAATTGGGAATTGTATTTCAACCCAGAACAAAAAATGTGCTTTGACGGACACTAAATAACTTTCCCAGCCACAACAGGACAGCGGTAACGAGAGATTTAGCGGGATATAAATTTGAGGCCTAGTATTTAGGCGCTGGGTGACAGGTATGGGTTTAGTGACAGAATTAGATTTGGAAATGCACAGTAGCGGGTGTGTGAAGTTATTCTGAATGACCCTATGTGCACCTTGAATATTATATACCCTTTTAGGGATAGATTTCAAATAGCTCTGATATAGCAGAAACCACTAAATTATGAAATTGCTAAATTGGGAATTGTATTTCAACCCAGAACAAGAAATGTGCTTGAACGGACACTAAATAACTCGCCCAGCTACAGCACTAGGGACAGATTTAGCTGGATATAATTTTGAGGCCTAGTATTTAGGCGCTGGGTGACCGGTATGGATTTAGTGACAGAATTAGACTTGGAAATGCACAGAAGCGTGTGTGTGAAGTTATTCTGAATGACCCTATGTGCACCTTGAATATTATATACCCTTTTAGGGATAGATTTCAAATAGCTCTGATATAGCAGAAACCACTAAATTATGAAATTGCTAAATTGGGAATTGTATTTCAACCCAGAACAAGAAATGTGCTTGAACGGACACTAAATAACTCGCCCAGCTACAGCACTAGGGACAGATTTAGCTGGATATAAATTTGAGGCCTAGTATTTAGGCGCTGGGTGACCGGTATGGATTTAGTGACAGAATTAGACTTGGAAATGCACAGAAGCGTGTGTGTGAAGTTATTCTGAATGACCCTATGTGCACCTTCAATATGATCTACCCTTTTAGGGATAGATTTCAAATAGCTCTGATATAGCAGAAACCACTAAATTATGAAATTGCTAAATTGGGAATTGTATTTCAACCCAGAACAAGAAATGTGCTTGAACGGACACTAAATAACTCGCCCAGCTACAGCACTAAGGACAGATTTAGCGGGATATAAATTTGAGGCCTAGTATTTAGGCGCTGGGTGACAGGTATGGGTTTAGTGCCAGAATTAGACTTGGAAATACACAGTAGCGGGTGTGTGTGAAGTTATTCTGAATGACCCAATGTGCACCTTGAATATTATATACCCTTTTAGGGATAGATTTCAAATAGCTCTGATATAGCAGAAACCACTAAATTATGAAATTGCTAAATTGGGAATTGTATTTCAACCCAGAACAAGAAATGTGCTTGAACGGACACTAAATAACTCGCCCAGCTACAGCACTAAGGACAGATTTAGCGGGATATAAATTTGAGGCCTAGTATTTAGGCGCTGGGTGACAGGTATGGGTTTAGTGCCAGAATTAGACTTGGAAATACACAGTAGCGGGTGTGTGTGAAGTTATTCTGAATGACCCAATGTGCACCTTGAATATTATATACCCTTTTAGGGATAGATTTCAAATAGCTCTGATATAGCAGAAACCACTAAATTATGAAATTGCTAAATTGGGAATTGTATTTCAACCCAGAACAAGAAATGTGCTTGAACGGACACTAAATAACTCGCCCAGCTACAGCACTAGGGACAGATTTAGCTGGATATAAATTTGAGGCCTAGTATTTAGGCGCTGCGTGACAGGTATGGGTTTAGTGACAGAATTAGACTTGGAAATACACAGTAGCGGGTGTGTGTGAAGTTATTCTGAATGACCCAATGTGCACCTTGAATATTATATACCCTTTTAGGGATAGATTTCAAATAGCTCTGATATAGCAGAAACCACTAAATTATGAAATTGCTAAATTGGGAATTGTATTTCAACCCAGAACAAGAAATGTGCTTGAACGGACACTAAATAACTCGCCCAGCTACAGCACTAGGGACAGATTTAGCTGGATATAAATTTGAGGCCTAGTATTTAGGCGCTGGGTGACCGGTATGGATTTAGTGACAGAATTAGACTGGGATATGGCCAAAAAATAAACAGACTATTGCTGGTTAAATGCACTTGGTGTGACAGCTTCACCCTGATGTAGGCTTTAGCCAAAAAACAACCACACCATTGAGGGTTAAATGCACTTGGTGACAGGCGCAGCTTGCCCCTGATTTAGTATATGGCCAAAAAATGAACAGACTATTGCTGGTTAAATGCACTTGGTGTGACAGCTTCACCCTGATGTAGGCTTTAGCCAAAAAACAACCACACCATTGAGGGTTAAATGCACTTGGTGACAGGCGCAGCTTGCCCCTGATTTTGTATATGGCCAAAAAATGAACAGACTATTGCTGGTTAAATGCACTTGGTGTGACAGCTTCACCCTGATGTAGGCTTTAGCCAAAAAACAACCACACCATTGAGGGTTAAATGCACTTGGTCGCAGCTTGTGCTGGCGCACCACAAGACACAAAATGGCCGCCGATCACCCCAGAAAAATGTGACTGACAAACGGTCTGTGCAGCCTAAAAACAGTGAGCAATTGAGGATCAGCAGCTCAATGATCCACAGCTGCAGATCGATCAGTTAATCAAGTCCTTTGGAGGAGTTAATCTGCCTAATCTCGCCCTACTGTCGCAGCCGCAACCTCTCCCTACGCTAATCAGAGCAGAGTGACGGGCGGCGCTATGTGACTCCAGCTTAAATAGAGGCTGGGTCACATGGTGCTCTGGCCAATCACAGCCATGCCAATAGTAGGCATGGCTGTGATGGCCTCTTGGGGCAAGTAGTATGACGCTTGTTGATTGGCTGCTTTGCAGCCTTTCAAAAAGCGCCAAGAAAGCGTCACAAAAGCGCGAAGAAAGCGACGAACACCGAACCCGAACCCGGACTTTTACGAAAATGTCCGGGTTCGGGTCCGTGTCACGGACACCCCAAAATTCGGTACGAACCCGAACTATACAGTTCGAGTTCGCTCATCCCTACATACGGTCATTCTCATGATTGTGGATTGGTTTTCCAAAATGTGCCACTGTGTTCCTCTCAAGAAGTTACCCTCTGCACAAGAGTTGGCCACGATTTTTGCCAGGGAGGTCTTTCGGTTGCACGGTTTGCCCAAGGAGATTGTGTCGGATCGGGGGAGTCAGTTTGTGTCCAGGTTCTGGCGCGCCTTTTGCTCCCAGTTGGGGATTCATCTCTCTTTCTCCTCGGCCTACCACCCTCAGTCCAATGGGGCCGCAGAACGATCCAATCAGGCCTTGGAGCAATTCCTTCGTTGCTATGTCTCCGATCACCAAGACAATTGGGTTGACCTCCTGCCTTGGGCTGAGTTTGCCAGGAACACGGCGGTGAACTCTTCCTCTGGGACGTCTCCCTTCATGGCCAATTATGGGTTCCAACCTGCCGTGTTACCGGAGGTATTCTCTCCCCAGGATATTCCGGCTGTGGAGGATCACCTTTCCGTCCTACGTGCTTCTTGGGTACAGATCCAGAGGTCCCTTGAGGTCTCTGCGCAGCGCCAGAGACTCCAGGCTGATCGCAGACGAGCGCCCGCTCCTTCCTACCAGGTCGGAGACCGTGTATGGTTGTCCACCCGCAACCTCAACCTTCGAGTGCCCACTCCCAAGCTGGCGCCTCGCTTTGTTGGTCCCTTCCGAGTGCTTCGCAGGGTAAACCCGGTAGCCTATGCCCTTGCGCTTCCTCCTGGCATGCGGATCTCCAACGTGTTTCATGTCTCCCTGTTGAAGCCATTGGTGTGTAATCGTTTCACTTCTTCGGTTCCTCGGCCCCGTCCGGTCCAAGTGGGCAATCGTGAGGAATATGAGGTGAGCAATATCCTGGACTCACGCCTGGTCCGCGGTCGGTTGCAGTTTTTGGTCCATTGGCGTGGTTATGGTCCAGAGGAGCGTTCCTGGGTTCCCTCCGCAGATGTCCATGCTCCTGCTTTGCTCCGAGCCTTCCACGCACGCTTCCCTCAGAAACCGTTCCTTACTCCGCGGAGGAGGGGCCCTTGAGGGGGAGGTACTGTCATGGTCTTACCTTCCACTGTTCTCCTTCGTTTGACATGTGCTGGCGGCCATCTTGGTTTCTGGGTTTTTTGTAGCCTCTCACCCTGCGGCTTCTCCTTCCCACTGGGAGGAGCTGGATGCCTAGCTCATATATATAGGAGGCCTGTGGCTTCAGTTCCTTGCTTGGTCCTCCTGTGTTCACATGCTTCTAAGACTGCTGCTGCTTCTGGTTCCTGATCCTGGCCTCGTCTGACTACCCCGTTGGTTCCTGATCCTGGCTTCGTCTGACTACCCTGCTGGTTCCTGATCCAGGCTTCGTCTGACCACCCCCCTGGTTCCTGACCTCTGTCTACGCAAGACCCTGCTTCGGTTTAGCCATCCGTTTGGACTTTTGCTTACAGCTTTATTTTCAATAAAGCCTTCTTACTTCCACTTATCTCTTGTTGTACGTCTGGTTCATGGTTCCTTGACACTCTTCCACTTCCTCAATCTGCTCATCCTCCTGACTTTACCTAACCAGAAGTTCAGTGATTGACAACTGTGTCTCATCATCATACACCTCGTGAGCGAATGATTGCTGTTTACCACTGTCATATTCTGGGCACAATCAGGGCACAATATCTCAGCTCCCTCTTCAAGCATGCTGGACATGAGGGCCAAATGTAATAGTGGCGCTGGAAAGAGCTCTTTGGAATATCCGAGTGTGGGATCACTCGTTTGGAAAGCCTCTCCATGGTGGGAGGAAGGATGATCAGAGTGAGGATTTGGTTGACCTTAGCTACAGAGACTGGACTTGGTAGAAGAGAGAGTGGTGCTTAACCGACTGGAAGCATTATCTTCAGCAATCCAAGTGACCAACTGTTCACACTGGTCCGACTTGGACAGTGTTGTCCTGTGCCTCTCAGATAAGTTGGACATGAAGCTGGGTACTGTGGATGTTTTTTTTTTTTCTGGTGCACTGGCAGCAGGCACAGTTTCATTGCGCCCAGGGCCAAGGCCTCTGCGTGCACCATCAGAAAGGTCTAGAGGGTAGCAAAATGTGGTTAAGAGCATGGCAAGTGCTCTGCAAACAAATGTGGATAGTGAAATGACTTAAAATTACATAAAATACGTAAAAATACAAAATAATAATATTGATCTAGGAGGACGAGGTCCATATGGAGTAAGAGGTTCAGGAGGCGGTGGATGTGGCGGTGAATGTGGAAGCGGCAGTGGAGGAGGAGGTAGCCAACACTGGTTTTTGTTTTAGATTTTTACTTTATTTTATTTTTTTATTTTTTTCAATTTTGGGTAGACCCCAAAACATTGGGAAATATAAAAAATAAAACAAAGAGAAAGTGCGCTGGAGTACAACAATGGCTGGGTGACGCCGGTATACATGTCTCTTCTGCACAAGGTACGGACAAGTCCTGTTTAGAGTTGAGCGAACACCTAGATGTTCGGGTTCGACGGGTTCGGCCGAACTTCACAAAAAAGTTTGAGTTTGGGACCCGAACTTGATCCCGAACCTGAACCCCATTGAAGTCAATGGGGACTGGAACTTTTGAGAACTAAAATGGCTCTAAAAATGTCATGGAAAGTGCTAAAGGGCTGCAAATGGTATCAAAATGTGGATAAGAGCATGGCAAGTCTCTGCAAACAAATGTGGATAGGGAAATGACTTTAAATAACATAAAATACGTAAAAATAATAAGGAGGATGAGGTCCATATGAAGTAAGAGTTTGAGGAGGCAGTGGATGTGGCGGTGTAGGTGGAAGCGGCGGTGGAGGAGAAGGAGGTAGCCTACACTGCTTTTTGGTTTAAAATTTATTTTTATTTTTTTAAATTAGGGTACACCCCAAAACATTGGGAAATATAATCTGTGATAACCCCCTCCAGTCATGCTAAACACACGTTCAGACAATACACTGGCTGCAGGGCAGGCCAGCACCTCCAAGGCGTAAAGGGTAAGCTCAGGCCATGTGCCCAATTTGGAGACCCAGAAGTTGCAGGGGGCAGAACCATCAGTCAGTTCGTGTAGGCATGTGCAAACATATTGCCCCACCATGTCGCACGTGTCCGTGATGTTCACGATCCAATTTAATATTCTGCTCTATCAACTTTCAATGTTTTTTTTATGTGCTTACTATGGTGATCACGGGTAACGGGGAATCGGGGTTCCAGGCCAGAGAGGGAGCCTGAGAAAGGGATACCACATCCAAGGGAGGTCAATGGATGAAATCTAATCGGGTGGAAATGTCCATATGGAGTAGGCGGTGGTAGTAGCGGTGTAGGTTGAAGCTGCGGTGGAGGAGTACGAGGTAGCCAACACTGGTTTTTGGTTTAATTTTTTTATTTTTTATCAGGGTACACCCCAAAAGAGTGGGAAATATCAAAAATACAACAATGAGCAATTGCGCTGTAGTATAACAATGGCTGGGTAAGGACGGCATACATGTCTATTCTGCACAAGGTACGGACAAGTCATGTGGGATCCATGCCTGGTTTATTTTACTGAATGTGTGTTTGTCCACATTGGCTGTGGACAGGCGGCTACGCTTGTCTGTGATAACGCCCCCTGCCGTGCTAACCACACGTCCAGATAATACACTGGCTGCAGGGCATTCCAGCACCTCCAAGGCGTAAAGGGTAAGCTCAGGCCATGTGCCGAATTTGGAGACCCAGAAGTTGAAGGGTGCAGACCCGTCATTCAGTATGTGTAGGCGTGCGCACACATACTGCTCCACTATGCTGCTGAAATGCTGCCTCCTGCTAAGACGTTCCATATCAGCTGGTGGTGCTGGTTGTTGTGGCGTCCTGACAAAGCTTTTCCACATTTCGACCATGCTAACCCTTCTTTCTGAGGTGCTGGCTGTGCCCCAGCTGCATTGGCAACCTCTTCCTCGTCCTCTGTCTTCGGCCTTGTGCTTCCACTGTGCCCCCGCTGTCTAGTGGGAATGCCACCAGCAGCACGTCTACAAGCATGCGCTTGTACTCGCGCATCTTCCAATCACGCTCCAGTGAGGGAATTAAGGACAGTACGTCCTTGTAACGGGGATCCAGCAGCGTGGCCATCCATTAATCAGCACACCTTAGAATGTGGGCAACTCGGCCGTAGTTGCGGAGACACTGCAGCATGTAATCGCCCATGTGTGCCAGGCTGCCCAGAGGCAACCTATGTGGGAGGTGTATCATCTGTGTCCTCTGTATCCCCCCCAGCCACGCACCAGTGATGGCTATGAGCTGGTCTGTGTGCCACCCTGCTGTGAAAATGGTTCCTCCTCTTCCATCTCATTCTCCTCCACCTCGACATCCTCCAGAACTGTGCCCTGGTGGTGTAGTGGTGCTGTTCCGCAGAGCGACTCACCCTTGTGTGCTACAGCTGAAACTCCCCTATCGCCTGCTGCTGCTCGCACAGTCTGCCCAGCCTGTGCAAGGTGGAGTTCCACCTTGTGGGCACGTCACATATGAGGCGGTGAGCGCGAAGGCCGAAGAGCAGCAGGGTGAGAACGCCGAAAGCGCGCACAGATGGCCCGCACTTTATGCAGCAGCTCTGACATATCGGGGTAATTTTTAAGGAACATCTGCACCACCAAATTCAGCACATGCGCCAGGCAAGGGATGTGCGTCAAACCGGCTAGTCCTAGAGCTTCTACGAGATTTTGCCCATTATCACACACCACCAGGCCAGGCTTGAGGCTCGCTGGCACCAACCACTCATCGGTCTGTTGTTCAAGGCCCATCCACAGCTCCTGTGTGGTGTGGGGTTTGTCCCCCAAACAGATACGTTTTAAAACTGCCTGCTGTCATTTACCCCTGGCTGTGCTGATGTTGGTGGTGAAGGTGTTACGCTGACTGGATGAGGAGCCGCTAGAGGATGAGGAAGCAGAGTAGGAGGAGGAAGCAACAGGAGGCAAACTGAAGCGCCCTGCTATCCTCGGTGGTGGAAGGATATGCGTCAAACTGCTATCCGCCTCAGGCCCAGCCGCCACTGCATTTTCGCAATGTGCTGTTATGGAGATATAAGGTCCCTGACCGTGCTTACTGGTCCACGTATCTGTAGTTATGTGGACCTTGCCACAGATGGCGTTGCGCAGTGTACACCTGATTTTGTCCCCCACTTGGTTGTGCAGGGAAGGGATGGCATGCCTGGAAAGGTAGTGGCGGCTGTGCACGACGTACTGTGGGACAGCCACCACCATAAGGATTTTAAAACAGCATTTCAAAGGACAGTCATTTTGAAATGCTGGCATTCAGGGCCAGGGATCGCGGGTGGGTAGGGGGGTGCTTCCTCTTCCGCTCCAGTGTTTGGGAGATGGAGATCTGAACGCTTACGTGGGACATTGTGGAGATGCTTGGTAACCCAGGTGGTGGTGTTGCTGGCAGATCTGCTGTTTGCGGCGTAGCAGGTGGCACTGTCACTCCAGAGGTGGATGAAGAGGCCAAGACTGCAGCATAAGACCACCGCCTCTTCTTCCGAACTACACAGGTCATCGTCCTCCACAGCATCTTCCACCCAGTCTTCACCCCTGCCCTCCTTGTCGGTCTGCACACTTTTGAAAGCCCCAGCAGTTGGCACCTGTATTTCGTCATCATCCGAGACGTGCTGCGATGGTCCTCCCATGTACTTATCTTGAAACATAAGTGGTTGGGCATTGGTGCACTCAATCTCTTCCACTTCTGGGCCAGGGCTAGGTAGATGGCCCTGGGAAACCCTGCTAACAGAGTCATCAAAATGCAGAAGAGACTCCTGCATGACTTGGGGCACAGACTGCTTGGCTGATTTGCAAGGGGGTGAGGTGAAAGACTGATGGACATCAGCTGCAGGTGCCAACTGTGATCTTTCAGCAGGAGACTGGGTGGGAGACAATGTGAAGGAACTGGAGGCACTGTCAGCAACTCAATCTACTATCGCCTGTACTTGTTCTGGCCTCATCATTCGTAGAGCCGCATTAGGCAGGACCAAATACCGCTGCAGGTTCTGTCGCCTACTCGCACCTGAGGAAGGTGTTTCACTTGTGCATACAGATGTAGACTAGGCCGCAATTTAAGATTTTTGGCCAAAATGAGTGTTTTATTAATAGTAGAATAGAACCACAGTATCTAAAGGGTGTCGATCACAATAACATATGCAGCAAAGGCTGCCAATAATTTTTTGTCCAAAATGGGTGTTTTTCTAATAGCAGAATAGAACCACAGTATCTAAAGTGTGTATCTCACACGTCAAGATGCAGACAAGGCCGCAATTAAAGATTTTTTGCCTAAAATTGATGTTTCATTAATAGCAGAATAGAATCACAGTATCTAAAGGGTGTATCTCACATTGACATATGCAGCAAAGGCTGCAAAATTAAGTTTTTTGAACAAAATGGGTGTTCTTTTTACTAACAGAATATGACAGCAGTATACGCTTCAATTTTACACGTGCATATGCAGCAAAGGCTGTAAAATTGTGTATTTTGCCCAAAAAGGGTGTTTTTTAAAACCCAGAAAATTACAGCTGTATTTCTTTTTTTCTTTTTTTTATTAACAATTTTTATTGTTTTTCATTTTCAAGGATTAAATATTGAATATTGACAAGTACAAAGCATGAAACATTTCATACAGAGTAGATGACATGCATTGAGATATCATGACTACATATAGCCGTTAAATAGCATTGTGAATTAGAATTAGAAAGGAGGGCTTGTCAAGCCACAAGTAAATAAAGATATAATAAACAAATAAAACCTTGAACTGAGGAACAAAAAGGGTGACAGGTAAATTAAGATATTGTTAATATGATGTGGAGTGAAAGGGGACCAGTTTCAATTAGGCCAGGGTTCTGGACCCTTAGCAGCTGGAGGAGGAGTGGGTGGAAGACAGTCAAGAGAAATTTCTATATGTTCTCCAAGGGGACCAAATACGAAGGAAGGTGGATCTAGAGCGCAACTCCCAGTGTGAAATCTCCTCTAACCTATAAATCTGGTCTACCCTGTTGATCCAATGGTCAATGCATGGTACTTCCGTGGACAACCAAAGGGTAGGGAGAAGTAATCTGGCTGCTGCCACAAGGAGAGAAAAGAGCGAGGATTTTGATGAGCCTATTCCATCCAAACCCAGTGTTAACAGAGTAAGATCCGGAGTACAGGGGAGAGAGGTCTGACAGATCTGGTTACACTTAGAGATTATTGTATGCCACCACGGATTAATTAACTCACATGACCACCAGATGTGTAGGAAGGAGCCCCTTGCCTTGTTACACCTCCAGCAAGTATCTGAGGCAGTGGAGCAATAGAGACACGTCTTATCTGGGGTCCTGTACCATCTCGTGAGGATCTTGTAACTGTTCTCCTGAATGCGCACACATCTCGATATTTTATGTGGAGAGATCAGGGACTTAGTAATTTCGGTGGGTGACAAGGTCCTTTTGGAGGTCTTTTTCCCAAAGGCCAATTATAGCAGGTTTAAGAGTTGGAGGAGGGGATATCAGGCGTTTGTATATTGTGGAAATAGTTTTGCGTGGATATGTCTTATTGTTTATCATTCCTTCAAACCAGCTAATGACACCGGGTAGAGGCATTTTCTTAATGAGAAGGAGAGATTCAGTTTTAAGATAGTGTAACAGGAGAGGGTTGAGAGCCTGTATGTCCAGGACCCTAAAGAGTTCAGGGTTAGGTAGAAGACACCCATCTTGATCTAAGATCCGTGAAATCACGATCTCTGAGGATCTCAGAGCAAGGGGGCAGCTGTCTCTCAGTTCTTTGGGAGCCAGGTTGATTATGTCCTTTATCTGCAATAAGGGGGAGGGAAGAGTTAGGACCCCAGTGTTGGACAAGAAACTCTTCCAAACTTTTAAAGTGTTCCGTATAAGAGGGTTGGGGATGGAGCTTAGTACAGGAGGTAGTCTATCAGCTAATAGAAGCGCTCTGGTAGGGGATGTTAAAAGGGCATTCTCCAAAATAAGCCAAGATTTATGGGGTGGGTTTCTAATTCAGTCAATGACTCTAGATAGTTGGATGGCCTTCATATATGTCTCTGGATCAGGGAGCCCAATTCCCCCATTGGCTTTGGGCCTAGTTAGGGTGTTAAAAGCGATGCGGGGGTGTTTGCCTTGCCAGATAAATTTGCGTATTAGTTTATTTAAGGCTATGAGGTACGATTTAGGAATTTCAATGGGAAGCACCTGCATCAGGTAAGTAAGTCTGGGCAAGATTAAGGACATTAGTATATTCTTCCTCCCAAACCAGGAGAGGTACGGGAAGTCCAATGACTCCAATTGAGTCTGAATAGAAGCTAGAAGGGGTTTATAGTTTAGATTAAACAGGTCTGACAAATGGGGGGAGATATTTATACCTAGGTATGTTAATTGTTGAGTTTGCCAATTGAATGGGGAGTTTGCCTGAAGGGATAAGGAGATTTGAAGAAGATAGGCCAACATGCAGGATTTGGGATTTTGAGGGGTTAACTTTAAAGTTAGATAACGAGCCGAATAGAGTGAGTTTTGAGACTATTTTGGACATGGATTTAAGGGGGTTGGTAGTGAGAATGAGCAGATCATCTGCAAAAGCAGCCAACTTAAATTCATGACTACCGATCCTCAGACCGCTAATCTCCTTGTCTTGCCTGAGAGATTGCAATAGTGACTCCATCACAAGGACAAATACAAGAGGCGAAAGTGGGCAGCCCTGTCTCGTGCCGTTTCTAATTGGGAAGTGGGAGGACATAAGGCCATTAACCGACACGGATGCCGAAGAATGCGTATACATGGAGAACATAGCGTTTATGAACTGGACAGGAATCTGGAATTTTCAAGAGCCTTCTTAATGTACGTCCAGTCCACTCTGTCAAATGCTTTTTCGGCATCCGTGCCAATCATGACTAAGGGGGTATTTTTATGGGATGCATAAAAAAGAACGTCCAATATCTTAGTGGTGTTGTCCTTCCCTTCACGCCCTTTAACAAAGCCTACCTGATCAGGATGGATCAAGTCAGGAAGAAGGTTTTGTAGTCTTGTGGCCAGCAATTTTGCTAGTAGCTTGAGGTCTACATTAAGCAGGTAAATGGGCCTATAATTAGAGCAGGAAGTAGGATCTTTGCCGTCTTTAGGGATAATTGCAATTGAGGCCTTCGTCATATCTGCGGAAAGCGAGTGACCAGTTAGTGAGCTATTACAGACGGGGAGCAAGAACGGTAGGAGTAGATCCTTGAAGGTCGCGTAGTAAGAGATGGGCAAGCCATCAGGGCCAGGGCTCTTTCCTTTAGGGGTCGATTTAATAGCAGTCACTAGTTCTAAAGAGGTGAAAGGTTTAGATAGCAGCTCCTGTTGTGATGGCGTTAATGAGGGGAGGTTAAGGGTGTCCAAAAAAGATTCGATGTTGGCTTCTCTATCAAGGGAAGGGTTAGGGAGGTTGGAGAGTGGGAGATTGTATAGGGACTCATAGAAGGACCTAAACTGTTCCGCAATTTCCTCAGCTTTGAACAGATTAACGCCCTGGGAAGATTTGATGCATTGCACATAGCGGGAGTCTCTTCTCTGCTTTATTCTACGCATCATGTATTTCGAGGCTTTGTTGCCATGCGCAAAGGTTTTTTGTTGGGCAGACAGAAAAAACTTAGCCGAGCGTTCATTCAGAAGGTTTTTGAGTTGTGATCTAAGAGAGGAGAGCTCCGTAAGGTGGCTCGCTAGTAAGGATTGCTTATGGATTTTTTCCACATCGTGTATTTTTGCTAGTAAGGTGTTGAGTTTTTTTTCTGACTCTTTCTTAAGGAAAGAACATAAGCTAATCAGTCTGCCTCTGATATACGATTTATGGGCATCCCAAAGAGTTTGGGGGGAGACCTCAGGGGTATTATTAATTGAGAAATATTCCTCTATAAAGGAAGCTATTTGTGTTTTATATTTATTATTGCCCAACAGGGACTCGTTAAGTCTCCAGGTAAAGTGCCTGTCAGACCTAAGGTCCGGGCGTATGGTGCAATAAATGGGGGAATGATCCGACAGAGTAATGTTACCTATAAGGGAGGATGAGCAGAATTGGAGTTTTTCTTTAGGTATAAGGATATAGTCTATCCTACTGTACGAGGTATTTGCTAAAGAATAAAAGGAAAAGTCTCTTGTCTCGGGATTTAGACAGCGCCAAATGTCCACCATCCCCAGGTTATAGAGCTTATTGTGAAACAATTTAAGGGCCCTCATTGATACAGGGGATTTCCCTGATGAAGTGTCCACAAGGGGGTTAGGAGCCAAGTTAAAGTCGCCAGCTATTATCAAAAAGCCCTCCCTGTGAGACTCCACCAAGGAAAGGATATCAATGAGCCAGTTGACCTGTTCTGAATTGGGGGCGTAAATGTTCACAAATGTATATAATGTTTGTCCCAGCAACCCTTTTACTATTAGGAATCTGCCATCTGGGTCCTGCAGGTGGGATTTGTATTGAAAAGGAAGATTTCTATGAAAGCCGATACTAACGCCCCTCGAGGCAGCACCTCCCGCTCCGCAGTGATACCAGTTAGGAATTTAGAGTGGGTAAGGTTAGGGTATCTACCATGCTTAAAGTGGGTTTCCTGAAGGAAAGCAACCGAGCATTTTTCCTTATTTAGCATAGATAGGATCTGACATCTCTTAGAGGGGGATCTCAGTCCTTTGACATTAAAGGAAACAAGCTTGAGGTCAGCCATCTAGAGGTCCGTGGGAGGGATTAGCACAATCTCTGGAAAAAATTCCCGAGAAGGGCTGAGTTGCCTGCAGAGGGAGAAAAAGAAAGGTGCTATTACAGCTGTATTTCTAGCTTAAATTGCACGCTGACTAATGCGGCAGAGGCCCAAGATGAAGGTTATTGCCAAAAATGTGTGTTTTTTTCAAAGCCAGAAAATGATTTAAGTATTTCAAACTTTTTTTTACTAACAGAATATGACAGCTGTATATAACGCTTGAATTTCACACGTGCAGATGCAGCAAGGGCTGTAAAATTGTGTTTTTTCCCCAAAAAGGGTGTTTTTAAAAACCCAGAAATTTACAACTGTATTTCTAGCTTAAGTTGCACACTGACTAAAGGTGCAAAGGCACCAGATGTAGGATATTGCCAAAAATAGGTGTTTTTTCAAAACCAGATTATTATTGCAATATTTCAAGCTTGGATTTGAATGTCACAAAAGCACATATGCAGTGCTGGTGCACTGACCTTGCATAAACAGACGGATAAAAGTTATTTTTCTCTTTCACTGGGCTCAGGGTAGGGTAAAAAGTTTGTGCACTGCACCCACACAACTAAATCTATTGTGGGGGTCAGCTCAATAGTAGTAGGCACAGCAGTCAGAGACAGTGACACAATGGCACAGTTCACACAGGGATTTGCCCGTTTTCTTTATTCTCATCCAAAAACAAAATATACGGCCTTTACATTCAGGCAAAGATACAAAATAAATTCCTGCTCGGCTGAGCACTAACTAAACATAAAATCACCCTTTCTAAACGGGCGGCCTACTACCAGTCACACGACACAATTCAAAATAAACTCACAGTGTCCTTTTTTGTTGCTTTAGCAGACTTCTGTAGCAATGGTGAAAGCCAGTCAGTTCAACCAGTCCCCACCCAGACATGCTCATAGTGCAAATTTTTATAGCCCAGAAATCACCTGGCTGAGAGCTCTATATGAAACCTGTTCTGGACAGGAAGGGAATGAGGAGCCCTGCTACCAACCTGCATACTCATTTCATTAAAATCCAGGCCCGACAACACAATTTACCAAAGTCCTCAGCAAACTATGCTTTGCTAAGGCAGACCATCTTTTCCTGGATTTCTGATATCTCACCCAGGTTTCCTAGTTGAGATATCCACCTCCTGTAGCATAGTACATGGTATATGAAAGAAACCTAGGGGAAATATAATGATTCTCTACTACTTTTACAGTCACTGTCTCACACTATGTAGATCTGAGTTTGGGTTCGGGTAGTCCTGTGGGATTCCTGCTTGGTTCATTTTAATAAATGTGAGCTTGTCCATGTTGGCTGTGGACAGGCGGCTGTGCTTGTTTGTGATAACCCCGCTTTGTTGACTCTAGATAACTTCTGCCTGATCGCACGCCACCGTGATGTCTACGATCCAATTGGATATCTTCCCTATCAACTTTTGATGTTCCTTTATGTGCCTACCATGGTGTTCATGGGTAACAGGGAATCAGGGTTCCATGCCCATCCAAGGGAGGTCAATGTCTGAAATATGATTGGGTGGAAATGTGGGACAAGTTATTAAATTAAATTCAGCACATGCGCCAGGCAAGGGATGTGCGTCAAACCGGCTAGGCCCAGAGCTGCTACAAGATTTCGCCCATTATCGCACACAACCAGCAGGCCGGGCTTGAGGTTCACTGGCACCAACCACTCATTGGTCTGTTGTTCCATGTCCGTCCACAGCTCCTGCGTGGTGTGGGGTTTGTCCCCAAACAGATACGTTTCAAAACTGCCTGCTGTCGTTTCCCCCTTGCTGTGCTGAAGTTGGTGGTGAAGGTGTTACATGGACTGGATTAGGAAGCTGTAGAGGTTGAGGAAGAGGAGTAGGATGAGGAAGCAACAGGAGAAACGCTCTGCAATCCTTAGTAGTGGAAGGACATGCGCCAAACTGCTATCCGCCTCAAGCCCAGCCACCACTGCATTTACCAAGTGTGCTTTTAAGGAGATATAATGTCCCTGACCGTGCTTACTGGCCCACGTATCCGTAGTTAGGTGGACCTTGCCACAGATGGAGTTGCGCAGTGCGCACCTGATTTTGTCGCCAACTTGGTTGTGCAGGGAAGGGATCGCTCGCCTGGAAAAGTAGTGGCGGCTGGGCACAAAGTACTTTGAGACAGCCACCGCCATCAGGTTCTTAAAACTATCTGTGTCCACCAGACGGAATGACAGCATTTCAAAGGCCAGGAATTTTTAAATGCTGGCATTCAGGGCCAGGGATTGGGGGTGGGTAGGGTGGTACTTTCTCTTTCACTACAGTGTTTGTGAGATAGATAGCCCAACGCTTCCATTGGACATTGTGGAGATGCTTGGTGACCGAGGTGGTGGCGTTTCTGGCACATCCTCTGTTTGGGGAATGGCAGGTGGAACTGTCTCTCCAGAGGTGGATGAAGAGGCCGAGACTGCAGAAGAAGAGGAAGCAGGAGGATCCAGAGACCTTTCTTGGTTTTTGAGGTGTCTACTCCACTGCAGCTCGTGCTTTGCACTTAAATGCCTGGTCATGCAGGTTGTGCTCAGGTTTAGAACATTTATGCCTCGCTTCAGGCTCTGATTGCACAGTGTGCAAACCACTCGCCTCCGGTTGCCAGCACATAGTCTGAAGAACTGCCACGCCAGGGAACTCCTTGGGGCTGGTTTGGTGTGCTCGGTCCCTTGCTGCTGTGTGTAGTGGCAGACATACTGTTTAGGGAATGGCCACTCCGCTTTTGCACCCTTTTCCCTCTTCTGCTGTGCTGGTGGCTCTGTGCGACCACCCCCTCTTCCTCCGAACTATACAGGTCACTCGCATGATCTTGATTTCATGTGTGTTCGAGGACCTCATTGTCCTCCACATCATCTTCCATGCAGTCTTCACCCCTACCCTCCTTGTCGGTCTGCGCACTGTAGAAAGCCACAGCAGTTGGCACCTGTGTTTCGTCATCATCCGAGATGTGCTGCGTTGGTCCTCCCATGTACTCATAGTGAAACATAAGTGGTTGGGCTTCGGTGCATTCAATCTCTTCCACATCTGGGGCAGGGCTATGTTGATGACCCACGTAAACCCTGCTAGCAGAGTCATCAAAAAGCAGAAGAGACTGCTGCATGACTTGGGGCTCAGACTGCTTGGCTGATTTGCAAGGGGGTGAGGTGAAAGACTGATGGCCATGGGCTTTAGGTGCCAACTCTGATCTTTCAGCAAGGGACTGGGTGGTAGACAATGTGAAGGAACTGGAGGCACTGTCAGCTACCCAATCTACTAGCGCCTGTTCTGGCCTCACCGTTTTTAGAGCAGCATTCGGGCCTACTAAATAATGCTGAAGGCTCTGTCGCCTACATGCACCTGAGGAAGGTGTTTTATTTGGGTGTGTAGTTGGCACAGATCAACCACGTCCTCTCCCTGCAACAGCAGCTCCACTAACACCAGCAGCACTACGACCAGGGCCACTTCCCGTATTTGAAGCTCACCAAATTTTTAGTAACAGACGTTTTACTAAATTTTGTTTCCTGTCAGCAATGCAGAGCAAGGGTTTTTCAACAGCAAAAATGGGTTAATGTCTCCCTGCTATGGAACAGATGATTTTTACAATTTTCGGTCCCTGTCACCTATGCAGAGCAGGGGGTTTTCAACGGCAAAAATGGCTTAATGTCACCCACCAATGGAACATACAAATTTTTACAAATTTAAGTCCCTGTCACCAATGCAGAACAGAGGTTTTTCAACGGCAAAAATGGGTACATTTTTTTAAATTATTTCCCTATCTGCTATGTAGAGCAGGGGCATAAAACATCAACAAAATAAGTTAATGTCACCCAACAATGTAACAGACACATTTTTTTTTTTATTATTTCCCTGTCTGCTATGTAAAGCAGGGGTATAAAGCAGCCAAAAAAGGGTTAATGTTACCCAACAATGTAACAGACACATTTTTTAAAATTATTTCACTGTCTGCTATGTAGAGCAGGGGTATAAAACAACCAACAATGCAAATATGTCAACCCCTGAACTCACAGACAAATTAACCATATTATTGTCCCTGCCACATATGCAGGTGCAGGTGTACTTCGCACAAAAATTGGTTTGCCGCCCACCTAACTAACAGACGGAAGGTCAGACACAGAATGAACATACAGATAAATTATCTTTCTGTGTCCGGGGTGTAAAAATGATGTATTGCACATGTGCCATGGCTGGACAATTGTGTACCTGTTCTATGTTGGTGCAGGAACCCACCCTCCGAGCCACTTGTGAATGACTAGCCTGATTACCGTGAAAATGTCACCCCACCATCCTACAGATGCATTTACTGTATTTATTTCTCTGACTGTCAGTCACCCCACAGTGAAACAAATGGATTTAAAGAGGACTTTTCACCTGTAAAAACAATGTGAACTAAGTATACTGACATGGAGAGCGGCGCCCGGGGATCTCACTGCACTTACTATTATCCCCGGGCGCCGCTCCGTTCTCCCGTTATGCCCTCCGGGCCACGACTACCGACTTCCTGACCTTGAGTATTCTTTATTACCTCCGGTATCTTCGCTCTGTAAGTTATAGTAGGCGGTGTCTGCCCTTGTCCTGTGGGCGTCTTCTTCTCCTAGGCTGCAGCGCTGGCTAACAGTCTTGGAGAAAAAAAACTCCAAGGCTGTGAGCTGTGCGCTGCGATTGGCCAGCACTGCAGCCTAGGAGAAGGAGACGCCCACAGGACAAGGGCAGACACCGCCTACTATAACTTACAGAGCGAAGATACCGGAGGGCATAACGGGAGAACGGAGCGACGCCCAGGGATAATAGTAAGTGCAGTGAGATCCCCGGGCGCTGCTCTCCATGACAGCATACTTAGTTCACATTGTTTTTACAGGTGAAAGGTCCTCTTTAACTGACTTTCTTTCAATATCACAAATGCAGTGCAGGCCTAAAAGGTACTTTATGGCCCCAAAAAAGTGTTTTTTTCACCCACAATGTTCCAGTTGTATTTACTGATTGTATTTTACTATCAGGTTTGCAGCACAGGCCGCAAAGGTACTTTATGGCCAAAAAAAGATAGATTATCTATATTAGGCCCAGATTGTTGGAATTTGCAATACAGACACTTTCTGATGTAGTACAGTATTGGTTACAGAATACCACACATTATGGACACTATATTAGGCCCAGATTATTGGAATTTCCAATACAGACACTGTTTTGTGATGTAGTGCAGTATTGGTTACAGAACACCACTGATTAAGGACACTATATTAGGCCCAGATTATTGGAATTTTCAATACAGACACTGTTTTCTGATGTAGTGCAGTATTTGTTGCAGAACACCACTGATTAAGTACACTATATTAGGCCCAGATTATTGGAATCTGCAGTACAGACACTGTTTTCTGATGTAGTACAGTATTGGTTACAGAACACCACAGAATACAGACACTATATTAGGCCCAGATTATTGGTATTTGCAATACAGACACTGTTTTCTGATTTAGTTCTGTATTGGTTACAGAACGCCACAGATTATGGACACTATATTAGGCCCAGGCCCAGATTATTGGCCACTCTAGTGTTGTGTGCCTCTGCACATGGGGTCGGCGGCTTGTTTGTTGCAAAACTGTACCCTGTTAATAGCAATGCTCTTGTTAGTGCTCCTGATGAGCCAATATTGGCGAAATGCGTAGAGCAACTTTAGCAGTCAGGCTGGGCCATGTGTACTGATAGTTAGGCAAATAGGTTGATTTGTGCCCGTATCACAGCCAATGCCTGCACGTGTCTGTGTAGTGGACACATGCTTTGCTTTGGCAGGCTGCTAGATATGGACAGATGTTTATCAACTTAAGCTTCAGGTACACATAAAGTCAGTTTCTCCAAGTCGATTTGTGCCCGTATCACAGTACAGCCTGTGTATGTATATTAGGCCCAGATTATTGGCATTTGCAATGCAGACACTGTTTTCTGATTTAGTACAGTATTGGTTACAGAACACCACAGATTATGGACACTATATTAGGCCCAGATTATTGGATTCTGCAGTACAGACACTGTTTTCTGATGTAGTACAGTATTGGTTACAGAATACTACAGAATATGGACACTATATTAGGCCCAGATTATTGGTATTTGCAATACAGACACTGTTTTTGGAAACAGGACAGTATATGTCACAGAATGCCACACATTATGGACACTAGATTAGGCCCTGACTAGTTAAATTTGCCCTAAAGAAAGAGTTTTCGGATAGTGTACTGTTTATGTCACAGAAAACAACACACTATGGACACTAGATTAGGCCCTGATTATTTAACACCTTCAAGACACAGCCTTATTTCACCTTAAGGACCAGGTCATTTTTTGCAAATCTGACCAGTGTCACTTTAAGTGCTGATAACTTTAAAACGCTTTGACTTATCCAGGCTGTTCTGAGATTGTTTTTTCGTCACATATTGTACTTCATGACACTGGAAAAATTAAGTCCCACATTTTTTTTTTTGCATAAAAAAATACCTAATTTACCCAAAATTTGGAAAAATTTGCAAATTTCAAAGTTTCAGTTTCTCTACTTCTGTAATACATAGTAATACCCCCAAAAATTGTGATGACTTTACATCCCCCATATGTGTACTTCATGTTTGAATTATTTTGGGAATCATATTTTATTTTTTGGGAATGTTACAAGGCTTAGAATTTTAGAAGCAAATCTTGAAATTTTTCAGAAATCCAATTTTTAGGGACCACTACAGGTCTGAAGTCACTTTGCGAGGCTTACATAATAGAAACCACCCAAAAATGACCCCATCTAAGAAAGTACACCCCTCAAGGTATTCAAAACTGATTTTACAAACTTCGTTAACCCTTTAGGTGTTGCACAAGAGTTATTAGGAAATGGGGATGAAATTTGCGAATTTCATTTTTTTGCCTAATTTTCCATTTTAACCAATTTTTTTCACTAACAAAGCAAGGGTTAACAGCCAAACAAAACTGTATCTTTATTGCCCTGACTCTGCCGTTTACAGAAACACACCATATGTGGCCGTAAACTAATGTACGGCCACACAGCGGTGCGTAGAGTGAAAGGTGCGCCGTATGGTTTTTGGAAGGCAGATTTTGCTGGACTGTTTTTTTGACACCATGTCCCATTTGAAGCCCCCCTGATGCACCCCTAGAGCAGAAACTCCCTAAAAGTGACCCCATCTAAGAAAGTACACCCCTCAAGGTATTCAAAACTGATTTTTACAAACTTTGTTAACCCTTTAGGTGTTGCACAAGATTTAATGGAAAATAGAGATACAATTTAAAAATGTCACTTTTTTGGCAGATTTTCCATTTTAATTTTTTTTTTTCCAGTTACAATGCAAGGGTTAACAGCCAAACAAAACTCATTATTTATGGCCCTGATTCTGTAGTTTACAGAAACACCCCATATGTGGTCGTAAACTGCTGTACGGGCACACGGCAGGGCGCAGAAGGAAAGGAATGCCATACGGTTTTTGGAAGGCAGATTTTGCTGGACTGTTTTTTTTGACACCATGTCCCATTTGTAGCCCCCCTGATGCACCCCTAGAGTAGAAACTCCAAAAAAGTGACCCCATTTTAGAAACTACGTGATAGGGTGGCAGTTTTGTTGGTACTAGTTTAGGGTACATATGATTTTTGGTTGCTCTATATTACACTTTTTGTGCGGCAAGGTAACAAGAAATAGCTTTTTTGGCATTGTTTTTTTTTATTGTTATTTACAACATTCATCTGTTTTTAAAACAAAAAAAATGTTTTAGTTTCTCCATAGTCTAAGAGCCATAGTTTTTACAGTTTTGGGGCGATTATCTTAACTAGGGTCTCATTTTTTGTGAGATGAGATGATGGTTTGATTGGCACTATGTTGGGGTGCATATGACTTTTTGATCGCTTGCTATTACACTTTTTGTGACGTAAGATGACAAAAAATTGCTTTTTTTACACTGTTTTTATTTTTATTTTTTACGGTGGTCACCTGAGGGGTTAGGTCATGTGATATTTTTATAGAGCTGGTCGATATGGACGCGTCAATACCTAATATGTATACTTTTTTAAAATTTATATAAGTTTTACACAATGATTTCATTTTTGAAACCAAAAAAATTATGTTTTAGTGTTTCCATAGTCTAAGAGCCATAGTTTTTTCAGTTTTTGGGCGTTTATCTTAAGTAGGGTCTCATTTTTTGCGGGATGAGATGACGGTTTGATTGTTACAAATTTCGCGTACATGCGACTTTTTTGATCACTTTTATTACCTTTTTTTTGGAAGTAAGGTGGGCAAAATTTCAATTTCATCATAGTTTTTTATTTTTTATTTTTATGGCGTTCACCGTTCGGGAAAAGTAACATGACCGTTTTATAGATCAGGTCGTTACGGATGCGGCGATACCAAACATTTGTAGGGAATTTTATTTTTCTCATGTTTAATCAGTGATAAATGTGTTTTTTGATTTTTACTTTTTTTTCACTTTTTTTACTTTTTTTTTGGACCCAGACCCACTTGGTTCTTGAAGATCCAGTGGGTCTGATGTCTGCATAATACAGTACAGTACAATATATATTGCACTGTACTATACTTTACTTACACTAAACAGATCTATGCTTTTAGCATAGATCTGTTCAGCACCATGGACAGCAGGACGCCTGAGAAGGCGTCCTGTTGCCATGGGAACCTTCCCCGTCTGCTCAGTTATGGTCAGAACTGCGCAGACGAGGAAGGGTAAGGACGGGGCTCTCGGGGGGCTGTCTGGGGGCTCTCTCCCTCTCCATCAGGGGGCTGCAAAGGTACAGCAGCCCTCCGATGGGAGAGGGAGGGAGCTCCCTGAGCTGTTAACCTTTTCCATACCGTGGTCCGTATGGACCGCGGTATGGAAAGGGTTAAACGGCTGACATCGCATCACCGATGTCAGCCGTTTATACCAGGGTGTCAGCAATGTGCTGACACCCTGGTATACCACTGTACACCAACGATTATTATAATGGGAGGCGGGCGGGGGATCGCGATCCCGCCTGCCGCACCGCCCGCCTCCCGCAACTCCCACACCGCCCACAAACCGCCCCCCTGCACCCCGCCACATAAATGAATTCAGGGGTGCAGGGGGGGGTTAAAAAATTCGATTTTTGGCAACTTTTAGGTTTCTGATCCCTGCGGTCAGGGACCGCAGGGATCAGAAACTACGTAAAGCGCTGCAAACCGCAAGTCTGAATTGACCTGCGGTTTGCAGCGATCGCCGATATGGGGGGGGTCACAGGACCCCCCTCGGCATTGAGCCTGAGTGCCAGGCTGTGTGTAACAGCCGGCACTCAGCGCTATCATCATGTCTGCAGACATGGTGACAGTTGAATGCCATGACGAGTATACTAGTCATGGAGCGCTAAGTAGCAGTGCTCCATGACTAGTATACATGTGATAGGTACAGTAGATTGTCACACTCTCCTTCTCTGATCGCTTCCCTGACAGGAATGGGGACGATCAGAGAAGGAGAAGCACACAGTCCCTCCCTAACCCCCCCTTACCTGCCCCGATGCGCTGTGATTGGTCCCTCTGTAGTATTGGACCAATCACAGCTATCATGGGCGGGTCAGGGCTCCAATACAGCTCCTTCCGGCTTCTCGGGTTGCCTAGCAACCCCAGAACGCCGGCTTCACTGAACCTTCAGCGCTTCGGTCCCTGCGCTGACAGTGAAAGCCGATCACGTACATGCACGTGGGGATGCGGTGAGGCACCACATTCCCCCACGTACACATGTTGCGTGAAGGGGTTAAATTTAAGCTAAAGAAACAGTTTTCGGATGGAGTACTGTATATGTCATGGATGTGTATTACATAAACACACTACAGAGACAGTACATGTGGACTGGCCCCTGATTATTTAAATTTACGCTAAAGAAACAGTTTTCGGATGGAGTACTGTATATGTCACTTATGTGTATTAAACGCACACTATAGACAATGTGACGCTGATTATTTGGATTTATGCAAAAAGACACAATCTGCGGTTGATGTACAGTATATGTCACCAATAGGTTTTAAAGAAAAATATCTTGCTGCTGTCAAACACACACACAGTAGTCCTTAAAAGGACTTTGAAAAGCTTTTGGTAGTAAAAACAGCAAATTTCTCTATCTGTACGATCTGTCCCTTCCTCAGCACGGATGTCCCTGAGACTGATCAATTTAGCGCAGGTAAAAATATATTTCTGCTCTAAAACACACACACACAGTAGTCCTTAAAAGGACTTTTGGGTCTTTGAAAAGCTTTCTTAAAATAATAACTGTGAATTTTGCTCCCTACACTGCCTTTCCCTTCCTACGCTCTGCTCTCCCTGACTATGACTGATCCAAGCACGTGTCATCGGGTGCTATATAGCATCCAATGACGTGTTCCGGACAGCCAATCACTGTAATGCCAGCAGCCAACATGGCTACTGGCATTACAGTGATGGCAGTAGTGATAGCAGCCACGAAACGTGCGGGAAGGAGGCTAGAGCACGGCGCTCGAGCACATGCGGTACTTGGAGAACCGCCATGTGCCGAGCCTAGCGATGCTCGAGCCGAACCGGTATTCGGCCGAGCATGCTCACTCATCACTAAAAATGACCTGTTCTCCAACAATATCAGGTCTCCTGTCAGTACGAATTGCATCCAAGAGGTTGATACAGTTGTGTTCAAAATAATATCAGTCAGACATCACTAACCTGATCAATCCCTATTTTTGGTAGAAATGATATTTCTACATGGCAAATAATTGACTAGCAGGTATAGTAGAGTAATAGAAATCCAACAGACCCAACAGTCATGACATGCTTGCTGCTGATTCTGCGTAATTGAATCGCTAATTGAAAGGGGCATGTTAAAAAATAAATAAATAGCAGTGTGGAGTTCAATTAGTGAGGTCATTCATTCTTTGTAAAACAGGTAGCAATTATTTCCCTAATTTAAGGAAGGAAGGAAGCAAATGTTATACATGCTGGTTACAGTGCATTTATCTCAGAAATTCTGAGGAAAATGGGTCGTTCCAGACATTGTTCAGAAGAACAGCGTACCTTGATTAAAAAGTTGATTGGAGAGGGGAAAACATAAAGAAGTGCAGAAAATTATAGGCTGCTCAGGTAAAAGTATCGCAAATGCTTTAAAATGGCAACTAAAACCTGAAAGACTTGGAAGAAAGCGAAAAACTACCATTCGAATGGATAGAAGAATAGCCAAATGGTAAGGACTTAACCAACAATCAGCTCCAGGAAGATCAAAGAAGGTCTAAATTTACCTGCGAGCACTGTTACAATTAGAAGACTCCTATGTGAAGACAAGCAATCTACAAGAAGCCCCCGCAAAGTCCCACTGTTGAAAAAAAGATATGTGCTGAAGAGGTTACAATTTGCCAAAGAGCACATTGACTGGCCTAAAGAGACAGTTTGTGGACTGATGAAAGTAACATTGTTCTTTTTGGGTCTAGTGGCCAGAGACAGTTTGTCAGACGACCCTCAAAAACTGAATTCAAGCCACATGGTGGCGCAAGCATCATGATATGGGGATGTTTCTCATACTATGGTGTTGGGCCTATTTATCGCATACCAGGGATCATGGATCAGTTTGAATACATCACAATACTTTAAGAGGTTATGCTGAAGAGGAAATGCCCTTGAAATGGGTGTTCCAAAAAGACAACGACCCCAGTAAACACCAGTAAACGTGCAACATCTTGGTTCCAGACCAACAAGATTGATGTTATGGAGTGGCCAGCCCAATCTCTGGATCTTGATCCAATAGAAAACTTGTGGGGTGACATCAAAAATGCATTTTCTTAGGCAAAACCAAGAAATAGAGAAGAACTGTGGAATGTAGTCCAATTATCCTGGGCTGGTGTAATGACCGACGTCACGCACAGGGAGGAAAACAGGGAAAGCCCTGCCCAAGGGAGAGGGAAAGGTGGTGACCCCTAACTCACCTTGCGGCTGGCACCTGACTGCCCTGACGTCCCTAGACGGGTTCTTCACCCGTGCGGCGATCACGTGCCTAAACCCTGGCTTTCCCTGAAATGAGCCCTAGATAGTGACGGGCCGGTGGGATCGCTAGTCCGCACCACAGCACTAAGAGGGAAACACCAGGGAGAGGACAGACAAATACAGACAAACACAAACACCCAGGTGGACGACAACAACTGTCCACAAAGGTCCAACAGGGATCCAGAGGGTAGCGTTCTGAATCAACAATCAGAGAACACAGCAACACAGCTCCAGTGGGTCAGAATAGATGTCCAGGCAGGAAGCTGGCAACCAGAGAAGTGTGAGAGAGGAATATAAGGAGGTTTGGGAGTGCTGGACAAGGAACAGCTGAGGAGAAGGAGCTACGGATCCCTGAGTGAGCCAAAAGGGTTTGCAAAGCAAACCCAGAAAGCTACTATAAGGAAAACAGCCCTATCTTAAATAGAGCGTGCAGCCAACCGCTGCGACTTCCTGACCCCGGGTATAATGGAGTCAGGCGTGGTTCTCGATACCCTCGTGACAGTACCCCCCTCTCTACGAGGGGCCTCCGGACACTCAGGACCAGGTCTCTCAGGATGAGAGGCATGAAAAGCCCGAACTAACCTGTCGGCGTTTACCTCAGACGCAGGAACCCACATTCTTTCCTCGGGACCGTAACCTCTCCAATGCACCAGATATTGAAGAGAGCGGCGGACCCGACGAGAATTAACAATTTTGGATATCTGAAATTCTAGATTACCATCCACGACAACAGGAGGGAGTGGCAGCGGTGATGGTTCTAGAGGTTAAACATATTTTTTGAGTAACGACTTATGAAAGACATTATGAATTTTAAAAGTCTGAGGTAACTCCAGGCGAAAAGCCACAGGGTTGATGATGGCTACAATTTTGTTAGGGCCAATAAACCTAGGACCCAGTTTCCAAGAGGGAACCTTCAATTTAATATTCCTAGTAGACAACCACACATAGTCATTCACTCCTAGGTCCGGACCTGGCGACCGTCTCTTATCAGCCATGCATTTGTATTTACCTCCCATATTTTTCAAGTTAGCTTGCACCTTCTGCCATACCGATGAAAGAGATGATGAAAAACGTTCCTCTTCGGGAACCCCAGAAGACCCCCCCTCTTTGAAAGTACAAAATTGGGGATGAAAACCATATGCACCAAGAAATGGTGACTTGCCAGTGGATTCCTGACGACGATTATTTATGGCAAACTCAGCTAACGGTAAATATGATGACCACAACTCTTGGTTTTCAGACACAAAACATCTTAGATATGTCTCAAGGTTTTGGTTGGTACGCTCAGTCTGTCCATTCGACTGAGGATGGAAAGCTGAGGAAAACGACAAGTGTACCCCCAAACGGGAACAAAAAGCTTTCCAAAATTTAGAAATAAACTGGGTACCCCGATCCGAAACAACATCGGAAGGGACCCCGTGAAGCTTCACGATTTCACTGATGAATACCTGAGCAAGAGTCTTAGCATTAGGTAGTGCGGGTAACGCAATGAAGTGTTCCATTTTGCTAAACCTGTCCACTACTACCAAAATAACTGTTTTACCCGCAGACAAAGGTAAGTCAGTGATAAAATCCATTGACAGATGTGTCCACTGTCTATTGGGAATGACAAGTGGTAATAGAGACCCTGCAGGACGTGTATGTGAAACTTTTGCGCGCGCACAGGTAGAACAAGAAGACACAAAATCCAATACATCCTGACGCAACCTTGGCCACCAAAAACGACGAGACAATAGCTCCAAGGTTGCTTTACTACCCGGGTGCCCAGCAAGTGCCGAATTATGATGTTCCTTTAATAATTCGAAACGTAGGTTCAACGGTACAAACAATTTCTCTGAGGGGCAAGAGACCGGGGCGTCCCCCTGGGCCTCTAACACCTTCCCCTCCAAAACAGAGTGTACCGCAGAGACAACCACTCCTCTTTGTAGAATGGGCACCGGATCACTCACATTACCCCCTCCAGGGAAACAACGAGATAGTGCATCAGCCTTGGTGTTCTTTGCCCCAGGACGATAGGTAATCACAAAGTTAAACCTGGTAAAAAATAGCGACCACCTAGCCTGTCTAGGGGTGAGACGCTTAGCTGATTCGAGGTACAGGAGATTTTTGTGGTCCGTAATCACAGTGACGGGGTGGACTGCCCCCTCTAAGAAGTGACGCCACTCCTCAAACGCAAGTTTAATAGCTAATAGTTCCCTATTGCCAATATCGTAGTTCTTTTCTGCTGCTGATAGTTTTTTAGAAAAGAAAGCACAAGGACGCCATTTGCCAGGAGACGGACCCTGAGACAGCACCGCCCCCACTTCCACCTCTGACGCATCGACTTCAACAATAAAAGGCTGAGAGACATCAGGTTGGACTAGTACAGGTGCTGAGGTAAACCTCTCTTTTAGAGAGGAAAAAGCAACTTTAGCGGCGTCAGACCATTTAGAAAAATCAGTCCCCTTCCTAGTCATGTCAGTAAGGGGTTTTACAATAAGTGAATAATTTTTAATGAATTTCCTATAGAAATTCGCGAAGCCCAAGAACCGTTGTAGTGCTTTGAGGTTCTCAGGAAGATCCCAATCCAAAATTGCCTGGACCTTCCTAGGATCCATACGGAAACCTGAAGCAGATAAAAAATAACCCAGGAATTGTATCTCCTGAACGGCGAAAACACATTTTTCAATCTTAGCATATAATTCATTCGTCCGTAGGACCTGCAGTACTTGTCTGACATGCACCTCATGTGTTTTCAGATCAGACGAATAAATTAAAATATCATCTAGGTATATTACCACAAACCTGCCGATTAGATGACTAAAAATGTCATTAACAAAATGTTGAAAGACGGCAGGAGTATTGGTCAGACCGAAAGACATAACTAGATTTTCATAATGCCCCTCAGGGGTGTTAAACGCTGTCTTCCACTCATCCCCCTCCTTAATACGAATCAGATTGTAGGCCCCCCTAAGATCAAGTTTGGAGAACCACCTAGCACCCGCAATCTGATTAAACAGGTCAGGAATGAGAGGAAGAGGGTATGGGTCTCGGATGGTTATCCGATTTAATTTGCGAAAATCTAAGCAAGGACGCAGGCCCCCATCTTTCTTTTTAACGAAGAAAAACCCTGCAGCCACGGGTGAAGAAGAGGGTCTGATGTGTCCCTTAGCCAAGCTCTCGGAGATATAATCTTTCATGGCTTGTCTCTCTGGACCCGAAAGATTATATAACCTGGTCTTGGGTAATTTTGCGCCGGGAATAAGGTTAACCGGGCAATCATAAGGACGATGAGGTGGTAACTTCTGACAACCCTTTTCAGAAAAAACATCCTCAAAATCCGAAATAAATGTAGGTAGGGTAGTTATGGAGGCGACTAAGCAATTGCTATTTAAGCAATTTTCTCTGCACTGCTCACTCCACTCCAATATCTCCCTGGCCTGCCAATCCACTACTGGATTGTGCGCTACCAACCAGGGAAGACCCAGCACTACCGGAGTGGGAAGCCCCTCCAGAACATAACCTGAAAGCATCTCGTTATGGTGGTCCCCTACCCGAAGGTGTAAATTATGAACAATGTGGGTGAGGTTTCTCTGAGACAGGGGAGCAGAATCAATAGCGAATATGGGAATGGGTCTCTGTAACGTACAGAGAGACAAACCCAAAGTGCGGGCAAAATGGGCATCTATCAAATTTACCCCTGCTCCACTGTCTAGAAAGAAAGAAATAGTCTCTGTCTTATCACCAAAAACAATAACCGCTGGCAACACAAATTGTGATGTACGTATGGAGGAAACGTATACCCCCCGGCTGACATCCTCCACACAGCCTGGGGTTAGTAGTTTTTCCGACGGTCTTTTGTTTCTGAGGAAAGAAGGACAGACATTAATGAAATGACCCCTCTCCCCACAAAAAAAACAAACCCCACGCCTACGGCGAGCCTCAGGAGGACGGACCTGACGAGTAGTTCCTCCTAGCTGCATAGGCTCGTCTAAGTCCGTACAGACTAACTGCTGCTTGGGAGGGGTTACCAATTTCTCTGGTTCTTTCAACCTGTCCCTAAGGCGTCTCTCTATACGGATAGAAAGGGACATAACCGCATCAAGGGAAAAGGGGGTCTCATATAATGCAAGCGCATCCTTAACCCTTTCGAATAACCCAGAGCAGAACTGACTCCTGAGAGCCGGATCGTTCCATTGGGTATCCGTAGCCCACCTACGGAATTCAGAGGAATACTCCTCTACCGGCCGCTCTCCTTGTAAGAGTCTCCGTAATCTTGATTCAGCCAGTGCTACACGGTCAGGGTCGTCATATATGAGACCCAAGGCCCCGAAAAACTCATCCACTGACCGAAGAGCCTGGGAATCAGTAGGTAAAGAGAACGCCCAGGACTGCGGGTCCCCCTGCAGCAGGGAAATAACAACCCCCACCCGCTGTTCTTCATTACCAGAGGAGTAAGGGCGCAGCTTAAAATATAATTTACAGGCCTCACGGAATGTCAAAAACTTGTCCCTTCCCCCAGAAAATCTGTCAGGGAGAGGAACCTTGGGTTCCGCAACAACCTGGTTACCAGTAGCAACCGCTGGGCTTGCGGTCAGTTGTAATTGCTGCTGTTGCTAGAGGACCGACGCCTTCAATCCTACCACCTCCAAAGACAGGCCATGAAATTGTTTGGACAAAGCAGCAATTTGATCCATACTGGATTCTAAGTAGGTAAAAAAAAAAAAATATTTTTTTACCTACACAAAATAAGGGCCAGAGATAATGTAATGACCGACGTCACGCACAGGGAGGAAAACAGGGAAAGCCCTGCCCAAGGGAGAGGGAAAGGTGGTGACCCCTAACTCACCTTGCGGCTGGCACCTGACTGCCCTGACGTCCCTAGACGGGTTCCTCACCCGTGCGGCGATCACGTGCCTAAACCCTGGCTTTCCCTGAAATGAGCCCTAGATAGTGAACGGGCCGGTGGGATTGCTAGTCCGCACCACTGCACTAAGAGGGAAACACCAGGGAGAGGACAGACAAATACAGACAAACACAAACACCCAGGTGGACGACAACAACTGTCCACAAAGGTCCAAGAGGGATCCGGAGGGTAGCGTTCTGAATCAACAATCAGAGAACGCAGCAACACAGCTCCAGTGGGTCAGAATAGATGTCCAGGCAGGAAGCTCTATCTCTGGCAACCAGAGAAGTGTGAGAGAGGAATATAAGGAGGTTTGGGAGTGCTGGACAAGGAACAGCTGAGGAGAAGGAGCTACGGATCCCTGAGTGAGCCAAAAGGGTTTGCAAAGCAAACCCAGAAAGCTACCATAAGGAAAACAGCCCTATCTTAAATAGAGCGTGCAGCCAACCGCTGCGACTTCCTGACCCCGGGTATAACGGAGTCAGGCGTGGTTCTCGATACCCTCGTGACAGCTGGAATACCTGTTCACAGGTGTCATAAGTTGGTTGACTCCATGCAACACGGATGTACAGCAGTTCTCAGAAACAGTGGTTATACAACTAAACATTAGTTAAGTGATTCAAATGACAGCAAAATCTTCAAACATTTTTCAGTTTTTATAGTGAATGCTTGAGTTTGTAAAGAAGAATACAAACACTGCTATTTTTTTGAACAGTCTAATATTCACTTTTCTTCAATTTTTTTAGAGGAACAACACAAATTTGATATATTTTTCTTCATGTTTTGATTTGGAATAGAATGTGTAGTGTTCCCAATGCTGTTGTGTGTATGGAAATAAAAGCTATTAGAATGATTTTGAGCTTTTTTTAAACACACTGCTATTATTTTGAACACAACTGTATATTCTGTTGCATGCAGTTGTGCCTGATGTGTTGCAATATAATTTAGCCTTTCGGATTCAACCTTGGCATAAACGTCAACCAACAGTTGGTGAGTGAAGTCACCAAAGGCCAGTAGCCAGTTCGTAATAACAGAATCACTGCTGTGATTCATAATCATGAAGGCATAAAAATTCATGCAGAATACAGTCTTATCCTGTGATGGTGACGATTTATTATCTGAGAAATGTAAAAGTGATAGCCATCCTGCCCATTCCAGAAAACCAATGGATACTCTAGGGCATTACAGGACCTGTGAAATTCATTTATCCTTTGTAACACATTGTCTCTCTTGTATAGGATGATATCCCACCTATCAGAATTGTCCATAATCATGATTATGGCAACTTCGTTGATAGTAGGTGCATTACATGTTCCAGGATGTTGGCCTTGCAGTGCTTCAGTAGCTTGAATAGCCAATTTGTATGCGGGTGATGGCATTATTTCAATAGCAGCCTTAAACAATTGTACATATGGTTTGTGCTGGTGCAACATATTTTGCAACATACGGACTATATGTGGCTTAGTGAGGGGATTGTTTCTGTGACGGGTATTTACTTCTGCAGAGCTGTCACCCATGAAAAAAACTTCTAAATTGTCTTCCTTAAATAGTGACAAAAGAGATCCAATTGTGTGATAGACTTGCCCTTGGATCTTGAAGGTGGGCATGTATCACTTCTCCAGCACACGTCTTCCACATCCAAATGAGGTAATCTGAAAGGCATTGTTGTATACCCTCATATGTTTGAGAAACTCGGCAGAGTGAGGGGAGGAACCATTAAGCAAAGTTCTAAGCTCTTCTGGTGGATTAGGTAAAATCGAGTATTTTGACCTTTCCTCCAGAGCAGCACATTCCTGTGTTTGCATTGTTTATTTATTTGGCCAATCTGAAGCAACCCAGCATGATCATTTTGGGATTAGTGATGTCGCGAACATAAAATTTTCCGTTCGCGAACGGCGAACGCGAGTTTCCGCAAATGTTCGCGAACGGGCGAACCGCAATAGACTTCAATAGGAAGGCGAATTTGAAAACCCACAGGGACTCTTTGTGGCCACAATAGTGATGGAAAAGTTGTTTCAAGGGGACTAACACCTGGACTGTGGCATGCCGGAGGACAAAACACCCATGGAAAATTACGTAGTTGACGCAGAGTGTGGTAAGTTGAAATCGCAATGCAATTTATAGAACTTGAATTAATCGCATTGCGATTTCAACTTAGAGCTTCTGCCGACTTCCATGCTCATGGAGCGTCCCCATCACCGTGGGAACGGCTCCATGCTAGAATGTACTGTCGGATTTGAGAAAGTTGAAATCGCAATGCGATTAATACAAGTTCTATAAATCACATTGCGATTTTAACTTAGAGCTTCTGCCGACTTCCGTGCTCATGGAGCGTCCCCATCACCATGGGAATGGCTCCATGCTAGAATGTACTGTCGGATTTAAGAAAGTTGTAATCGCAATGCGATTAATGCAGGTTACATTAATTGCATTGCGAATTCAACTTAGAGCTGCTGGGTTCCTAATGGTTGTATTGCTAGAATATAACGAAGATTGAGAATATAGTGCTATATTAGTTATATTCGTCAATTCTAGCAATACAACTATTAGGAACTTAGCTTGCATTCGCTAGCTTGAATTCGCCATGCGATTAATATAACCTGCATTATTCTCATTGCGATTACAACTTAGATCTGAGTTCCTAATGGTTGTATTGCTAGAATTGACAACGAATATAGCACTATATTCTCAATCTTCGTTATATTCTATCAATATAACCATTAGGAACCCAGCTCTAAGTTGTAATCGCAATGCGATTAATATAACCTGTATTAATCGCATTGTGATTACAACTTTGTGACACTGCAGCTTCAGAATGAATCTAAGATGGATGCTGTCCTTGCTTTTTGATAGGCGGTGGGAGGGTCTGGGAGGGAGGGTATGCTGATTGGCTGGAATGTATATGCTGACTGTGAGGTACAGGGTCAAAGTTTGCTGAATGATGACGTATAGGAGGCGGACCGAACAACGCATATGTTCGCCCTCAGCGGCGAACCCGAACAAGCTCAGCGAATAGATCGGGACATCTCTAATTGGGATTGGGAATTATAATGGAAAGCAGCATATCAGCTCAGGCAGTAGCTTGTCAATTAGAATATCGCATCTGGTCATCCTAAAGACGGGCTTGGGTCTGTTGGGGTGTTTCAGCATCTCATTGCAGATTATGACATAGCTTTTCATCCTGGAGATGGACTTGGGTCTGCTGGAGAGATTCAGCAGCTCGTTGTAGACTATGATGTATCTTGTTATCCTGGACACTGCCTTGGGTCTGCTGGGGAGTTTCAGCAGCTTGCTGTTGTCTGTGACATACCTTGACAGATTGGAGATGGACATGGGTCTGCTGGGGAGGTTCATCAGCTCGCTATTCTCTGACATACCTTGTTAAATTAGAGACAGGCTTGGGTCTGCTCAGGAGTTTCAGCAGCTCGCTGTTATCTGTGACATGCCTTGTCAGATTGGAGATGGTCTTGGGTCTGCTCAGGAGTTTCAGCAGCTCACTGTTATCTGTGACATGCCTTGTCAGATTGGAGATGGTCTTAGGTTTGCTCAGGAGTTTCAGCAGCTCGCTGTTATCTATGACATGCCTTGTCAGATTGGAGATGGTCATCGGTCTGCTGGGGAGTTTCAGCAGCTTGCTGTTGTCTGTGACATACCTTGTCAAATTGGAGACAGGCTTGGGTCTGCTCAGGAGTTTCAGCAGCTCACTGTTATCTGTGACATGCCTTGTCAGATTGGAGATGGTCTTGAGTCTGCTCAGGAGTTTCAGCAGCTCGCTGTTTTCTGTGACATGCCTTGTCAGATTGGAGACGGTCTTGGGTCTGCTCGGGAGTTTCAGCAGCTCGCTGTTGTCTGTGACATGCCTTGTCAGATTGGAAACAAACTTGGGTCTGCTCGGGAGTTTCAGCACCTTGCTGCTGTCTGTGACATGCCTTGTCAGATTGGAGATGGGCTTGGGTCTGCTGAGAGTTTCATTAGCTCGAGACACAGCCATGCGTTTTGCTGGTGGAGTCTTGCATCCAACTGCAGTTTTCCTTTTTGGAGGCATGAGTAGTTAAAAAATGTTTCAATTTATAAGAATGCTGACATCCAGTATGGCAGTCCAGGATAGGTACAGTCTATTTATGGCTGTGTTGTTATGGAAACCTGATAAATTTAATGTGAACTTATATTGGCTGATACATATTATATGACTAAATATTTAAGGACCTGCAAACTCCTATTGACTAATACAGTACCACCTATTGACTAATAAAGGTCATAAATAGCTTGGTTGCTAGGTAAAACTGGTGTAAAACTGTATGTATGTCGAAACTGAGGAATCTATGAGTTTCCTTGTGATCATGTGCGATCAGTTATTATGGAATCCTTAAGTAAAACTGTGTATGTGGAGACTAAGGGCCTGTCAGTTTCTATTGGCTGATAAGGGACATGTGACCATGTGTATGACAGTTGGGATATGAAGAGAAAGACGTGCAGGCTTGTATTGGCTAATGCAGGTCATATTTTGGGAATATCTGAGGAACTGTACGTCGTAGAGAGCTGAAAGCTTCCCGGACACCTAATGTACCTGTGTGCCAAATTTGGGGAAGATCGGTCAATTTGTTTGGTCACAGATAAAGAACAGACAGACGGATGTCGGGACAGACAGACAGAAGCTCATTTTTATAATATAAGATATATATATATATATATATATATATATACAGTACAGACCAAAAGTTTGGACACACCTTCTCATTCAAAGAGTTTTCTTTATTTTCATGACTATGAAAATTGTAGATTCACACTGAAGGCATCAAAACTATGAATTAACACATGTGGAATTATATACATAACAAAAAAGTGTAAAACAACTGAAAATATGTAATATTCTAGGTTCTTCAAAGTAGCCACCTTTTGCTTTGATTACTGCTTTGCACACTCTTGGCATTCTCTTGTTGAGGTTCAAGAGGTAGTCACCTGAAATGGTTTTCACTTCACAGGTGTGACCTGTCAGGTTTAATAAGTGGGATTTCTTGCCTTATAAATGGGGTTGGGACCATCAGTTGCCTTGTGAAGAAGTCAGGTGGATACACAGCTGATAGTCCTACTGAATAGACTGTTAGAATTTGTATTATGGCAAGAAAAAAGCAGCTAAGTGAAGAAAAACGAGTGGCCATGATTACTTTAAGAAATGAAGGTCAGTCAGTCTGAAAAATTGGGAAAACTTTGAAAGTGTCCCCAAGTGCAGTCACAAAAACCATCAAGCGCTACAAAGAAACTGGCTCACATGCGGACCGCCCCAGGAAAGGAAGACCAAGAGTCACCTCTGCTGCGGAGGATAAGTTCATCCAAGTCACCAGCCTCAGAAATCGCAGGTTAACAGCAGCTCAGATTAGAGACCAGGTCAATGCCACACAGAGTTCTAGCAGCAGACACATCTCTAGAACAACTGTTAAGAGGAGACTGTGTGAATAAGGCCTTCATGGTAGAATATCTGCTAGGAAACCACTGCTAAGAACAGGCAACAAGCATAAGAGACTTGTTTGGGCTAAAGAACACAAGGAATGGACATTAGACCAGTGGAAATCTGTGCTTTGGTCTGATGAGTCAAAATTTGAGATCTTTGTTTCCAACCACCGTGTCTTTGTGCGACGCAGAAAAGGTGAACGGATGGACTCTACATGCCTGGTTCCCACCGTGAAGCATGGAGGAGGAGGTGTGATGGTGTGGGGGTGCTTTGCTGGTGACACTGTTGGGGATTTATTCAAAATTGAAGGCATACTGAACCAGCATGGCTACCACAGCATCTTGCAGCGGCATGCTATTCCATCCGGTTTGCGTTTAGTTGGACCATCATTTATTTTTCAACAGGACAATGACCCCAAACACACCTCCAGGCTGTGTCAAGGCTATTTGACCATGAAGGAGAGTGATGGGGTGCTGCGCCAGATGACCTGGCCTCCACAGTCACCGGACCTGAACCCAATCGAGATGGTTTGGGGTGAGCTGGACCGCAGAGTGAAGGCAAAAGGGCCAACAAGTGCTAAGCATCTCTGTGAACTCCTTCAAGACTGTTGGAAGACCATTACAGGTGACTACCTCTTGAAGGTCATCAAGAGAATGCCAAGAGTGTGCAAAGCAGTAATCAAAGCAAAAGGTGGCTACTTTGAAGAACCTAGAATATGACATATTTTCAGCTGTTTCACACTTTTTTGTTATGTATATAATTCCCCATGTGTTAATTCATAGTTTTGATGCCTTCAGTGTGAATCTACAATTTTATAGTCATGAAAATAAAGAAAACTCTTTGAATGAGAAGGTGTGTCCAAACTTTAGGCACCTGGCTGCTATGGCACTTGCCCCACTTGCAAGCGGGTTCCATCTTTAAAGTCCTGACCAGCTACATTCATGTACAGCACTGGTCGGTAAGGGTTTAATCAAGCTGCTAAATGGCAGTCTTTTTGTTGACCATTTAAAAATGCTGCTCAGGGGGGCGGAGCTTGGAACCCATGCAGAGAGGAAGCAGCTAGACACAGCTCCTGGCGTATATCTGCTAAAGCTACTAATTGAAGCAACCCACAATTGTCAGATAAGCGTGGGGACCCCAAGAAGTTGTCCTGGAGGCTAGAACTTCGCCCTGAAGGAATTATACTCCGGAGAACAAACGGATAAAAGAACCTACCTGAACTTCAAAGGCAAAGCCGCGGCGCTAGGAGGAAGAAGCGCGAAAGAACGCATCACAAAAGGGGCGGAGCCAGCATTAGGAAGAGAAAGGAGCGACATCTTGGGCTAATCGCCAAAGAGACTGCCACAACTCACCGAGCAGTAAGTGAGAAGCGCATCGAAGGTGCGACAGACGGGAGCACAGCGGTCACGGCAGTCACGGGGTGCGGCAGACAACAGCACAGCGGTCGCGCTCCTTACATGTAGCAGAGAGGGAGGACGCACAGAGCACTGAAGCTGCAGAGGAGGAGCCCTGGTCTTGGATCATAGCTCGGCAGCAGTGTGACATATAATAGGGAAAGTTTACCCAAAAGCTTGGTCTGAAATACACAGACACAGTTCTGAAGAGGGCAGCACCAAGCACAGTATCGCATTTATTAACCCCTCAAGTCCCAGCGCCAAGCTGCACAACAACCAAAACAAGTAACCTGGTAGGACTGTGGGGTATTTTAAAAGCAGGGCATACTACTATACAAGCTACGCCACAATTACTACCTCTTGCAAAAAGAGTCACTGCAAAAGGTATTTCTTCAGTTGCAAGAGAATTATTAACTTGCTACAGTACAAAGGACAGAAAGTATTCCTGATATAACTACTCAATATAGTCCCCCCTCTACTGAGTGAGATGCAACAGAAGCATAACCACCCTTATCGTACCAGAGGGATAAATAATCCTGAAGTTTGGCAAACCTCATCAAAAAAAACCTATCATTCAAAAGATTATCTTGAAGAAGATTTCCCAGACTTATATGCCATGCAAAGCTCGCAAAAAAACAAGGTTAAAGGCCCCAAAACTAAGAACCTCAAAATCAACAACAAAATTGTGGGAAATGAAGAACAAGAAGATAACACGGAAAATGAAAATTTTTCAGACAATTCCTCAGACAATGCGAGCCCTCAAAAACAGAGAGCAAGGAAAAAATCTTTCAGTGGATCTTTAAATGAAGAAACTCAGACACCTCAAACAGATCAGTCAAAAACCACACCTGAACCTAATCAGGGAATAGACCTAAACTCCATCATCGCCACTGACAAAGCAGCTTCTGAATCCTTTATAAAAGAGACAATATTACTACTACACAAATCCTTTACAAAGGAAATAAGCAACGTTTTCTTGTCAACTAACTCAAAGTTGGAAAAGATGGATTCCAGAGTAACTCACATAGAGAACAAAATAGACCAGATCTGTAAGTCGCATAACGAGATCGCTGACACCATTAACTGCAACTCAGATGAAATTGAAAGGCTACAACCTAAAATAGCTGATTTAGAAGACAGAAATAGAAGAAATAACCTAAAATTCAGAGGCATCCCAGAATCCGTCTTGCCCTCGGAACTAACACAATACCTACAAAAATTAATGGGCACGGTTCTACCAGATTGCTCCTCTCAGGATTTTGAAATAGACAGAGCCCATCGTCTACCCAAACCAAAAGGACTAGACCCTTCAATCCCAAGGGATACCATTGCTAGAATACACTTTTATAATATCAAAGAAAAGTTCAATCAAGAATTCAGAAAGTGCAAACAACTCCCAGAAGAATTCAAAAATATACAAGTCTATACAGACCTATCACAGTATACAATCCAACAGAGGAAAAAATACCAAACAGTAACTAACACCCTTCGCAACCACAATATACCCTACAGATGGGGTTTCCCTGTGAACTATTGATACCGGATGGAGGAACAACAAGGATAATTACGTCCACAGAACAAGGCCTGGAACTACTGAATAAATGGGACATTTCACCAGAAATAGAAGACCGTCCACCTGAAAGGCCATCAAAAAGAGAAAGACCGCGCTGAAGATGAAGAGATGAAGCTGAGCTGACAAAACCACTTAGTATCTTTTTACAACAGCTTAAAACATGTTGACAATCTTTACTTTACAGTATTGCAGTATATGCCAGAGTATATGTTTCACCAAGACTCCAAGTGTTCTTACTTTTTTTTCCCCCTGTCTTTCCTACAATTGACCCCCCAATTGTGTAGCAAAGGCTACTCTTCTACAACCTCTATAATCTCATCTTTTATTTGTTCTTTTATTTTTCTTTATTTCTTTACTTATTCTTATTTTATTTTATTTCCTTCTCTATTACTATAGTGGGCCCTGGTGGGGTTGCCCTCTTTTATCTGGGTTGCCACACCGGCGCTCACGCATCTTATAACTTTTACTTACCACTCCCTCTTCACTCCTGTCGAACTAAATATTTTATACTCTTGTTAATTATCAGTTTGCTTACCACTTAGATTGGGCTTGATCGGCTCTTGTCGTACATTGTGCTCTTATTTAAATTGCAACTTATTTATATATACAGGTACAAAACACCCACACACAGATCATCCAGAAAAAAGGACATCATCAAGATTCGACTTCATCTCATCTTAAACCTTGAAAAATTCTTAAGCGTTCACGGAAGTAAGAAAAAATACAAACGTAAGTGACTTCCTCCGGACGCACTCTACACCCCCACTCAACATATCCACTAAGATTATTCTGCCCTTTTGCTTTTACTAGATTCAGGAAAGCAAAATGACACTTACATTGCTTAGCTACAATGTAAGAGGCCTAAATAGCCCTCAAAAGAGATCATTCCTGAAACACGACTTACAGAAGCTTAAACCAGACTTAGTTTTCATTCAAGAAACACATTATAAGGAAGGAGATAACCCACAAATAAAAATCAAAGGCTATACGAAAACTTTCTATGCTAATGCGGCAACCAAAAGAGCAGGTGTAGCTATCCTTATCAAGGATATAAAAAAATAGACAGACTAACTAAAGGTATTCTCTTGCTGGGAGGAGATTTCAATGCAATACAGGACCCACTCTTGGATACAAACAGCGAGAAAAATAAAAACAGAGTTTTCTTAGACAAGTGGTTAAAAGACAAGGAATTCTACGACATATGGAGATGTTTAAATGCCTCTGAAAAAGACTACACACACTACTCACAATGTCATAACTCATACGCTAGAATTGATATGTTCTTAGCTAAAGCTGATACATTTCATCATATCATATCGAGCACTATAAAGAATATAACTTGGTCAGATCACGCACCAATATTACTAAAAATTAAAAACTCTGCACCATCCCCCACTTCCTTCTCATGGAAAAACAACATATTCATACTCAACAATGAAGAATCAAACCAAGTAATAAGGAAACACTTAAAAGAATTCTTCGAATTCAATTCCTCCTCACATTCTGACCCCACTATGATTTGGAGAGCGCACAAAGCCTTTTCAAGAGGGATAATAATTCAACAGACGGCCAGATTTAATAAATCTCATAAAAGAGAACTTACAAATACATTAAAAGACTTGGAATTTCTTGAGGGTAAACACAAATCAGACAACTCTTTCTCCACATTAGATGCCCTAACTAAGACTAGGTTGAAACTTCACAACATTTTACTTAAAAACCATCTAAAAACAACGAAAAGAATAGAAGCACATTACTATAGGGACTTTAATAAACCAACAAAACTAATGGCCAGACAATCCAAAAACATCAGAACTCAGTTCAGAATACAATACTTAATAGACGAAATTACAAAAGAAAAAATAACAAATCCAATAGAAATAGCTAACTCAATAGCCAAATATTATGAAAAACTTTACAACCTAAAAAGAGATATAAATACTCACCAACCGACCAAAGAACAAATCTCTGAATACCTAAAAGAATGCAAACTTCCAAATATTAACCCAGACATTAAAAAGTCGCTTGAATCTCCTATCACTGAAAAAGAGACAGAGTTAGCAATCAGATCTTTAAAACAAGAGAAAACGCCGGGCCCAGACGGTTTCTCATCTGAATATTATAAAATCTTTAATGACATTTTGATCCCTCACATGACTAAAACTTTTAATAAAGCAATGGAACAAGGAGAATTCCCTCAAGAAATGTTATCAGCCAACATAATCACACTCCCTAAACAAGGTAAGGACCCCACTAGCCCAGGAAACTTTCGCCCGATTTCATTGATAAACGCGGACGTTAAAATTTACGCAAAAATTCTAGCACACAGGCTGAAAGATCTAATACCATCCCTGATCGACTTAGAACAAGTAGGCTTCACCAAAAATAGACAGCCTTATGATGGTACTAGAAAGATCATTGATCTAGCTTTCTGGGCAAAAACCAGGAAAACGCCTTCTCTGCTACTTTCCCTGGACGCAGAGAAGGCGTTTGATAGAATCCAATGGGACTATGCCAAACTGGTCCTATCTCAATACGACTTCCCGGATTCATTGATTAAAGCGATATTCGCATTATACAAAAACCCGTCTGCAAGAGTCCAATGTAATGGAATACACTCAGACACTTTCTTTATCAATAACGGAACCAGACAAGGGTGCCCACTTTCCCCAACTATATTCATCCTTGCAATTGAACCTTTGATAGCACACATAAGAATGAATCCGAATATAAAAGGCATTAAAATAACTGACAAGTCATATAAAACTACATTATTCGCAGATGATATGATACTAACACTGACTGACCCACTCAGGTCCATTAGAGAAACCCAGATAGAATTAAATAGATTTGGAAAAATCTCCTACCATAAAGTAAATCAAAACAAATCTCATATATTGGGGATTCACATTAATGAAGATACCAGAACCAAGATTATGAAAGAATTCAACTATATATGGAATCACAAAACAATAACCTTTTTAGGATCAGAAATAGCACCTGATAGAAACCTCTTATTAACCACTTCAGCCCCGCTAGCTGAAACCCCCTTCATGACCAGAGCACTTTTTACACTTCGGCACTACACTACTTTCACCGTTTATCGCTCGGTCATGCAACTTACCACCCAAATGAATTTTACCTCCTTTTCTTCTCACTAATAGAGATTTCATTGGGTGGTATTTTATTGCTGCTGACATTTTTACTTTTTTTGTTATTAATCGAAATGTAACGATTTTTTTGCAAAAAAATGACATTTTTCACTTTCAGCTGTAAAATTTTGCAAAAAAAATGACATCCATATATAAATTTTTCGCTAACTTTATAGTTCTACATGTCTTTGATAATAAAAAAATGTTTGGGCAAAAAAAAAATGGTTTGGGTAAAAGTTATAGCGTTTACAAACTATGGTACAAAAATGTGAATTTCCGCTTTTTGAAGCAGCTCTGACTTTCTGAGCACCTGTCATGTTTCCTGAGGTTCTACAATGCCCAGACAGTAGAAAAACCCCACAAATGACCCCATTTCGGAAAGTAGACACCCTAAGGTATTCACTGATGGGCATAGTGAGTTCATAGAACTTTTTATTTTTTGTCACAAGTTAGCGGAAAATGATGATGATTTTTTATTTTTATTTTTTTCTTACAAAGTCTCATATTCCACTAACTTGCGACAAAAAATAAAAAATTCTAGGAACTCGCCATGCCCCTCACGGAATACCTTGGGGTGTCTTCTTTCCAAAATGGGGTCACTTGTGGCGTAGTTATACTGCCCTGGCAATTTAGGGGCCCAAATGTGTAAGAAGTACCTTGCAATCAAAATCTGTAAAAAATGGCCTGTGAAATCCGAAAGGTGCACTTTGGAATATGTGCCCCTTTGCCCACCTTGGCTGAAAAAAAGTGTCACACATCTGGTATCGCCGTACTCAGGAGAAGTTGGGGAATGTGTTTTGGGGTGCCATTTTACATATAACCATGCTGGGTGAGAGAAATATCTCGGCAAAAGATAACTTTTCCCATTTTTTTATACAAAGTTGGCATTTGACCAAGATATTTTTCTCACCCAGCATGGGTATATGTAAAATGACACCCCAAAACACATTCCCCAACTTCTCCTGAGTACGGCGATACCAGATGTGTGGCACTTTTTTGCAGCCAAGGTGGGCAAAGGGGCACATATTCCAAAGTGCACCTTTCGGATTTCACCGGTCATTTTTTACACATTTTGATTGCAAAGTTCTTCTCACACATTTGGGCCCCTAAATTGCCAGGGCAGTATAACTACCCCACAAGTGACCCCATTTTGGAAAGAAGACACCCCAAGGTATTCCGTGAGGGGCATGGCGAGTTCCTAGAATTTTTTATTTTTTGTCGCAAGTTAGTGGAATATGAGACTTTGTAAGGAAAAAAGAAAAAAAAAGAAAAATCATCATTTTCCGCTAACTTGTGACAAAAAATAAAAAGTTCTAGGAACTCGCCGTGCCCCTCACGGAATACCTTGGGGTGTCTTCTTTCCAAAATGGGGTCACTTGTGGCGTAGTTATACTGCCCTGGCAATTTAGGGGCCCAAATGTGTAAGAAGTACCTTGCAATCAAAATCTGTAAAAAATGGCCTGTGAAATCCGAAAGGTGCACTTTGGAATATGTGCCCCTTTGCCCACCTTGGCTGAAAAAAAGTGTCACACATCTGGTATCGCCGTACTCAGGAGAAGTTGGGGAATGTGTTTTGGGGTGCCATTTTACATATAACCATGCTGGGTGAGAGAAATATCTCGGCAAAAGATAACTTTTCCCATTTTTTTATACAAAGTTGGCATTTGACCAAGATATTTTTCTCACCCAGCATGGGTATATGTAAAATGACACCCCAAAACACATTCCCCAACTTCTCCTGAGTACGGCGATACCAGATGTGTGACACTTTTTTTCAGCCAAGGTGGGCAAAGGGGCACATATTCCAAAGTGCACCTTTCGGATTTCACAGGCCATTTTTTACAGATTTTGATTGCAAGGTACTTCTTACACATTTGGGCCCCTAAATTGCCAGGGCAGTATAACTACGCCACAAGTGACCCCATTTTGGAAAGAAGACACCCCAAGGTATTCCGTGAGGGGCACGGCGAGTTCCTAGAACTTTTTATTTTTTGTCACAAGTTAGCGGAAAATGATGATTTTTCTTTTTTTTTCTTTTTTCCTTACAAAGTCTCATATTCCACTAACTTGCGACAAAAAATAAAAAATTCTAGGAACTCGCCATGCCCCTCACGGAATACCTTGGGGTGTCTTCTTTCCAAAATGGGGTCACTTGTGGCGTAGTTATACTGCCCTGGCAATTTAGGGGCCCAAATGTGTAAGAAGTACCTTGCAATCAAAATCTGTAAAAAATGGCCTGTGAAATCCGAAAGGTGCACTTTGGAATATGTGCCCCTTTGCCCACCTTGGCTGAAAAAAAGTGTCACACATCTGGTATCGCCGTACTCAGGAGAAGTTGGGGAATGTGTTTTGGGGTGCCATTTTACATATAACCATGCTGGGTGAGAGAAATATCTCGGCAAAAGATAACTTTTCCCATTTTTTTATACAAAGTTGGCATTTGACCAAGATATTTTTCTCACCCAGCATGGGTATATGTAAAATGACACCCCAAAACACATTCCCCAACTTCTCCTGAGTACGGCGATACCACATGTGTGACACTTTTTTGCAGCCTAGATGCGCAAAGGGGCCCAAATTCCTTTTAGGAGGGCATTTTTAGACATTTGGATCCCAGACTTCTTCTCACACTTTCGGGCCCCTAAAAAGCCAGGGCAGTATAAATACCCCACATGTGACCCCACTTTGGAAAGAAGACACCCCAAGGTATTCAATGAGGGGCCTGGCGAGTTCCTAGAAATTTTTTTTTTTTTGCATAAGTTAGCGGATATTGATTTTTTTTGTTTTTTTCTCACAAAGTCTCACTTTCCGCTAACTTAGGACAAAAATTTCAATCTTTCATGGACTCAATATGCCCCTCACGGAATACCTTGGGGTGTCTTCTTTCCGAAATGGGGTCACATGTGGGGTATTTATACTGCCCTGGCTTTTTAGGGGCCCTAAAGCGTGAGAAGAAGTCTGGAATATAAATGTCTAAAAATGTTTACGCATTTGGATTCCGTGAGGGGTATGGTGAGTTCATGTGAGATTTTATTTTTTGACACAAGTTAGTGGAATATGAGACTTAGTAAGAAAAAACAAAAACAAAAACAAACAAAAAATTTCCGCTAACTTGGGCCAAAAAAATGTCTGAATGGAGCCTTACAGGGGGGGTGATCAATGACAGGGGGGTGATCAATGACAGGGGGGTGATCACCCATATAGACTCCCTGATCACCCCCCTGTCATTGATCACCCCCCTGGTAAGGCTCCATTCAGACGTCCGAATAATTTTTACGGATCCATGGATCGGATCCGCAAAACACATGCGGACGTCTGAATGGAGCCTTACAGGGGGGTGATCAATGACAGGGGGGTGATCAATGACAGGGGGATGATCACCCATATAGACTCCCTGATCACCCCCCTGTCACTGATCACCCCCCCTGTAAGGCTCCATTCAGACGTCCGCATGATTTTTACGGATCCATGGATACATGGATCGGATCCACAAAACACATGCGGACGTCTGAATGGAGCCTTACAGGGGGGTGATCAATGACAGGGGGTGATCAGGGTGATCACCCCCCTATCACTGATCACCCCCCCTGTAAGGCTCCATTCAGATGTCCGCATGATTTTTACGGATCCATGGATACATGGATCGGATCCACAAAACACATGCGGACGTCTGAATGGAGCCTTACAGGGGGGTTATCAATGACAGGGGGTGATCAGGGTGATCACCCCCCTATCACTGATCACCCCCCCTGTAAGGCTCCATTCAGATGTCCGCATGATTTTGACGGATCCATGGATACATGGATCGGATCCACAAAACACATGCGGACGTCTGAATGGAGCCTTACAGGGGGGTGATCAATGACAGGGGGTGATCAGGGTGATCACCCCCCTATCACTGATCACCCCCCCTGTAAGGCTCCATTCAGATGTCCGCATGATTTTTACGGATCCATGGATACATGGATCGGATCCACAAAACACATGCGGACGTCTGAATGGAGCCTTACAGGGGGGTGATCAATGACAGGGGGTGATCAGGGTGATCACCCCCCTATCACTGATCACCCCCCCTGTAAGGCTCCATTCAGATGTCCGCATGATTTTTACGGATCCATGGATACATGGATCGGATCCACAAAACACATGCGGACGTCTGAATGGAGCCTTACAGGGGGATGATCAATGACAGGGGATGATCAGGGTGATCAACCCCCTGTCACTGATCACCCCCCCTGTAAGGCTCCATTCAGATGTCCGCATGATTTTTACGGATCCATGGATACATGGATCGGATCCACAAAACACATGCGGACGTCTGAATGGAGCCTTACAGGGGGGTGATCAATGACAGGGGGTGATCAGGGTGATCACCCCCCTATCACTGATCACCCCCCCTGTAAGGCTCCATTCAGATGTCCGCATGATTTTTACGGATCCATGGATCCATGGATCGGATCCACAAAACACATGCGGACGTCTGAATGGAGCCTTACAGGGGGGTGATCAATGACAGGGGGGTGATCAGGGAGTGTATATGGGTGATCACCCGCCTGTCATTGATCACCCCCCTGTAAGGCTCCATTCAGACGTCCGCATGTGTTTTGCGGATCCGATCCCTGTATCCATGGATCCGTAAAAATCATGCGGACGTCTGAATGGAGCCTTACAGGGGGGTGATCAATGACAGGGGGGTGATCAATGACAGGGGGTGATCAGGGAGTGTATATGGGTGATCACCCGCCTGTCATTAATCACCCCCCTGTAAGGCTCCATTCAGACGTCCGTATGCGTTTTGCGGATCCGATCCATGTATCCGTGGATCCGTAAAAATCATACGGACGTCTGAACGGAGCCTGACAGGGGGGTGATCAATGACAGGGGGGTGATCAATGACAGGGGGGTGATCAGGGAGTTTATATGGGGTGATCATGGGTGATCAGGGGTTCATAAAGGGTTAATAAGTGACGGGGGGGGTGTAGTGTAGTGTAGTGTTTGGTGCGACTTTACTGACCTACCTGTGTCCTCTGGTGGTCGATCCTAACAAAAGGGACCACCAGAGGACCAGGTAGGAGGTATATTAGACGCTGTTATGAAAACAGCGTCTAATATACCTGTTAGGGGTTAAAAAATTCGGATCTCCAGCCTGCCAGCGAGCGATTGCCGCTGGCAGGCTGGAGATCCACTCGCTTACCTTCCGTTCCTGTGAGCGCGCGCGCCTGTGTGCGCGCGTTCACAGGAAATCTCGCGTCTCGCGAGATGACGCGTATATGCGTCCAGGAGGAGTAAAGCAACCACCTCCCGGACGCATATCTGCGTTAGGCGGTCGGGAGGTGGTTAAAGGAAAATTTCCATGCCTTGCTTAAAAATCTCAAGAGAGATATGGATACGTTAACGTTAAGAGAATGGAGTTGGTTTGGAAGACTAACCCTTTATAAAATGCTCATCCTGCCTAAAATACTCTACAAATTCAGAACAATACCCGTTTCTATACCAAAATACATACTAAGAAATTTCCAAACACAAGCTAACAACTTTATATGGAACAAACGGAAACCTAGAATCCCAATGCAAATTATTACAAAAAAGATACAATTTGGCGGAATTTCCCTTCCTAACATAGAAGCTTATCACAATACCAATATGTTGCAACAATCAATGGACTGGATAAGACATATAAAGGAACCAAAAATTTGGGTGGAAATAGAGTCTGAGGCAACTCAGATTAAAAATTGGACACACCTCATACTAAACTCCAACAAAGTCCCTGAACTTACAAGGAATATTCTGCCCACCGTAAAAAGCACCGCGGAGGTTTGGAATATTCAAATCTCCAAACATAAAAAACCATTAAACGTAATTAAGCACCCTTTGGAGATTGTATCACTAAAATACTTTATCACACTTAAAAACATTGAAAACTGGACCTCTAAAGGATTAGTCCACGTAAGACAATTAATTGAGGACAATAACTTTAAAACGTATGAGTCGCTTAAAGAAAAATACGACTTAACAGAATCAGATAGGGATATGCACAAAAAGTTAAAAATCATTTGGGGAAAATACCCTTCAACAGAAATAGAGATGCCACAACAACTTTCGGACTTCTTGAACCACTCTATAAGTGGTTTAAGGGACAACAACTTTAAAAAGATCTATGATTATTGCAATAACGACACAATACAGGAAAGTGTTTCATATCACAAGAATTGGGAAGTAGATCTAAGCAGAAATATAACACTAAATAATTGGAACAAGGCGACAAAATTGTTCAAAAAAGCCACCATTTGTACGAATCACAGGGAACAATTTTTTTTAAATGTATAGCAGATAGTACTATACTCCGGTTAAGCTTCACCAATTCTATAACACCTGCTCAGATAAATGCTGGAGAAAATGCAACCAAAGGGGCACCCTAATGCATACCTTTTGGTCATACCCAAAACTTACCAAACTTAAAAAGGATATAGAGATTCTAATTAGTATGATAATGGGGAGACCTTTTAAAACAACCCCTGAATTGGTGCTGCTAAACCTGGAAATGGATGATATAGCTTCAGAAGTTCAATACCCTCTTATACACACCTGCATAGCATACAGATCTCTGATTGCCAAAAATTGGAAATCAATCATTATCCCTAAGATAGAGAATGTGATTGAGATGGTTTCAAAGAACTACTTAAATGAAAAAATGTATGGGATATGTTCAGGGAAAAGCAATTACACAAAACTAAAGTGGGACACCTGGTTAAAACACTTTCCAGAAAAATAACAGAAGATGAGACATTGGTAAGAGCCGATCAACCCTAAGTTATTATTGTTGTATGTATGGTTATATACAGTTAGGTATTACAGGTCACATAAACCTGTATTAATCTGTGAAAATATATAATACTTTTATTTGTCAAATAATGACAAAAGAAAATTTATAACAACAAATGTTAAAATATTTTGGTAGGCTAACTGTACTCTACCTTCTTTAAAAATAAAATATACTGTCAAGACATGATATCAAATGCGCTATAATGTGGGTACACTAATGTTATGCAAATAATAACATGTGATGAATAATCCACATTTAATTTGTATCATTGAAGTCGAAGTTGATATCTACTTGTGATATTTCAATAAAAATCATTTTGACTAAAAATGCTGCTCACCGGCTGCCCTCTGTAGCATAGGTGTCCTTAAAGGTAGACGACAATCCTTCTCTGCCCAGGGTCTTCGCTGGGTGCTGCAATTGTGTAGATATCACGGTTGTCTTTTGTTCTAATGTTTCCAATAGTGCTTGTCTCCTGGCACATGTTCTGTGGTTCTTGTGGAACATTGGAAATCATACACTATAACTGCACCTAAAATGACACTGCAGTGATACAGCTTTTTTGCTTAAAATACCCTACATGTCAAACGCGTTTCCATGCAACTTGCTCCTCCTTCAGTGGCTGAAACATATATATCTTTCTTTCTAAGCTTAGTAAAATGTATGATCAAAAAAGCACAATGACAGCATTTTATAACATATAGTAGTTACTAGGGATGAGCGAACTCGAACTGTATAGTTCGGGTTCGTACCGAATTTTGGGGTGTCCGTGACACGGACCCGAACCCGGACATTTTCGTAAAAGTCCGGGTTCGGGTTCGGTGTTCGTCGCTTTCTTGGCGCTTTTGTGACGCTTTCTTGGCGCTTTTTGAAAGGCTGCAAAGCAGCCAATCAACAAGCGTCATACTACTTGCCCCAAGAGGCCGTCACAGCCATGCCTACTATTGGCATGGCTGTGATTGGCCAGAGCACCATGTGACCCAGCCTCTATTTAAGCTGGAGTCACATAGCGCCGCCCGTCACTCTGCTCTGATTAGCGTAGGGAGAGGTTGCGGATGCGACAGTAGGGCGAGATTAGGCAGATTAACTCCTCCAAAGGACTTCACTTGATTAATCGATCGATCTGCAGCTGTGCATCATTGAGCTGCTGAAATTCAAATGCTCACTCACTGTTTTTAGGCTGCCCAGACCGTTTGTCAGTCACTTTTTTCTGGGGTGATCGGCGGCCATTTTGTGTCTTGTGCGGTGCTGCGACCAAGTGCATCCAAGCTGCGACCAAGTGCATTTAACCCTCAATGGTGTGGTTGTTTTTTGGCTAAAGCCTACATCAGGGTGAAGCTGTCACACCAAGTGCATTTAACCAGCAATAGTCTGTTCATTTTTTTGGCCATATACTAAATCAGGGGCAAGCTGCGCCTGTCACCAAGTGCATTTAACCCTCAATGGTGTGGTTGTTTTTTGGCTAAAGCCTACATCAGGGTGAAGCTGTCACACCAAGTGCATTTAACCAGCAATAGTCTGTTCATTTTTTGGCCATATACTACATCAGGGGCAAGCTGCGCCCGTCACCAAGTGCATTTAACCCTCAGTAGTGTGGTGCGTCAAGCTGTGACACCAAGTGCATTTAACCAGCAATAGTCTGTTCATTTTTTGGCCATATACTAAATCAGGGGCAAGCTGCGCCCGTCACCAAGTGCATTTAACCAGCAATAGTGTGGTTATTTTTTGGCCATATCCCAGTCTAATTCTGTCACTAAATCCATACCGGTCACCCAGCGCCTAAATACTAGGCCTCAAATTTATATCCCGCTAAATCTCTCGTTACCGCTGTCCTGTTGTGGCTGGGAAAGTTATTTAGTGTCCGTCAAAGCACATTTTTTGTTCTGGGTTGAAGTACAATTCCCAATTTAGCAATTTCATAATTTAGTGGTTCCTGCTATATCAGAGCTATTTGAAATCTATCCCTAAAAGGGTATATAATATTCAAGGTGCACATTGGGTCATTCAGAATAACTTCACACACACCCGCTACTGTGTATTTCTAAGTCTAATTCTGTCACTAAACCCATACCTGTCACCCAGCGCCTAAATACTAGGCCTCAAATTTATATCCTGCTAAATCTCTCGTTAACGCTGTCCTGTTGTGGCTGGGAAAGTTATTTAGTGTCCGTCAAAGCACATTTTTTGTTCTGGGTTTAAATACAATTCCCAATTTAACAATTTCATAATTTAGTGGTTTCTGCTATATCAGAGCTATTTGAAATCTATCCCTAAAAGGGTATATAATATTCAAGGTGCACATTGGGTCATTCAGAATAACTTCACACACACACGCTTCTGTGCATTTCCAAGTCTAATTCTGTCACTAAATCCATACCGGTCACCCAGCGCCTAAATACTAGGCCTCAAATTTATATCCCGCTGAATTTGAATACAATACATTGGGCCAAATAATATATTTGTTGTTGTGGTGAACCATAACAATGAGAAAAACATCTAGTAAGGGACGCGGACGTGGACATGGTCGTGGACATGGTCGGACATGGTGGGTGACGTGAAGCCTCATTCTCTGCTATGACATGCAGACTGATTCTCTGCTGTCATGAAGCCAGATTGTCTGTTACGGGACCTCTCTGCTCTGCCTGTGTGCTAGGCCTAAATATATGCCAATGGACTGTTGCAGTGGTGGGTGACGTGAAGCCTCATTCTCTGCTATGACATGCAGACTGATTCTCTGCTGACATGAAGCCAGATTGTCTGTTACGGGACCTCTCTGCTCTGCCTGTGTGCTAGGCCTAAATATATGCCAATGGACTGTTGCAGTGGTGGGTGACGTGAAGCCTCATTCTCTGCTATGACATGCAGACTGATTCTCTGCTGACATGAAGCCAGATTGTCTGTTACGGGACCTCTCTGCTCTGCCTGTGTGCTAGGCCTAAATATATGCCAATGGACTGTTGCAGTGGTGGGTGACGTGAAGCCTCATTCTCTGCTATGACATGCAGACTGATTCTCTGCTGTCATGAAGCCAGATTGTCTGTTACGGGACCTCTCTGCTCTGCCTGTGTGCTAGGCCTAAATATATGCCAATGGACTGTTGCAGTGGTGGGTGACGTGAAGCCTCATTCTCTGCTATGACATGCAGACTGATTCTCTGCTGACATGAAGCCAGATCGTCTGTTACGGGACCTCTCTGCTCTGCCTGTGTGCTAGGCCTAAATATATGCCAATGGACTGTTGCAGTGGTGGGTGACGTGAAGCCTCATTCTCTGCTATGACATGCAGACTGATTCTCTGCTGTCATGAAGCCAGATTGTCTGTTACGGGACCTCTCTGCTCTGCCTGTGTGCTAGGCCTAAATATATGCCAATGGACTGTTGCAGTGGTGGGTGACGTGAAGCCTCATTCTCTGCTATGACATGCAGACTGATTCTCTGCTGACATGAAGCCAGATTGTCTGTTACGGGACCTCTCTGCTCTGCCTGTGTGCTAGGCCTAAATATATGCCAATGGACTGTTGCAGTGGTGGGTGACGTGAAGCCTCATTCTCTGCTATGACATGCAGACTGATTCTCTGCTGACATGAAGCCAGATTGTCTGTTACGGGACCTCTCTGCTCTGCCTGTGTGCTAGGCCTAAATATATGCCAATGGACTGTTGCAGTGGTGGGTGACGTGAAGCCTCATTCTCTGCTATGACATGCAGACTGATTCTCTGCTGTCATGAAGCCAGATTGTCTGTTACGGGACCTCTCTGCTCTGCCTGTGTGCTAGGCCTAAATATATGCCAATGGACTGTTGCAGTGGTGGGTGACGTGAAGCCTCATTCTCTGCTATGACATGCAGACTGATTCTCTGCTGACATGAAGCCAGATTGTCTGTTACGGGACCTCTCTCCTCTGCCTGTGTGCTAGGCCTAAATATATGCCAATGGACTGTTGCAGTGGTGGCTGACGTGAAGCCTCATTCTCTGCTATGACATGCAGACTAATTCTCTGCTGACATGAAGCCAGATTGTCTGTTACGGGACCTCTCTCCTCTGCCTGGGTGCTGGGCCTAAATTTATGACAATGGACTGTTGCAGTGGTGGCTGACGTGAAGCCTGATTCTCTGCTATGACATGCAGACTGATTCTCTGCTGACATGAAGCCAGATCCTCTGTTACGGGACCTCTCTCCTCTGCCTGGGTGCTGGGCCTAAATTTATGACAATGGACTGTTGCAGTGGTGGCTGACGTGAAGCCTGATTCTCTGCTATGACATGCAGACTGATTCTCTGCTGACATGAAGCCAGATCCTCTGTTACGGGACCTCTCTCCTCTGCCTGGGTGCTGGGCCTAAATTTATGAAAATGGACTCTTACAGTGGTGGGTGACGTGAAGCCTGATTCTCTGCTATGACATGAAGACTGATTCTCTGCTGACATGAAGCCAGATTGTCTGTTACGGGACCTCTCTCCTCTGCCTGGGTGCCGGGGCCTAAATATCTGAGAATGGACTGTTCCAGTGGTGGGTGACGGGAAGCCAGATTCTCTGCTATGGAACCTCTCTCCAATTGATTTTGGTTAATTTTTATTTATTTAATTTTTATTTTAATTAATTTCCCTATCCACATTTGTTTGCAGGGGATTTACCTACATGTTGCTGCCTTTTGCAGCCCTCTAGCCCTTTCCTGGGCTGTTTTACAGCCGTTTTAGTGCCGAAAAGTTCGGGTCCCCATTGACTTCAATGGGGTTCGGGTTCGGGACGAAGTTCGGATCGGGTTCGGATCCCGAACCCGAACATTTCCGGGATGTTCGGCCGAACTTCTCGAACCCGAACATCCAGGTGTTCGCTCAACTCTAGTAGTTACCTTTATGAATTGGTCTAACCACAATAAATGTTTTTCAGAGCAAAAATATTAACCTAGATGTCAAGGAACAGTAACAGACCTTTATAGAGAATCTGTAGCAACACATTGTTTATTTGTTTTATTTAGAGAAACAGTAACTGCATGTTTTCTTTGTTCAGCTTTATATTGGTTGCCAGGTTTATTAGAACTACAAAGCCTTCCTCCATAGCTGAAAACATTTGATCTCTGTTTTAAAATCTTAGTTTTACTATGCCTTATCGTCCAAAGGAAGAGCATTTGATTTTAAAGTGAAATGTGAAGTCATAGTCAGGGGACCTGGCGGGGTGCAAATGAACCTTGATATTATGCTCCTATGATTCTTGCCACGTTTATGTAATGCCAACTTTTGACTACATAATTATTCTTGGCCTCTACTCAGAGGTGTACATTGGGAAATGCCTGTGCACTGAAAACATTAGCCAACTGTATGTTTTAGAAAGTTATTTTTTTAAGTACACCAATGTATACCAGGTCGACAGGTTAGTCACACTCTATGGATATAATTGGTATAAATGCCAAGAGCATTTCTTTACGAATATGCCAATTGCCAAATATAGGGTTCAGAAGTGAAGAGAACAGAGCTACTCGCTGGAAATCCAGCAATACCATTAAGGGGCTCCTGTCAACAGACATGCACCTATGAAACTGGATATCCTGTTGCATGTGCGCTTAGCAGTTGAAGACATCTGTGTTTTTTCGGTGTTCACATCTTTCCTCATTGCTGAGAAAAATGATGTTTTAATACATGCAAATGAACCTCTAGGGGCTTTGCCGTTACACCTAGAGACTCTGCTTTCTCTCCAACTGCCGCCGGTTTAATAAATGTGCCGCTCAGTTTGAAAAATAAAAGTAACTTTAAAATAATCTAAGGGCATACTCATTTTCCTCATGTCCATATCTTGCTTTCACAACATGTTTATATAGGACCACATGTATTAATCACTGGCTATAGCACACCTTCACTGTTTCTTGCCACTGTCTTGGTTATTTCTCCTCTTCTATGCATTATACAATATACAAGGTAATCATTCCATTTTAAATACACGTAATGTTTTTTAATTGATTCAAGCGTGACATGTCTGAGATTGGAAATTTGTCTCCAGTGGAATAAAAAGTAATTTGCACTAATTATATGGTGATCAATACCTGGAACTAATTTGTCAAGTCATCATTGTTTTTATGAATATAAAAGTATAAAAGAATAAAGTATTCCAATTAAGTTAGCAGCCCTAAGATCTATAGACAAATAGAGTGATGATATAATGATATAAATCGAACACCTAGAATGTCGGCATTAAGGGTGCTTGGATAATTTAACTTAATGTTCGTCTGCACAGTGCTTCCAACCAAGTCTTGAAGGATGGGTTTTTAGAGGTTCCTTCAGCAGTTGGGACTCTGGGAACCCCTGTTCAGTATTCACTAAATGCTAATCACATAATATAGCTACAGGTAAGTACAGGGAGTGCAGAATTATTAGGCAAGTTGTATTTTTGAGGATTAATTTTATTATTGAACAACAACCATGTTCTCAATGAACCCAAAAAACTCATTAATATCAAAGCTGAATATTTTTGGAAGTAGTTTTTAGTTTGTTTTTAGTTTTAGCTATTTTAGGGGGATATCTGTGTGTGCAGGTGACAATTACTGTGCATAATTATTAGGCAACTTAACAAAAAACAAATATATACCCATTTCAATTATTTATTTTTACCAGTGAAACTAATATAACATCTCAACATTCACAAATATACATTTCTGACATTCAAAAACAAAACAAAAACAAATCAGTGACCAATATGGCCACCTTTGTTTGCAAGGACACTCAAAAGCCTGCCATCCATGGATTCTGTCAGTGTTTTGATCTGTTCACCATCAACATTGCGTGCAGCAGCAACCACAGCCTCCCAGACACTGTTCAGAGAGGTGTACTGTTTTCCCTACTTGTAAATCTCACATTTGATGATGGACCACAGGTTCTCAATGGGGTTCAGATCAGGTGAACAAGGAGGCCATGTCATTAGATTTTCTTCTTTTATACCCTTTCTTGCCAGCCACGCTGTGGAGTACTTGGACGCGTGTGATGGATCATTGTCCTGCATGAAAATCATGTTTTTCTTGAAGGATGCAGACTTCTTCCTGTACCACTGCTTGAAGAAGGTGTCTTCCAGAAACTGGCAGTAGGACTGGGAGTTGAGCTTGACTCCATCCTCAACCCGAAAAGGCCCCACAAGCTCATCTTTGATGATACCAGCCCAAACCAGTACTCCATCTCCACCTTGCTGGCGTCTGAGTCGGACTGGAGCTCTCTCCTCCCTTTACCAATCCAGCCACGGGCCCATCCATCTGGCCCATCAAGACTCACTCTCATTTCATCAGTCCATAAAACCTTAGAAAAATCAGTCTTGAGATATTTCTTGGCCCAGTCTTGACATTTCAGCTTGTGTGTCTTGTTCAGTGGTGGTCGTCTTTCAGCCTTTCTTACCTTGGCCATGTCTCTGAGTATTGCACACCTTGTGCTTTTGGGCACTCTAGTGATGTTGCAGCTCTGAAATATGGCCAAACTGGTGGCAAGTGGCATCTTGGCAGCTGCACGCTTGACTTTTCTCAGTTCATGGGCAGTTATTTTGCGCCTTGGTTTTTCCACACGCTTCTTGCGACCCTGTTGACTATTTTGAATGAAACGCTTGATTGTTCGATGATCACGCTTCAGAAGCTTTGCAATTTTAAGAGTGCTCCATCCCTTTGCAAGATATCTCACTATTTTTGCCTTTTCTGAGCCTGTCAAGTCCTTCTTTTGACCCATTTTGCCAAAGGAAAGGAAGTTGCCTAATAATTATGCACACCTGATATAGGGTGTTGATGTCATTAGACCACACCCCTTCTCATTACAGAGATGCACATCGCCTAATATGCTTAATTGGTAGTAGGCTTTTGAGCCTATACAGCTTGGAGTAAGACAACATACATAAAAAGGATGATGTGGTCAAAATACTCATTTGCCTAATAATTCTGCACTCCCTGTATAATAAAAGGAAATGGCCTTTACTGCCATAGCAACAAGTAGAAAGAACAGAAAGGCTTAGAGCACAAGGTCAAGGTGTAAAAGGAATGATTTAGAACAGATACATAATAATTACAGTCATATAATAGGTAATAAAAATAGTCCAATAATATTACAGTGTAAGATTAATATAGTAAAAGTAACAAAAAAAACTATCAATCCCCTGTCCATCCCCCACACCATGTGCACATGTCCACAAACACCAGTAGCTGAGGGTAGTAATAGGGTCTTGACTTCTTTTTTTATTCAGTTCTTTGTCTCTTATACAGAATTTGGTAAAAAGTACACTAATGCATACTCAAACAAAAATTACTCTTGACAAATTATCTCCAAAGTGTCTATAGATGTACTTAAAGGTGTTATCCAATGTAAAAATATGCCCCCCTATGCCTGGGCCCCTCATATAGCTTATACTTACCCCTCCCCCCAGCACCACTGTTGCTCCTGATCCCCACACGGCCGCCGCTGCATCCCCCTGTCTAAGTTTACATTTTTTAATTATTAGATTGGAGAAGTAAATTTTCCCAGTGAATCCTGAGGCACTATAGTACATGTAGCACAATCCTCAGCTAGCAATTTATAGTGGAGAATTATTTTTGAAGAATTGCTTTTCCTGCCTGTTATCAAACAAAACATGCAGCATATAATTTTCCATGCTCTACTGAAAATGCTTTTCAGTAGAGCATGGAAAATTATATGCTGCATGTTTTGTTTGATAACAGGCAGGAAAATACATTCTTCAAAAATAATTCTCTACTGTATATAGCTAGCTGATGATTGCTGCACATTCTACTTGGGTGATTGTGCATGCTAACAAATTTGTCCAGGCTGAAAATCTTCTAGCAAATTATAGTTAAATCATCATAGTTACTATTAGGAATTAAGGTACATTTTTATGGAAATCATGTTGGTTTGTGCTTGTGTGTGGCTAATAAAAAACCTCGAACAAAAATGTTTGTGACTTAATAAGAAGTTAATCTGTGCATGAATGGAAAAAAAGTGGTTATAAAGATAATAATTCTATGACTATAAAGGGGGTCTAATTTTAAATATATATATATTTTTTTAAACCTAAGGCCTATAGCAGGGGTGGCCAACCCGTGGTTCTTGAGCCGCATGTGGCTCTTTGCTTTTTCAAGTGCGGCTCTAGCTGTGGAGCCAGGAAGCAGTCAGTATTTTTCAAATATAGAACTGAGCATGGGGCTATGATCTGAGCATGGGAGGTTCTGATCTGAGCATGGGGGGTCCTGATATGAGCATGAGGGGGTCCTGATCTGAACAATGGGGGTCTGATCTGAGCACGGGGGTTCAGATTTGAGCATGGGGGAAGATCCTAGCATGGGGGGCAGATCTGAGCATGGGGGTCTTATTTGAGCATGGGTTGGTCAGGTCTAAGCATGGGTTGGTCAAGTCTGAGCATGGGGGGTCAGATCTGAGAAGGGGAGAGATCTTAGCATGGGGGAGATCTGAGCATTGGGGAGGGGAGATCTGAGTACTAAGGGTCTGACACTGGGGGTCTGACACTGGGGGTCTGATTTGGAGGTCTGATGAGGTTTGGGGATCTTATTTTAGGTCAGATGAGGACTGGGGATCTGATTTAGGAGTCTGCTCTGAGATGAAAAATATTTTTTTTCTCTTATTTCTCTTTGTTAAAACCTAGGTGCATCTTGTAGGGTGAAAAATGTGTCCGTAAGGTTGGCCACCCCTGGCCTATAGGGTCCACTTTCCAACCTTTTAACCCAATATTTTACTTTTTGTAAGTGAGTCTGCTTGCCTTACATCCAGAAAATATTGCTACGTGTATTTAGAAAGTAAATCCAGTGAGCTTAGTTACATATTAAGTCGGTCTTATGCTTATTCCCTCTTAGACAAGGGAGCTCCTAGATTTTTACTGTGATCTTCTGTAACATATATATTTCCTATTGGCGGATCTTTATTTCAATAAGGACCAGTCCTGACCTTTCTGTTTTATTTTTAATCTTTCTATTAAATTGGTTTATTTTTATGTGAATTATATTGTACTCTTAGTACTTTAATAGGTATTTCCATGACTGACATTAATGGCATATTCTTTATGCTGTTAAAAACAAAGCAGGGCGCACCATAGGGTAATACCGTTGGTAGACAGATAAAATAAATGGTTCCAGTACAGGGCTCACCTTTTGTGGTTGTGCTATTTGTAGGCACAACTCTAGTAAAAGCTTGTCAATGACTGCGATGGAGTCACGGTTCACTGGTGGATCTGCAGCCGCGAAGGGATGACTTCTTGTCGGAGATCCCTGAAGTCTCCAAGAAGTGGTAGGATACAGATATAAATAGATAAAATATCCCAGGGCGCAAGAATCCAGTCCAGATAGTAATAGTAAATAGAAACGTATTTATTCCAGAAGTACAAAGCGTTTCGGGGAGTAGTTCCCCTTCATCAGGTACATAGCACTGCATATCTCAGTGTTATGTACCTGATGAAGGGGAACTACTCCCTGAAACGCGTTGTACTTCTGCAATAAATACGTTTCTATTTACTATTACTATCTGGACTGGATTCTTGCGCCCTGGGATATTTTATCTATTTATATCTGTATTAATGGCATATTGACTGGCACAGTTTTAATGCAAGTGCCCAACTGTTTTGGCAGCTCCCAAGAAAGTGATTAGAGAAACATAAAGATAAAAAATTTCAGCACTCCCAAAAAATGCAAATCTGTGATATCTTATATTTTTTCAAGGCAAAATAACATGTGCCATTTCAATCAGTAAATAACCTTTATCAAACACTATTGTCAGTGGTAGAAGAAAATAGATAATTAAGCCTGGAAGTGTGTTACTTCACTAGAAAAAAAAACACCCAACCAAGCACAGAGTGGCATAAAACCTACTGCAATTAATAGAGAAAACCATACTTATGCATGTCCACCTCTGTATTTATTCTCTGTCTGAATGTGATGGCAAAAAGCCCACTAATCAGCAGGGTGGAAGTTGCATTACCATTGTTCCCTGCATAGATGTGGTCCCAGAGGTGGGCACCAAAGTGCTCGGGTGCTCTGGCTGAACACATCAGGATGCTCGGGTGCTCTACCGAGCACCTGAGTATAATGAAAGTCAATGGGAGAACCCGAGCATTAAACCAGGCACCCCCTGCTCTTAAGAGGGGAGGGTGCCTGGTTCATAGGAAAAGGTCATAAATTGATGGAAACACCACCGAAATGGTTCGGGAACAGCATGGGAGGATGTCTGGATGCATCTTGGACTCCCAGGTCGCTGCTGGGAACGATGTTGTCCGATTTGTACACCACTTTTACAGACTGACACTAATACTCACGAAACTGAAGATAAAATCGATTTTAGAGGAAAAATTGTTAGGAAACATCCTTTCCTGTATATTTACTTGTATATAGAGTGCAAATGCTGCCAAAAATTGCAAGGAAGAGGCACTCTGATACAAGCTGTATATCAATTAAAGGAGGACCTCATTCACATTGTGGTACAATTGTTAATATAGTGGGACTCCTACACTCATAAAGCTTATGCACTAAGGGAAAGGGCTGCTAAAAATTCCAAGGAAACGGCACTCCAATACACCCTTTGTTACACATAAAGGAGGGCATCATACACAGCCTTGAAAAATTATGATTGAAGGCATGCTGGTGATCCTCAAAAACATTTGGAGCAAGGGCCTGCTGATCTGACCATCTAAAACATTATGGGGCGAGGGCCTGCTGCCGGTTTGGTGACTCTAGATAACCTGGGGCCGATTGCACGTCCCTGTGATGGCGACGATCCATTCGGATGTGTGCCCTATCAACTTTCGATGTTATTTTCAGCGCAAACCATGGTGAATCAGTGTTCGATTCCGGAGAGGGAGCCTAAGAACCGGCTACGTCTACCACACCCAAGCACGACAGCATGCGAGCAAATTACCTATTAGGTATACTTAGGTGAGGGCCTGCAGGTGAGCTGACCCTGTAAAATATTTTAGGTGCTGGCCTGCAGGTGAGCTGACCCTGTAAAAGATTTTAGGTGCGGGCCTGCTGGGGAGCTGACCCTGTAAAAGATTGTAGGTGAGGGCCTGCTGGTGAGCTGACCCTCTAAAAGGTTGTAGGTGTGGGCCTGCAGGTGAGGTGACCCTCTAAAACATTATATGCGAGAGCATGCAGATACGCTGGCCCTGTAAAGCATTATATGCGAGGGCCTGCTGGTGAGCTGACCCTGTAAAAGTTTTGAGGTGCGGGCCTGCTGGTTAGTGTTGGGATCTAATATTTGAATAGCGAATATTAATTGCGAATATCGGCACTTCGAGAATTCACAAATATTTAGAATATTGTGATATATATTCGTAATTTTGAATATTCTCGATTTTTTTTTTCATCAGTGGGCCAATGAGAAGGCTGCAATTTCTCTGTATGAGCTTAGCAACATCCCTAGCAACCAATAGGAAAGTTGCCTACCCCTTACTATATAAGAATCTCCCCAGCAGCACTTGTATGCAGTATTTTGCAGATCTGAGAGAGACAGCAGTGCTCTTGCTGTGCTCTCTGCTTTCCTGTGTCATTGCATTAGAAAGTTAGTAAGTTAGTTTGTTAGTTAGCTTATATACAGTCCTGATCAAAAGTTTAAGACCACTTGAAAAATGGCAAAAAATCATATTTTACATTGTTGGATCTTAACAAGGTTCCAAGTAAAGCTTCAACATGCAACAAGAAGAAATGAGAGTGAGACAAAACATTTTTTGAGCATTCAATTAATTGAAAATAACGATTAAACTGAAACAGGCTGTTTTTCAGTTGATCAAAATTTTAGGACCACATGCCTTTAAAAGGCAAAATCTGTGCAAAGATGTGGATTCATTGTCATTTTCTGTCAGGTAGTCACACGTTGTGATGGCAAAGGCAAAAAAACTCTCCCTTTTTGAACGTGGTCGGGTTGTTGAACTGCATAAGCAGGGTCTCTCACAGCGCGCCATCGCTGCTAAGGTGGGACGCAGTAAGACAGTCATTTGGAATTTCTTAAATGATCCTGAGGGTTATGGAACAAAAATGTCAATTAGAAGACCCAGGGGATCCAATTGGCTGTCCATCAAGACACTGGACGATCCTCGACCCAAATTAAGGTCCTTACTGGTGCTGACTGCAGCCCCATAAGGCATCTGAGACTGAAGGGCTTCAAAAACAAAAAACATCTTCAAAGACCTAATTTCCTTGAACTCCACAGAACTGCTCGTTTGGACTTTGCAAGAGAGCACCTAACATGGGACATTCAAAGGTGAAAGAAAGTTTTATTCTGTCATGCGTAAAAATGTAACCTTGATGGTCCTGATGGTTTCCAATGTTACTGGCATGACAAGCAGTTCCCACCTAAGATGTTTTCTGTGCAGTGGAGGGGGCGCCATAATGGTCTAGGGTGCTTTTTCCTTCAGTGGAACAATAGAGCTTCAGTAAGTGCAGGGGCGTAAAACGGCCGCTGGCTATGTCCAGATGTTGGAGAGAGCCTTCCTCATGACTGGGGGCCCTCGTCTGTGTGGTAACAACTGGGTTTTTTAACAGGACAACGCTACAGTACACAATGCCCGCAGGACAAGGGACTTCTTCCATGAGAATAACATCACTCTTTTGGCCCATCCTGCGTGTCCCCCTGATCTAAATCCAATTGAGAACCTTTGGGGATGGATGGCAAGGGAAGTTTACAAAAATGGACAACAGTTCCAGACAGTTGATGGCCTTCGTGCGGCCGTCTTCACCACTTGGAGAAATGTTCCCACTCACCTCTTGGAAACGCTTGCATCAAGCATGCCGAAACAAATTTTTGAAGTGATAAACAATAACGGTGGAGCTACTCATTACTGAGTTCATGTTTGGAAGTTGGATTTCTGTTTTGGGGGGGTTTTGTTTTTTTGGGGGAGGTGTGGTTCTAAACTGTTGACCAGCTGAAAAACAGCCTGTTTCAGTTTATTCGTTGTTTTGATTAAATTTAATGCTCTAAAAATGTTTTGTCTCACTCCCATTTCTTCTTGTTGCATGTTGAAGCTCTACTTGGAACCTTGTTAAGATACAGCCATGCTAAATATGATTTTTGCCATTTTTCAAGTGGTCTAAACTTTTGATCAAGACTGTATATATAATACAGATAGTTAGTGGGAGATAGTCAGTGTAGGTTAGATAGTGATATAGTGTAGCTGATGCTGGTTTTGCTGTCCATACATACATGCTACATACATAGTGCTGTATGTATGTATGTATGTATGTGCATGTATGTATGCTACATACATACATACATATTGCTGTGATGTGAAAAGTTCACAACAATACTTAGTGCACCAATCACTAATAAGTAGTCAGACCTGTTAAAATGTGAAGCTGAGCGTATTGCGCCAAAATATTCGCACCATTAGTGCCGATTTTAGAATCGCAAATATATTGGAGCACTCTATCTGCATATAAAGCTATTGTAATGTTCTGCCGTGCTAACCAGTTTCTACAGTCTCCGGAAACTTCTAGCAGCTTGAAAAATGTAGCTATAGTGACCCAGGCCTGTATTTCGCGAGCATTACGCGAATATTACATTGCCAATTTTTCGTGATCAAGAAAGTAATCTCGAATTTGCGAATATATTCTACCAAATATTCGCTAAATATCGCAAATTCGAATATTGCCCCTGCCGCTCATCTCTACTGCTGGTGAGCTGACCCTCTAAAAAATTATATGCGAGGGCCTTCAGGTGAGCTGACCCTGTAAAAGATTGTAGGTGAAGGCCTGCTGGTGAGTTGACCCTGTAAAAAATTATATGCGAGGGCCTGCAGGTGAGCTGACCCTGTAGAACATTGTAGCTGAGGGTCTGCTGGTGAGCTGACCCTATAAAACATTATATGCGAGGGCCTGCTGGTGAGCTGACCCGCTAAAAAATGATATGCAAGGCCTGCTGGTGTGCTGACCCCCAAAATTATTATATACGAGGGCCTGCAGCTGAGCCGACCCTGTAAAACATTATATGCGAAGGGCATATATGCAAGGGCATTATATGCGACGAATAAGCATGTTGATATGATGGAAGAGAAGAAGCAGGATGAGAAAAGGAAGATTCAACCATATGCCCTTGTTTGTGGTGGAAGGGGTGCATGGGAATACAGTGTATTCAGTATATTATAAACAACACATTTAAAGTGCCTTTATGTTCAGCCGCTTTCCTCTGGTGGAGTCGAGAATTCATGGTCAATCCAGGCCTTGTTCATTTTTCCGATAATAATTGGCGAAGCCCAAAAAGCGCTGCAGGGCACGAAGACCACTGGGCTGGGGCCACTGTAAGACAGCCGAAACCTTCTCAGGATCCATGGAGAACCCCTCAGCGGAAATGATGTAACCTAAGAAGGTTACCTGGGATCGGTGAAATTCGCATTTCTCAAGCTTACCGAACAGCTTGTTCTCTCGTAACCGTTGCAACACTCGTCTGACATCCAGAATGTGGGCCTCCATGGATTCAGAATATACCAAGATGTCATCCAAATAGACCACCACACACTGCTGCAACAGGTCACGGAAAACATCGTTGATGAATTCCTGGAAGACTGCGGGCGCATTGCACAACCCAAAGGGCATAACCAAGGATTCATAATGACCGGTCCTGGTGTTAAACGTGGTCTTCCACTCATCGCCCGCCTTGATCCTTACCAGGTTATATGCCGCCCTCAGGTCGAGTTTGGTAAAGACCGTGGCCCCTTTGAGGCGATCGAACAGCTCGGAAATCAAGGGTATCGGGTAAGCGTTCTTGATCGTGATGCGATTGAGACCCCTGTAATCGATGCAAGGCCTCAACTCACCGCCCTTCTTTTTCACAAAGAAAAATCCAGCCCCTGCCGGGGACGAGGATTTGCGAATGTGTCCGCGTGAAAGCGCCTCCCTCACGTACTCCTCCATGGCCTCATTCTCCGCTACCGACAGTGGATAGACTTTGCCACGAGGAGGAACGGCACCAGATTGTAACTCTATGGCACAATCGTATGGGCGGTGCGGAGGTAGGGCAACCGCACGCACCTTATCGAAATACATCCCGGTACTCCTCGTATTCAGGAGGCAACAGAGAGTCAGAGGAAGTACACAGCAACTTGACAGGCCCATGGATGCAACTAGCCCCACACTGCGGTGACCACGAGAGGATCTCGGCCGATCTCCAATCGAAAGTCGGATTATGCTTCTGGAGCCAGGGGTACCCCAAGACCACCGAGTAGTGTGGAGACGAAATCACCTGGAGACAGACCGACTCTCTGTGAACGGCACCAATGGCCATCCCCACTGGAAGGGTCTCCTGAGTCACGTGTGGCGGCAGAAGGGGTCTGCCGTCTATCGCCTCAAGAGCCAGTGGGGAACCTCGAGGCTGCAGAGGAATGGAATTGGCGGCAGCGAACACACTATCAATGAACAAACCACCAGCACCAGAGTCCACCAACTCCTGGGTCGTCACCGAGCCCCCGACCCAGGAGAGGACAACAGTAATCAGTGGTTTGTCAACACGGGAAACCGGGGACGAGGAGACTCCACCCAAGATCTGCCCCCGACAGGATCTCAGGTGCGAGCGTTTCCCGGACGGTTCGGGCATGCCAACCGAAAATGCCCACCGAGACCACAGTACATGCATCGGCCCTCGCGTCTCCGGAGTACCCTCTCCCCCTCGGACAGGCGAGCAAACCCCAGCTGCATGGGTTCACCCCCAGACAAGTCATCCCCAGGAGGCGTGGGAGGAGAGGGAGGCACGGGTGGGACAGCAAACGTAGGCGCCAATCTGTTAGAAGACCTCCGCAGGCTCTCCTTAAAGGAAGGTCTCTCCCTGAGTCTGGTGTCAATCAAAATCAGGAAAGAAATAAGAGACTCGAGCTCCAGTGGTAGGTCCTTAGCTGCAACCTCATCCTTCAAGGCATCCGAGAGACCATGAGAGAAAGCAGCGACCAGAGCCTCATTATTCCAGCCCACCTCTGCTGCCAGGGTATGAAACTCAATGGCGTATTCAGCTACGGATCGTGAACCCTGTCTGATGGACATAAGGAGCTTCGCAGCAGAGGCAGCACGAGCCGGCACATCGAATACCTTCCGAAGAGAAGCAACAAAACCGGAAAACTCGGCAACCACCGGATTGTTGTTCTCCCATAAAGGGCTGGCCCAGGCCAAGGCCTTGTCTGAGAGCAGCGAGATCAAGAAGCCCACCTTTGATCTCTCAGTAGGAAAGGCATGTGGCAGCAACTCGAAATAGATGCCCACCTGGTTAAGGAAACCTCGGCACTGAGTTGACTCTCCCCCAAAGCGCTGTGGAAGGGGGGCAGAACCGGTCATACCCCGAAACACCGCAGGCGCAGCAACAGGTGTCGGGGTAGACTCTGGCGCAACAACCGGAGCGGCAGTAGGAGCGGGTCCAGGAGCGACAACCGACCCATCGGCAACGGAAGCTAAATGAGCCGTGCGTTCAAGCAGGGTTTGCAACGCCACAGCGAACCGACCCAACAGGTGATCCTGCTGATCAAGTCTGGCAACCAGCGTAGGTAGCGAGGATGGCCCTGTACCGTCAGAATTCATGGCTTGGTCCTAATGTCAAGGAACCATGAACCAGACGTACAACAAGAGATAAGTGGAAATAAGAAGGCTTTATTGAAAATCAAGCTGTAAGGCAAAAGTCCAAACGGATGGCTAAACCGAAGCAGGGTCTTGCGAAGCCAGAGGTCAGGAACCAGAAGGGTAGTCAGACGAAGCCAGGATCAGGAACCAGCAGGGTAGTCAGACGAAGCCTGGATCAGGAACCAGCAGGGTAGTCAGACGAAGCCAGGATCAGGAACCAGAAGCAGCTGCAGTCTTAGAAGCATGTGAACACAGGAGGACCAAGCAAGGAACTGAAGCCACAGACCTCCTATATATATGAGCTAGGCATCCAGCTCCTCCCAGTGGGAAGGAGAAGCCGCAGGGTGGGAGGCTACAAGAAACCCAGAAACCAAGATGGCCGCCAGCACATGTCAAACGAAGGAGAACAGCAAGAAGGTAAGACCATGACAGATGGTTACGCTGATAATAGCGTTATCACCGCTCATCATCATTGTTGATTCCTCAAAGTTTCTAAAAACCTCACAGAGGTCAGACACCCAAGCCCACTCCTCGCTTGTAATTAACGGAAACTTACTGGAAAGGCGATGACCATGTTGCAGCTGGAATTCCACTACTGCCCTCTGCTGCTCACAAAGCCTGGCCAACATGTGAAACGTGGAGTTCCAGCGCGTGCTCATGTCGCACAGCAGCCGGTGAGCTGGCTATTTCAAGCACTGCTGCAGCGTTGAAAGACTGACTGAAGCCGTTGATGACTTTCGGAAATGTGCACACACGTGGCGCACCTTCACCAGTAGCTCAGGCAAATTGGGGCATGTTTTAAGACGTGGGCTAGGCATGGGATTAGGGATGGACAAACATCGGGCCGAGCCCCATTCACTTTAATGGCAGGCGAAACTGAAAAACCTTCAGCTCATATTTGCAGCCACCAAATACTTAGTAGAAGTGTACAAATAGTCCCAGAACATGGACAGTGACATACTAGAGAAGAAGCAATGACAAAAATTCCAAGAATTTGATTTGCTATGAATTAATTAGTCACAAATCACTATAAACCAGGTATACCCAGGTCACTCTGCCTAATGATATTCTTCCCACTTGATGGACCAATCTCAGTGTTAAGGCTTGGAAGTTAACCCTTTTCTGATCATCAACAGTAAATTTACATTGGCAGGTGGACATTTAAATATGGCTCCATAGCCACCCGGTGTCTGCTGTTTTAAAGAGCAGATACCCGTCTCTAATGTCTGTGACTAGTGGTAAAGCTGGTCGCAGATTTTTAACCCTTCAGATGCCGTGGTCATCCTTGTGTGGTTCAGCTCCCCCTAGCAGGGATTGGGGGAGATGGAGCATGTATGCAGCAGCTTCTGTCCTCCTGTGTGATAGTACCAGATATAGTACACAGCATTGAAGTGGGAAAACCCTCCTCAAAGCAATAAAATTGAGGGATCCACAAAAGGGATGGCCATAATCCCATGTGGATCCCTGCATAAGGTCTGAGATCCTTCCTTACTATGAACCTAGTGGTATTTTGCTTTTAAAAATATTAGGGTTAAGAAAAGATGGCAGAACATGGTGGATGGATCAAACATGGCTGCTGGATTATTGTAGCAACACTGTCCCTAGTCCATGAGCACTTGCCACTAGTGATGGACAAACATCGGCTGGGACCGTTTCCGAACGCGATCAAATGTTCGCAAACCGGCGGGCACCATTCACTTTAATGGCAGGCGAACCTAAAAAACCTTCAGCTCATATATGAAATATGATAGTGGAAAAGTGGGACAAATTATTGAAGCACAAATGTGGGACAAGTTATTAAAGTTTAAGCATTGAATGAAAAGGAGGGGGCGCGCATCAATTAAAGAAGACTTTTAGAAATTTATGTCCCTATCACCTATGCAGAGCAGGGGCTTAATCACGGCAAAAATGGTCAAATGTCACCCAAGAATGTAACAGACAAATTAGTGAAATGTTTTTACCTGTCTACTAGGTACAGCAGGGGTATATCACATCCAAAGATTGGTGAATGTCATCCGAATATCTAACAGACAAATTTGTGAAATGTTACCTGTCTACTAGGTATAGCAGTGGTATATCACACCCAAAAATTGGTGAATTTTACCCTAAAATGTAACAGACAAATTAGTGGAATGTTTTTACCTGTCTACTAGGTACAGCCAGGGTATATCACACCCAAAAAGAGGTGAATTTCACCTGAATATGTAACAGACAAATAAATGTTTGTTTTTTTTTACTTGTCTACTAGGTATAGCAGTGGTATATCACACCCAAAAAATTGCGAATTTCACCAGAAAATGTAACAGACAAATTAGTGAAATGTTTGTACGGATGGAGTAGAGTTGACACTCCTGCTTTCTGAGATTTCTGAGTTGTGTTATCTAATCTAAGCAAACTCCTTCAATTTCTTTTAAATGGCTTTTGTCTCAAGATAACAGGATGAGTTAAGAAATTTGAGTTAAGAGCTGGAGTGCTAACCCTGCTCCAACTGTACCTGTCTACTAGGTACAGCCGGGGTATATCACACCCAAAAATTGGTGAATTTCACCCAAATATGTAACAAGCAAATTAGTGAAATGACATAAAATAAAATAAAAACGTACAAATAAAAAAAAAAATTAACTTGATTTATGAGGTTGAGGTCCATATGGAGTAGGAATTTGAGGAAGCGGTGGACGTAGCAGTGTAGGTGGAAGCGGCGGTGGAAGAGGATGAGGTTGCCAACACTGGTTTTTGGTTTGAATTTTTAATTTTTAATTTTTTTATTAGGGCACACTCCAAAAGAGTGCGAAATATCCAAAATACAACAATGAGCAATTGCGCTGTTGTATAACATTGGCTGGTTAAGGCCGGTATACATGTCTATTCTGCACAAGGCACGGACAAGTCCTGTGGGATCCATGCCTGGTTCATTTCAATGAACATGATCTTGTCCACATTGGCTGTGGACTTTCGGCTACGCTTGTCTGTATGATAATGCCCCCTGCCGTGCTAAACACACGTTCAGACAATACACTGGCTGCAGGGCAGGCCAGCACCTCCAAGACGTAAAGGGCAAGGTCAGGCTATATGCCCAATTTGGAGACCCAGAAGTTGAAGGGGACAGACCCATCATTCAGTACGTGTCGGCGTGTGCACACATACTGCTCCACCATGTTACCGAAATGCTGCCTCCTGCTAAGATGTTCTATATCAACTGGTGGTGCTGGTTGTTATGGTGTGGTGACAAAGCTTTGGCACATTTCGGCCATGCTAACCCTGCCTTCTGAGGTTCTGGTGGTGACCTAGCTGCTTTGGCGACCTCTTCCTCCTCCTCTGCCTCCACCTTGTGCTTCCACTGTGCCCCCGCTGTCAGGTAGGAATGCCACCAGCAGCGCATCTACCCATGTGCGCTAGTACTCCCGCATCTTATGATCATGCTCCAGTGACGGAATTAAGGATGGTACGTTGTCCTTGTAATGGGGATCCAGCAGTGTGGCCACCCAGTAATCAGCACAAGTTAGAATGTGGGCAACTCGGCGGTCGTTGCGGAGACACTGCAGCATGTAATCGCTCATTGTGTGCCAGGCTGCTCAGAGGCAACGAAAAGCTGTCCTATGTGGGAGGTGTATCGTCTGTGTCCTCTGTATCTCCCCAGCCACGCACCAGTGATGGCCATAAGCTGGTTTGGGTGCCACCCTGCTGTGAACACAGTTCCTCCATCTCCTCATCCTCCACCTCGTCATCCTCCAGAACTGTGCCCTGGCTGAACAATTGTGCACCTGGCGTTTGTGGGTGCAGGAACCCACCCTCGGAGCCACTTGTGAATGACTGGCCGGAAACCCTATGAAATGATCCCTCTTCCTCCTCCTTCTCCTGTGCCACATCCTTTTCCATCATCGCCAGCAGTGTTTTTTCAAGGAGGAACTGGCCATGTTGGTGAAGTATGCGAAACAGTGCAACAAGGCACACAGGTCTCGCATGGAGGCCTATTCATTGGTGGTGAAGTGGGCCTGTTCCGCAGAGCGACTCACCCGTGCGTGCTGCAGCTGAAACTCCACTATTGCCTGCTGCTGCTCGCACAGTCTGGCAGCATGAGCAAGGTGGAGTTCCACCTTGTGGGCACGTCGCATATGAGGCGGTGAGTGCGAAGGCCAAAGTTACGCTGCAGCGCTGACAGAAAGCTGAAAGCACGCACAGACGGCTCACACTTTATGCAGCAGCTCTGACATATCGGGGTAATTTTTAAGAAACTTCTGCACCACCAAATTCAGCACATTCGCCAGGCAAGGGATGTGCGTCAAACCGGCTAGTCCCAGAGCTGCTACCAGATTTTGCCCATTATCGCACACCACCAGGCCAGGCTTGAGGCTCACTGGCACCAACGAGTCATCGTTCTGTTGTTCAAGGCCTGTCCACAGCATCTGCGTGGTGTGGGCTTTTTCCCCCAGACAGATATGTTTTAAAACTGACTGCTATCATTTAACCCTGGCTGTGCTGATGTTGTTGGTGAAGGTGTTACGCTGACCGGATGAGAAGTCGCTAGAGGATGAGTAAGTGGAGTAGGAGGAGAAAGCAACAGGAGGCAAACTGAAGCGCCTTGCAATCCTCGGTGGTGGAAGGATATCCGTCAAACTGCTATCCGCCTCAGGCCTATCCGCCACTGCATTTACCCAGTGTGCTGTTATGGAGATATAACATCCCTCACTTGCTTACTGGTCCACGTATCAGCAGTTATGTGGACCTTGCCACAGATGGCGTTGCGCAGTGCACACCTGATTTTGTTCCCTACTTGGTTGTGCAGGGAAGGGATGGCACTCCTGGAAAAGTAGTGGCGGCTGGGCATGATGTACTGTGGGACAGCCACCGCCATAAGGCCTTTAAAACTATCCGTCTCCACCAGACGGAATGACAGCATTTCAAAGGCCAGTAATTTTGAAATGCTGGCATTCAGGGCCAGGGATCACGGTTGTGTAGGGGGGTACTTCCTCTTCCGCTCCAGTATTTGGAAGATGAAGAGCTGAACGCTTCCATGGGACATTGTGGAAATGCTTGGTGACCCAGGTGGTGGTGTTGCTGGCAGATCCTCTGTTTGCAGGGTGGCAGGTGCCACTGTCACTCCAGAGGTGGATGAAGAGGCCAAGACTCCAGCAGAAGAGGAAGTAGGAGGAGCCAGAGACCTTTCATGGTTTTTGAGGTGTCTACTCTACTGCGGCTCGTGCTTTGCACTTAGATGCCTGGTCATGCAGGTTGTACTCAGGTTGAGAACATTTATGCCTCGCTTCAGGCTCTGAGCGCACAGCGTGCAAACCACTCTTGTCTTGTCGTCAGCATATTGTCTAAAGAAGAACTGCCACGCCAGTGAACTCCTTGGAGCTGGCTTCGGTGTGCTCGGTCCCTTGCTGCTGTGGGCAGTAGCAGGCGTACTGTCTACGGGACGGCCGCTCCGCTATTGCACCCTGCTCCCTCTTCTGCTGTTCTGGTGGCTCTGTGCAACTACCGCCTCTTCCTCCGAACTACACAGGTCACTCGCATGACCTTAATTCCATGTGGGGTTGAGGACCTCATCATCCTCCACATCATCTTCCACCCAATCTTCACCACTACCCTCCTTGTCAGTCTGCACACTTTCGAAAGCCACAGCAGTTAGCACTTGTGTTTTGTCATCATCCGAAACATGCTGCGGTGGTCCTCCCATCAGCTCATCTTGAAACATAAGTGGTTGTGCATCGGTGCACTTAATGTCTTCCACTTCTGGGTCAGGGCTATGTGGGTGGCCCTGGGAAACCCTGATAGCAGAGTCATCGAAAAGCAGAAGAGTGACTTGGGGCTCAGACTGCTTGGCTGATTTGCAAGGGGGTGAGGTGAAAGACTGATGGACATCGCCTCAGGTGCCAACTCTGATCTTTCAGTCGGAGACTGGGTGGGAGACAATGTAAAGGAACTGGATTCACTGTCAGCAACCCAATCTACTATCGCCTGTACTTGTTCTGGCCTCACCATTCGTAGAGCCGCATTAGGCCCGACCAAATACCGCTGCAGGTTCTGTCGCCTACTCGCACCTGAGGAAGAAGTTTCCTTTGTGCGTGTAGCTGGCACAGATCGACCACATCCTCTCCCTACAACAGGAGCTCCACCAGCAGCACCACGACCAGGGCCACGTCCCTTATTTGACGCTCTCCTCATATCCCTCAAATTTAGGATCGTGCCCAAAATGTGTATTTTTTAATAGCAGAATATAACAACAAGGGTGTATCTCACAATTACAGATGCAGCAAAGGCTGCAAAATTAAGATTTTTGCCCAAAACTGGTGCTTTTTTAATAACAGAATAGCACAGCTGTATCTAAAGCATCTATCTCACACGTACAGATGTAGACAAGGCCGCAAATCAAGTATTTTGCCCAAAAAGGGTGTTTTTTTTTAATACTAGAATAGCACCGCATTATCTAAAGCATGTATCTTACACGTACAGATGCAGACAAGGCCGCAAATTAGTTTTTTTGTCCCAAAATGGGTGTCTTTTTAATACCAGAATAGCACAGCAGTATATCACACTTGAATTTCATATGTACAGATGCAGCAAGGCCTGTAAAATTGAGTATTTTGCCCAAATATGGTGTTTTTAAAACCCAGAAAATTATAGCTGTATTTCTAGCTTAAATTGCACACTGACTAATGCGGCAGAGGCCCAAGATGGAGGGTATTGCCAAAAATGGGCGTTTTTTTAAAATTCTGAAATTTATTGAAGTATTTCAAGCTTGTTTTAAACAATCACAGATGCAGCAAAGACTGCAATATTAGGTACTTTGCCCCATAATGGGTGTGTGTTTTTTTAATAACAGAATATGTCAGCAGTATATAATGCTTAAATTTCACACATACACATGTGCTGTAAAATTGAGTATTTTGCCCAAAAAGAGTGTTTTTTAAAACCCAGAAAATTATAGCTGTATTTCTAGATTAAATTGCACACTGACAAATTCAGCAAAGGCACCATATGTAGGATATTGCCAAAAAAGGGTGCTTTTTTAACTCAGAAAATTATAGAAGTATTTCAAGCTTGGATTTGAATGTCACAAAAACACATATGCTGTGCTGGTGCACTGAGCTTGCATAAAATGGCCTCCGCCGCCCACCTAACTAACAGACGGATAAAAGTTATTTTTCTGTGTCACTGGTCTCAGGGCAGGGTAAAAAGATTGTGCACTGCACCCACAAAACAATTTCTAGGTAGATCGCTGAGTTAACAAGCATTTCTGATTAAAGATGTGACACATGTGAGTGACATGCAGCGCTACGTGACTCCAGCTTATATAGAGGCTGGGTCACATGCTGCACTGGCCAATCACAGCCATGCCATTAGTAGGCCTGGCTGTGACAGCTTCTCAGGGCACAGAGTTAGGCTACTTTCACACTAGCGTTCGATCGGATCCGTTTTGAACGGATCCGATCATATTAATGCAGACGGAGGCTCCGTTCAGTACGGATCCGTCTGCATTAATAACTTAGAAAAAATTCTAAGTGTGAAAGTAGCCTGAGCGGATCCGTTCAGACTTTCAATGTAAAGTCAATGGGGGACGGATCCGCTTGAAGATTGAGCCATATGGTGACATCCTCAAGCGGATCCGTTCCCATTGACTTACATTGTAAGTCTGAACGGATCCGCTCGCCTCCACACGGCCAGGCGGACAGCTGAACGCTGCAAGCAGCGTTCAGCTGTCCGCCTGTCCGTGCGGAGGCGAGCGGAGCGGAGGCTGAACGCCGCCAGACTGATGCAGTCTGAGCGGATCCGCTCCATTCAGACTGCATCAGGGCTGGACGGAGGCGTTCGGGTCCGCTCGTGAGCTCCTTCAAACGGAGCTCACGAACTGACCTATGAACGCTAGTGTGAAAGTAGCCTAAAACGCTTGTTGATTGGCTACTCTGCATCCTTTCAAAAAGCACCATTAACTCGCCGAACACCGAACCCGAACCAAAACTTTTACTGAAATGTTCAGGCTTGGGTCCGGGGTCCAAAAATCCTAAAGTTTGGTACGAACCCAAACTTTACAGTTCAGGTTCGCTCAACCCTACTCATAATAGTTATTACTTTACATTTCCCATATGTCTACTTCATGTTTGGATCATTTTTAAAATTACATTTTATTTTTTGGGGACGTTAGAAGGCTTAGAAGTTTGGAAGCAAATCTTAAAATTTTTCAGAAAATTTCCAAAACCCATTTTTTAAGGACCAGTTCAGGTCTAAAGTCACTATGTGGAGCATACATAATAGAAACCACCCAAAAATGACCCCATTTTAGAAACTACACCCCTCAAGTTATACAAAACGGATTTTACAAACTTTTTTAACCCTTTAGGTGTTCCACAATTAGTGGAAAATGGAGATTAAATTTCAGTATTTCACTTATTTGGCAGATTTTACATTTTCATGCATTTTTTCCAGTAGCAAAGCAAGGGTTAACAGCCAAACAAAACTCAATATTTGTTACCCTGATTCAGCGGTTTACAGAAACACCCCACATGTGGGCGTAAACTGCTGTATGGCCACACAGCAGGGAGCTGTAGGAAAGGAACGCCATAAGGTTTTTGGAAGGCAGATTTAGCTTAACTGGTTTTTAGATGCCATGTCTCATTTAAATCCCCCCTGATGCACCCTTACAGTAGAAACTCAAAAAAGTTACCACATTTTGGAAACTACAGGATAAGGTACAAGTTTTATCTGAGGCAATGTAACCAAAAAATGGATGTTTTCGCACCTTTTTTTTTTTTACAGCATTCATCTGACAGTTTATATCATGCACAATTTTTTAGAGCAGGTTGTTACGGACGCAATGATATCAAATATGTCTACTTTCTATGATGTTTGTTTCAGTTTTACATAATAAAGCATTTTTTAATCTCAATTTTCTGAACGCCCTATTTTTTTTATTTTTCTGCCGATCGTCTTGTGCAGGGGCTTGTTTTGTGCATGAAGAGTTGACGTTTTTATTGGTACTATTTTTTGGTACATATGATATTTTGATCCTTCAATATTACTAGGGTCGAGCGAACCCGAACTGCAAAGTCGGTGGCCATTTTGTGCAAGTTCAGTGCACAAGCACAGTATATGTACATTTGTGACAGTCAAATACAAGGTTTAAATACTGCAGTTATATTCAGGGTTTAAAAAAACACCCATTTTTTTGCAAGATAATACATTTTGGGTCCTTTGCTGAATTTGTGACAGTCAAATACAAGCTGTAAATACTGCAGTTACAGTTGCAAGAAAAAGTATGTGAATAGGGATGAGCGAACTCGAACTGTATAGTTCGGGTTCGTACCGAATTTTGGGGTGTCCGTGACACGGACCCGAACCCGGACATTTTCGTAAAAGTCCGGGTTCGGGTTCGGTGTTCGTCGCTTTCTTCGCGCTTTTGTGACGCTTTCTTGGCGCTTTTTGAAAGGCTGCAAAGCAGCCAATCAACAAGCGTCATACTACTTGCCCCAAGAGGCCATCACAGCCATGCCTACTATTGGCATGGCTGTGATTGGCCAGAGCACCATGTGACCCAGCCTCTATTTAAGCTGGAGTCACATAGCGCCGCCCGTCACTCTGCTCTGATTAGCGTAGGGAGAGGTTGCGGCTGCGACAGTAGGGCGAGATTAGGCAGATTAACTCCTCCAAAGGACTTGATTAACTGATCGATCTGCAGCTGTGGATCATTGAGCTGCTGATCCTCAATTGCTCACTGTTTTTAGGCTGCCCAGACCGTTTGTCAGTCACATTTTTCTGGGGTGATCGGCGGCCATTTTGTGTCTTGTGGTGCGCCAGCACAAGCTGCGACCAAGTGCATTTAACCCTCAATGGTGTGGTTGTTTTTTGGCTAAAGCCTACATCAGGGTGAAGCTGTCACACCAAGTGCATTTAACCAGCAATAGTCTGTTCATTTTTTGGCCATATACAAAATCAGGGGCAAGCTGCGCCTGTCACCAAGTGCATTTAACCCTCAATGGTGTGGTTGTTTTTTGGCTAAAGCCTACATCAGGGTGAAGCTGTCACACCAAGTGCATTTAACCAGCAATAGTCTGTTCATTTTTTGGCCATATACTAAATCAGGGGCAAGCTGCGCCTGTCACCAAGTGCATTTAACCCTCAATGGTGTGGTTGTTTTTTGGCTAAAGCCTACATCAGGGTGAAGCTGTCACACCAAGTGCATTTAACCAGCAATAGTCTGTTTATTTTTTGGCCATATCCCAGTCTAATTCTGTCACTAAATCCATACCGGTCACCCAGCGCCTAAATACTAGGCCTCAAATTTATATCCCGCTAAATCTGTCCTTAGTGCTGTAGCTGGGCGAGTTATTTAGTGTCCGTTCAAGCACATTTCTTGTTCTGGGTTGAAATACAATTCCCAATTTAGCAATTTCATAATTTAGTGGTTTCTGCTATATCAGAGCTATTTGAAATCTATCCCTAAAAGGGTATATAATATTCAAGGTGCACATTGGGTCATTCAGAATAACTTCACACACACCCGCTACTGTGTATTTCCAAGTCTAATTCTGGCACTAAACCCATACCTGTCACCCAGCGCCTAAATACTAGGCCTCAAATTTATATCCCGCTAAATCTGTCCCTAGTGCTGTAGCTGGGCGAGTTATTTAGTGTCCGTTCAAGCACATTTCTTGTTCTGGGTTGAAATACAATTCCCAATTTAGCAATTTCATAATTTAGTGGTTTCTGCTATATCAGAGCTATTTGAAATCTATCCCTAAAAGGGTATATAATATTCAAGGTGCACATAGGGTCATTCAGAATAACTTCACACACCCGCTACTGTGCATTTCCAAATCTAATTCTGTCACTAAACCCATACCTGTCACCCAGCGCCTAAATACTAGGCCTCAAATTTATATCCCGCTAAATCTCTCGTTACCGCTGTCCTGTTGTGGCTGGGAAAGTTATTTAGTGTCCGTCAAAGCACATTTTTTGTTCTGGGTTGAAATACAATTCCCAATTTAGCAATTTCATAATTTAGTCGTTTCTGCTATATCAGAGCTATTTGAAATCTATCCCTAAAAGGGTAGATCATATTGAAGGTGCACATAGGGTCATTCAGAATAACTTCACACACACGCTTCTGTGCATTTCCAAGTCTAATTCTGTCACTAAATCCATACCGGTCACCCAGCGCCTAAATACTAGGCCTCAAATTTATATCCCGCTGAATTTGAATACAATACATTGGGCCAAATAATATATTTGTTGTTGTGGTGAACCATAACAATGAGAAAAACATCTAGTAAGGGACGCGGACGTGGACATGGTCGTGGTGGTGTTAGTGGACCCTCTGGTGCTGGGAGAGGACGTGGCCGTTCTGCCACATCCACACGTCCTAGTGTACCAACTACCTCAGGTCCCAGTAGCCGCCAGAATTTACAGCGATATATGGTGGGGCCCAATGCCGTTCTAAGGATGGTAAGGCCTGAGCAGGTACAGGCATTAGTCAATTGGGTGGCCGACAGTGGATCCAGCACGTTCACATTATCTCCCACCCAGTCTTCTGCAGAAAGCGCACAGATGGCGCCTGAAAACCAACCCCATCAGTCTGTCACATCACCCCCATGCATACCAGGGAAACTGTCTCAGCCTCAAGTTATGCAGCAGTCTCTTATGCTGTTTGAAGACTCCGCTGGCAGGGTTTCCCAAGGGCATCCACCTAGCCCTTCCCCAGCGGTGAAAGACATAGAATGCACTGACGCACAACCACTTATGTTTCCTGATGATGAGGACATGGGAATACCACCTCAGCATGTCTCTGATGATGACGAAACACAGGTGCCAACTGCTGCGTCTTTCTGCAGTGTGCAGACTGAACAGGAGGTCAGGGATCAAGACTGGGTGGAAGACGATGCAGGGGACGATGAGGTCCTAGACCCCACATGGAATGAAGGTCGTGCCACTGACTTTCACAGTTCGGAGGAAGAGGCAGTGGTGAGACCGAGCCAACAGCGTAGCAAAAGAGGGAGCAGTGGGCAAAAGCAGAACACCCGCCGCCAAGAGACTCCGCCTGCTACTGACCGCCGCCATCTGGGACCGAGCACCCCAAAGGCAGCTTCAAGGAGTTCCCTGGCATGGCACTTCTTCAAACAATGTGCTGACGACAAGACCCGAGTGGTTTGCACGCTGTGCCATCAGAGCCTGAAGCGAGGCATTAACGTTCTGAACCTGAGCACAACCTGCATGACCAGGCACCTGCATGCAAAGCATGAACTGCAGTGGAGTAAACACCTTAAAACCAAGGAAGTCACTCAGGCTCCCCCTGCTACCTCTTCTGCTGCTGCCGCCTCGGCCTATTCTGCTGCTGCCGCCTCGGCCTCTTCCTCCGCCTCTGGAGGAACGTTGGCACCTGCCGCCCAGCAAACAGGGGATGTACCACCAACACCACCACCACCACCTCCGTCACCAAGCGTCTCAACCATGTCACACGCCAGCGTTCAGCTCTCCATCTCACAAACATTTGATAGAAAGCGTAAATTCCCACCTAGCCACCCTCGATCCCTGGCCCTGAATGCCAGCATTTCTAAACTACTGGCCTATGAAATGCTGTCATTTAGGCTGGTGGACACAGACAGCTTCAAACAGCTCATGTCGCTTGCTGTCCCACAGTATGTTGTTCCCAGCCGGCACTACTTCTCCAAGAGAGCCGTGCCTTCCCTGCACAACCAAGTATCCGATAAAATCAAGTGTGCACTGCGCAACGCCATCTGTGGCAAGGTCCACCTAACCACAGATACGTGGACCAGTAAGCACGGCCAGGGACGCTATATCTCCCTAACTGCACACTGGGTAAATGTAGTGGCAGCTGGGCCCCAGGCGGAGAGCTGTTTGGCGCACGTCCTTCCGCCGCCAAGGATCGCAGGGCAACATTCTTTGCCTCCTGTTGCCACCTCCTCCTTCTCGGCTTCCTCCTCCTCTTCTTCCACCTGCTCATCCAGTCAGCCACACACCTTCACCACCAACTTCAGCACAGCCCGGGGTAAACGTCAGCAGGCCATTCTGAAACTCATATGTTTGGGGGACAGGCCCCACACCGCACAGGAGTTGTGGCGGGGTATAGAACAACAGACCGACGAGTGGTTGCTGCCGGTGAGCCTCAAGCCCGGCCTGGTGGTGTGTGATAATGGGCGAAATCTCGTTGCAGCTCTGGGACTAGCCAATTTGACGCACATCCCTTGCTTGGCGCATGTGCTGAATTTGGTGGTGCAGAAGTTCATTCACAACTACCCCGACATGTCAGAGCTGCTGCATAAAGTGCGGGCCGTCTGTTCGCGCTTCCGGCGTTCACATCCTGCTGCTGCTCGCCTGTCTGCGCTACAGCGTAACTTCGGCCTTCCCGCTCACCGCCTCATATGCGACGTGCCCACCAGGTGGAACTCCACCTTGCACATGCTGGACAGACTGTGCGAGCATCAGCAGGCCATAGTGGAGTTTCAGCTGCAGCACGCACGGGTCAGTCGCACTACAGAACAGCACCACTTCACCACCAATGACTGGGCCTCCATGCGAGACCTGTGTGCCCTGTTGCGCTGTTTCGAGTACTCCACCAACATGGCCAGTGGCGATGACACCGTTATCAGCGTTACAATACCACTTCTATGTCTCCTTGAGAAAACACTTAGGGCGATGATGGAAGAGGAGGTGGCCCAGGAGGAGGAGGAGGAGGAGGAGGAAGAGGGGTCATTTTTAGCACTTTCAGGCCAGTCTCTTCGAAGTGACTCAGAGGGAGGTTTTTGGCAACAGCAGAGGCCAGGTACAAATGTGGCCAGCCAGGGCCCACTACTGGAGGACGAGGAGGACGAGGATGAGGAGGAGGTGGAGGAGGATGAGGATGAAGCATGGTCACAGCGGGGTGGCACCCAACGCAGCTCGGGTCCATCACTGGTGCGTGGCTGGGGGGAAAGGCAGGACGATGACGATACGCCTCCCACAGAGGACAGCTTGTCCTTACCCCTGGGCAGCCTGGCACACATGAGCGACTACATGCTGCAGTGCCTGCGCAACGACAGCAGAGTTGCCCACATTTTAACCTGTGCGGACTACTGGGTTGCCACCCTGCTGGATCCACGCTACAAAGACAATGTGCCCACCTTACTTCCTGCACTGGAGCGTGATAGGAAGATGTGCGAGTACAAGCGCACGTTGGTAGACGCGCTACTGAGAGCATTCCCAAATGTCACAGGGGAACAAGTGGAAGCCCAAGGCCAAGGCAGAGGAGGAGCAAGAGGTCGCCAAGGCAGCTGTGTCACGGCCAGCTCCTCTGAGGGCAGGGTTAGCATGGCAGAGATGTGGAAAACTTTTGTCAACACGCCACAGCTAACTGCACCACCACCTGATACGCAACGTGTTAGCAGGAGGCAACATTTCACTAACATGGTGGAACAGTACGTGTGCACACCCCTCCACGTACTGACTGATGGTTCGGCCCCATTCAACTTCTGGGTCTCTAAATTGTCCACGTGGCCAGAGCTAGCCTTTTATGCCTTGGAGGTGCTGGCCTGCCCGGCAGCCAGCGTTTTGTCTGAACGTGTATTCAGCACGGCAGGGGGCGTCATTACAGACAAACGCAGCCGCCTGTCTACAGCCAATGTGGACAAGCTGACGTTCATAAAAATGAACCAGGCATGGATCCCACAGGACCTGTCCGTCCCTTGTCCAGATTAGACATTAACTACCTCCCCATAACCATATATTATTGGACTCCAGGGCACTTCCTCATTCAATCCTATTTTTATTTTCATTTTACCATTATATTGCGAGGCTACCCAAAGTTGAATGAACCTCTCCTCTGCCTGTGTGCTAGGCCTAAATATATGCCAATGGACTGTTGCAGTGGTGGGTGACGTGAAGCCTCATTCTCTGCTATGACATGCAGACTAATTCTCTGCTGACATGAAGACAGATTCTCTGTTACGGGACCTCCCTCCTCTGCCTGGGTGCTGGGCCTAAATATATGCCAATGGACTGTTGCAGTGGTGGGTGACGTGAAGCCTGATTCTCTGCTATGACATGCAGACTAATTCTCTGCTGACATGAAGACAGATTCTCTGTTACGGGACCTCTCTCCTCTGCCTGTGTGTGTGCTGGGCCTAAATATATGCCAATGGACTGTTGCAGTGGTGGCTGACGTGAAGCCTCATTCTCTGCTATGACATGCAGACTAATTCTCTGCTGACATGAAGCCAGATTGTCTGTTACGGGACCTCTCTCCTCTGCCTGTGTGTGTGCTGGGCCTAAATATATGCCAATGGACTGTTGCAGTGGTGGCTGACGTGAAGCCTCATTCTCTGCTATGACATGCAGACTAATTCTCTGCTGACATGAAGACAGATTCTCTGTTACGGGACCTCTCTCCTCTGCCTGTGTGTGTGCTGGGCCTAAATATATGCCAATGGACTGTTGCAGTGGTGGCTGACGTGAAGCCTCATTCTCTGCTATGACATGCAGACTAATTCTCTGCTGACATGAAGACAGATTCTCTGTTACGGGACCTCCCTCCTCTGCCTGGGTGCTAGGCCTAAATATATGCCAATGGACTGTTGCAGTGGTGGGTGACGTGAAGCCTCATTCTCTGCTATGACATGCAGACTGATTCTCTGCTGACATGAAGCCAGATTGTCTGTTACGGGACCTCCCTCCTCTGCCTGGGTGCTGGGCCTAAATATATGCCAATGGACTGTTGCAGTGGTGGCTGACGTGAAGCCTCATTCTCTGCTATGACATGCAGACTGATTCTCTGCTGACATGAAGCCAGATTGTCTGTTACGGGACCTCTCTCCTCTGCCTGTGTGCTATGCCTAAATATATGCCAATGGACTGTTGCAGTGGTGGCTGACGTGAAGCCTCATTCTCTGCTATGACATGCAGACTGATTCTCTGCTGACATGAAGCCAGATCGTCTGTTACGGGACCTCTCTGCTCTGCCTGTGTGCTAGGCCTAAATATATGCCAATGGACTGTTGCAGTGGTGGGTGACGTGAAGCCTCATTCTCTGCTATGACATGCAGACTGATTCTCTGCTGTCATGAAGCCAGATTGTCTGTTACGGGACCTCTCTGCTCTGCCTGTGTGCTAGGCCTAAATATATGCCAATGGACTGTTGCAGTGGTGGGTGACGTGAAGCCTCATTCTCTGCTATGACATGCAGACTGATTCTCTGCTGACATGAAGCCAGATTGTCTGTTACGGGACCTCTCTCCTCTGCCTGTGTGCTAGGCCTAAATATATGCCAATGGACTGTTGCAGTGGTGGCTGACGTGAAGCCTCATTCTCTGCTATGACATGCAGACTAATTCTCTGCTGACATGAAGCCAGATTGTCTGTTACGGGACCTCTCTCCTCTGCCTGGGTGCTGGGCCTAAATTTATGACAATGGACTGTTGCAGTGGTGGCTGACGTGAAGCCTGATTCTCTGCTATGACATGCAGACTGATTCTCTGCTGACATGAAGCCAGATCCTCTGTTACGGGACCTCTCTCCTCTGCCTGTGTGTGTGCTGGGCCTAAATATATGCCAATGGACTGTTGCAGTGGTGGCTGACGTGAAGCCTCATTCTCTGCTATGACATGCAGACTGATTCTCTGCTGACATGAAGCCAGATTCTCTGTTACAGGACCTCTCTCCTCTGCCTGTGTGTGTGCTGGGCCTAAATATATGCCAATGGACTGTTGCAGTGGTGGCTGACGTGAAGCCTCATTCTCTGCTATGACATGCAGACTAATTCTCTGCTGACATGAAGACAGATTCTCTGTTACGGGACCTCCCTCCTCTGCCTGGGTGCTGGGCCTAAATATATGCCAATGGACTGTTGCAGTGGTGGCTGACGTGAAGCCTCATTCTCTGCTATGACATGCAGACTAATTCTCTGCTGACATGAAGACAGATTCTCTGTTACGGGACCTCTCTCCTCTGCCTGGGTGCCGGGGCCTAAATATCTGAGAATGGACTGTTCCAGTGGTGGGTGACGGGAAGCCAGATTCTCTGCTATGGAACCTCTCTCCAATTGATTTTGGTTAATTTTTATTTATTTAATTTTTATTTTAATTCATTTCCCTATCCACATTTGTTTGCAGGGGATTTACCTACATGTTGCTGCCTTTTGCAGCCCTCTAGCTCTTTCCTGGGCTGTTTTACAGCCTTTTTAGTGCCGAAAAGTTCGGGTCCCCATTGACTTCAATGGGGTTCGGGTTCGGGACGAAGTTCGGATCGGGTTCGGATCCCGAACCCGAACATTTCCGGGATGTTCGGCCGAACTTCTCGAACCCGAACATCCAGGTGTTCGCTCAACTCTATATGTGAACCCTTCGGAATTTTATGGATTTCTGCATTGGTCAAATTGGTCATAAAATGTGATCTGATCTTCATTTAAGTCACAACATTAGACAATCACAGTCTGCTTAAACTAATAAAATACAAATAATTAAATGCTACCATGTTTTTATTGAACACACCATGTAAACCTTCACAGTGCAGGTGGAAAAAGTATGTGAACCCCTAGAGTAATGACATCTCCAAGAGCTAATTGAAATGAGGTGTCAGCCAACTGGAGTCCAATCAATGAAATGAGATTGGAGGTGTTGGTTACAGCTGTCCTGCCTTATAAAAAACACACACCAGTTCTGGGTTTGCTTTTCACAAGAAGCATTGCCTGATGTGAATGATGCCTCACACAAAAGAGCTCTCGGAAGACCTACGATTAAGAACTGTTGACTTGCATAAAGCTGGAAAGGGTTATAAAAGTATCTCCAAAAGCCTTGCTGTTCATCAGTCCACGGTAAGACAAATTGTCTATAAATGGAGAAAGTTCAGCACTGCTGCTACTCTCCCTAGGAGTGGCCGTCCTGTAAAGATGACTGCAAGAGCACAGCGCAGACTGCTCAATGAGGTGAAGAAGAATACTAGAGTGTCAGATAAAGACTTACAACAGTCTCTGGCATATGCTAACATCCTTGTTAGCGAATATACGATACGTAAAACACTAAACAAGAATGGATTTCATAGGAGGATACCACAGAGGAAGCCACTGCTGTCCCAAAAAAAAAACTAAAAAAGAAACACACAACACTATGTGTGGAGAAAAAGAGGCACAGCAGACCAACATCAAAACCTCATCCCAACTGTGAAGTATGGTGGTGGGGGCATCATGGTTTGGGGCTGCTTTTCTGCGTCAGGGCCTGGACGGATTGCTATCATCAAAGGAAAAATGAATTCCCAAATTTATCAAGACATTTTGCAGGAGAACTTAAGGCCATCTGTCCACAAGCTGAAGCTCAACAGAAGATGGGTGATGCAACAGGACAATGACCCAAATCATAGAAGTAAATCAACAACAGAATGGCTTAAACAGAAGAAAATACGCCTTCTGGAGTGGGCCAGTCAGAGTCCTGACCTCAACCTGCTGTGGCATGACCTCAAGAAAGCGATTCACACCAGACATTCCAAGAATAATGCTGAACCGAAACAGTTCTGTAAAGAGGAATGGTCAAGAATTACTCCTGACCGATGTGCACGCCTGATCTGCAACTACAGGAAATGTTGTGTTGAAGTTATTGCTGCCAAAGGAGGCTCAACCAGTTATTAAATCCAAGGGTTCACATACTTTTTCCACCTGCACTGTGAATATTTACATGGTGTGTTCAATAAAAACATGGTAACATTTAATTATTTGTGTGTTATTAGTTTAAGCAGACTGTGATTGTCTATTGTTGTGACTTAGATGAAGATCCATATCATTCCAAAGGGTTCACATACTTTTTCTTGCAACTGTATATTCTGGGTTTAAAAAAACACCCAATTTTTGCAAGACCCTACATCTGGGGCCTTTGCTGCATTTGTCACAAGCTTTAAATACTGCAATTATTTACTGGGTTTTAAAAAAACACACATTTTTTGCAAGACCCTACATCTGGGACCTTTGCTACATTTGGGACTGTAAAATACAAGCTTTAAATACTGCAATTATATACTGGGTTAAAAAACACCCATTTTTTGTAAGACCCTACATCTGAGGCCTGTGTTGCATTTGTCACAGTGAAATACAAGCTTTAAATACTGAAATTATATTTTGGTTAAAAATAAAACACACATTTTGGGCAATTTAATACATTTGCAGCCTTTGCTGCATTTCTGACAGTCCAATACAAGCGTTGGATACTGCTGTTATATTCTGGTTTTAAAAAACACACATTTTTTGCAAGACCCTACATTTGGGGCCATTGCTTCATTTGTCACAGTGAAATACAAGCTTTAAATACTGCAATTATGTTTTTATTTTAAAAAAACACCCCCATTCTGGGCAAGATAATGCATGCAACCTTTGCTGCATTTCTGACAGTCCAATACAACACACATACAAGATTCAAATACTGCAATTATATACAGGGAGTGCAGAATTATTAGGCAAATGAGTATTTTGACCACATCATCCTCTTTATGCATGTTGTCTTACTCCAAGCTGTATAGGCTCGAAAGCCTACTACCAATTAAGCATATTAGGTGATGTGCATCTCTGTAATGAGAAGGGGTGTGGTCTAATGACATCAACACCCTATATCAGGTGTGCATAATTATTAGGCAACTTCCTTTCCTTTGGCAAAATGGGTCAAACGAAGGACTTGATAGGCTCAGAAAAGTCAAAAATAGTGAGATATCTTGCAGAGGGATGCAGCACTCTTAAAATTGCAAAGCTTCTGAAGCGTGATCATCGAACAATCAAGCGTTTCATTCAAAATAGTCAACAGGGTCGCAAGAAGCGTGTGGAAAAACCAAGGCGCAAAATAACTGCCCATGAACTGAGAAAAGTCAAGCGTGCAGCTGCCAAGATGCCACTTGCCACCAGTTTGGCCATATTTCAGAGCTGCAACATCACTGGAGTGCCCAAAAGCACAAGGTGTGCAATACTCAGAGACATGGCCAAGGTAAGAAAGGCTGAAAGACGACCACCACTAAACAAGACACACAAGCTGAAACGTCAAGACTGGGCCAAGAAATATCTCAAGACTGATTTTTCTAAGGTTTTATGGACTGATGAAATGAGAGTGAGTCTTGATGGGCCAGATGGATGGGCCCGTGGCTGGATTGGTAAAGGGCAGAGAGCTCCAGTCCGACTCAGACACCAACAAGGTGGAGGTGGAGTACTGGTGTGGGCTGGTATCATCAAAGATGAGCTTGTGGGGCCTTTTCGGGTTGAGGATGGAGTCAAGCTCAACTCCCAGTCCTACTGCCAGTTTCTGGAAGACACCTTCTTCAAGCAGTGGTACAGGAAGAAGTCTGCATCCTTCAAGAAAAACATGATTTTCATGCAGGACAATGCTCCATCACACGCGTCCAAGTACTCCACAGCGTGGCTGGCAAGAAAGGGTATAAAAGAAGAAAATCTAATGACATGGCCTCCTTGTTCACCTGATCTGAACCCCATTGAGAACCTGTGGTCCATCATCAAATGTGAGATTTACAAGGAGGGAAAACAGTACACCTCTCTGAACAGTGTCTGGGAGGCTGTGGTTGCTGCTGCACGCAATGTTGATGGTGAACAGATCAAAACACTGACAGAATCCATGGATGGCAGGCTTTTGAGTGTCCTTGCAAAGAAAGGTGGCTATATTGGTCGCTGATTTGTTTTTGTTTTGTTTTTGAATGTCAGAAATGTATATTTGTGAATGTTGAGATGTTATATTGGTTTCACTGGTAAAAATAAATAATTGAAATGGGTATATATTAGTTTTTTGTTAAGTTGCCTAATAATTATGCACAGTAATAGTCACCTGCACACACAGATATCCCCCTAAAATAGCTAAAACTAAAAACTACTTCCAAAAATATTCAGCTTTGATATTAATGAGTTTTTTGGGTTCATTGAGAACATGGTTGTTGTTCAATAATAAAATTAATCCTCAAAAATACAACTTGCCTAATAATTCTGCACTCCCTGTACTGGGTTGAAAAAAAACACCCATTTTTTGTAAGACCCTACATCTGAGACATTTTTTTTGCATTTGTCACAGTCAAATACAAGCTTTAAATACTGCAATTATATAATGGGTTTAAAAAAAACACACATTTTTTGCAAGACCCTACATCTGGGGCCTTTGTTGCATTTTTGACAGTGAAGAATAAGCTTTAGCCTCCTCAGGACCAGCGCATGCAGGATTGCGTCATCTCCCAAGATTTCGAGCAGAGCCGGCCCGCACATGCGCAGTGCGGGCCGGGAATCGTTACATCAGAAGATAGTCACCAGCCTGCCAGCCAATGATCAGCGCTGGCAGGTTGGTGACTTTTAAAAAATTGAATCAGAAGCCATTTAACACCTTATATTTATAAATATAAGGTGTTAAATGGCTTCTGTGCTCCTCTGCTGGTCCTTTTCGTCGGTTGGTCCCAGCAGAGGAGCACACATCACTGTGAGTACACCAAACACTACACTTAGCCCCAGATCACCCCCCATCACCCCAATTAACCCCTTGATCATTCCTGTCAATCACTAGTGAAAGGGAAAAAAGTTCTCAGTGTAAACTGTCACTTTTTTTTACTAGTATCGACGGTTAGGTTTTAGGTTAGTTTAGGCCCTTTTGTTAGGTAGTAAGCGTCGATTAGCGCCTAGCCCACCGCACCGCAGTCACTGATTCGCTGATTAGAGTATCGCTAATCAGCATTGGTACTTTTATAGTATCTGTAAGTAATCAGAACTGATCACAGTCAGATCTATTAGTGTCACCTTAGTTCGCCCTCCACCCAAAATGCAGTGTTCACCCACGCCCGCCCTGCAGCAGTGACAAATTTTTTATTTATTTTTTATCACTGCACAATCGCTTTACAAGTGCTGTGGCAATAAAAAAAAAATCTGTTTTGATATTTTTTATCAATCACAGCGGCTTCCGGTACTTCGCTAGCCTCCCATTTGTAAGACAGGCTTGCTTTTTTTCTTGGGTAGTCTCAGGGAATACCCCTTAAATTTAGTTGACCAAATGGCAAGTAAGGGGTATTCTTCTGAAGAGGCGTACAGGCTAGAATACGAACCTGTAGAAAGCAGTGGCAGTCTGACCCAAAGTTCGGATGATGAGGTTGAGGTCCCTGATACCACCAGGCGTACCCGGCCCCGTTTTGCTAGACCACAGGTTGCGCAGGATCCGCTTCAAGGGCAGCAGAGTGGGGCTGATCCTGGCGGATTACGTGGTGAGGCATATACCAGCAGCACAGCCCATCCTGGACCTAGTACCAGCACTGCTGTAGAACATGGTGAAGTGGCGAGCACCAGAAGGGCAGTTGAAGCTGGTACGGTGGCACGTGCATTAGTTCCCCACTGCCACCGCACAAACAGGCCCGTAGAGCCCCTAGAGTCCCTGAGGTGCTGGCAAACCCTGATTGGCAGCCCCCAACTTCAGCCGCACTAGTAGTTCCCCCTTTCACCGCCCAGTCTGGAGTTCAGGTTGAGACAGCTCAGATCGGATCGGCACTGGGGTTTTTTGAGCTGTTCTTGACTGCGGAGCTCTTGGACTTAGTCGTGGCAGAAACAAATCGGTATGCCACTCACTTTATAGCCGCCAACCCGGGAAGCTTTTATGCCCAGTCTTTTCGGTGGAAATCCATCCAAGTTTCTGAATTTAAAACTTTTCTGGGCCTTCTCCTCAACATGGGCCTAACAAAAAAGCATGAATTGCGGTCATATTGGTCCACGAACCCAATTCATCACATGCCCATGTTCTCTGCTGCCATGTTCAGGACACGATTTGAGACCATCCTGCGTTTCCTGCACTTTAGTGACAACAGCACCTCTCGTCCCAGAGGCCACCCACCTTTTGACCGGCTCCACAAAATTCAGCCCCTCATAGACCACTTAAACACCAAATTTGCAGATTTGTATACTCCTGAGAAAAACATCTGCATAGACGAGTCCCTTATACATTTTACCGGGCGCCTTGGCTTCAAACAATACATCCCAAGCAAGCGCGCCCGGTATGGGGTCAAATTGTATAAGCTCTGTAAAAGGGCCACAGGCCATACGCACAAATTTCGAATCTATGAGGGTAAAGATCAGACCCTGGAGCCGGTCGGTTGCCCTGACTACCTGGGGAGCAGTGGGAAGACAGTCTGGGACTTGGTGTCACCCTTATTTGGCAAGGGGTACCATCTTCATGTGGACAATTTTTACACAAGTGTGCCCCTCTTCAGGCATTTGTTTTTAGAACAGATTGGCTGCTGTGGCACCGCGCGACCTAGTCGCCGGGGCTTCCCCCAACGGCTCGTTACCACCCGTCTTGAAAGGGGGGAGAGGGCTGCCTTGTGTAACGAAGAACTGCTTGCGGTGAAATGCAGAGGCAAGCGTGACATTTACATGCTATCCTCTATTCACGCAGACACGACCAATCGAAATTGAACGAGCAACTGGAGTCATTGAAAAGCCCCTCTGTGTCCACAACTATAATTCGCTCATGGGAGGGGTGGATTTCAATGACTAGATGTTGGCTCCTTATCTACTTTCCCGCAGGACCAGACGCTGGTATAAGAAGGTGTCTGTATATTTAATTCAATTGGCGACGTATAATAGTTTTATTCTCTACAGTAAGGCTGGGAGAACAAGATCCTTCCTCAAATTTCAGGAAGAGATCATCGAGGCCCCAACCACCAGTGTAGTGAGCCGTCTACATGAGTGACATTTCCCCATGTCGTTGCTGGTAACTCAAACCAAGCGCCACCCCGAAAAAAATGTGTCTGTAGCAGGAGCGAAATAAGGCGTGACACCCGCTATTTCTGTCCTGACTGCCCTGACCACCCTGCCCTATGCTTAGGGGTGTGTTTCGGGAAGTAACACACACAGGTACACTATTAGTATAGGGATTGCATCACACAGGACAGGCACACAGGGCTTTTAGGGCCCTTTCACTCACAGCTGCTGCAAACATCTCCTTTCACCTGGGACAAAGTGCATAATGTACTTTGCCATATCTCTGGGCGATTTGCGCTTTGCACATTGTCCCATGGGCAAGGAGAGGTTTGTCCTATAAAAGTAAAAAAATAGAAATAAAAATCACAGGTAAGCAAAAAAGTTAATGTTCCAAAAGTTCAATAAAGTTAATGTTCTGTTTCAAATGTTATCTACAGTTAATGTTAATAAATTTATTGCGTTGCGGCCTGTTTTTTAATTATTTTTTTGTTTCGTTTTTTTACTTTCTAGGTGGATCAACCGATCGACCAGCTGCAGCATTGATGTGCATTCTGACAGAAGCATTGCGCTGCTGTCAGATTACACAAAAGTCGGTGTATGCGGCGCTGCAAGACGAGAATTCTCCTCTGCAGTAAAAAAAGATACGTTTGCCGAGTCTTATGAGCTGAGGGGCGGTGTTCATATGCTTTGGCAAACACTTTGTATAAAAAAAAAATAAAAAAAATTCTGGCAATGATTTATTCATCCACATCGATTGATGTGAATGAAGAAATCAGGTTTTCCAGGGCATACAAGCTGAGTGGGTTTGGAGGTTGGGTGGAGCTCCTATGCCCTGGCAGCCGCCTTTCCCCTCCTTTTTTTTTTGCAAATTTTTTTGGCAGAGATTTTTTCATCCACATTGATCGATGCGAATGAAGAAATCTGTGCCGTTCATTTTTTCTTTCAGCCCGGAGGCTAAACGGAAAAAAAAATCTCATTACCCGTATGCTCAATATAAGGAGAATAGCAGAAACTCCTAATGCTGGCCATACATGTAATAATTGCGGAGACCCTCAAATGCCAGGGCAGTACAAACACCTTACAAATGACCCCATTTTGGAAAGAAGACACCCCAAGGTATTCGCTGAGGGGCATATTCAGTCCATGAAAGCTTGAAATTTTTGCCCCAAGTTAGCGGAAAGGGAGACTTTGTGAGAAAAAACTAAAAAAATCTAATTCCGCTAACTTGTGTCAAAAAAAATAAATCTTCTATGAACTCGCCATGCCCCTCACGGAATACCTTGGGGTGTCTTCTTTCCAAAAATTTTAGGGGGCATTTTAGGGGCCTTAAAGCGCGAGAAGAAGTCTGGAATCCAAATGTCTAAAAATGCCCTCCTAAAAGGTACTCATTGGAATTTGGGCTCCTTTGCACACCTAGGCTGCAAAAAAGTGTCACACATGTGGTATTTCCGTACTCAGGAGAAGTAGGGCAATGTGTTTTGGGGTGTCTTTTTACATATACCCATGCTTGGTGAGAGAAATAGCTCTGTCAAATGACAACTTTGTATAAACAAATGGGAAAAGTTGACTTTTACAGAGATATTTATCTCACCCAGTATGGGTATATATATAAAAATACACCCCAAAACACATTGCCCTACTTCTTCTGAGTACGGCGATACCACATGTGTGACACTTTTTTGCAGCCTAGGTGTGCAAAGGGGCCCAAATTCTAAAGAGCACATTTAGGATTTCACAGGGCATGTTTTACGCATTTGGATTTCAAACTACTTCTCACACTTTAGGTCCCCTAAAATGCCAGGGCAGTATAAACACCCCACAAGTGACCCCATTTTGAAAGAATACACCCCAAGGTATTTTGTGAGGGGCATGAAGAGTTCATGTAAAATTTTATTTTTTGTCACAAGTTAGTGGAATATGAGACTTTGTAAGAAAAAAAAAAAAAAAAAAACATTTCCCGCTAACTTGTGCCCAAAAATAAATAAAAAAATTCTAGGAACTCGCCATGCCCCTCACGGAATACCTTGGGGTGTCTTCTTTCCAAAATGGGGTCACATATGGGGTATTTATACTGCCCTGGCATTTTAGGGGACCTAAAGCGTGAGAAGTAATTTGGAATCCAAATGCATAAAAATGCCCTGTGAAATCCTGAAAGTACTCATTGGAAATTGGGCCCCTTTGCGCATCTTGGCTGCAAAAAAGTTTCACACATGTGGTATCGCCGTACTCAGAAGAAGTAGGGCAATGTGTTTTGGGGTGTATTTTTACATATACCCATGCTGGGTGAGAGAAATAGCTCTGTCAAATTACAATTTTTTATAAAAAAAATGGGAAAGTTGTCTTTTAGAGAGATATTTCTCTCACCAAGCATGGGTATATGTAAAAAGACACCCCAAAACACATTTCCCTACTTTTCCTGAGTACGGCGATACCACATGTGTGACACTTTTTTTTTAGCCAAGATGACCCCATTATGGAAAGAAGACACCCCAAGGTATTCCGTGAGGGGTATGGTGAGTTCATGTAAAATTTTATTTTGTCACAAGTTAGTGGAATATGAGACTTTATTTTATTTTATTTTTCTTACAATCATTTTCCGCTAACGTGTGACAAAAAAATAATAATTCTAGGAACTCGCCATGCCCCTCACGGAATACCTTGGGGTGTCTTCTTTCCAAAATGGGGTCACTTGTGGGGTATTTATACTTCCCTGGCATTTTAGGGGCCCTTAAGCGTGAGAAGTAGTTTGGAATCCAAAGGCGTAAAAATGCCCTGTGAAATCCTAAAGGTGCTCTTTAGAATTTGGGCCCCTTTGCGCACCTAGGCTGCAAAAAAGTGTCACACATGTGGTATTGCCGTACTCAGAAGAAGTAGGGCAATGTGTTTTGAGGTGTATTTTTACATATACCCATGCTGGGTGAGAGAAATATCTCTGTCAAATGAAAACTTTGTATAAAAAAAATTGGAAAAGTTGTCATTTAGAGAGATATTTCTCTCACCAAGCATGGGTGTATGTAAAAAGACACCCCAAAACACATTGCCCTACTTTTCCTGAGTACGGCAATACCACATGTGTGACACTTTTTTGCAGCCAAGATGCGCAAAGGGGCCCGATTTCCAATGAGTACTTTCAGGATTTCACAGGGCATTTTTACGCATTTGGATTCCAAACTACTTCTCATGCTTTAGGGCCCCTAAAATGCCAGGGCAGTATAAATACCCCACATGTGACCCCATTTTGGAAAGAATACACCACAAGGTATTCCATGAGGGGTATGGTTAGTTCATGTAAAATTTAATTTTTTGTCACAAGTTAGTGGAATATGAGACTTTGTAAGAAAAAATATAACAAAAAAAAATAAAGTCTCATATTCCACTAACTTGTGAAAAAAATTTTTTTTACATAAACTCACTATGCCCATCAACGAATACCTTAGGGTGTCTACATTCTGAAATGGGGTAATTTGTGGGGTGTTTCTACTGTCTGGGAATTGTAGAACCTCAGGAAACATGACAGGTGCTCAGAGCTGCTTCAAAATGCAGAAATTCACATTTTTGTACCATAGTTTGTAAATGCTCTAACTTTTGTGCAAACCAATAAATATACACTTATTGCATTTTTTTTATCAAAGACATGTAGAACAATAAATTTTGAGAAAAATTTATATAGAAATGTAGTTTTATTTGAATAATTTTACAACTGAAAGTGAAAAATTTTATTTTTTTGCTAAAATTTCGGTCAATTTCGATTCATATAAAAAAGTCAGCAGCAATGAAATACCACCAAATGAAAGCTCTATTAGTGAGAAGAAAAGGAGGTAAAATTGATTTGGGTGGTAAATTGTATGACCGAGCAATAAACCGTGAAAGTAGTGTTGTGCAGAATTGTAAAAAGTGGTCTGGTCATTAAGGAGTTTAAGCTAGGGGAGCTGAGGTGGTTAAATACTGAAATTATATTTTGGTTAAAAAAAACACACGCATTTTGGGCAAGTTAATACATTTGCAGCCTTTGATTCATTTCTGACAGTCCAATACAGGCGTTATAGATACTGCTGTTATATTCTGGTTTTAAAAAAAAACACACATTTTTTGCAAGACCCTACATCTGGGGCATTTGCTGCATTTGTCACAGTGAAATGCAAGCTTTAAATACTGCAATTATATTTTGGTTTTAAAAAAAAACACCCATTCTGGGCAAGATAATGCATTTGCGGCCTTTGCTGCATTTCTGACAGTCCAATACAACACAAATACAAGATTCAAATACTGCAATTATATGCTGGGTTGAAAAAAACACCAATTTTTTGCAAGACCCTACATCTGAAGCCAACGTGGACAAGCTCACGTTCATTAAAATTAACTAGGCATGGATCCCACAGGACTTGTCCGTACCTTGTGCAGAATAGACATGTATATCGGCCTTATCCAGCCATTGTTATACTACAGAGCAATTGCTCATTGTTGTATTTTTAATATTTCCCAATGTTTTGGAGTGTAACCTAAAAATAAAAATCAGTGTTGGCTACCTCGTCCTTCTCCACCACAGCTTCCACCTACGCCGCCTCCTCAACCTCCTACTCCATATGGACCTCCACCTCATAGATCAAGATATTTTTTCTTTTTACGTATTTTATTTTAAGCAATTTTACTAATTTGTCTGATACATTGTTGGGTTACATATGCCAAATGTTTGGGTGTGATATACCCCTGCTCTACCTAGTGGACAGGTTATTAAATTTCACTATTTTGTCTGTTACATTGTCGGGTGAAATTCCCCAATTTTTGGTTGTGATATACCCCTGCGATACCTAGTAGACAGGTTAATAAATTTAATTAAATTGTCTCTCACATTGTTGGGTGAAATTCAGCAATTTTTGGTTGTGATATACCCCTGCTCTACCTACTAGACAGGTTAATAAATTTAACTAATTTGTCTGTTACATCGTCGGGTGAAATTTACCAATTTTTGGCTGTGATATACCCCTGCTCTACCTAGTAGACAGGTTAATAAATGTCACTAATTTGTCTGTTACATTGTTGGGTGAAATTCACCAATTTTTGGCTGTGATATACCTCTGCTCTACCTAGTAGATGAAGGGTTAAATAGAATAAGCTATATGATCTGTATGAATGACAGGATGTTGGGTGACATCATACTATGTATACAGGATTGATGAGCCATAGTGTATCAGCTCACTTCAAGCTGATGCATGGCAAGAATCCGCGGGGCTTGAAGTTTGCTGGGGTTGAAGTGGTTAAACCACATTGGCTTGGAGGCGATTATTTGGCACAAATTAATCGAAAAGAAGTCCAATGGATCTACCAACTGGGCACCTTGCAACCGAGTGGTTTAAACATAGAGTTTGATCTAAAGCCATGTTTGATATAAAGAAGTGTTCATAAGATATTAATTAGTAAGAACTTTTACCTTGTGTTGAGGACCTTTCAGGAGACGTCATGAGGAGTAACTAGGGATTGGGTAGCTAAATCATGTGATCTGAGGTTTATGAATGAGAAGGGGTGGGGTAACACCATTTGGAGTAACGTGACCAACAGTGGGTGGAGATGTAATCAGGTGAGCATGTGGTGAAGTACATAAGAGAAGTAAGAATACTGTGAATTAAAAGTTTTAAAGAGATGCGGACATAAAAATGTGGAAAAAGGAAGCATGCTAATATATAAATGCGGTTGAATAAGGGGATAAGTTAAATTGGTGATAAGGTTGCATATACGATAAAGCTGCGGCATAGCTAAGTGAGAAGAATATACTGTATATTTAAAATATCCTCTAATTGATTGTTGATATAGTTTGGTGTATGGCTGATACTGTTTTATAGTAAGATGAATGTTCCTATTAAGGATATGTTATGAGTATTGTATTTTATCATGTATTTAAGACATTTTGATTGGAGGTGATTCCCACGGTCTGATAATGGGAGACTGGGCTATTTAAAGGGCCCAGCTGTGGACATGCGCAGTTGTCGCCCCTGAGGAAGCCAGAGAGCGAAACCCGGTTCGGGCAGGATATCGAGTTGTTTTTACTATATGTGATATGCCTATGATCTACCATTGTCTGTGAGTAGAATAAAACCTTTTTATTAACAACTAAGAGGGTACTTCACTATATGGAGGTCATTTAATCCTACAGAGGAGGCGGTCTGAGGAGGATCGAATCCTTGAGAGAGGAGGACGAAGGCTAATACCCTATTTCTGTCACTTGTGCAGCGTCTGACTGAACCTTTAGCAGCGCGGTTTCAAACCTTTAACTATCTGACTTTCAGTGTGAATACCCACCACACTACACCGGAACCAGCAGCGCAGATAAGTGTCCGTGTTGTGGGACACAGGACTGACATTTTAATTTTTAATTTTTAATTTCCATATAAGGAATTGTCTCTACTTAGCACCATTGTAATGTTTGGCATATCTGTTTCCTGTATGTATGGATGTATGTATAAGAGGCCGGATTCTCAGAATAAACTCAGAGCTGTTTCTGATTCCATACTGTGTGTGCCATTGATAGCTTTCCAGGTGCCTGTCTTTGGAGATGATGGAGGAATCAGGGTGCATACAGAAGCAGATCTCTTTCAGCTAGGGGGCTCTGTCCGGGATAGAACATACAGGAATTCGGTAAGTACAGAAAATTCCTGCCTTTAAAGACTGGGGAAATTCTGATGCTTTTTGAAAACACTTTGTTGTTTCTATCTTGAATCCACTTCAGACACACTGAAATGAATAGTATCTATCTATAGGCAAGACAGACCATAAAAAGACTACTGGCCAAGTCTAAAAGATAAATTCTTTAGGGAAGGATTTAAAAGAGGAATTTTTTTGGGAAGAATTTAAATATTGTCTGCACCCTGGTTTATCTAGTCAGCCAATTTCTATTGCTTCTTATCTGACGCTTTCTTATGCTTCCTATGCTATGTTATGATGTTATGAAGCATTAAGTAATTTTTTTTATGCTGAAGGTAAGCAGCAAATGATACTGTGAAAACTGTACTAACTTTATTGTGTGTGTCCTGGAGAACCGTAAGACGCCCCATCACTCTGGCGAGGGTTTACCCACTAACACAGAAACTGGTGAACGCAAGTTACTGTTTTAAGGGATAATACTAACAGACAGTTGAGAAGGAAGTTGAGCATAGACCTAAGTCCTCTCTAACCAGTTGACAGGAATTGTCGGAGCCTTTACAGCCAGTCCTGGGGAGAGTTTTGCTCTGCCTCCATCTCAATTATAAGAAATGGGTGCAAAGCAAGGAAAGGTATCTCCACCCCCTCCGTATGTAGGAGAAACATGTGAGGATTTGTTTGTTCTGTTAAGGTTTCAGTTGGGGATTAGCAAGACGGGACACCTACATGTCACATCCTCAGTTATGCCCATTCATGTACAAAAGGATAATTGTTTTTTATATTTGGAATGCCAACCTCAGGATCCACTACTTGATCCGCTTCCTCCTGAAGGGTTTGGGCAAATACTGACCAAGATGTTGGCCTTATCTTTTCTACACCATATAAGGCAATGCTTAAGCCCGACGCTGCACCTGTTTATATTAAACAATACCCCCTTTCCCCAGAAAAAGAAAAGGGGATTGAGTCTATGTTGATGGAATTCCTAGAGGCAGGGGTTATTGAGGAAATTATTTCCCCCTATAATACACCTATCAACCTAGTGAGAAAGGCTGATAATACCTTTAGGTTTGTCTAGGATCTTAGAGCAGTAAATGCATAGATCATACCCATAGCACCTGTGGTTCCAGGCGTACCATATCTGCTATCAGCTATTCCTGCCCATGCAGAGTTTTTCTCTGTTATTGATGCATTTTTTTATGTCCCAGTTGACAAGGAGACACGGCCAACTCTTTGCCTTCACATTTAAATTTTGCCAGTATACTTGGTGTAGAATGCCTCAGGGTTATATAGACTCCCCAGTAGTCTACTCCATTTTCCTCCAAGTTACACTGCACCCTTGGACTGCCCCTCGTGGTTCTGTCCTTCTGCAATATGTGGACGAGCTCCTCATATGTAGTTCTACTTGGAAGACTGTGTTAGTTTATTACTGTGGTTATGTGAATGTGGTCACAAAGTTTCTAGGAAGAAATTACAATGGTGTATGGAAAGTGTTGCATATTTGGGCTTTGTTCTCAGTAAAGGTGAGAGGAAAATCAGCCATGCCAGAATTACCGCCGTACTGGGTATGCCCCGCCCACAAACCAAGAAAGACATGTTGACCTTTCTTGGCATAATTGGTTACTGCCGCCAATGGATTGCTGATTGTTCCTACTATGATAATATTCTGAGACAAGCCACTAATACTGATATGCCTGACTTCATTAAATGGTCTGATGAAATGTTACAAGTCCTGGCACAAGATCATTGAGGCAAATTCCGCCCTGTTGCTTTTTTCTCAAAAGTGGTTCCCGTACAGGTTCAGGGAATGCCTACGTGTCTCAGGAGTTTGGCAGCCTGTGCTATGGTCGCTGAGATGGACGCGCCTATCACCCTAGGTCATCCTACCACTCTGCATACCTCACACAATGTTCAGGCCCTATTGAAGAACATACATACACAACATACAGTACAGACCAAAAGTTTGGACACACCTTTTAATTCAAAGAGTTTTCTTAATTTTTATGACTATGAAAATTGTAGATTCACACTGAAGGCATCAAAACTATGAATTAACACATATGGAATTATATACATAACAAAAAAGTGTGAAACAACTGAAAATATGTCATATTCTAGGTTGTTCAAAGTAGCCACCTTTGCTTTGATTACTGCTTTGCACACTCTTGGCATTCACGAGGTAGCTTCAAGAGGTAGTTACCTGAAATGGTCTTCCAACAGTCTTGAAGGAGTTCCCAGAGATGCTTAGCACTTGTTGGCCCTTTTGCCTTCACTCTGCGGTCCAGCTCACCCCAAACCATCTCGATTGGGTTCAGGTCCGGTGACTGTGGAGGCCAGGTCATCTGGCGCAGCACCCCATCACTCTCCTTCATGGTCAAATAGCCCTTACACAGCCTGCGGATTTCCTAGAAGATATTCTACCATGAAGGCCTGATTCACACAGTCTCCTCTTAACAGTTGTTCTAGAGATGTGTCTGCTGCTAGAACTCTGTGTGGCATTGACCTGGTCTCTAATCTGAGCTGCTGCTAACCTGCGATTTCTGAGGCTGGTGACTCGGATGAACTTATCCTCCGCAGCAGAGGTGACTCTTGGTCTTCCTTTCCTGGGGCGGTCTGCATGTGAGCCAGTTTCTTTGTTGCGCTTGATGTTTTTTGTGACTGCACTTGGGGACACTTTCAAAGTTTTCCCAATTTTTCGGACTGAATGACCTTCATTTCTTAAAGTAATGATGGCCACTCATTTTTTTTACTTAGCTGCTTTTTTCTTGCCATAATACAAATTCTAACAGTCTATTCAGTAGGACTATCAGCTGTATATCCACCTGACTTCTCCACAACGCAACTGATGGTCTTAACCCCATTTATAAGGCAAGAAATCCCACTTATTAAACCTGGCAGGGCACACCTGTGAAGTGAAAACCATTTCAGGTGACTACCTCTTGAAGCTCATCAAGAGAATGCCAAGAGTGTGCAAAGCAGTAATCAAAGCAAAAAGTGGCTACTTTAAAGAACCTAGAATATGACATATTTTCAGTTGTTTCACACTTTTTTGTTATGTATATAATTCCATATGTGTTAATTCATAGTTTTGATGCCTTCAGTGTGAATCTACAATTTTCATAGTCATGAAAATAAAGAAGGTGTGTCCAAACTTTTGGTCTGTACTGTATATCAGCACAAAGACTGAGTGGATATAAAGTTTTGTTGCTATCTAAGCCTCAACTTCATATCAAATACTCAGCACGCACATTTGGTCCAATGGCTATACTGAATGCCCTACTTGGCTACAAAGGAGAGCAGGATGATTTTCCTCCTCGCCATGCATGTACTGAACTTATACATGAACATACCTCACCCAGGCCTGACTTACAGTCCACACCCATTGAAGGAGCACCTGATATTTTTGTGGATAGATCCTGTTCCCGCCCTAATGACAACACTTGGATAGACTGTGGTTCAACTCCCTGATGTTATTCTAGAATCGAATCCTATACCTTTTCAGTCAGCCCAAGCAGCTGAACTGATTGCCCTCACTAGAGCTTGTTGTCTTTTTGAGGTGAGAGATGTAAATGTATACACCGATTCCAAATATGCCTTTGGGGTTGTACATGATCATGGGGTAATCTGGCAGAGGAGAGGCTTCATAGCTGCAGATGGGAGACAAATTTCACATTCCACCCTAGTACATGATCTCCTGGCCAAGCAAAGTTGCTATTATCCATTGTAAGGCACATACTGGTCTCCAAACGCACATAGCTAAAGGGAATGCCCTAGCTGATCAGGCAGCAAAAGAGGCTACTATTAGAATGGCAGCAACAATTCAAATGCCCTCCCTAGTTCCAGACATTACCCTTACTGACAATATATTGCTAAGCCTCCAGGATTTGGCTACGAGTAGTGACAAAACAGAAGGGCAGTTGGTAGGTGCAGTGCAAGACCCTGATACGGGTCTTATCTGCAAAGAGGGGAAACCATGTATTCCAGTTGCAAGCTCCCCAATTTTAATTGCACAATATCATGGCCTTGGCCATTTTAGATCAAATTAAACAAGATGTTGCTCGTGCCTCTCCTTTCTCTCCACAGGAACCTACGCATCCCTTCCAACCAGGAAACGTGGTGATAGTCCAGCGCCTGGCAAAAGGACGAAAACAGACTGAGTTCCCGTTTGGACCACCCACCCGAGTGGTAGCAGTCACCAGAACAGCGATTCTCACAAAAGAGGCTCCAATCTGGATTCACGCTAGCAGAGTGAAAAGGATCCCTGAGGCTTCTTCTCCGGTGACAGGCAAAGACAAAGAGGGTGAAGCAGGTGTGAAATCCCTGAACAAAGAGGGGAGCCCAGAATAAGTTTCCCTGAAAATTGCCTTGCCACAAGCGGAAAATAATGACCCCACAATATTCTGGGAGATTTGTTTGTCTGCTGATAATTATTAATCTTTGTTTTTTCTTGCCAGTCTGGCTTATTACTACATGTATTTATCACCCAGAGGAGATGAGTTTCTTCTGCGGTGCACCAAATAATCAGTCAGTATATAAAAGCTCAGGAGCAAGATCCCTTTGCTCCTGTCCCCTTTTATTCTGAACAGATTAATATAGTCAGGATCGAAAATGCCCTAATTGTTAGTTCATTGTGCCTTAAAGACTTACAAAGCCCACGGGATCTTATACAAGCATGTGTTATTGCTGTGCCTACACCCGATTAATCCCTCCTTGAAGTCTGGTCGAATGCTAACAATATACAATCTTTTAATGCCCTGTATGACTTCTGTGGGGAGTCAGAAATTAGGAAATAGCAGGGATAATATTAGAATAATTACTATTAATGTGACTAAAGCAGAGACTTGTTTTACCTTTTCCCAGGATATGACTTTATATTGTGATAGTAGAGACATAAAAAGTGGATTACTTAAGAATAGTGTATATGATTATATTGATGAAACCTGTAAAAATAATAGTAGGCTTGCTAGCTCCCTGAATAATTCCATGAGGTGTAATAAGACTATTGTGACTCCCAGTTTTATCTATAATATAATGCTCCCTACGGGATGGTTTTTCGCTTGTGGTAACAGCACTTACAATTACATTCCTGCTAATGTTATTGGAGGTCCCTGTGCGTTATCCAGGCTGACTTTGGCCCTTCCCAGTCAACCCCCTATCAGGAGAGCTTACAGATCGGTTACCAAGACTTTATCAGAAGACTGTGACTCTACTTTACCCCTTCTCAGCCATGCAGAATATACAAGTTTGGGCACCTCTATATTAGGAGGGCCTAGACAGGCTATATATAATACTCGTACTATAAATTCTATTGCATGTGACTTGGCTAAATCTCTGAATCATACCTCTATCGCCTTATCAGACATGCTTTTAGATCTACAAGGCGTAAGAGGAACAGTGCTAGAAACTAGATTTGCTGTGGATTATCTGTTACTTAAACATAATATAGGATGTCAAGATTTTAAAGGAATGTGTTGCTTTAATTTATCATTCCAGATCAATCCAGACCCATATTCAAGTGTTACATGAAATTGCCAATAATATCAATAAAGATGTTGATTCATCCTCTTGGTGGGACTGGTTATTGAGCTGGCTGCCGGATTTGAGTTGATTAAGAACATTATTTATCAGTATTATAATTATAATTGCTTCCTTGATTGTCATATGTTGTTGTATCCAATGTATCCCTTCCCTCATACAGATTTTTTGTGTAATGTGTCCAAAATCCACAGATCTTGGACAATCATATGCTACTTACCTCTCTATAAGAGAAAAAAGACAAGTTATATTAATAACTTAAGAGGGGATTGAAGGGTTAAATAGAATAAGCTATATGATCTGTATGAATGACAGGATGTTGGGTGACATCACATTAGAGGGTGAATGTATTTACATTAGCCTTATTTCCATATAAGGAATTGTCTCTACTTAGCACCATTGTAATGTGAGCCAAATCTGTTTCCTGTATGTATGGATGTATGTATAAGAGGCTGGATTCTCAGAATAAACTCAGAGCTGTTTCTGATACCATACTGTGTGTGTCATTGATAGCTCTCCAGGCGCCTGTCTTTGGAGATGATGGAGGAACCAGGGTGCATACAGAAGCAGAACTCTTTCAGTAGACAGGTTAATAAATTTCACTAATTTGTCTGTGACATTCTCGGGTGAAATTCACCAATTTTTGGCTGTGATATACCCCAGCTCTACCTACTAGACAGGTTAACACATTTCACTAATTTGTCTGTTACATAGTTGGGTGACAAATGCTCATCTTTAGCGCTAGAAAGTACATTTGCGGCCTAAACTGCATTTAGGACAGTTTGAACCAGGTGAAGCCAGAACAAGTACAGACTATAGTAGATTGGGGGTCTGACAGTGCCTACAGTTCCTTCGCATTGTCTCCCACCCAGTCCCCTGCTGAAAGATCAGAGTTGGCACCTACAGCCGATTGCCATCTGTCTTTCAACTCACCCCCTTGCAAATCAGGCAAGCACTCTGAGCCCTATCTCATGCAGCAGTCTGTTATGCTTTTTGATGACTCTGCTGGCAGGGTTTCGGTGGGCCATTCAAATAGCCATGCACCAGAAGTGGAAGAGATTGAGTGCACTGACGTCCAATCACTTATGTTCAGGAGGAGGACATTGGAAGACCACCACAGCACGTCTCTGATGATGACAAAACACAGGTGCCAACTGCTGCGGCTTTCTGCAGTCTGCAGACCGACAAGGAGGGCAGGGGTAAAGAGTGGGTGGAAGATGATGTGGAGGATGATAAGATACTAGACCCCACATAGAATCAAGGTCATGTGAGTGACCTGTCTAATTCGGAGGAAGAGGCGGTGGTCGCACAGAGGCACCAGCACAGCAAAAGAGGGAGCAGGGTACAATAGCGTCTGTTACATTCTTGGGTAACATTTTACCATTTTTGTCGTGAATAAACACCTGCGCTGCATAGGTGATAGGGACCTAAATTTCAAAAAATCATCTGTTACATTGTCATTTTAGCAATTTTGCCATTTACAAACCCCTGCTCTGCATAGGCGACACAGGTACCTAATTTTTGTAAAATCGTCTGTTCAATTGGTGGGTGACATGAACATAGTTTTGCCGTGAATAAACCATAGTTGACAGGGCCCAAAATTTTAAAAAATCGTCTGTTCCATTGGTGGGTGACATTAACCCATTTTTTCAGATGAAAAAACCCTGCTCTGCATAGGTGACAGAGACTTAAATTTCTAAAATTCATCTTTAATTGACGCGCACCCCCTCCTTTCATTAGATCCTTCAGCTTTAATAACTTGTCCCACATTTCAGTTTGATCACATTGCAGCCATTGACCTCCATTGGATGTGGTTTCCCTTTTTCACGATCTCTCTCCGGCGTGGAACCCTGATTTGCCGCTAACCGTGATCAACATGGTAGGCACAGAAAAGAACATCAAAAGTTGATAGAGAAGATATCCAATTGGATCGTGGACGTCACGGGGACGTGCGATCAGGCAGAAGTTATCTAGAGTCAACAAACCGGCAGCAGGGCCTCTCCTGTCTAACGTTTCCAAGTACAGCCTATAAATCAAGGCGTGAAGCTCAAGGATGACCAAGGCAGTGTGACACAAAAGGGTCGCCCTCATAAGGCTATGTACACAGAGTACAAAAAGACCATGCCTGGTAACCCGTGAGCAATCACCCACATACCAAAATGCCTAGGCGCCTGGATTACAGATGTAATAAACAGTCCCAGGTAAAAATCAATATCTAAATCACAAAGATGACATGCGTCTAGATCAGAGAGACCCACTATGGATATATGTAGGGGTACCCTATGAGGAATGTGGGGCTGTACTAATAACAGAACGTACCTGAAGACATGGTGGTGCGGTGAATCTCAGACCCTGAGCGCTAGACCTCGACGCGCATTTCACCTAAACGGCTTCGTCAGGACCTTCGCGAGACCTCGACGAAGCCGTTTAGGTGAAACGCGTGTCGAGGGCTCGCGCTCAGGGTCTGACATTCACCGCACCACCATGTCTTCAGGTACGTTCTGTTATTAGTACAGCCCCACATCACATTCCTCATAGGGTACCCCTACATATATCCATAGTGGGTCCCTCTGATCTAGGCGCATGTCATCTTTGTGATTTAGATATTGATTTTTACCTGGGACTGTTTATTACAGCTGTAGTCCAGGCGCCTAGGCATTTTGGTATGTGGGTGATTGCTCACGGGTTACCAGGCATGGTCTTTTTGTACTCTGTGTACATAGCCTTATGAGGGCGACCCTTTTGTGTCACACTGCCTTGGTCATCCTTGAGCTTCACGCCTTGATTTATAGGCTGTACTTACCTGTGCTTTACATTGCACAGATATCTTGGTGGTTCTTTGGTGCCATTGGCCCTGCGCTTCTCCGTAAACTGTATACCATCCTGTTGTCTCCCCATATGTTGTATTTTATTAATAAATGACATTTTGATACATCACTTCCACTTGTTTGTTTTGGTCTATTCTGGATGTTGTACAAGTGGAAATTGTAGCTGTCTAGTTGACAGAACAGCCTTCGTGTAGGTCAGTGCAGTTTCTATGTAAAATTTCTCTCAGGGCGAGTGTCAAAAAAACTCCCCCCCCCCCTCACAACTGCTCGATGAAATAAGTGTCTCCCCATTGTAAAAAATGTGGAACCACATTGCACGGACGGTCACAGTGACGCACCCAGTGTCCCATAGACTCAGGCTCTCACTCACAGCAGGCTTCTTTCTCGGCACTGCTCCGGGCGGGCGGTAACAGGCAGGCAGGCAGTGCGGGCGGCGGTGCTCACCTCACTCACTGTACGTCACGCAGCGCGTGATGTACAGTGAGTGAGCGCCGCCGCCCGCACTGCCTGCCTGTGGGGGGACATTATTTTTAATAAGGATCACTATGGACATTATTTAGAATGGAGGCTGCTGTGGATGTCATTATAACTGTATAATGTCTGATAGGCCTAGTCCTGAGTTATATTACCCTGCCCTGTATAATAATGTACCCTGATACCCCTTAGTTATATTACTCCAGCGGGGTAATATAACTAAGGGGTATCAGGGATGGGTACATTATTATACAGGGCATGGGCAGGGTAATATAACTCAGCTCAGGACTAGGCCTATCAGACATTATACAGTTATAATGAGTAATGACACCAACAGCAGCCTCCATTCTAAATAATGTCCATAGTGATCCTTATTAAACTTAATGTCCCCCACAGTGACAGTGGCACCCCCCCCCCCCCCCTTATCAGATCCGGAATTGCGAACCGGATCCGCAATTCCGATCCTGAAAAAAAATAGTACATGTCCTATTCTTGTCCCCAATAACGGACAAGAATAGGCATATTCTCTTAGTGCCGGCAATGTGCGGTCCGCAAAATGTAGTATTAATAACTAAACAATTAAATAATACACATATTGCATTGTCTACTTACCACCAGGACAATTAGATGATCTGGTCTCTGGATGCAGTCTGGCTCTTGGTCTGGCTCTGCGGACTCCCTTGTCACTCTCTTCTCCCCCCCCTCCCTTGTCACTCTCTTCCCCCCCTCCCTTGTCACTCTCTTCTCCCCCCCCTCCCTTGTCACTCTCTTCTCCCCCCCTCCCTTGTCACTCTCTTCTCCCCCCCCTCCCTTGTCACTCTCTTCCCCCCCCTCCCTTGTCACTCTCTTCTCCCCCCTCCCTTGTCACTCTCTTCTCCCCCCTCCCTTGTCACTCTCTTCCCCCCTCCCTTGTCACTCTCTCCCCCCCTCCCTTGTCACTCTCTTCTCCCCCCTCCCTTGTCACTCTCTTCTCCCCCCTCCTTTGTCACTCTCTTCCCCCCCCTCCCTTGTCACTCTCTTCTCCCCCCTCCCTTGTCACTCTCTTCTCCCCCCTCCCTTGTCACTCTCTTCTCCCCCCTCCCTTGTCACTCTCTTCTCCCCCCTCCCTTGTCACTCTCTTCTCCCCCCTCCCTTGTCACTCTCTTCTCCCCCCTCCCTTGTCACTCTCTTCTCCCCCCTCCCTTGTCACTCTCATTCTACAACCCCCCACCCCCCTTGTCACTCTCATTCTACACCCCCACCCCCCTTGTCACTCTCATTCTACACCCCCACCCCCCTTGTCACTCTCATTCTACACCCCCACCCCCCTTGTCACTCTCATTCTACACCCCCCACCCCCTTGTCACTCTCATTCTACTCCCGCCACCCCCCTTGTCACTCTCATTCTACTCCCCCACCCCCCTTGTCACTCTCATTCTACTCCCCCCCACCCCCCTTGTCACTCTCATTCTACTCCCCCCCACCCCCCTTGTCACTCTCATTCTACTCCCCCCCACCCCCCTTGTCACTCTCATTCTACTCCCCCCCACCCCCCTTGTCACTCTCATTCTACTCCCCCCACCCCCCTTGTCACTCTCATTCTACTCCCCCCACCCCCCTTGTCACTCTCATTCTACTCCCCCCATCCCCCTTGTCACTGTCATTCTACTCCCCCCACCCCCCTTGTCACTGTCATTCTACTCCCCCCACCCCCCTTGTCACTGTCATTCTACTCCCCCCACCCCCCTTGTCACTGTCATTCTACTCCCCCCACCCCCCTTGTCACTGTCATTCTACTCCCCCCACCCCCCTTGTCACTGTCATTCTACTCCCCCCACCCCCCTTGTCACTGTCATTCTACTCCCCCCACCCCCCTTGTCACTGTCATTCTACTCCCCCCACCCCCCTTGTCACTGTCATTCTACTCCCCTCTCCTCCTCATTTCCTCCCCCTTGTCAATGTTGTCACCTCTAATGTAGCGTGGCCGAGCTCTGTTCGCTCCGCGGTACAGGAGCTTTTGTTTCCTGTACCCGGCTGACAGGAAGTGCTCACTTAGTGTGCACTTCCTTTCAGTCCGGCCGGGTACAGGAAACAAATGCTCCTGTACCGCGGAACGAACAGAGCTCGGCCACGCTACATTAACAACTCAGCAGTCTGCAGCGCAGGCAGGCTGCGCAGCACTGAGCCGGACGCTCAGCATGAGGGGCGCCGCCGGCCGGCCGCCCGATCCTTTGCCTACATAACCAATTTTTTTTTTTTGTTTTATTACCTCAACGGGCGCCCCCTGCTTCTGATAGCGCCCCGGGCCGCCGCCCGTCCCGCCCGCCCCTAGAAACGGCCCTGGTGTAGGTTAATAATCTGTCAGAGCTTCTCAGATGTCTGGTGGTGACACCTCCTTTACGTGGAAGCTTCTGCTTCAATAATTTGTCCCACGTTTCCGCTCAATCACATTTAATTTCATTCATTGACCTCCCATGGATGTGGTATCCCTTTCTCAGGCTACCTCTCCAGCCTGGAACCCTGATTCCCAGCTACCCGTGATCATTTTGGTAGGCACAGAAAAGAACATCGAAAGTTGTTAGAGAAGATATCCAATTGGATCGTAGACGTCACGGGGACGTGCAACATGGTTGAGCAGTATCTGTGCACACGCCTACACGTACTGATTGATAGGTCTGCCCCCTTCAACTTCTTGGTCTCCAAATTTGGCACATGGCCTGAGCTTGCTCTTTACGCCTTGGAAGTGCTGGCCTGCCCTGCAGCCAGTGTATTATCTAAACGTTTGTTAAGCACAGCTGGAGGAGGTTATCACAGGTTATATTTCCCAATGTTTTGGGGTCTACCCAAATTTAAAAATAAATAAAAAACATAACAAAAAAGCAGAGTTGGCTCCCTCCCCCTCCACCACCGCTTCCACCTACACCGCCACATCCACTGCCTCCTCAACCTCCTGCTCCATATGGACCTCCTCCTCCTAGATCAAGATTATTATTTTTTTTTTACATATTTGATGTTATTTTTAGTCATTTCCCTATCCACATTTGTTTGCAGAGCCATGCTCTTAAACTTTTTTGCTGCCATTTGCATCCCTCTAGCCCTTTCCATTACTTTTTTACAGCCATTTTAGTTCTCCAAAGTTTGGGTCCCCATAGACATCAATGGGGTTCGGGTTCGGGGTCGAGTTCGGGTCCTGAACTCTAACTTTTTTCTGAAGTTTGGCCGAACCCGTCGAACCAGAACATCCAGGTGCCCGCTTAACTCTAATTATTACACTTTATGGGACAAGGTGACCAAATTTATTTTTGTTTTGGCGCAGTTTTTTATTTTTTACAGCATTTACTTGAGGAATTAGGTCATATAACTTTTTTATAGAGCAGATCATTACGGATGTGGCAATTCCTAATATGTCTCCTTTTTCCTATTTATTTAAGTTTTACACAATAATAGAATTTTTTAACTGAAATAATGATATTTTATTGTATCCATAGTCTGAGAGCCATAGCTTTTTTATGTTTTGACCAATTGTCTTAAGTAAGAATTCATTTTTTGTGGGATGAGGTAAAGGTTTGATTGGTGCTATTTTGAGGGGTATATGCCTATTTGATCGCTTGGTGTTGCAATTTATGAGATGTAATGTGACCAAAATGTTTTTATTTTTTACACATTTTTTTTTTTTTTACGGTGTTCACCTGGCGGGTTAGGTCATGTTATATTTTTATAGAGCTAGTTGTTATGGACGTGGCGATACCTAATATGTTAACTTTTTTTTATTTATTTCACTTTAGCACAATAATAGCCGTTTTGAAGCAAAAAATAATCATATTTTAGTGTCTCCATGGTCTGAGAATGATAGCTTTTTTATTTATTGACCGATTCTCTTAGATTGGGTCTCATTTTTTGCGGGATGAGGTGACGGTTTGATTGGTACTATGTTGGGGAGGATAAGCCTTATTGATCACTTAGAGCTGGTTGTTACAGATGTGGCGATACCTAATATGTATATTTTTTTATGTATTTCACTGTAGCACAATAATAGCAGTTTTGAAACTGAAAAATGATGTTTTAGTGTCTCCATGGTCTGAGAGCTATAGTTTTTTATTTTTTGGGTGATTGTCTTAGGTACAGGCTCATTTTTTGGGAGATGAGGTGATGGTTTTATTGATACCATTTTGTGGGACATGCGCCTTTTTGATCGCTTGGTGTTGCACTTTTTGTGATGTGAGGTGACAAAAATTGCTTTTTTTTTACACTGTTTTTATTTTTTTTATGATATTTATCAGACAGGGGGGGATCATGTGATATATTTATGGATCCAGTCATTACGAATGCGGCGATACCTATTATGTGTGGGTTTTTTTTCTTGTTTTTTATTATAAAATAAGGGGAAAGGGGCATTTTTATATTTTTTTACTTGATTAATTTTATTACTTTATAAATTTAATTAAAAACACTTTTTTTAACTTTTTTTTCTTTTTTCTGATGTTTACTTTTGAGGGTCTGATCCCCTGTACAATGCATTAAAATATATCTGGAAGTTCGGGTTTGCTTTCCACGGCCGAGCGCGACTCGAAGATGAATTTTATAGTATGTTACTCCTTTATTAATTATGGGGATATCTATTTCAATTGTGTTCTATTTTTTGTCCCTACTCATGTGGTATAATATGATTTATTGTCGGAATAGCACCATTAAACCTATCTAACCTCTTATACATATGAGGAAATGACACCATGCGTTCCACAGTGGAACGCATATGGAACAATCCCATGTTCTGAGTACAGACCATTACTCCCAACTGTTTTTAATTAATAGTTATTAACAGGGTATAAATAAGCATAGGAACCAGCAATGTGTTATCCTCTAAGATAGCTGTGTAGCGAAACATACGTCAGGGTGGAGGCATACTGGTCTGTATTTTATAACTATGTTGGGCTTTTTCTGTGTTTGTAATATGTGATTTCACTATTGATTGTTATGTATTGTTGTCCTCATCTTCTACTGCCCTGTGTCACACATATTTTGTACTAGCCAGCACCATTCACTTTATATTTATTATTGTGTACCCATGATATGTGATAATGAGCACTTTATTAAGTCAAATTAAGCCTGTTTGATACATAAGATTACACAATAGAACCGTTGTATCCTCATATTTCTATATGTGCATGCCGCTGTTGTGATTGATTTGATATTTTCACTATTTTGATGTAAATTAATAAAGTTATTATTATTCAATATCTGTCTGTGATTTATTAGTGGGGGGGGGGGGTATTTTTGCCCCAAATGACCCCCACCAGCAGCTATTGGTTAGTTGTTTTTTGGCGGGGATTTTACCTGTTAAGAGTTTGTTTTCTATTACAGTAGTATATGCTCCCTAACCTGGACTTTTGGACTCGTGAAGCGACCTGGAAAACCCAGGCTGAGAAGATTTTTAACGGCAGCGGCAGCCATATACACAACGTGGAACAAAGGAACATAAGAGAATGGAAGGGGGTGTTGAAGAATCTACTACACAGGCGTTTGCGTGTATGGTGGAATAGGATGTCAGTGGAACAGTATGCAATGAAAAATTTTATTCCACGAGGATTAAGAGTACAAGTATTTCCATCATACAGCTTAGAGGTTGATGAATTCAATAAAAAATGGGGGGAAGCTTGTAATAATTGTTCTCTAGCCTTTAAGAAATTATTGATTTCAGCTAATGACAACCTTCTGGATGATATTGATAAAGAAATTACGACTAGTGAGACACAGCTGAATCAACAACTCACTGCGAATGAGATGGAGAATTTCAAAAGTGAAATTGAGGAGTCACATAAGATCTGGGAGAAGCAGATTAAGGAGCGTAAAACCAAAAAATTCCAGAGGGATCTGAAGGATTTTGAACAAAACACGGTATATATGGAAAAGGATCCCCAATGAAACAAGAAGTAGGATCGTATCAGTTTCATTATACACCTCTACTGATGTTGAAGGTAATAGTCAAGAAACATGCAGAAAACCATACCCTACCAGACTTGGAAGAAAAAGTAAGGAATACACCCCATATCGCCCGTTGAATAACAGGAACTGTCAAGGTGGAGGAGAAACTACTTACCAAAAACTTCAGTTAATTAATTTATCTAATATTGAGCTAACTGAATCTCAGATGGAGGTACTGGGTTTTGGTCTTAAGTTTATTCCTAAAAGAAAATTTTATCTATTTACAGCAATCCGACTGTGGCAACATTTTATACGTTGCCTAAGAATCACAAAAAAAATAAAAAAAATAACCTGGATGGCTCATAGTAACAGGTAACAACAATTTGACTGAACGGATCTGTAAAATGATTGATCATGTTCTAAGACTATTGGTAGAAAATCTTCCCTCATATTTAACCAGCACAGGACCGCCGCACGCAGGATTGCATCTATGCGGCGGCCCTGTTATTCCTTCTGGATGCGTCGGGGCGTCATCTTGCGAGACGCGAGATTTCCTGTGAGCGCACGCACACAGACGTGCGCGTTCACAGGAACTGCAGGTAAACTAGCTGATCTACAGCCTGCCAGCGGCGATCGTTTGCTGGCAGGCTGTAGATGCGATTTTTTTTTAACCCCTAAAAGGTATATTAGATGCTGTTTTGATAACAGTGTCTAATATACCTGCTACCTGGTCCTCTGGTGGTCCCTTTTGTTTGGATCAACCACCAGAGGACACAGGCAGCTCTGTAAAGTAGCACCAACCACCACTACACTACACCCCCCCTGTCACTTATTAACCCCTTATTAACCCCCTGATCACCCCATATAGACTCCCTGATCACAGTGAGTTAATGGAAATTGTTAGTGGAATAATTGTTAGTGGAATATGAGACTTTGTAAAAAAATAAGAAAAAATCTTTTTCCGCTAACTTGTGCCCAAAAAAATAATACCTTGGGGTGTCTTCTTTCCAAAATGGGGTCACTTGTGGGGTATTTATACTGCCATGGCATTTTAGGGGCCCTAATGCGTGAGAAGTAGTTTGAAATCTAAATGTGTTAAAAATGCCCTGTGAAATCCTAAAGGTGCTCTTTAGAATTTGGACCCCTTTGCCCACCTAGGCTGCAAAAAAGTGTCACACATGTGGTATCGCCATACTCAGGAGAAGTAGGGCTATGTGTTTTGGGGTGTCTTGTTGCATATACCCATGCTGGGTGAGATAAATATCTCTGTCAAGTGACAACTTTGTATAAAAAAATGGGAAAAGTTGAATTTTAGAGAGATATTTCTCTCACCAAGCATGGGTATATGTAAAAAGACACCCCAAAACACATTTCCCAACTTCTCCTGAGTACGGCGATACCACATGTGTGACACTTTTTTGCAGCCTAGGTGCGCAAAGGGGCCCAAATTCTAAAAAGCGCCTTTAGGATTTCATAGGACATTTTTTACACATTTGAATTTCAAACTACTTCTCATGCATTAGGGCCCCTAAAATACCAGGGCAGTATAACTACCCCACATGTGACCCCATTTTGGAAAGAAGAAACCCCAAGGTATTTCTTGATAGGCATAGTGAGTTCATGGAAGTTTTAATTTTTTGTCACAAGTTAGTGAAATATGAGACTTTGTAAGAAAAAAAAAATCATCATTTTCCACTAACTTGTGACAAAAAATAAAAAGTTTTATGAACTCACTATGCCCATCAGTGAATACCTTAGGGTGTCTACTTTCCAAAATGGGGTCATTTCTGGTGGTTTTCTACTGTCCTGGCATTGTAGAACCTCAGGAAACATGACAGGTGCACAGAAAGTCAGAGCTGCTTCATAATGGGGAAATTCACATTTTTGTACCATAGTTTGTAAACGCTATAAATTTTACCCAAACCAATAAATATACACTTATTGCATTTTTTTTTTATCAAAGACATGTAGAACAATTAATTTAGATAAAAATTTATATAGAAATGTAGTTTTTTTAAAAGAAATATTACAACTGAAAGTGAAAAATGTAATTTTTTTGCAAAAACTTAGGTAAATTTTGATTAATAACAAAAAAGTAAAAATGTCAGCAGCAATGAAATACCACCAAATGAAATCACTATTAGTGAGAAGAAAAGGAGGTAAACTTAATTTGGGTGGTAAGTTGTATGACCGAGCAATAAACCGTGAAAGTAGTGTAGTGCAGAATTGTAAAAAGTGTTCTGGTCATTAAGAGTGTTTAGCTAGGGGAGCTGAGGTGGTTAAAGGACACTGGTGATCTTTTAAGGAAAGTGGAAGGCTTACAATTGCAGAAAGACATGCTATTGGTTTCTACAATTCTAGATGTAGGGAAGTTATTATAAAGATCCTGCGTAAATATTGGGACATCTTACTTTCTGATGACACTTTGAAACTACATTTGCCCAATTACCCTGTGGTGACATTCAGACAAGAAAAAAAATCTACATAATACTATGGTCCGTAATCACTATGAAGGTGTCCATCCAACTAAAGCTTTTGGATCCAAGGGACCACGATGGGGCTGTCGACCTTGTGGTGTCTGTGTAGCATGCCCTAATATTGAACGCACAAACACATTTACAGACAGCTCTTGAAGCAAAGATTACGAAATCACATACGCAATAACTTGCAATACAATTAGGGTGGTCTATGTGGCCAGTTGTCCATGTAACCTGCTATATGTGGGACTTACCTCACGAGAACTCAAGAGATGTACAAGAGAACATGTCCTAGGTATTGAGGCAGCCAAAGAGGAGGAAGATCTGGCAAAACGTAAGATGATTCCCCGCCATTTTAAGGTTCATCATGGGTGTAATGGTTCGCTACTTAAGGTAAGAGTGGTGGACAGGGTTCTCATTGGCAAAAAGGGAGGCAATTGGAAACCCTTGTTGGCACAAAAAGAGGACAAATGGATTTTCCAATTGGATACAGTCACACCCAGTGGTCTGAATGACAGCCTTAGCTTTGCTCCATTTTTATAGTGTTAATTATTGCGTTGATTAGTTCAATGTTTAACAGTGACCTCCACAGTGCCTTCCCCTTTAACGATGATCTCCACAGTGCCCCACCCTTTAACAATGATCTCCACAGAGCCCGTTCCTTTAACAGTGACCTCCACAGTGGCCGCTCCTTTAACAGTGACCTTCACAGTGCCTGCCCATTTAGCAATAACCACATCTTTAACAGTGACCTGCATAGTGCTTGCCCATTTAACAGTGACCTCCACAGTGCCTGCCTCTTTAACAGTGACCTCCACAATGTTCGCCCCTTTAACAGTGACCTCCACAGTGCCCGCCCATTTAGCTGTGACCTCCACAGTGCCCGCCCATTTAGCAATGACCTCCACAGTGCCCGCTCTTTTAACATTGACCACTCCTTTAACAGTGACCTTCATAGTGGCTGCCCCTTTAACAGAGACCTTCACATTGCCTGCCCCTTTAACAGTGACTTCCACAGTACCCGCCCCTTTAACAGTGACCTCCACAGTGCCCACCCCTTTAACAGTGACCTCCATAATTCCTGCACATTTAACAGTGCCCGCCCATTTAACAGTGACCTCCACAGTGCCTGCCCCTTTAACATTTACCACCTATTTAACAGTGACCTTCATAGGTGCTGCCATTTAACAGTGACCTTCACAGTGCCCGCCCCTTTAACAGTAACCTCCACAGTGCCCGCCCATTTAGCAATGACCTCCACAGTGCCCACCCCTTTAACATTGACCACCTCTTTAAAAGTGACCTTCATAGTGTCTGCCCCTTTAAAAGTGACTTCCACTGTGCCTTGCCCCTTTAAAAGTAACTTCCACTGTGCATGCCCCTTTAACAGTGACTTCCTCAGTGTCTGCCCCTTTAACAATGACCTCTGCACTGCCCGTCACTTTAACAGTGACCTTCATAGTGACCGCCCCTTTAACAGTCACCTCCACAGTGCCCGCCCCTTTAGCAGAGACCTCCACAGTGCCCACCTATTTAACAGTGACCTCTACAATGCCCGCCCTTTTAATAGTGACCTCCACATTGACCACCCCTTTAACAGTAACTCCACAATGCCCAATCCTTTACCAGTGACTGCCACTTTAACAGTGATTTCACAGTGCCCGCCCCTTTAACAGTGACCTCCACAGTGCCTGCCCCTTTAACATTGACCTCCATAGTGCCCACCCCTTTAACAATGACCTCCACAGTGCCAGCCCCTTTAGCATTGACCACCCCTTTAACAGTGACCTTCATAGTGGCCGCCCCTTTAACAGTGACCTTCACAGTGCCCACTCTTTTAACAGTGACTTCCACAGTGCCCGTCCCTTTAACAGTGACCTCCACAGTTCCCACCCATTTAGCAATGACCTCCACAGTGCCCACTCTTTTAATATTGACCACCCCTTTAACAGTGACCTTCATAGTGGCCGCCCCTTTAACAGTGACTTCCACAGTGCCCACCACTTTAACAGAGACCTCCACAGTGCCAGCCCATTAAACAGTGGAAAAATATGAGATCTGCACACCCTAGATGGTGGGTGCTCGTAGAGGAGGGTTGTATTACTTAACTAATTATATTGCTCGAACAAATTGCTCTGGATGGAACACAAAAATGATGTATAGAATACTATGAATTAAAAACGATTAATTGATGTAATGCATTTGGTGTGCCGTGGATTTCTCCTGTGAGCCCATTTAACAGTGACCTCCACAGTGCCCGCCCTTTTAACAGTAACCTCCACAATCAAATAAGTAGAAAATAACGTGCTTATTAAAACAATACCTTTATTAATATAAGGGGTTAACCGAGCAAATAGTTGCTCAGGTGATATCCTATATTTAAGAGAAGGATACACTTTAAGAAAAAACTCCTACAATGAATAGGATAATTAATTACAGAGAAAGATAGATAGTCACTAGGTGTGAAAAATATTGCAGATACAGGTGGAAAAATAATGTTATGGGGAAAATGAATATCTTTCCCTAGATATCCCTAGAGATCTAAGACCTATGCCCAGGGATACCCCCTGATGGTGAAAGCACCCTGTCCCCGTACCTATCTAAAACCCTAATAAAGCCCTACTCAAATGATGGATACAAGATAAATCCATTAATCCAAGAAAACAACATGATATCTATATATATTGTATTGTAAAACCCCAACGTGTTTCACCTGCGCAGGAACTGCAAGGTCTTTCATTTGTACCAACTACAAGCTTTAATGTATTTACATGGATTAAAGACCTCAATCTCTTTTGTAGAAGGCTTAGGTGGCATAAGTTTTATCAAAACACTAATAGACAAACATGTTTAGATTTAGGAATTGATCAGGATGATTTCCCTGATTTCCAGATCCTGATTGATCTTTGTGAAGAGGGAACTAGGAAACTGGGTGATGGCCCCTTTACTGATCTTCATCCAACAAGTACCAAATTGCCACCTCCTATGAACTCAGAATACATTGATATCTTTTTTACGATTGGTTAGTCCAGACCTAGAGCGACTGAACACTAATCAATCTAGGCAATATAATTTGTCTCGGTGTGAGTTTACAGCTCTTAGGAATCTTGAGACTGATAACACAATCGTGATAAAATCATACGATAAAGGTGGTAATTTGGTTATACTTGATCACTCTAAATATCAGAAAGTATGTTTTGACCAATTTAGGGATTCTAATAGCTACAAAATTCTGTCCTGCGATCCTACTCCTAATTTTCAATTGCAACTCAAATAGATTCTTCAGCAAGGTCTTGAGCAAGGAGTTATCAGCAAGTCAGAGTATATGTTTTTATTTACTAGAAATCCGCAACTGGCAACCATCTATAGCCTCCCTAAGATACATAAAGGGGTGAATCCCCTCAAAGTCGCCCAATAGTTTCAGGGGTGGACTTCCTCACCCACCATTGTGGTGTCTATCTTGATACAGTATTTAGAGAGTTTGTGTCTTGTTTACCATCTTTCACAAGAGATAGTTTCAATTTTCCGTAAAAAATCCCTATCTCAATAGATTCCCATTGCTATCTCGCAAGCATAGATGTGGAATCTCTATACACTTCAATACCACATGAAAAGGACTAGCATCAACAGCCCAATATCTGAGATCAAGAGGTACCCAATTCCAGAATCACAATAATTTTATGTGTCTCCTTGAATACACTCGTACGTATCATTTTTTCCTATTTAGCGGGTCCATTTACCACCAGCTCAGGGGGACAGCAATGGGCAGTCCGTGTGCCCCGACTTATGCTAATCTCCTCCTGGGCTGGTGGAGCAGTATGATCGTCTTTTGGACCCGCTATACAGACAATAGTTTCTTGATTTGGAATGACAGCAAAGAAAGGTTTTGTGATTTTGTTTCTGCTCTTAATGACAACAATATAGGGTTAAGTTTTACTAGTGAGATACAGTCTGAATGTATTACTTTCCTTGATGTGGAGGTTAGATCAATAGCTGGTAATCTCACTACTACTGTATTTTGAAAACCAACTGCGATCAATAATATCCTTCACTGGAGCAGTTACCATCACTTTGCTGTTAAAAGAGGTATTCCAAGAGGACAATACCTGCAAATGCGCAGGAATTGTTCTAACAAAGAGAACTTCTATAATGAATCAAAAAAGCTGCAAACCAGGTTACTTCAGAGAGGTTACCCCAGATCTATTCTACAGGAGGCCTTCCAGGCAGCAGAGAATAGTAATAGAGGTGATTTATTGGTACCCAGAACTAGGAATAAAAAGGACGCAAATTTGATTTGCTTGATTTCAACCTTTGATGTAACTAATAGGGAGATTGTATCCATTTTGAGAACTTACTGGCCCATTTTGACTATGGATAATGACTAGGGTTGAGCGAACCCGAACTGTAAAGTTCGGGTACCGAACTTTAGGATTTTTGGACCCGAACATTTCAGTAAAAGTTTGGGTTCAGGTTCGGTGTTTGTCGCTTTTTTAGTGCTTTTTGAAAGGCTGCAGAGCAGCCAATCAACAAGAGTTTAACTCTGTGCCCTTAGAAGCCATCACAGCCATGCCTACTAATGGCATGGCTGCGATTGGCCAGTGCAGCATGTGACCCAGCCTCTATATAAGCTGGAGTCACATATCGCTGCACGTCACTCTGCTGTGCTTAGTGTAGGGAGAGGATGCTGCTGGTGATTTCAGGGAGAAAATATTTGTTCAAAACGTGAATCTAACTCAGTGATCTACATACATTGTGTTGTGTGGATGCAGGGCACAATTTTTTCTTATCCTACCCTGAGCCCAGTGACCGAAATTTTTTTTTTTTTATAAGTCAGTTAGGTGGCCGGCGGCGGTGGCCATTTTATGCAAGCTCAGTGCACCAGCACTGCATCTGAGCTTTTGGGACATTGAAATCTAAGCTTTAAAAACAGCACAAATAATTTGTTTGTAAAAAAAAACTACATTTTTTGCAATTTACAACATCTGGTGCATTTGCAGGCTTAGTCAATGTGACATTTAAGCTAGAAATACAGCCATAATTTTCTGGGTTTTTAAAAATAAATTTTTTGCCAAAATCCACTATTTTACAGATCTGCAAGTGTTAAATTCAAGTTTAATATATACAGCTTTCATATTCTGTTACCAAAAAAACTCTTTTTTGGCAATATACAACATCTCGATTAGTCAGTGTGCAAATTAAGCTAGAAATACAGACATCATTTTCTTGGTTTTTAAAAACACACTTTTTTGCCAAAATCCACTATTTTTCTGGCCTTGCAGCATCAGCACGTGTGAAATTCAAGGGTTATATACTGCTGTCATATTTAGTTATCAAACAAACACGAGTTTGGGGAAAAAAAAGTTTTTTTTGCAGCCATTGCTGCATATGTCATTGTGAGATAAAGCCTTTACATTGTGTGGTTCTATTCACTTATTTGAAATAAAGCCATTTTGGGCACAATTCTTTAATAGCGGCCTAGTGTGGGTCAGGGCGTGTGAGATACACCCTTTATATGCAGGTTTTCTATTCAGTTATTTGAAATACAGCCATTTTGGGCACAATTCTTTAATTACGGCCTAGTGTGGGTAAGGGTGTGTGAGATACACCCTGTATGTACAGGGTTTGATTCTTTTATCAATAAAACACCTTTTTGTGCAAAATACACAATTTTTGAGGCCTTGCAGCATCAGGACATTTGAAATTCCAGGTTATATACTGCTGTCAAATTCAGTTATTAACCCCTTCCCGACCGCAATCTGTATATATACGTGATAGCTGCACATACCCCGTGCAGCTATCACGTATATATACGTTCTGGCAGCTCTTTAATCCAAGCAATGAAAAGCTTCTGCCCCTGCCCTGTATGCTGTCACGGACAGCATACAGTGCAGTAATGCCAGCAAGGGACCAATCAGAGTGGTCCCTTGCCAGCAATCGATCCGATTGGTTAGTCTGTGCAGACTAACCAATCGGATCGCGGCAGTGTTAAAATGCTGGTTTCAAGCTCTGATCTGCGCTCTGCAGATCAGAGCCTGAAATCAGTGTCCTCGTGCCCCCCCCGATCCATGCAGCCCCTCCATCTGTGCAGTGCCCCCCGCCCCCGATCTGTGCAGACACCCCCCTCCCGATCTGTGCAGCCCATCTGTGCCCCCTCCATCTGTTCCCCATCTTTCCCAGTGCTGCCCCCTCCTTGAGTCCGCCCCCTGCTGGCGTGACACCCTCCCTCCCCCCCTTCCAGCGCTGCCCCCGTTTGCCCCCCTCCTGTGTTTGATGGCGGCGGCTCCATTCCTGAGCCGCCGCCATCATCAGAGTGTCAGCTCTATGCTGACACTCTGCTGTAAGTTCTGTAACCCCATAGATGCCACGGCAGCGGCATCCATGGGGTTAATAGAGGGAGGGGGCTCCCTCTCTCCCCCATCGGGGCTGCTGCACTGCGATGGCAGCCCCGATGGTTTCCCTGGCAACCGGACGCTTTGCGAAAGCGTCCGCTGTTGCCACCTACAGGGCATCTGAATGTATTACACTTTGCAATGCAAGAGCATTGCAAAGTATAGTACAGCCATCAGCCCCACTGGATCTTCATGATCCAAGAGGGACTTGATAAAAAAAATTTGAAAAATAAATAAAAGTTAAAATAAATAAATAAAAATGTAAAAAAAAATTGCCTTTTCCTATAAAATAAATAAATAAAAAAACTACACATATTAGGCCTCACCCCGTCCGTAACGACCGTCTCTATAAAGATATCACATGATAGACCCCGTCCGATGAACACCATAAAAAATAAAATAAAGCAATTTTTGTCACCTTACGTCACAAAAAAGTGCAACAGCAAGTGATCAAAAAGGCATATGACCACCAAAATAGTACCAATCAAACCGTCACCTCGTCCCTCAGAAAATGATACCCTATTTAAGATAATCTCCCAAAAAATAAAAAAGCTATGGCTCTCAGACTATAGAGACACTAAAACATATTTTTTTTGGTTTCAGAAATGCTATTATTGTGTAAAACTTAAATAAATAAGAAAAAGTATACATATTAGGTATTGCCACATCCATAACGATCTTCTCTATAAAACTATCACATGACCTACCTCCTCAGATGAGCGTTGTAAAAATAAATACATGAAAACTGTTCCAAAACAGCCAATTTTTGGGTCACCTTGCCCCATAAAGTGTAATAATGAATGATCAAAAAATCCTATGTACCCAAAAATGGTACCAATAAAAACCTCAACACTTTCTGCAAAAAACGAGCCCCTGCACAAGACGATCGGCAGAAAAATAGAAAACATATGGCGTTCAGAAAACCAATCCAGCACAATCTGCCTTCCAAAAACCGTATGGCATTCCTTTCCTTCTGCGCCCTGCCGTGTGCCCGTGCAGCAGTTTACGATCACATGTGGGTTGTTTATGTAAACCGCTGAATCAGGGTAATAAATATTGAGTTTTGTTTGGCTGTTAACCCTCAATGTGTTAAAGAAATTTTTTTTATAAAATGGAAAACCTGCCAAAAATTTCTAAATTTCATCTCCATTTTCCTTTAATTCTTGTGGAACGCCTAAAGGGTTAACAAAGTTTGTAAAATCAGTTTTGAGTAACTTGAGGGGTGTAGTTTCTACAATGGGGTCATTTATGGGGGTTTACACTATGTAAGCCCCACAAAGTGACTTCAGACCTGAACTGGTCCTTGAAAAGTGTTTTTGGGAAATTTTCCTAATAATTGTAAGAATTGCTTCTAAACTTCTAAGCCTTCTAACGTCCTAAAAAAAAGTAAAATGACATTTCCAAAATGATGCCAATATAAAGTAGACATATGGGGAATGTTAAGTAATAAATATTTTATTAGGTATGAAGCAGAGAAATTGAAATTTGGAAAATTGTGAATTTTTCCAAATTTTTGGTAAATATGCCCATCACAAAATACCTTAGGGTGTCTTCTTTCCAAAATGGGGTCACTTGTGGGGTAGTTATACTGCCCTGGAATTTTAGGGGCCCATATGCGTGAGAAGTAGTTTGCAATCAAAATCTGTAAAAAATGACCGGTGAAATCCGAAAGGTGCTCTTTGGAATGTGTGCCCCTTTGCCCATCTAGGCTGCAAAAAAGTGTCACACATCTGGTATCGCCGTACTCAGGAGAAGTTGGGGAATGTGTTTTGGGGTGTCATTTTACATATACCCATGCTGGGTGAGAGAAATATCTTGGCTAAAGACAACTTTTCACATTTTTTTATACAAAGTTGGCATTTGACCAAGATATTTCTCTCACCCAGCATGGGTATATGTAAAATGACACCCCAAAACACATTCCCCAACGTCTCCTGAGTACGGCGATACTACATGTGTGATACTTTTTTGCAGCCTAGATGCGCAAAGGTGCCCAAATTCCTTTTAGGAGGGCATTTTTAGACATTTGGATCCCAGACTTCTACTCACGCTTTAGGGCCCCTAAAAAGCCAGGGCAGTATAAATACCGCACATGTGACCCCACTTTGGAAAGAAGACACCCCAAGGTATTCAATGAGGGGCCTGGCGAGTTCATCGAATTTTTTTTTTTGGGTCATAAGTTAGCGGAAATTTTTTATTTTTTTTTCTCACAAAGTCTCACTTTCCGCTAACTTGGGACAAAAATTTCAATCTTTCATGGACTCAACATGCCCCTCAGCGAATACCTTGGGGTGTCTTCTTTCCAAAATGGGTCAGTTGTGGGGTGTTTGTACTGCCCTGGCATTTGAGAGTCTCCGCAATCATTACATGTATGGCCAGCATTAGGAGTTTCTGCTATTCTCCTTATATTGAGCATACAGGTAATGAGATTTTTTTTTTTCGTTCAGCCTCTGGGCTGAAAGAAAAAAATGAACGGCACAGATTTCTTCATTCGCATCAATCAATGTGGATGAAAAAATCTCTACCAAAAAAAAAAAGGAGGGGAAAGGCGTCTGCCAGGACATAGGAGCTCCCCCCAACATCCATACCCACTTAGCTCGTATGCCCTGGCAAACCAGATTTCTCCTTTCACATCAATCGATGTGGATGAATAAATCATTGCCGGGATTTTTAATATTTTTTTATATATATACAAAGTGTTTGCCAAAGCATAGGAACACCGCCTCCTCCTCAGCTCATTTGCCTCGGCAAACATATCTTTTACTGCAGAGGAGAAATCTTGTCTTGCAGCGCCGCATACACCGACTTGTGTGTAATCTGACAGCAGCGCAATGCTTCTGTCAGAGTGCACATCAGTGCTGCAGCTAGTCGATCAGTTGGTCCACCTGGAAGGTAAAAAAAACAAAAAACAGGCCGCAACGCAATAATTTGATTAACTTTTGAACAGAACATATAAACTTTAACTTTTTGAACTGAACATTAACCTTTTTGCTTACTGGTGATTTTTTTTTTTGTTTTTTGTTTTTTACCTTTATAGGACAAACCTCTCCTTCCCCATGGGATAATGTGCAAAGCGCAAATCGCCCAAAGATGTGGCGTAGTGCGTTATGCACTTTGTCCCAGGTGAAAGGAGACGTTTGCAGCAGCTCTGTGTGAATGTGCCCTAATAGCCCTGTGTGCCTGTCCTGGTGAGATGTGATTCCTATGCTAGGTGTACCTGTGTGTGGTACTTCCGGAAACACTCCCCTAAGCATAGGGCAGGGTGATCAGGGCAGTCAGGACAGAAATAGCGGGTGTCTCGCCTTATTCCACTCCTGCTACAGACACAACATCTTTTTCGGGGTGACGGTTGGGTTGAGGTACCGGCAACGACATTGGTGAAATGTCGCTTGTGTAGACGGCTAACTACACTGGTGGATGGGGCCACGGAACCTCCTGGGTACAGGAGGTTCGCGATGATCTCTTCCTGAAATTTGAGGAAGGATCCTGTTCTCCCAGCCTTACTGTAGAGAACAAAACTATTATACAGAGCCAATTGAATCAAATATACAGACTCCTTCTTATACCAGCGTCTGGTTCTGCGGGAAACTAAATACGGAGACAACATCTGGTCATTGAAGTCCACCCCTCCCATGTGAAGGTTATAGTCGTGGACTGAGAGGGGCTTTTCAATGACACGGGTTGCTCGCTCAATTTGTATTGTCGTGTCTGCGTGAATGGAGGAGAGCATGTAAATGTCACGTTTGTCTCTCCATTTCACCACAAGCAGTTCTTCATTACAGAAGGCAGCCCTCTCCCCCCTTGCAAGACGGGTGGTAACGAGCCGTTGGGGGAAGCCCGCGCGACTAGTTCGCATGGTGCTACAGCAGCCAATCTGTTCTAGAAACAAATGCCTGAAGAGGGCCACACTTGTGTAGAAATTGTCCACATAAAGATGGTACCCCTTGCCGAATAAGGGTGACACCAAGTCCCAGACTGTCTTCCCACTGCTCCCCAGGTAGTCAGGGCAACCGACCGGCTCCAGGGTCTGATCTTTTCCCTCATAGACACGAAATTTGTGGGTATAGCCTGTGGCCCTTTTCCCAGAGCTTATACAATTTGACCCCATACCGGGAGCGCTTGCTTGGGATGTATTGTTTGAAGCCAAGGCGTCCGGTAAAATGTATTAGGGACTCGTCTACGCAGATGTTTTGCTCTGGGGTATACAAATCTGCAAATTTCTGGTTGAAATGGTCTATGAGGGGCCGAATTTTGTGGAGCCGGTCAAAAGCTGGGTGGCCTCTGGGACGGGAGGTGGTGTTGTCGCTAAAGTGCAGGAAACGCAGGATGGCCTCAAAACGTGCCCTGGACATAGTGTAGTGTCCCACTAGGTAGGAGTGGGCACTACACAAGGGTCAATTGGGTAGCGTGTTACTTCTGCTCACAAGGGACAGTGATATTGTATTGATCTATGCATTTAATGTAATTTACTGTGTGTTTTACATGCAATGGTTTTCCCTGTTATATGCTTTGCAGGCCTAGTGGGGTGTAATTTAGCCTCCCAGACACTAGAGAGAGATAGGGAGCCCCTAGTATAAATGTCCAGGCCCAGACAGGGAGTGGTTGGGTCATAGTCAGGAGTCTGTGGAGACAGAAGTGAGAAGGCACCAGCCCAGGATATGCTGAGGGCCTCCTCCTGACATGCAGCTTGATAGCCCCGGCTGCTAGCTACAACCAGGAGGCTAGTGAAGAACCCTAGCTTGCCTGTGGATCAAGAGAGCCTATGTTAGCTCAGAAGAATCAACCCCAGTAGTAGAGATGTGGATCCTGGGAGAAACCTGCAGTACCCTCCAGCCAAGCAGAGCCAGAGTATCCAGCTAAGATAAGTAAGTTGATGGGCAGAGGACCTATAAAGGCAGTGCAAGGGTCAATACGGGAGGAAGATTATTTGCCAAGGATAAAAGCCAGCATTTAGGCGTCTGGGCCTTGGGATAGAAAACCAGCCAGGAGTTCAAAAGGAACAGTGTACACTATTTCTGAGGAGAAGGTACAGCCTGGTCTGAGTGTGTGCATTATTATTACCCTCCGAGTATCTTGCAAGATTATACCTGCCATTATTTAAATAAGCCTGTTTGTGCAGCATATGACATAAGGGACTGTATTACCATCTTGATGTACAAAGTTGGACTGTTATAAGTAAAGCAACGTTTGGTTCACCATACTATCTGTGTACCTCACTTATTGCTACTGAAAACCGGTGTGCCACCATTACAGGCACTGGCGTCACGATCCTTAAAGGGACCTTGCCTCGGGCACTCTAAACACCTGCAACATCCAGGGCACCTCACCCAACATCAGGCCAGGTCTCTACATCCAGAGTGTGCCCCAGAGGAACTAGTGTCTGCCTCTCATTCACTGCTGCATGCCTGCCCAGGGTCCTCCAGAAAGTGAGTAACCCTCGATTGCCCATACCGTGACCTCACTGTCGCTATACCCTGCAGGTCTGGCGTGCTGCAATAGCAGCAGAGAACATGGGCATGTGGTGAATTGGGTTTGTGGACCAATATGACCGCAATTCATGCTTTTTGATTAGACCCATGTTGAGGAGAAGGCCGAGAAAAGTTTTAATTTCGGAAACTTGGACTGGTTTCCACCGGAAAGGCTGGGCATAATAGCTTCCCGGGTTGTCGGTTATAAATTGTGTGGCATACCGGTTTGTTTCAGCCACGACTATGTCCAAGAGCTCCGCAGTCAAGAACAGCTAAAAAAATCCCAGGGCCGAACCGATCTGAGCTGTCTCAACCCGAACTCCAGACTGGGCGGTAAAAGGGGGAACTACAGGTGCAGCTGAAGTTGGGGACTGCCAATCAGGATTTGCCAGCACCTCAGGGATTCTAGGTGGTCCACAGTGCCTGCCCCTTTAACACTGACCCTCATAGTGCCACCCCTTTAACAATGACCTCCACAGTGCCAGCCCTTTTAACATTGAACACCCCTTTAACAGTGACCTTCATAGTAGTCGCCCCTTTAACAGTGACCTTCACAGTACCCGTCTCTTTAGCAGTGACTTACACAGTGCCCGTCCCTTTAACATTGAACTCCACAGTGCCAGCCCATTTAGCAATGACCTCAACAGTGCCCACTCTTTTAACATTGACCACTCCTTTAACAGTGACCTTCATAGTGACTGCCCTTTTAACAGTGACCTCCACAGTGCCTGCCTCTTTAATAGTGACCTCCACAGTGACCGCCCCTGTGATGAATACCACACCTCGATAGATCTATCCTGAAGGAGCATGTAAGATCAGCTTGGTACAGTTTACCCACACACCTCCGGTCCATGCGGGCACAGAAAGGCAACAAGCTTAGAGAGCCATTTCACTGCCGCAGTGAAAACAGCGCTGTCTCACCCCGGGAAATCTGCCACCAGCCCCTCTTTTGATAGAAGCCCGGTCCGCTAACGGGATTATATAGGGTGAGAAACCAACCCACGGTAGCTTATAACTAGGCTTTCTGTGGGGATATATGGATATCTCCCTTCCCTGACATCGCCCCATCAAACAAAGACCATGGGCCTGTACATCGTGGCCCAGGGACACAAATATGTATCCAGTTTGTGCCTGCGATGGCCGGACGATTCATAATTCCTTATGAAATGTAGGTGCCAACATGTCTGGGAGGTAGGATTGATCCTGGCAGGGCTGATACCTCCTGCTGGGGTTTTTTCCTGCAGGATTTAGCTTGCTTTCAAACTGACTGATGGAGGTGTGACATTCTCTACCTGGAGCCTCCTGGAAGCCTGGGCCCCTCTTCCTTGCTAGCTGACAAACAGATGGCTGGGGGGTGGGAACTTATTTTGCATGTACACTGATGTGCATGCCAAAAGGTGAATCAAATGACAATCAGGGCTGCCAGTAAATAATAATCCATCTTCCTCACAGCCCCTTTAACAGTGACCTTCTGTCACCACCAGACATCTGATAAGCTCTGACAGACGTCCTTCAGAACCTCCTCCTTGAGGTTCCTTTTGTTTTGCTTTTATTTTCTCATCTCGTTAGCCTTTCTCAGCTGTCATGTAGTTACACTGATTGCATCCCTTTAAATCCCTTCCCATACTGCATCACTTTGCGGTTTATACAACTTCCTGGAGTGTGTGCATGTTGGATGCTACTACTAAGTCTTCTACAGATAAGTTTTGTTCATTCATTTATATTTTCCTGTTTGCTGGATCCCAGATTACCCTGACTCCCTCCGTATCAAGTGTAGGGAACCGGTGGTCGTGTCCCCTTACTATTATAGGGTGTTCAGGTGTTATACAGTTGAGGAACGAGGATATGCGATCATCTACCATTGAGAATTTTGCATAGGCTGAGCAGTTAGGGAGAGAGCCAGGTCTGTTGCAGGGCTATCCCTTTGGTTCCTTAGTTTTGGATCCAGTCAGTCGGATATTCATTTTGGGTCTTCTAGTTTTCTGTACACCTTCCGTGACCGTCTTAAGCATGAATCAGGTTTCAACCTTGATTGACCGCATGCAGGGTCTTTCACTGGAGGTAGAAGATCTCCGTAAAACTGTTTCTCAGTTTGAGGTGACCGTTTCTGCTTGCGTTCATGGAATTTGTTCTGATCCTAAAATCTCGCTTCCGGATACGTTCTCCAGGGGTAGTGAGAATTTTGTTTGTTTTAGAGAGGCTTGCAGACTCCATTTTCGCATACTTCCCCATTCCTCTGGTGATGAGGAGCGGAGGGTGGGGATCATCATCTCGCTGCTCAGGGATAACGCTCAGTCTTGGGCCTTTTTCGCTGCCGTTGGGGGCACGGCCCCTCCGTTCAGTGGATTAATTATTTTTAGCCCTGGGTCAGATACAGTGGGATGCGAAAGTTTGGGCAACCTTGTTAATCGTCATGATTTTCCTGTATAAATTGTTGGTTGTTAAGATAAAAAATGTCAGTTAAATATATCATATAGGAGACACACACAGTGATATTTGAGAAGTGAAATGAAGTTTATTGGATTTACAGAAAGTGTGCTATAATTGTTTAAACAAAATTAGGCAGGTGCATAAATTTGGGCACTGTTGTCATTTTATTGATTCCAAAACCTTTAGAATGAATTATTGGAACTCAAATTGGCTTGGTAAGCTCAGTGACCCCTGACCTACATACACAGGGGAATCCAATTATGAGAAAGAGTATTTAAGGGGGTCAATTGTAAGTTTCCCTAGTCTTTTAATTTTCTCTCAAGAGTAGTAACATGGGGGTCTCAAAACAACTCTCAAATGACCTGAAGACAAAAATTGTTCACCATCATGGTTTAGGGGAAGGATACAGAAAGCTGTCTCAGAGATTTCATCTGTCTGTTTTCACAGTTAGGAACATATTGAGGAAATGGAAGACCACAGGTTGAGTTCAAGTTAAGGCTCGAAGTGGCAGACCAAGAAAAATCTCGGATAGACAGAAGCGACGAATGGTGAGAACAGTCAGAGTCATCCCACAGACCAGCACCAAAGACCTACAACATCATCTTGCTGCAGATGGAGTCACTGTGCATCGGTCAACCATTCGGCGCACTTTACACAAGGAGATGCTGTATGCGAGAGTGATGCAGAGGAAGCCTTTTCTCCGCCCACAGCACAAAAAGTGCAGCTTGAGGTGGGCTAAAGCACATTTGGACAAGCCAGCTTAATTTTGGAATAAGGTGCTGTGGACTGATGAAACTAAAATTTTGTTATTTGGCCATAACAAGGGGCGTTATGCATGGAGGAAAAAGAACACAGCATTCCAAGAAAAACACCTGCTACCTACAGTAAAATATGGTGGTGGTTCCATCATGCTGTAGGGCTGTGTGGCCAGTGCAGGGACTGGGAACCTTGTCAAAGTTAAGGGACGCATGGATTCCACTCAGTATCAGCAGATTCTGGAGACCAATGTCCAGGAATCAGTGACAAAGCTGAAGCTGCTCCGGGGCTGGATCTTTTAACAAGACAACGACCCTAAACACTGCTTAGAATCCACTAAGGCATTTATGCAGAGGAACAAGTACAACGTTCTGGAATGGCCATCTCAGTCCCCAGACCTGAATATAATTGAAAATCTGTGGTGTGATTTAAAGAGAGCTGTCCATGCTCGGAAACCATCAAACATGAATGAACTAAAGATGTTTTGTAAAGAGGAATGGTCCAAAATGCCTTCAACCAGAATCCAGACTCTCATTGGAACCTACAGGAAGTGTTTAGAGGCTGTAATTTCTGCAAAAGGAGGATCTACTAAATATTGATTTCATTTCTTTTTTGTGGTGCCCAAATTTATGCACCTGCCTAATTTTGTTTAAACAATTATAGCACACTTTCTGTAAATTCAATAAACTTCATTTCACTTCTCAAATATCACTGTGTGTGTCTCCTATATGATATATTTAACTGACATTTTTTTATTGTAACAACCAATGATTTATACAGGCAAATCATGACGCTTAACAAGGTTGCCCAAACTTTCGCATCCCACTGTATATGATGATCCGGATCGTATTGCTCTGGCTGAGTCTAAACTACGTCTTTTATGTCAGGGTAAACAATCCGCAGAGATATACTGCTCAGAATTTTGGAGATGGGCAGCTGATACTGGTTGGAATGATGCTGCACTCCGAAGTCAATTTTGCCATGGTCTTTCAGAGGGATTGAAAGATGCATTTGCCTTTCATGAGAGACCTACCTCCTTGGACTCTGCCATGTTTCGGGCCGTTCGTATTGACAGGCGTCTTAGAGAGAGAGGAGAGATCACTCCTTCCTGTCATACTCAGTCCAAGGACAGTGCGGCGGTCTCATTCAGTGCACAGGGGTCTCAGTCGCTCTCAATCCCTTCTGAGCAGGGGCCCATGCAGCTGGGTTTGCTTGCCTCTGACAATAGAGGATTCAGCTCTCATAGGAAGGTTTGTTTCTGTTGTGGAGGTATAAATCATTTGGCAAATGTTTGTCCCTCTAGGAGATTCAGGCAGTTTTTTAGAGTAATAAAGAAACAAAAAGAAAAAAATCCTCTAAAAACGTTCCATCTGTTACTATTGGCAAGGTTGATGCAAAAATTGAAGGTTTTCCGTTTGCTTGTAGTTCCCGTTTTGTCCTGCCTGCCAGGGTGGCGCTAGAGAGCAAGACATTTTTTTGTGAGATTTTTGTAGCTAGTGGAGCAGCTGTCAATATCATTGATAGTCAATTTGCTATAACTCATGGTTTCCAGGTATGCACTTTGGGAAAGGATATACCTGTTTTTGCTATTGATTCCGTAGCACTTTCTCAGAAATCGTTAAAGGGCATAGTTCACAATATCCGTTTGATTGTGAGTGATACTCATGTTGAGGATGTGTCATGTTTCGTCCTAAGCGGGTTGCCTACTCCTCTAGTGTTGGGGCTACCCTGGCTCACTAAACATAACCCCACCATTGATTGGCAAGCGAGGCAAATAAATGGTTGGAGTGACTTTTGCAGAGAGAATTGCCTCACGACATCTGTTTCTGAGGTTTCTACTAAGACTGTACCATCTTTTCTCTCTGAATTTTCGGATGTGTTTTCTGAGAGTGGTGTTCAGGACTTGCCCCCTCACAGGGAGTATGATTGCCCTATTAATCTCACCCCAGGTGCCAAGCTTCCTAAATCTCGTTTATACAACCTCTCCCAACCTGAAAGGGTCGCTATACGTGCTTATATCTCTGAGAGTCTGAGAAAGGGACACATACGACCCTTAAAGTCACCTGTTGCCGCTGTTTTTTTCTTTGTTAAGAAAAAAGATGGTTCTTTAAGACCATGTCTGGATTTCAGGGAGCTGAACAGTATCACAATTCGTGACCCTTATCCGCTTCCTCTGATCCCGGACCTGTTTAACCAGATTGTTGGGGCTAAAGTTTTTTCCAAGTTGGATCTAAGAGGGGCATACAACCTGGTCAGGGTCAGAGAAGGAGACGAATGGAAGACGGCCTTCAATACCCCTGAGGGCCATTTTGAGAATTTGGTTATGCCTTTTGGTTTGATGAATGCTCCAGCCGTCTTTCAGCATTTTGTGAACAGCATTTTTTATCATTTAATGGGGAAATTTGTATTAGTGTATCTAGATGACATTTTGATTTTTTCTCCTGATTTCAAAACTCATAAGGAACACTTAAGTCAGGTCTTGCTCATCCTGCGGGAGAATAAATTGTACGCTAAACTGGAAAAATGTGTTTGCGGTTCCAGAAATTCAATTTCTGGGGTTTCTTCTCTCCGCTTCTGGTTTTCGCATGGACCCCGAGAAGGTCCGCGCTGTGCTTGAGTGGGAGCTTCCTGAGAATCAGATGGCGCTGATGCGTTTTTGGGGTTTTGCCAATTATTACAGGAAGTTTATTTTGAATTATTCCTCTGTTGTTAAACCACTCACTGATATGACTAGAAAGGGGGTAGATTTTTCCTCCTGGTCGGTAGAGGCGCGTAAGGCCTTTTCTAATATCAAGGAGAGTTTTGCTTCCGCTCCCATCTTGGTACAACCTGATATTTCTCTACCCTTCATAGTTGAGGTTGATGCTTCTGAGGTGGGTGTGGGTGTGGTCTTGTCTCAGGGTCCCTCTCCTGCCAAATGGCGACCGTGTGCCTTTTTCTCGAAGAAACTCTCCTCCGCAGAGAGAAATTACGATGTGGGAGATAGGGAGTTGTTGGCCATCAAGTTGGCTTTTGAGGAATGGCGCCATTGGCTAGAGGGAGCCAGACACCCTATTACCATGTTTACTGACCATAAAAATCTAGCCTACTTGGAGTCAGCCAAGCGTCTGAACCCGAGACAGGCCAGATGGTCTTTGTTCTTTTCAAGGTTTAATTTTGTTGTCACGTTCCGCCCTGGGGTTAAGAATGTGAAGGCGGATGCCCTGTCACGTTGTTTTCCGGGAGGTGGGAATTTTGAAGACCCGGGTCCCATTTTGGCTGAAGGTGTGGTGGTCTCTGCTCTTTATCCTGAATTGGAGGCAGAGGTTCAGGTAGCCCAGTCAGAGGCTCCTGATCTTTGTCCTCCTGGGAGGTTGTTTGTGCCTCTCGCTTTAAGACACAAGATTTTTAAGGAGCACCACGAAACTGTCCTTGCTGGGCACCCGGGAGCAAGAGCCACAATGGATCTCATCACTCGGAGATTCTGGTGGCTGGCGCTTCGTAAGTCGGTTGAGGGTTTTGTGGCAGCCTGCGAGACCTGCGCTCATGCCAAAGTCCCTCATTCACGGCCATCAGGTCCTCTCCTTCCGTTACCCATTCCTTCCCGTCCTTGGACACATCTGTCCATGGACTTCATTACGGACCTGCCTCGTTCCTCGGGGAATACTGTGATTCTGGTGGTGGTGGACCGTTTTAGCAAAATGGTGCATTTCATTCCTTTTCCTGGCTTGCCCAATGCTAAGATGCTGGCGCAGCCATTTATTGATCACATTGTCAAATTGCATGGTATTCCTTCAGACATAGTCTCTGATAGGGGCACACAGTTTGTTTCCAGATTCTGGAAGGCTTTCTGTTCTCGCTTGGGGGTTCGGTTGTCATTCTCTTCTGCTTTCCACCCGCAGTCGAATGGTCAGACAGAGCGCGTCAATCAGAATCTGGAGACATATCTGCGCTGTTTTGTGGCGGAGAATCAGGAGGATTGGTGTTCGTTTTTGTCCCTTGCTGAGTTTGCTTTAAATAACCGTCATCAGGAGTCCTCTGATAAGTCACAATTTTTTGGTGCAAATGGGTTTCATCCGCAGTTTGGGACATTCTCTGGAGAAGGGTCTTCTGGTTTACCTGATGAGGACAGATTCTCCTCGGCTTTGTCACCTATTTGGCAAAAGACTCATTTTTATATATACCGTATAAGAGACTAGCAAAAGTACCCACTTTTGCATGGGTATATTTCATCAATTTCATTTTATGTTTCTGGGTGTCGTAAAAAGATATCAACAGTTTCCCCCATAGCAGTGACATCCACAGTGCCCACCCCTTTAACATGACCTCTACATCATGACCTCTACATTGCCCACCCCTTTAACAGTGACCACATCTTTAACAGTGACATGCACAGTGCCTGTCCTTTAACAGTGACCTCCTCAGCTCCCGTTCCTTTAACAGTGACCTCCACAGTTCCCGCCCCTTTAACAGTGCCCTCCACAGTGCCCACTCCTTTAACATTGACCACCCCTTTAACAGTGACTTTCATAGTGGCTGCCCCTTTAACAGTGACCTTCCCAGTGCCTGTTCCTTTAACAGTGACTTCCATAGTGCCCCTTTAACAGTGACCCCCACAGTGCCCGCCCCTTTAACATTGACCACCCCTTTAACAGTGGCCTTCATAGTTTCTGCCCCTGTAACAGTGACTTCCATAGTGCTTGCCCTTTAACAGTGACCTCAGTACTGCCTTCCCCTTTAACAGTGACCTGCACAGTGCCCATTCCTTTAACAGTGACCTTCATAGTGGTCGCCTCTTTAACAGTGACTTCCACAGTGCCCGTCCCTTTAACAGTGACCTCCGTAGTGCCCGTCCCTTTAATAGTGCCCATCCCTTTAACAGTGACCTCCACAGTGCCTGCCCCTTTAACAGTGACCTCCAGATTACCTGCCCCTTTAACAGTGACCTACACAGTGCCTGCCCCTTTAACAGTGAACTCCATAGCACTTGTCCGTTTAATAGTGACCCCTGCCCCCATGCATGTAGCAGTGTAGTTGTGCCATCATACATCATATGACTGAATATTTAAGGACCTGCGAACTACTAAAACCTGTGAACAGTTATTATGGCAACCTGGAGTAGGACCTGCAAGCTTCTATTGGCTAAAAAGGGACACGTGACCGTGTAAATGGCAGTTTGGATTTAAGTGAAAGGCTTGCTGGCTACTATTGGCTAAATCAGGTCATTTTTGGGGAATATCTCAGGAACGGAAAGTCCTAGAGAGCTGAGAGCTGAGATTTTCCCGGACACTTGATGTACCTGTGAGCCACATTTGGTGAAAATCAGTCCAGTCGTTTGGTCACGCATTAAGAACGTCCAGCCAGAAAGACGGAAACTAATTTATATATATATATATATATATATATATATATATATATATTTGCACACAATCATATTTATCTATTTTTTTTTTATATGTACAATCTACATTTTAGTTATTAAAAAGCATGTACTAATAATATTGTGAATTATTGTTTATGATATATTGTGTATGGTAATTTTTACTTGTTTTTTATGCACAGTTTTAGTCAGGTTAATTTAGGTATGCACACTGCCCACACATTATTCTATTCCTGCTTGCCTGCTATACTTCAGTAATGCTTATTATCGCTATTCACTATTCTATTTATTATACAATAAAATAGGCTTTTGAATATTTGTATTACATGTTATTGTATTATATGGATATTGTTTTGCATTTATTATTAAGATTTCTTCTAGCTATTAATTTACTTTAAATAATGATGTATTTTGCATTCTTCCTTTATTGCATTTCCATGTATTAATTTTCTACAGGTAGATACGCATTTTCCTTTCCTTATAAGTATATTCAGTTTTTCCTCTTGTTACATTATTTGAAGGTCATTGCAGCTTGAGCAGACATTCCAATGTCAATTGCACTGATTATACTGTCAGTTTCAAATTATGTGTTCTGAATTTCAATAGATGTTTTCCAAAGTCATGAGACAGTTGTATATACAGGGAGAGTTTATTATAATGTACTTAACTGTATTTAGGAAGCATAAAACTGCAATACAGAGATGAACAGATCTTGCTATTATTACTGTTTGTTATCCAACATACAGTAGAAAGGTTGGAATTTCACATTCATGGTTTCTGATACAGTTTTTGAAGTAAAAAACTGCAGCAGAAAACCTGGCTGTGTAAATCCGGCCTGTATGCCATGCTTGATAAAGCTGATTACAGCTTAAGAATTTTTATCTTAGAAATAATTCAACTCAACCGCTCATGAAATCAAAGTTTTATCAATCACCAAAAGTTACATACAATGTGTAATGGAGCATACCACAATTTTTCTTCAGATACTGTAGATGCCTACAAAAACCCACAGAAGAAAAAGTTTGCATTCCCCTGCATGAATTATGTAGGGGGCCTAATGGTAGCAGCTCATGTATACTAGGAGCTCACCCAGCAGCAGGTAATACTAGACATGGAAAGTAGGCAAGACAGTCACGACTGTTCAAGGACACAGGCCTTTTCTGGTACAAAAAGCATGGTACTAATATTTCACCTTTCAATTGTCCCTTTCTCTGGTCTGCTAGCTCTGTCTTCTGCACCTTTCTCCTAGATCAGTGTTTCCTAATCAGTGTGCCTCCAGCTGTTGCAAAACTACAACTCCCAGCATGCCCGGACAGCCTTTGGCTGTGCGGGCATGCTGGGAGTTGTAGTTTTGCAACAGCTGGAGGCACAGTGGTTGGGAAACACTGTCCTAGATGACACTTTTCATGACCTCTTCACTTGGACAATTTGTCACTCCCTCAGCTAACTCACTTCAGGATTGTGGTGCAACCCTCCATGCAGGCTGCAATTAATTAGGGAATCACATGGCACTTTATCAACCAGACATTAGGAGTCCCCCTCCCACCAATTACAGATATATTGCTTGTTGAAAACTGCCATTCTTTATCACCATTACTTGACACTGGCACACAATCATGAAAAATAGTTGAAAATGCACAAAGTTCACATTTCCCCATATGGGTCCACCCTAGAAGGAAGGAATGTTCAATACAGCATATCAATATAAATTCAAAGAGACGACTAGAGATAAGCGAATCGAAGCTGACGAAGTGGAATTCGATCTGAATTTCAGGAATTATTCGATTTGCTCCAAATTTACTCACGCTTTGTGGAAACGAATCACATTTTTTCCTAAAATGGCTGCTTCACATGTTAGGACATGGAGCAAGGAACTCTGGGAATGAGGGATCACACACAATACCATGCATGCAGCCAATCAGCAGCCAGTCCTGTTATGTAACAGCCCTGTAAATAGCCTCAGCCATCTTGGATTCAGCCATTTTCCAGTGTACTGGAAACTGCAGGTGCTAGGGACAGTGCTAGGAAAGACTTGAAAACTTATATTTTGCTCAATAGAAGTTCAGGGAAAGAGCATTAGAAGTGTAGGGAAAGGATAGGGAGAAATTATTCCACAGTATTGAAGCAGAACAAGGGTTGTTTACTGTCTGGGTAACAGGAACAATCCTCTTACACTTTGTTGCACTGACTGCGGATCCAAATTGCCTTGTACTGCTGCTAATTTCAGGTTTGCAATACCTCTGTCCAGCAAACAGTTCTTGTTATTGGGTCTATGTTCTAAAGTATTTTTCTGTTGTGTATTAGTGGGGGGGGGGGGGAGAAAAGGGGCTCATTAGCCGTTGTGTGGTGAAGTGAGAAAATGAAAGCCCTTTCTGGCCTGTATTAGTGTGGGAAAATAGGGGGCTTATTAGCCATTGTGTGGGGAAGTGTGAAAATTACAGCCCATTTTGGCATGTATTAGTGGCAAAAAATATATTTGTCGTTTCCGGACGCAGTTATATGTTCTAAAGCCTTATTTTTGGGGGAGTGTGTTGGTGGGGAAAAAAAAAAATTGCTCATTAGCCATTGAGTGGTGAAGTGAGAAAATAAAAAATACCCTTTTTGGTGCGTATTAGTGGCAAAAAAAATTATATTTTCCGTTCACGGCCGCAGTTATATGATTTAAAGCCTTTTTTGGGCGTGTATTAGTGGAGAAAAAGAATAAGGGATTATTAGCTGTTGTGTGGTGAAGTGAGAAAATACAGCCTTTTTAGTGTGTATTAGTGGTAAAAAAAAATATTATATGGCATTCACGGCATCAGTTATATGTTCTTTAGTCTTTTTTTTGCATGTGTTAGTGGGGAAAAAGAAAAAGGGCTTATTAGATGTTGTGCGTTGATGTAAGAAAATTATAAGCCCTTTTTGGTGTGTATTAGTGAAAAAAATATATAATTTGCCATTCACGGCCAAAGTTATGTGTTCGAAAGCCCTTTTTGGCGTGTATTAGTGGGGAAAAAGAAAAAAAGGTTATTAGCCGTTGTGTGGTGAAGTGAAAAAATTACAGCACTTTTTGGCGCGCATTAGTGTATTATTTGCCATTCCCGGCTGCAGTGGTGTGTATTAGTGGGGAAAAAGAAAAAGGGCTTATTAACAGTTTTTTAATAAAGTGAAAAAATTAAAGCCTTTTTGGGCGTGTATTAGTGGCAAAAAAAATTGCATTTGTAGAGATGAGCGAATTTCTCAAAAATTCGGTTAGGCCGGGTTAGGCCGGGTTGTCCAATTTTTAAAAAAGATTTGATCCGAATTTATTTGTGGCGAATTACATTAAAAAATCCTGCTATTTCCGGACTGCAGATAGCCTTTATAGGGGTGTAGAACACTGTGCCTTGCAGTAACATGCATAGGGAGTCTGCTGTGGTAGTGAAATAATACTGTGAGTCAGTATGACATGCAGATGACAGGGGTCACTCTTAGAATCACTGCATACTTCACTTATTTGGGCAGTCACAGGGCCAAAACTGACCAAATAACTAAAGTATCAACTCAGCCTTACAGGTTAGCGTCAAGAAGAAGCGCACTTCCACATAGATGTCTACAGAACCTGTTCTATTAAATGCGTATACAAGTAGAGCCACCCGGACAGAGTGGAGAGGGTGTCAGCAGTAAGTTGTTTATGTTGACATCACTGATTATTTTGCCCTTCCTCTGATCCATCAGAACAATAACCAACAAAAAACGGATCCTGTCTGTGGAGCATATGCCTTCACTCGGTCAGCATTTGCGCATTAATCCATCATTACTGCTAATGCCCAAAAAAATGGGAGTGGATCTAAAACAGAGATAACACGTGAGTGGAAAATTTGCATGTCTTCTGTGTTTTTTACCCACTCCTGCTTTTGACTACCAAATCATAAGCCAATTCTGATGGGACCATACAGGCCTTACAGCTGCTACACAGATAGGATCCATTGTGCGTGTCATTTTTCCTTCCTTCTGAAAGATCGGAAGAAGGGTCAAAATAATGATGATGTCAGCCAGGCCAAAAGTCTAAATAATGGCCTAGTCATGAAGTGGGGAGGGTGGGAACAGCTTGAGAAGTCCACAGAGTGGCCCTATGACTTAGTGGTGAGGTTGAAGCAGCATGAGGAGGCCACAGAGTGGCCCAATGATAGAATCTAGAGGTGGTGACAGCATCTGGTGACAGCATTTTTCTTTTTCTGCTTATATACGCCACTAAAGGCTTTTCAACAGCATTTCTGTGCATTTCTTTAGCATTTCTGTGCAGGGTTAGTGCATAGTGTATTCACCTGTATTGGTGCACCGCTCTTATGGTCCTCTGTTCCCGACTTCCAGACAGTTCCCACCAGCGCAGCTGCAGCACGTGCTGATAATGACATAATCACGTAAGCGCGCAGTGTGTGAAACGTGTTGCCGGGCCCTGCCTCCTTAAAGTAACCATGTCTGAGAAGACCATAACAACCAAAAAGGAGGACTTCTAGACGTCTGTTCTTGTCTTGCGCCGGATGGAGTACCAGGAGTCTAAAAACTGGATTGTCCGGCCTAAAACCAGATATCTGGCCATCCTACACATCCATCTACATAGAAGGCCCTGAGAGCTGTCAGTGTCACTTCTGACAATGCTGAATTTTTTCAAGGTTTACTGTTTCCAATTAAAAAACTCCTGGAAAACAGCATCCGAATCCTCACAATCACAACATGCTCCATAGACAACTTTAAGTGAATTCAGTATCACCTAAGGCTTTCCGAGCCTCGATTCGAAAGGCAACTAGCCAGCATCAATCAAAAAGGCATTGATGGATGCATTTTTTTTAAATAAATCTTTTATTATTTAAAGTTTTTTCAATAATACAGCATGCCTCCAACATAATTCTTGGATCTCTACATGAAAATAATGTATTTGCTGTAAATCAGGAGAGGGGCATAGTTGGAGACATTGACTTCACAAGAGATGCAGAGCAGCGTAGTTCAGCCACTAATTCACAGCAAAAAGGGCTTTACCACATATGACTGCACCACTGAATGGCAAATAGTGAACAAAGTGACAGAGTGTGGAGGTGGCAGCAGCATCATGAGGCCAAAGAGTGGGCCTATGACATAGTGGTGAGGTGGAAGCAGCATGAGCAGATCACAGAGTGGCAAGGTGACATAGTGTGGAGGTGGCAGCAGCATGTGGAGACCACAGAGTGACCTGGTGACAGATTGGGGAGGTGGGTAGCACTACCACTACCCACCGACAAAAGTGAGTGAAAGAAGGAGCACTTTGCATCAGATGTATGGCATCAGGCGGGTGGCAGCATCAGAATAGTAGCTGAGGCAAGTAGTCAAAAGAAACCGGTCTATTTTGTGAAAGTGTTGGTGTGGCACCACGGAGTATCTAGTCTGAAGCATCAGGCATTGGTGGGTGGAAATCCTGGCTGATCCACGCCTGATTGATCTTGATAAAGGTCAGTCTCTCCACATTTTGGGTGGACAGGCGAGTTCTTCTTGGGGTAACGATGGCCCCTGCCGCACTATGCACCAGCTCTGATGCCACACTACTTGTCGGGTAGGACAGCTTTTCCAGGCCAAACTCGGCCAGTTGCAGCCACAAATCCAGTTGGGCTGCCCAGTAGTCTAGCAGATCTTAAATGACGGCTGGCAGGGTGCACTCCAAGTATGCCACCACCTGCTGGTTCAGGTTCTGCTCTATGTCTACCTGCTGGTGAGTAGTTTCTGCACTATGCGGGTGAAGAAAGCTGCTCATCAGTGACTCTAGACTCTAGCTACTGGCGTTGCTGTCACTTGCAACAAAGTCGAAGATCGAGTCAACCAATCAAGAACCTCTGGGTTGCTGGTCAAGACACGACCGCTAGTGTTGAGCGGCATGTCCCATATTCGAATTCGCGAAATTTCGCGAATATTCAAAAGAATATTCGTAAAATATTCGCGAATATTCGAATTTGTTATTATTTTGCATATGCGATAATTCGAATTTTCGCATCGCATAATACATATTATGCGATACATTTAACACTCTAACCCGACAAGCGTCACTTCACTGTGTTGTTAGAATATACCATCGGATCTAAGTTTCCGTACGTTCGTGAAAACTCAGTCCAATGGTATATTTTAACTAACTAGGGTTAATAGCATTTTTCAAAAATTTGCCTATTAGCTGGCTGTTAGATAATTCGCCTATTCGCTATATTCATTTATTCGCTACATAACCACCTAAAATAATAAGTGTGATGAGATTGTTCGCGCCGATATTCGCATGTGCGCTAATAAAATCGCCTTACGAAGATTCGCAACTCAATTCACTAATGTATGAATGCAAAGCCCTTTGCCTCTGTTCTGGGACGTGCCGATATTCGCATGTGCGCTAATAAAATCGCCTTACGAAGATTCGCGCCTCAATCACTTTCTAGGCAATGTGAGTAAGATCTGAGCTTTTGGACTTTTGGGAATCAATCGAGATACAGTGGGGGGTGATGACAGTAGTTGACAGAGTACAGATCAATGTAATCTGTAAGGTGGAAACTAAAATAAAAAATATGAATATTCGTAAATCGAATTTTACGAAGTTCTAAGTATTCGCAAATATGGTGCTATACTATATGAATGCACAGGCCTTTGCCTCTCTGTTCTGGGGACAAGTGTAGATATTCTCATGTGCGCTAATATAATCGCCTTACGAAGATTCGCAACTCAATTCAATCACTAATGTATGAATGCAAAGCCCTTTGCCTCTGTTCTGGGACAAGTGCCGATATTCGCCTGTGCGCTAATAAAATCGCCTTACAAAGATTCGCGCCTCAATCACTTTCTAGGCAATGTGAGTAAGATCTGAGCTTTTGGACCTTTGGGAAACAATCAATTATATGTGTACTGTAATTTTGTGAAGAAAAAAAACAAAAAACGAATATTCGCTTTTACGAATATATAGCACTATATTCGAAATATTTGCGAAATCGCAAAGTTGCGATATTCGCGAAAAAAATTTGCTTTTTTAATATTCGCGCTCAACACTAATGACCGCTAGCTGACACTGGGAGCTCAGGCCTCTCAAAGTCACCCCTGCTGTAACTCCCCCTTACTCTGCTGCGACCTGTACCTGCGCCAGAAATATTTAGGCCTCTGCCACTCCCCTGTGCATGGCCTGGCACTTGTTTGCCTGACATACTGTTAGCTGAACTAAATAAATAAAAATGTAATGTAAACACCCCTAAAAGCGCTAAATATATATTTCTTTTTGTACTGAAATCGACCACTAAACGCTTTTGCCACATGTAGCTGCAGAAGTGAACTGCGTATATATATATATATATATATATATTTTGTACTCAAATATGCCACTAATACGCCAAAAATGGCGGCTACACATGTGAGGCCTACGGACATGGGTCAAGGAACTCTGGGAAGGCGGGATCACCCAGATTGAAATGACTGCATGCAGCCAATCAGCAGCCAGCCAGTCCTGTGATGTCACAGCCCTATAAATAAGTGGGCCATCTTAAAGTCAGACATTTTCCAGCATTCAGAGTGCAGGGACAGACGTGTGAAGGCGCTAGGGACAGCTATTGGAAAAACAATTGCGGAAAAAAAAGACAATTTTTTTTTAAATAAGTGCAGGAAAAGGATAGGGAGGAATGATTTCACAGCATCTTAGTGCAGGGAGAGACATCAGAGGGCGCTAGGGACATTGATAAGAAAGTGATTCACGGTGCACGGAAGGATTATTTGGAGATCCAAATAGTCATTAGACAGCTCTGTCATTCAAACTTTTTGTTATTAGGCTGCAAGTCTTATGTTGAAAAGCCTTTAGAGGCTTATGTCTTAGAATCTTATTAGATACTGCAAGAAAAATATATGCGCATTTCACTTCTGCAGTTATTTAGTATGAAAGCGTATAGGGGCGTATTTCAGTAACAAAGAAAAATATATATGCACTGCACTATTGCAGTAATTTCTGGTGAAAGCGTATAGGGGCATATTTCAGTACTACAAGAAAAATATATACGCATTTCACTATTTAATTTTTGTCTGGTTAAAGCGTATAGTAGACTATTTCATTCCAACAAGAAATATATATTCTCAGGTCACTTCTGCAGTTAATTCTGGTCAAAGCATATAGGGTCATATTTAATTGAAAAAAGATAAAAATATATATACGCACTGCACAGTTATTTCTTTTAAAAGCGTATAGGGGCGTATTACAGTAAAAAATTATATATATATATATATATATATATATATATATACACGCACTGCACTGTTGCAGTTATTTCTGTTAAAAGCATATAGGGGCGTATTACAGTAAAAAAATAAAAATATATACACACTGATAGAGGGGATTTATATACCGGCTTCCACCAAATATTGATTAAGAGCTAAGATACACCAGCTTCCACCAAATATTTATTAAGGGGTTTGATATACCATCTTGCAGCAAATACTCATTAAAGGGTTCTATATACCTGTTTCCACAAAATACTGATAGAGGGGATCGATATACCGGCTTCCACCAAATGTTGATTGTTGCCTGCGATACACCGACTTCCAACAAATATTGATTAGGGGGTTTGATATACCTGCTTTCAGCAAATACTCATTAAGGGGTTCTATATATATGTTTACACAAAATACTGATAGAGGGAATTGAGATACCGGCTTCCACCAAATACTGATTAAGGGGTTTGATATACCAGCTTCCACCAATTATTGAATGAGGCCTGCGATATGCCTGCTTCCACAAATACTGCTCTTCGATATGGACTTTGTCATAGGGTCATTTTAAAAATGACAAGCAGAGGAAGAAGCAGGCCATTTTGCAGGGGTTGTAGGAGTCGGTAGGTGCACCAGGCTGGAACCTAGGTGTGAAGTTTGAGAAGATGCGTCCGATTACGTCAAAGGACGTACCAGAGTTGGTTAATTAGCTCACTGAATCTTCTGCTTCTGCACCCTAATCACCCTCTTCACTCTGCTGTTTTCAGCCCCAAAAACACCACCACCACCATAGCCCCTCCACTCGAGTCAGAGGAATTATTTTCCCATCCATTCCCAGACCTTACCGATTCGTAGCCATTCTTGGCATCGGATGAGGAAGAGGATGTAGCAATAGCCGTCACCTAGCGGTCTGACAACAGTACCCAGATCAGCCCAAGGATGAGGTCCCTGTTGTTGCTGCCTACTCCGAGATCTCTTATGTCAGTGAAGGTGACGATGATAACGTGTCGATGGATGCCACATGTTTGCCCACAAGAGAGGAAGAGGAGGGGAGTTCAGAGGGAGAGACAGAGCAGCAGATAGGGGGAGAAGGAGGAGAAGCAAGCAGAACTTGCAGTGCATAGGAGGCAAAAAGCAGACTGCAAATGTATCTGGAGCGAGCCATCCACCATGCACGGTCACACCTGGTGCTGTCAGGACGCCGGCATATGGCTCCGCAGTGTAGGCTTTTTTAACGTGCAAGCTGCTAAAAATAGTGTTGCCATCTGCAGCCTGTGCTGTCAATAGTGAAGGATGAACATCGGCCGGGACGGCTCGCGAACACGATCGTGATCAAATGTTCGCAAACCGCAAGTTTGCGGCGGGTCCCATTCACTTTAATGGCAGACGAACCTGAAAAACCTTCAGTTCGTATTTGCAGCAAAAATACCAACATAAAATATGTATCTTAATCAGGGGACATTTTTAAATGGACATTCTCTGAAATGTGCCCTGTTGGAGCCTAGAATTTTTTTATTTTAGGCCACAGGAGTACAGGCCTTAAATATTAGGCCTTCACCTGACATAAAAGAAATTGTGATTATGTGGCTCGAAGGTACATTATGCATTTACTGAACAACAATTTTATTGTAGCCCATTTTTTTTCACTTTATAAACTATGTAAAAGTATATTTATTATTGGTACAGGGAGTGCAGAATTATTAGGCAAATGAGTATTTTGACCACATCATCCTCTTTATGCATGTTGTCTTACTCCAAGCTGTATAGGCTCGAAAGCCTACTACCAATTAAGCATATTAGGTGATGTGCATCTCTGTAATGAGAAGGGGTGTGGTTTAATGACATCAACACCCTATATCAGGTGTGCATAATTATTAGGCAACTTCCTTTCCTTTGGCAAAATGGGTCAAAAGAAGGACTTGACAGGCTCAGAAAAGGCAAAAATAGTGAGATATCTTGCAGAGGGATGCAGCACTCTTAAAATTGCAAAGCTTCTGAAGCGTGATCATCGAACAATCAAGCGTTTCATTCAAAATAGTCAACAGGGTCGCAAGAAGCGTGTGGAAAAACCAAGGCGCAAAATAACTGCCCATGAACTGAGAAAAGTCAAGCGTGCAGCTGCCAAGATGCCACTTGCCACCAGTTTGGCCATATTTCAGAGCTGCAACATCACTGGAGTGCCCAAAAGCACAAGGTGTGCAATACTCAGAGACATGGCCAAGGTAAGAAAGGCTGAAAGACGACCACCACTGAACAAGACACACAAGCTGAAACGTCAAGACTGGGCCAAGAAATATCTCAAGACTGATTTTTCTAAGGTTTTATGGACTGATGAAATGAGAGTGAGTCTTGATGGGCCAGATGGATGGGCCCGTGGCTGGATTGGTAAAGGGCAGAGAGCTCCAGTCCGACTCAGACGCCAGCAAGGTGGAGGTGGAGTACTGGTTTGGGCTGGTATTATCAAAGATGAGCTTGTGGGGCCTTTTCGGGTTGAGGATGGAGTCAAGCTCAACTCCCAGTCCTACTGCCAGTTTCTGGAAGACACCTTCTTCAAGCAGTGGTACAGGAAGAAGTCTGCATCCTTCAAGAAAAACATGATTTTCATGCAGGACAATGCTCCATCACACGCGTCCAAGTACTCCACAGCGTGGCTGGCAAGAAAGGGTATAAAAGAAGAAAATCTAATGACATGGCCTCCTTGTTCACCTGATCTGAACCCCATTGAGAACCTGTGGTCCATCCTCAAATGTGATATTTACAAGGAGGGAAAACAGTACACCTCTCTGAACAGTGTCTGGGAGGCTGTGGTTGCTGCTGCACGCAATGTTGATGGTGAACAGATCAAAACACTGACAGAATCCATGGATGGCAGGCTTTTGAGTGTCCTTGCAAAGAAAGGTGGCTATATTGGTCACTGATTTGTTTTTGTTTTGTTTTTGAATGTCAGAAATGTATATTTGTGAAAGTTGAGATGTTATATTGGTTTCACTGGTAAAAATAAATAATTGAAATGGGTATATATTTGTTTTTTGTTAAATTGCCTAATAATTATGCACAGTAATAGTCACCTGCACACACAGATATCCCCCTAAAATAGCTAAAACTAAAAACAAACTAAAAACGACTTCCAAAAATATTCAGCTTTGATATTAATGAGTTTTTTTGGGTTCATTGAGAACATGGTGGTTGTTCAATAATAAAATGAATCCTCAAAAATACAACTTGCCTAATAATTCTGCACTCCCTGTATGTAACACGCCTGCTTCAATCAATTTTTTTTGGGGGCAACTGGTATATCACACCAGTGGAAATTATTTGTTCCAATGCCGTTTATTACTATCTGTAGCGGAGGTAATGCAGCAAAACCGCAAACAAATGCTGCACTAGCTAAATGCACTATGAAGAAAGTATATACCGTATTTATCGGCGTATAACACGCACAGGCGTATAACACGCACCTTCATTTTAAGAGGGAAATTTCAGGAAAAAAAGGGTAGCTCAGAACTTTTTTTTATTAATATTATTACCACTTATAAGGTAAATAATGTAAAAGGATGACACTTATGGGGCTCTGTGGATGACACTTATGTCATCCACAGATCCCCCATCAGATGGATCAGTGTGGAGAGAGGAGGCGGGGACACTCATGGCGGGGCCCGGTGCAGTGACTCTACTCTAATACACCGGGCCCCGCAACTGTTAAACATTCAATCTGATCTCTATATCTAATTGTAGACACGCTGTACGGTACTTACTGTAGTACCGGAGGTATAACATTAAGACGGCGCAGACCGGCATCTCCCTCGGTCATGCGCCGCCTGTCTCAGCTCCCTCCTGATGCGCCGCCTGCCCCAGCTCCCTCCTCATGCGCCGCCTGCCCCAGCTCCCTCCTCATGCGCCGCCTGCCCCAGCTCCCTCCTCATGCGCCGCCTGCCCCAGCTCCCTCCTCATGCGCCGCCTGCCTGCTTATCTCACTTTATGAATGAACAGGCAGGCGGCGCATGACAGAGTGAGCTGGGGCAGGCGCCGCATGACAGAGGGAGCTGGGACAGGCGGCGCATGAGGAGGGAGCTGCGGCAGGTGCTGCGCCGTCTTAATGTTATACCTCCGGTATGTAAAAACATGGCTTCTTAACATTATATCGGCGTATAACACGCATACATCATTTGCCCCCTATTTTCAGGGGGAAAAAGTGCGTGTTATACGCCGATAAATACGGTAATTGGTATATAACACCCCTGCTTCAATCAGTTTTTTTGAGGAGCAACTGGCATTTCACACCAGTATAAATCATTTGTTCCAAAAGTGTTTGGCACTCTGTGTAGCTGCAGTATCGCGGCAGAACCGCACACAACTGCTGCACAATACAAATGCACGATATTATACTTTATATGTTAGAAAGTATATTATAAGTATATTACACCCCTCAGTAAGTCACACCTATCGATAGCACACCTATACCAGTCCTTAAAAGGACTTTTGTGGCCCTATTAGCTAGCATTTGGTGTCCTTAACAGTCTGTCCCTGCTTCACACAGCAACCTCTCCCTACACTGGAAAAAGACTGAATGTAAAATGGCGGTGGTTTATTTATAAGGTAGCGGGTATGCCCATTTGGTGAAATGTCTCAATTGGCTGTCCTGTACCACCTGATGGATGTGTCATGGGTCAAAGTTCTTGACAATGTAAAAGAATATGGCTCTGGTGAACATTGTTATATGTTCGCCCGTTTGGCAAACGGCGAATGAGCAAAGTTCGCAGCGAAATGACCACCAAGCAAACAGCAAGGCCATCTCTAGATGTCAATGCATAAGTCGTGGTAAGCCCAACACTCACCTAGGGACAACCGCCTTAAAAAGGCACCCGGCCTCCCATCTCCAAGCCCAGTGGGCGCAACACCGTCAGAACACACAAAGCCACACTCCCAGCGCTCCACGTCCTGCCTCTTCTCCTTCTCCTCCCATTTGTCCTCCAATCCACCTTCCACTATGCCGTCGTTACGTTCATCTGGCAAAAGGCAAGCTTCCGTGCCTCAAATGTTCGAACGTAAAAAGTTGATGACACCAGATAACCCTTTTGCCCAACGGCTGACTGCTGGCTTGTCGGAACTGCTAGTCCGCCAACTACTGCCATATAAACTGGTGGACTCGGATGCCTTTAGAAAATTTGTTGCCATTGGCAAACCGCAATGGAAGGTCCCCGGAAGGAAATATTTCTCCCAGAAGGGCATTCTAGAGCTATATGGCCATGTTCAGCAGCAAGTGAATGTATCTCTGGCAAGCAGCGTCGGTGCCAAGATACATTTGACCACAAACCCGTGGTCTAGCAAACATGGGCAGGGAAGGTACATAACTTTTACTGCCCACTGGGTGAACCTTCTGATGGCTGTTAAGCATGCAACCCGTGGCACCCGTGTGGATTTGGTGTTACCGCCACAGATTGCATGCAGGCCTCCCTCTTCTTCTCCTCCTCCTACTCCATCCTCTGTTTCCTCCTCGGCCGACTTCTCCCTTTCCACTGCTACAGCCTCTTCTGCTGCACCCCCCAGCTCCCCAGAACATATTCGACGTGCCAGGTGAGACATTGCCATGCTGTGCTGCGGCTGTTGTGCCTGGAAGCCAAGAGTAACACAGCTCCTGCACTGCTTTCAGCTCTGCGGTCATAGGCCGATCAGTGGCTAACCCTACTCAATTTGACAGTTGGTAAAGTGGTGTGCGACAACAGTGCCAATCTGCTCAGCGCGCTGACACAGGGCAAAATGACACATGTGCCATGCTTGGCACACATCCTGAACTTAGTCATGCAGCAATTCATTGCAAAATACCCTGGGGTCCAGGGTGGCTTACTACAGGCCAGGAAAATCTCTGGCCATTTTAGAAGATCTTACACGGCCATGGCTTGCCTTGCTGATGTTCAGCGGCGACACCACCTGCCCGTCAGACGTCTGATTTGTGACAGCCCGACTCACTGGAACTCCAACTTGCATATGATTGATAGGCTGCTCCAGCAGCAACGTGCCTTTAACAGCTACCTGTACAAACTCTGCAGCAGGGCAGGTTCTGGGGAGCTTGGTTTCTTTTCACCGCGCCAGTGGCTGCTCATGCAAGAAGCATGCAGACTTCTGCGGCCATTTGATGAGATCACCAAACTGGTCAGTCGCAGCCAGGGCGCCATTACTGACATCGTACCTTACGCCTTCTTTCTGGAGCGTGCATTGCGTCTGGTCATTGATAAAGCCGATGACAAGCAGGAGCTGGAAGTTAAGGAAGTCACAATGATAAATGAATTCCCAGGGGGGCTACTCCATCTTAGACAAGTCAGCAGGAGTCTTAAGAGGAGTCAGAGAAGAATGGTGGCTGAGGAGAGGAGGAGGAGGTGCAAGAAGAGGACAACATTCTCCTGGGCGATGAGCAGGAGCCAGGGCGCTCCACTGCTTCCAATTTAGTGCAAATTGGGGCCTTCATGCTTCAGTGTTTGAAGAGGGACCCCCGTATAAAAAGCATAAAGGGCAAGGACCAGTACTGGATGGCAATGGACTTATACCCCCAGTGAAAACACAAAATGGCAGACATATTACCAGAATCACAGAGGGCTGTCAGAATGCAGCATTTCCAGGCCTTGCTGCGAAAGGTGCTTCATTCTGCTGTTGCGGGTGCTGGGAGAGGAACTTCCACCCACAGCAAAACAGGTGCAGGTACCAATCCTACCGCGCCTGCAAGAAGAGGGCGGTTTGAAGATGTGTTGGTCACTTAGGATATGAGATCATTCTTGCAGCCAACCCATCGAGAGCCGCTATCCAGATCCAGCCTCAGGGAACGCCTAGACCAGTGATGGCTAACCTTGGCACTCCAGCTGTGGTAAAACTACAACTCCCAAGATGCCCCCCTTGCTTGGCTGCTCTCAGAACTCTATAGAAATAAATAGAGCATGCTGGGAGTCGTAGTTTTACCACAGCTGGAGTGCCAAGGCTAGCCATCACTGGCCTAGACCGACAGGTGTCCGACTATATCGCGTTAACAGCCAATGTGGATCCTCTGAGAAGCGAGGAACCCCTGGACTACTGGATGTGCAGGCTTGACCTGTGGCCACAGCTGGTACAAAGGACGTTCAGCGCAGCAGGGGGATCATGACCGATAAGCGCACTTGCCTAGCTCCCGACAGTGTGGACTACCTCACATTTCTAAAAATGTATGAGGCATGGATCTCGGAGGAATTCGACACCTGTGACAACCACGTCTAATTGAATTTCCTCATGCCAGCCCACACATATCCGACACCACCCAGAACAAAGAATGGTCCCTGTCTTATGTAAATACAGTGGCATAAAAAGCCTTTTCTGTCTGGTGAATGCCCAATGTTTGGGGCCTGTACTCCACTGGCCTGCATTAAAAATGTTATCCAATGACTAATTACCTCTAATATACCTCTAGCCACATAATCACTTGATCTTTTTTGTACTGTGAATGCCTAATTGTTGTGGCCTTGGATTAATTCAACACCTGTGATGACCATGTGTTATCAAATTTCACCTATTATCATTTTTTTGTTTTGTTAAGAGGGCGGATTTAGTTAGCCATGTTTTTAATCCAATTTTAGAATTTTAGTTATTATAAACATATGTATTTGACATGTCTTTGTACTGGATTACAGTCAAATTGTTATCCAATGACCATCTAATATACCTCCAGCCACATAATAACTTGTTCTTTTCTGTACTGTGAATGCCTAATGTTTGGGGCCTGTACTCCATTGGCCTGCAGTAAAATTTGTATACAATGACTCTCTCATGTACCTCCAGCCACATAATCACTTGTTCTTTTCTGTACGGTGAATGCCTAATGTTTGGTGTCTGTACTCCACTGGCCTGCTGTAAAATTGTTATCCAATGACTGTCTAATATACCTCCAGCCACATAATCACTTGATCTTTTCTGTACGGTGAATGCCTAATGTTTGGGGCCTGTACTTTAGTGGGCTACAGTAACATTTTTATCCATTGGCCGCATAATGTACCTCGAACCACATAATCACTTGTTCTTTTATGTCAGGTGAATGCCTAATTTTTAGGGCCCGTACTCCCGTGGCCTAAAATAAAATTTCTCTAGGCTCCAGCAGGGAACATTTTTGAGAATTTCCCTTTAAAACGCATAAAAATGGCCCCTAAATAAAATACATATTTTTTGTCATTGATCCCCTTCTAGTATGTCACTGTCCATGTTGTGGGACTATTTGTGCATTTCTAGTAAGTATTTGGTGGCTGCAAATATGACCTGAAGGTTTTCCAGGTTCGAATGCCATTAAAGTGAATAGGAACCGCCGCAAACTTGCAGTTTGCGAACATTTGATCGTGTTCGCGAACCGTCCAGGCCGATGTTCGTCCATCACTAGTAGTGAGAACATAAGTCCGTGAATCTGCGCTATAAGGAAAAAAAAGTCAAAAGAATCTAAGATAGAAAACATGCGCACTAGTTAGGCACCAGTGGTGAGCGCCTATCGGAGGCAAGACAAGCTGGATGCATAGTTACCATTGACCATTCCCCATGTAGGTTAGTTAGGAGCGCTCCTTTATTGGAAAACAATAAATAGTTATCCGCCTTTTAGGTTTAAAACACACCTGATGGGAGCTCTCTTGTTGGTTGTAGCTTCATTTTACCCTGAGGACGCCGCTGGTGCAGTGAAACATGTTGGGAGAGCTGCCTGTTTAGTATTTTAATACAGGTAACCAGATGAATGACACCCTGACTGCTCATACAAACAATTGAATGATAAAGCAAATATAGCAATGGGGGACAGATAGTCACAATTATAAGTTTAGGTCAATAGGATAGAACAGCACTAGGAATTACATTATACAACCTGTGAATGAGCATAAAAGTGCTGGGAGCAATTAGATAGCTTATGTTGCTACTTTGGCTGCAACATCGGCAACTAATATTGACACTAATTGTTACAAAGTAAATACAAAATGGATAAGGTTAAAGCATAGTGACTATAAGGGTTATGAAGATAGCATCCCAGTGGACCCCTCACAGCTGTTAAAATAATTACTGAAAAAGAAAAGACACACTCAGATGGCCACTTATAATTTGTATTAATGTTAGCTTTTTTTTGGGGGGGGGGAATTGGTTTTTAACAAATACATATTAAAATGTTAATTCTTATAATCAATATGATAAATGACCAGAAACAGGAATGAGATAGCTTCAGGCTTTTGATATTGTGAAATTGAATAGATCCTGGGTCGCGTATAGGGTCCATTTTTTTAATAGAATCTTTATTATGGAACTCTTTATAATGTTTAGATAACGAATGTTGTTCTAGGCCATTTTTGATATTATTAATGTGTTCTGATATTCTCTTTTTTAATGTGCGCTTAGTTCTGCCAATATATTGTTTGTTGCATGGACACTGTATAATATATATTACATCTGTCGAATTCAATGTCAAAGTGTCTTTAATCTCCAAATGAAAAGAGTTTCTTGTGGAATGTACTTCATTGATCTTCTTTGGAAATTTAGTGATTCTAAAATTATTGCATGTCCCACATCTATAGAATCCTTTTAATTCCAACCAATTTTGTGTCCGCATTACGTCATTCTTTTTTTATGAAGGGGCATTTTTTTAGGCCCAAATTCGGTGCTCTTGTATATGTTATCTTTTGGATAAAGGTTAGAGTTGGGCCTATTATTTTGTCTTCTAAAATATAATGCCAATGTTTGTTTATTATCTTTTTTATCCATCTGTAGTGGCTATTAAAGGGAATAATTCGTAAGGCATCATCCTAATTTTTATCTATTGTATTTTTTTTATTTTTATAAAATAGTCTTTCCTCTCCATAGATCTAACTTTATTCAAAGAACTATCAATTAATTTTAAGGGAAAGTCTTTTCTTAAAAATTGGCCACTTAATTCCTGTGCCTTCTTTTCAAATTGATCATCTGTAGTGCAATTTCTTTTTAATCTTCTAAATTGACTAGTAGGTATGTTCATCAGCCATCTTGGTAAGTGGCAACTTGAGAAAAGTATATGGCCATTTCTATTAACAGTTTTTTGGTATGTATTACATATTTAACTGTTGTTATATTTTTTAACTGTTATATCCAAGAAATCCACCTTTTGCCTACTAATATTTGTGGTGAAACTAAGTTTCCTTTGATAAATATTAATATCTTGTATAAATGTATGTAGGTCCTCCTCCAATTCTCGCCAGATAAAAATAATATCATCTATGTAGCAATGCCAGAGCACCAGGCTTTCCCCCAGCCTGGGAGTGATGACCTCATCGTCCCAGTGTGCCATAAAAAGATTGGCATAGCAGGGGGCGAACCCATGACACATCCATCAGGTGATACAGGACAGCCATTTGAGACAATTTAGCACATGGACATACCCCCTACCTTATAAATAAACCCGATCTAGCCACCATTTTACTTTCAGTCTTTTGCCAGTGTAGGGAGAGGTCGCTGTGTGGAGCAGGGACACCAAACGCTAGCTAATAGGGCCACAAAAGTCCTTTTAAGGACTGGTATAGGTGTGTTATCAATAGGTATGATACACAGAGGGGTGTGATATACTTATAATATACTTTTATTATAAGTCAAAAACACATAGATAGATCTATATAGTGATCACCTGGAAGTCAGGGGCTTAGGGTCTAGGGGCTTACTAGAGCCATTTTTATATTGGGTAAGGTTCCAGACGGGGTCACTCTTATCAGGGCGGGTGCTCTGTGGTTAGGCTATCAGGGCCAGAATAGCACCCCCCCCTGTAGGGCAATATCAGGGACAGTTCTTTGCCCACCCTGTCCTTCCATACCACATCATCATCTAGCCCAGGAATAGATGTTTTTTGCTTTCCCTCCGGGATTTATCGATGTGCACTGGAACCCCCCGGATTGTGGTAAGACATATGGTTTCTGATTTGGTGCCGCGAGCACCTGATTTATTTTCATTTTGAGGGATATCTTAATAGTAAAATTATGAAAGGTTACGTTTTATCTTTATGCATACTCTAATGGATTGCCTTCCTTGTACAATGTTATAATATACTTTCTAACATAGAAAGTATATTATAGTGCATTTGTATTGTGCAGCAGTTGTGTGCGATTCTGCTGCTATACTGCAGGTATATAGAAGGACAAGCGTTATTGGAGCAAATAATTTCTACTGGTGTGATATAACAGGTGTCCCCCCAAAAAGTGATTGAAGCAGGGGTGGTATATACTGATAATATACTTTCTATATAGTGCATTTAGGTAGTGCAACAGAGCACATTTTAGAGAATTTCCCTCTAAGACGCATAAAAATGTCCCCTGATTAAGATACATATTTTATGTTGGAATTTTTGTCATTGATCCCCCTCTAGTATGTCACTGTCCATGTTGTGGGACTATTTGCACACTTTTACAAGTATTTGGTGGCTGCAAATATGAGCTGAAGGTTTTTTCAGGTTCGCCTGCCATTAAAGTGAATGGGGCTGCGAATTTGAGTTCATCCATCACTAATGCCAACTACCTAAACATTGTTGCAGAAAAAGTATATGGGTCAAAGTAATCATAGCGGTAGCCTCTTTTAGCAGGATGCACCCTACCATGCTGCAAAAGTTGTTAAAAAAAAAGAGAGTTTCCTTTTTTTTAAGTATTGCAGTCCAAAATATGTTTTTTCCAATGCAACTCTGGATTTAGAATTCTGCTTCTCAAGTTCTTTTGACCTGTCAAAAAACAATTCTACGATATCAGAAAAAGCAGTATGTAATATGGACAATATTTTTTTTTTTTATATGTTGAATATGGTCCACCACATACTTCAAGTATCTGAAAAGAATCTTAAATTTGTATGGAAAGATAAAATATACTTTAACCCCTTAAGTCCCAAGCCCATTTTTGTTTTTACATTTTTTGTTTTTTCCACCCCACATTCCAATAGCCCTTAACTTTTTTCAATTCTCCCTTCATATAGCCATACATATAGCCATACAAAGGCTTTTTTTTGTGGTATAGGTTACGTTATATTTTTCCGGGGCACCATTTAATTTAACATGTCCATTATGAGAAGATGGGGAAAAAAACTTTAAAAAGAAAAAAATTCCACCAAGGTTTTTGGGATTTTGACATCTTGGTGTTCTCTGTGCACTAAAAATTACATGGCTTTCTTATTCTGCGGCTCAATACGAATACAGTAATACCAAACTTGTATAGGTTTTTTTGCTTTACCAATAAAAAAATAAAAAAAACGCTTAAAAAAATCTACATTTTCTTTGCATTGCCATTTATATTTTATATTTTGATCCACATAGCTGTAGGAGGCTTGTTTTTTTGTTTTCAAGACAAACAGTAGTTTTTGTTGGTACCATTTCTGTGGCAAGTATGACTTTTTGATTACTGTTCAATTTTTTTGGGGGGGAAGGTGACAAAAAATTGCTAATTGTGTGTTTTTTCACTTTTTTTCCATTACGGAATTCACTAACAATTTTTTTTTACTTCAATAGTTCAAATATTTTTAGATAAGGTGATACCTAATATGTTTATTTTTTTGGGGGTGATTTAAACTTATTTGAATGTTTTGTGCTTTTTTTTTAACTTTTTGTGTAATAACTATTACCCCCCCTTAGGGGGTCTAGAACCTTGGATCTTTTGATCCCTTGTCCTATTCACCCTATTAGAGGTCTATTAGGGTAAATAGGATTTTCACATACTCCCTGCTTTGCTTTGTGCATACTGCAGCAGGGAGCTTACAATGGCAAGCCTTCAAGGCTTCAGCAGCAGTCAGACTGCCATGGTAACCGATCGGAGCCCTGTGATTTCACTGCAGGGGCTCAGATCGGAAGGCAGAGGTAGCCGCATCCCTCTGCCTTGCCTCACTGAGGGGGTTAAATGACAGAGTTTGTCGGGATCACTGTTTCCTATCATTGCAGCCTGGTGCCTGCTGTATGATAAAGACAACACCCACGGCGTATGGAGCAGCTTCAGTACTGCAGCCCGTTCCATACATTACCTCAACCACTGTGACAGTTTGTCGGGATCATTGTTTCCTGTCATTGCAGCCTGGTGCCTGCTGTATGATAAAGCCAACACCGATGGCGTATGGAGCAGGTTCAGTACAGCAGCCCGTTCCATACATTACCTTAACCACTGTGATGTATGGGTACTTCACAGTGGTTGAAGGGGTTTAACTATTATCATGCAAAATACATTTTGTACAGTGTTTTATTGTGCACTGTGATGATTCTGTTCCTCACATACTTAGAGGTTGTTCACATTTTCTACAGAATCCCCAACATGGCCATCCATTGTGTTAATCATAATTACCTGATTCCTGCTGATGGATTCCATCTCCATCACTTTCCCGCTGACTCTGCATGCCCTGGGTCTCCCTGTGTCAACAGCCTGTTTGTTGTGGGTCACATGAACACTGCAGCCAATCACAGGCCATAACAATCTCATCACTCATGCATCACATAACCCTGTAACATGATGCATAGGTGACTCATCACTCCCGCAGTGGTCATGTTATGTGCGTCAAACAGGCCCTGCAGACCTGGCATGGCAGTGATGGAGCTGGAACCTAGCAGCAGGGATGGGGTAAGTATGTTTACCACTGCTGACCCAGTCATACTTGGGGGGAACTGTAAAGGTCCTCAAATGTGAACAAACCATGTGAGGAAAAAAATAAAACAGATGGCACAATTCACCTATCATTGTGGTTTTAAGTGGATATTCTCAGCTGGCAGCAGGACTTAGTTTCCCTAAATTAGTCAGCTCTTTGATTCTTCCTAGATAGTGTCAAGCAGAGCTGGAACCAGAATACAGGAATAGAATGTAGGCACTGTCCTTAAGGTCATTATTAGGACATACATAGTGTAAAAAAAAACTCCCCCCCGCAGCACGTGACGTACAGTGAGTGAGCGCCGCCGCCCGCAGAGCCTGCCTGTGGGGGGACATTATTTTTAATAAGGATCATTATGGACATTATTTAGAATGGAGGCTGCTGTGGGTGTCATTATAACTGTATAATGTCTGATAGGCCTAGTTCTGAGTTATATTACCCTGCCCTGTATAATAATGTACCCTGATACCCCTTATAACTAAGGGGTATCAGGGATGGGTACATTATTATACAGGGCATGGGCAGGGTAATATAACTCAGCTCAGGACTAGGCCTATCAGACATTATAGTGACACCCACAGCAGCCTCCATTCTAAATAATGTCCATAGTGATTGTTATTAAACTTAATGTCCCCCACAGTGGCCCCCATTTTTATGTCTCCCACAGTGGCCCCCGCCACCCATTGCAATTAATGCCCCCCCCCCCCCCCCCCACAGACCATCCACAGTGTCACTGTTCCCATTGTAAAGAAATTGCTTGTTTAATTTAACCACATTGCACCCGAGTCGACCCACTGTCCCGGATCCTCACAGCAGGCTTCTTTTCAGCAATCAGCACTGCTCAGGGGCTCAGGGTGGGCAGTAACAGGCAGGCAGTGCGGCGCTCACTCACTCACTGTACGTCACGCGCCTGCGCCACCTAGTGGGAGGAGCAGGCACGTGACGTCAGTAAGTGACGCCCGCACCAAACGTACCGGAGCTGAGTGACTGGACTCGGTACGTTAGGACAGAGGACTCGGCACTCGGGCGCAGGTCGCAGGGCAGGCGAGATCTCAGAGGGAGGGAGCCAGGGGGGCGCACAGCATGAGAGTAATAACAACCAGAGAAACGACAAGAGGGCGCCCCTGCCGGCGCCCCCCTTCTGACAGCGCCCCGGGAGGCCGTCTGGCCTGCCCGCCCCTAGAAACGGCCCTGCATATAAACATAGAATGTGTCGGCAGATAAGAACCATTTGGCCCATCTAGTCTGCCCAATATACTGACTACTATGAATAGCCCTTGGCCCTATCTTATATGAAAGGCCTTATGCCTATCCCATGCATGCTTAAACTCCTTCACTGTATTTTCAGCTACCACTCCAAGTTTTGTTATTGATGAGCTCAGATAGATATTGATGGATGTAACACCTTTTTTCAGCCTTATAATGTTACTATTAGTTTACTCTGTTATTACCAACATATCTTGAGAAAGAGGTGATTTGTTACCACATACTGAGGAGAAACTGTTGGAGATATGTACTCTAGAGGGAACAAAGCCAAAGACTTCTGGAAATTAAGGGGGAGATTTATCAAAACTGGTGCAAAGGAAAAGGGATTTAATTGCCCATAGCAACCAGTCAGATTCCACCTTTCACTTTTCAAAGCTCCTTTAGAAAATAAAAGGATCAATCTCTTGTCAATCTCTAGTTGCTATAGGTAACTAAGACTGTTTCCTTTGCTCAAGTTTTCATAAATCTCAAGTGTTTAATATGGAAGTTTGAAATCACATCATGATTATCTACTTATAGTATATTGAAGACATAAAATAATGCAAATTTCTTCTTTGACCTGTATTATAACTTTTTCTTCAGGTTGTGTTTGAATAGGGAATGGAGCTTGTAAAACATCCCAAGAATATTTTTGGTTTTCTTTTTTATTTGTGTTTGTGGATTACAGGAAACTCATCCTCCCTCTTCTTGTCTATTCATCCCAAAAATTATAGTATCACCACTCTAAAAAGATCTTGACTCAAATAAATAATACGACACAAGGCAATGTTTGATAGCTAAATATTCTGGTTTTGTGAAACATACTTCAAACAAATAAAAGCTAATTATTTTAATTTAATGGTATATATTTTTTTCCAGATAAAACTGAGGATAAAAATAGGGAATCACCTAATAATGTGGAAAAGCATTATGCAATCATCATCAACAACCAAAAAACTACTACATCACTGTTTTTGGTAAGCACAGAAAAGGCTGCATTGCTCACAGTAGTGCCGGTGCCTTCTCAAATATCTCATCGGTAGGGGTTCTTGATGTTGCACCCCCACTGATAAATAATGTCTTGGAAAACCCTTTTAAAGAATGGACGTCACTACATCAAGCCATTTCCAAATTTTTCGATATATCAGATTTACAAGATAGAGACTTGTCATGGATTTTTTTTTTTTTCCGTCTAAAGACTTGATTTGTGATCTAAACTGTTTGCTGGTTATGTTGAGTTGGTATGCTGTTCTTGAAGAAAAGCTTTAACATTATCATTCTGATAAAACGACTTCATGATCAAAAAAACTATTTTCCATCCTTGCCCCTAGTGCCTTTTCACACCGGGATTGCTGCAAAAGTACTTTTAATACAAATGCAAATGAGCAGTTAGGTGCACAAGGGCAGGTTCAAGCCACTCTTAGCAATGAAAGTGTCCAAAATTTCTATTTACAACTGGAGACTGCTGTTTTGGTTTCTCGGGAACCCATTTGCTAATAGACCTCTGGCATGCAGTTGCTATTTAAGCAATTGGAACTGTGGCCACAACATAGTGGATTTAAAATCACTTACTTCACTTTCTTTTTGGATTAAAATAAACCTTTTTTTGTTTTGTGTTTTTAGCATCCTCAACCATCTTTATATCATATGTTATTTACTGTATATCTTAATCCCATTTCATTCAGCTAATTTCCTACAGTTCTGTACAACACATTGATTCCTGTTTCCACCCATTTGTTTTTAATGTGTTTTGTTGTACGTTTCTATATTCAAGGAACATCGCTTTGCGTTTTCTTTTCTGATGCTTTGTTGTGTTCCTTGAGCTACCCATTTATCTTTATAGCGTTTACAGTTGCTCCCCATTTAAACCAAATTTTATCCACAACTAAAGGGCCCATTATGTGGGCTAACAATTGAACAGATCATCGCTAAACAGTTTAACTAGTAACGCCGCTTAGCGATGATCTGGCGGTGTAAATGCACCACTGATTACCCGATGAATGAGCAAAACACTTTATGAGCGAATCGACTTTGGATGAAACATCCAAAGTCGATTCGCATAAAACTTCATTTGAATATTGTACACAGAAAGCGCTCCGTACAGTATAGGAATGTATTGGCTCAGATGAGCCAAAGTTATTATTTTGAAGTCTCGCGAGACTTCAGGTAATAACTTAAAAAATATATATTTCTACTGTTCAAAACCTTTTCCAAGTTGAAACCAAACCCGAGTTCGGGAAAAGGTTTTTAACAGTAGAAATTAATTTTTGAAGTTATTACCCAAAGTCTCGCGAGACTTCCTGAAGTAATAACTTCGGCTCATCTGAACCAAAACATTCTAATACTGTACGGATTGCTCGCTGTGTACAATATTCAAATGAAGTTTTATGCGAATCAACTTTGGATGTTTCATCCAAAGTTGATTCGCTCATCCCTAGTTACCGGTTATGGTCCCTATGCACAGGGGAAGAAAGCAGTCTTTACTGACAATCTGCTGATCGTAGCGGAGGGGACCGATGCATTTACATGCACCAATCTCCTCCAGAATATGAGGAGAAGTGATCGCCAATGCCATTACTCTTCCCCATACTGTCTGCTTGTTTCCCGGAAGTTGATTCGCTCATCCTTTCCGGTAACCATTATCTATTGCCATGCTACCTTGGATTTCCCTCTTGAAGGAGTTTTATAATCATTTTCATTTGTTTCACTGACAACTCATCATCATTAATCATCATTAATCTGGATAAGCATATACCAATTAGTAAGGATGTCTGGTGCATGAAAAAAACTAATTCTCCAATTGACACTTACTGTTCCCTTTAGGTCTTTTTATTTTCCTGGTGCCTCTTGATACACGTGTACTTGATATGAGACAATTGCTAAGACAATCACTGACTACTAGGGGCAAAGATAAGGGCTCACGGGCCCCAGTGCAAAGTTCAGTATGGGCTCCCTAGCACAACTTCGCACACTTGCCAGTTGCAGCCCATCCATACCTTTTATAGCAAGATCACAGTTTCTCTTAAGTGACTCATCAATGCAGGACTATCAGCCAGTGATTACAAACCAGTTACATCTTTGCTGTTTAGGGTTGTCTGCTACTAAAGAGTGACCACAGGATCTAAGATGTTTGACAGAGGGAGGAGGTTTTTACACAACACTGTGCTCTGTAGTTCTATGCATACACTAGCTCTCTGGTGTCAGCCACTGGCTAATTTAACCCTTTCTTAATATGGCGATATTCCATTTTTGCATTTTCATTTGTTACGCTCTGCCTTCCCAGAGCCATAACTTTTGAGTATTGGCAGAGATGGACTATAAACTCCTATACAGCTCAGTGGGCTCTTCTATGCAATGAGAACATTTTAACCCAGCCAGATGTCTCAATTTTTTTCCACTACTTCCCTTCCTTGACTATTTGCTGACCTATTGCTACTTTTGGCATTAAAAGGTTAAAGGGGTTCTCTAGGCTTTTAATATTGATGACCTATCCTTAGGGAGGTAATCAATATCAGATCGGCGGGGGTCCTACAACCGGCACCCCTGCAGATCAGCTGTATGAGGAGACCGCACGCGCAGTGTGCACATGCCGCCTCTCTTCCTGCTCGCTGCTGCTTTGCGATAGACAAGGCACCAGGAAGAGAGACTGGAGTCCTTGTAAAGCTGATCGGCGGGGGTGCCGGATGTCGGAACCCCCTCCGATCTGATAGTGACTTATCCTAAGGATAGGTTTTCAATATTAAAATCCCAGAGGATCCCTTTAATGATTTTCTTGGAGGGATTGTCCAGCATCAAATCTTCTTTCCTTGTCTTCTTCACTCTAGTGTCTCAGGAAATAGTAACGGAAATCAAACTGCATGGTGCAGACGCTATAGTTTCACCACTGACGGCAGCAGTCACCCACTTCAGTCATTTATAGGCGAAGTGGGCATTTCCTGTGTGTCGCGAGGGACCATGAAGAACCTGCTCAATGTTGAAACAGCAGCAATGAAGAATGAATGAGCTGAATGCTTTTTTTTTTTTTTTTTTTTTTTTACCAATTTTGCCTTTTTAGAAAGAATTGTTAATTCTCAAATCAACATATCAAACAAATCTTGTGATCTATTATGGGTTGAACATCCTCTAAATGTGGTGATTCTTCTCTATTTTCTAGGGGATGTATGCATTTATAAAATGTTATTATAGGATGAAGCATTGAATATTTAAGCCACAACATGTAAAATGACAGTTTCATTTAAAGTTATATAACTTTATATTTACAACAGTAATTAATAAAACATCTACTTAAAAGTGTTCTATTTTGTATGTAGAGATTAGAAGCAGTGGCATTGTTATGCAATACTGCCATCTAGTGTTTAATAAGCATAATACAGAAGGCAAAAAAGGCAAAGCATAAGACTGCATTTGAGCACTACATTTAGCTTATACAATGGGAAAAAAATCCTAACATATACATCAAATTTATTCATAGCTCCATTTACTTGAGGTAGGCTAAATGAATGTAATTTTGGCCTGCATTAAGCATATATATTTGAGTATACCTTTTCTATTGTATAGCAAATGCAGCAGACTGTACTTTTCTATACAGTTAGCCAGCGCAAAAAGTATAACTTGTGGTTTACATTTTTCTAACTGGAGCAATGGGTTTTGTGGCTATACAGAGGGATACTTTGAGAAATGTAAACATCTGTTGAAAGGATCAGGGCCGTTTAGGCAGAAGCTAAGCTTTACAAATTTAAAAGAAATGTGTCACCAAAAATGTCATCTGCCAGTTAAAACCACAGATTTTCTGATCACAGATTTTTTTTATTCTGTTTCCCAAACATGATTATGAATTTGCATTTAGAAGGCAGGGGAGGACATACCGCCTGTGCAGCCTGTTCAACTGCACAGGGGCCCAGTGTGGGAAGGGGGCCTATTACAAGCTTTGTTGGCAGGGCCAAGGTAAATGAGTGCTTTTATCTGTATCGTCGTCCTCAGGACATCGATACAGACAGTTGCTGTGGCGGGGCAGGGGTGAAGTGTCTCCCTTCCATGTTCCTCTGATAGGCTACAGGAACATGGCCTGCGACCTGCAACAGTGTGGGACACAGGCGAGAAGAGACCTGCATTGCATAACTGAAAGCGGCATGGAGGTAAGTATGGGAGATTTTTTTCATTAACACTATGCTGTTGCTCCGTATGGGGAAGATAGGAGAACTATTGGAGCATCTACTGGGGGCCCTATATATTGGAATTATATACTGGCACACATTGGGGGCTTTATGGAGAAGGGGGAGCACTATGGCGCATCAACTGGGGCCCTATATATTGGAATTATATACTGGCACACATGGGGGGTACTATGGAGAAGGGGTGAGGAGCACTATTGGGCATCTACTGGGAGCCCTATATATTGGAATTATATACTATCACACATGGGGGGGCACTATGGAGAAGGGAGGAGGAGGAGCACTATGGGGGCATCTACTGGGGGGCATAGTACTTGCACAAACTATGTGTGCACTATGGGGGATAGGGGTGGGGATAAGCACTGTAGGGGCATTTTATACTGGTACACATTATGGGGCACTATGGGGACGGGGGATGGGCACTATGGGGGGATCTATTAGGTCACTGTGGCGAAACCAACCTCGCCACTGGGTGCTGGAGAAGCCTGGTTGCCAGCCTCTTGCCCCAGGATTATGGGCCCTCTCATCAGCTCATGCTAAACTTAAACCCCTAGGCGATTTAACTGTTTGTGGCATCTGAGCGCTGTTCGGATATATTGAGTGCTCAGATCCAAGCCATCTGGGGATATGTCTGGATAAATGTCTATGTTTTATGCAATAGCTGCAAAGTTAAATATTCTTGTCTTTTATTGTCTTTTGCTACCATGTGGCTAATGAAGTTTTGCCTCTGCCCTTGGAGATAAATTGGATTACTTCCCAATTGTCTCCAGGACAGCAAAACGGTGTGTTCTCCTGCCTGTGATAATTACATTAACCCATTATGTAAGGTAATTGTATCACAGGCAGAGGGGAGGATTTTGTTTGGTAGTGTCTGAGTGTATTGTAAGTGGTTACTGGTTGTTTTACAAAACCCTGTGGGTGGTACTAATGTGTAAGAATGTGCATAAGAACAATAAACACACAGCTCTGGCTGTCCACTGCTTTACCCTCAACACAGAGCTTGGTCTTGTTCTTGGGGGGATTCACTGTATGCTGTTAGAGACTGATTGCTAGGAGTGTAAGCCGCTTGGGTGCGTTTCCTAGTCGTCTGCTAGCAGCTATTCGTGAGGTTCCGTTCGGGAGTTTGGAGTGCTATGTTGCATTCCGTTCGGGAGTTTGGTGTTCTGTAAGTAGCTGTGCCTGTAGCTCTGGAAGGAGAAGATCCCCTAAACGGTTTTAACCCCTTTTATGCCCGGGGTGCCGTAACAGTCACTACACAGTAGTTTTTTTATACTGGCACAAATTATGGGGGCACTATGGGGACCTTAACTCAACGGGGGCACTAAGAAAGGGAGTTTTTTTTAGCACACAGTAGGGGGTATTGGCACACATTATGAGAGCTAACAGGAGATCATCTATTTTAAAATTTATTTATTTTAAACTTTTTTTTTATTGCCACACAACAGGGCATTTTTTTTTGTACTAACTCACATTATAAGGGGACATTTTTCTACTGTCACACATTATAAAGATAAATAATTATTACTACCGGGGGAATTATGGCGGGCTTTATTAATTGGGGGACTATGGGGAACATGATGTCACGGTGGGGAGTGGGGGAAACCCCCACCGTATAATGTAAAGCAGACGGACAAGCAACTAGGCCAGTGACTGGGATAAGTGATAGTCCCTCAAATAGAGAAAGGGCATGAGATGACCTGTTTATCCCAGACACGGATGAACAGGAGTCTCACTGGCCTAGCTACTGGATAATCAGGTAAGAGCCCAGAACAACGCGCGCTTACATGCCACTACAACCATGATGACTTGAACCCATGCAGATGTACTGGAACCCATTCACCTCACAGGACACAGCACAAAACACAAACACGGACTCCAGCAAACCAGAAACTACCTAGAACTCCATGTGGGTAGGATGCCATGGCGGCCCCAGCAGAGCTGCACACTGACTAGTGGTTCCTCCTCCGGGGAACCCTGAGACCCCCTTCCGGAGGCACAGACAAATAAGGGGATGTCTAGCAACCATGCCGGACATTATACCAAAAATTCCAGAGAAAGAACACCAGACTAGACATAACAACAAATCCCCAAAACAAACCCACACCAAACATAACAGGCAAAGTTGGAAACAAGGAGGAGAAGATAGGGAGACATCGCTAAGGACCTTGATGTTCCACAAGGAGGCCCTCATGGACAGGTGAAACATCCAGAAAGGTGCAAAGCTCCATCTCCTACAAAGGCAGACAAACAACTGACCTCAAGCTCACTAGTGATGGACGAACATCTGCCAGGACGAATCGCAAATGCGATCGCATGAATGCGATCAAATGTTTGCGAGCTGCAAGTTTGCGGTGGGCCACATTCACTTTAACGGTAGGCGAACCTGAAAAACCTTCAGGTCATATTTGCAGCCACCAAATACTTACTGGAAGTGCACAAATTGGCGTGGACAGTGACATACAAAAGGGGATCAATGGCAAAAATTACCACAAAAGTGATGTAATTTAATCAGGGGGATTTTTATGCATCTTAAAGGGAAACTCTAAAAAATGTGCCCTGCTGGAGCCTAGAAATGTTTTATTTTAGGCTACGGTAGTATGGGCCCCAACCATTAAGCATTCATCGGACAGAAAACATCAAGTGATCACGTGGCTGGAGGTATATTAGACGGTCAGTGGATAACAATTTTACTGCAGGCCAGTGCAGTATAGGCCCCAAACATTAGGCATTCACCGGACAGAAAACATCAAGTGATTATGTGGCTGGAGGTATTTTAGACGGTCAATGGATATCAATTTCACTGCAGACCAGTGGACTACAGGCCCCAAAAATTATTAATTGACCAGACAAAAAAGAACAAGTGATTATGTGGCTAGAGGTACATTAGGTGGTCACCGTATAACAATTTTACTGTTGGCCAGTTAGATTACAGGCCCGAAAAATTATGCATTCACCGTACGGAAAAGATAAGGTCATTATGTGGCTGGAGGTACATTAGGCGGTCACCGTATAACAATTTTATTGTTGGCCAGTTAGAACAGGACCCAAAAATGATGCATTCATAATACATTAAAGATCAAGTGATTATGTGGCTGAAGGTATATTAGACGGTCCTTGGATATCAATTTTACTGCAGGCCAGTGGACTATAGGCCACAAAAATTTGGCATTCACCGTACAAAAAAGAACAAGTGATTATGTGGCTGGAGGTACATTAGGCGGTCACTGTATAACAATTTTACTGTTGGCCAGTTAGATTACAGGCCCCAAAAATGTTGCCTTCCCCGTACATAAAAGATCAAGTGATTATGTGGCTGGAGGTATATTAGGCGGTCCCCGTATAACAATTTTACTGTTGGCCAGTTAGATTACAGGCCCCAAAATTATGCATTCGCCGTACAGAAAAGAACAATTGATTATGTGGCTGGTAGAGTTGAGCTGACACCTGAATGTTCGGGTTCGACGGGTACGGCCGAACTTCACAAAAATGTTTGCGTTCGGGAGCCGAACTTGACCAGAAATTTATCCCAAACCCCATTGAAGTCAATGGGGACCCGAACTTTTGAGCACTAAAATAGCTTTACAAATGTCATGAAAAAGGCAAAATGTGGTTAGGAGCATGGCAAGAGCTCTGCAAACATATGTGGATAGGAAAATGACCTCAAATAACATTAAATATACGTAAAATTCTAAAATAATAATCTTGATCTAGGAGGATGAGGTCCATATGGAGTAAGAGGTTGAGGAGGCAGTGGATGTGGCGGTCTAGGTGGAAGCAGCAGTGGAGGAGGAGGTAGCCTACACAGTTTTTTTATTTTAATTTATTTACTTTTGTTTAAATTAGGGTACACCCCAAAACTTTGGGAAATATAACCTGTGATAACCCCCTCCAGCAGTGCTAAACAAACGTTCAGACAATACACTGGCAGCAGGGCAGGCCAGCATCTCCAAGGCGTAAAGGGCAAGCTCAGGCCATGTGCCCAATTTGGAGACCCAGAAGTTGAAGGGGGCAGACCCATCAGTTAGTACGTGTAGGCGTGTGCACTAGTGATGAGGGAACACCAAAGTGTTAGTGTGTTCGGCTGTTCGGTCCGAACACATTGCGATATTCGTGCGCTCGGCCGAGCACCCGAAAATAATGGAAGTCAATGGGAGGCGACCAGGCACCCCTTGCTCGGATGAGGGGAGGGTGCCTGGTTTATAGGAAAAGGTCTGAAAGTGATGGAAACACCTCTGAAATCGACCAGGAACAGCAGGGGGACCATGTCTGGATGCATCTTGGACACCAATGTCGCTGCTGGGAACCATGTTGTCCGCGTTGTACGCCACTTTTACAGACTGACAAAAAAACACCCAAAACCCTGCCCCCACAAATAATAAAACTTTTTAAAGGAAAAATTGTTAGGAAGCATTCTCTTCTGTAGATTCAATTGTATATAAAGTGTAAGTGCTGCCAAAAATTACAAGGAAAAACAGATACAGCCTCTATATCACATAAAGGAGGGCCTCATTCGCATGGTGCTACGATTGTTCAGGTAGTGGGACTCCTACATTCATACAGCCTATGCAGTAAGTAAAAGGCCTGCCAAAAATTACAAAGAACAGGCTCTCCAATGCACCTTTTATTACACATAAAGGAGGGCATCATACACACCCTTTAAAAATTATTAATAATAGCCTGCTGCTGACCCTCAAAAAACATTAGGAGCAAGGGCCTGCTGGTTAACCTCTAAAACATTACGGGTGAGGGCCTGCTGCTCAGCTGACACTCTTAAACATTATAGTTGAGTGCCTGCTGGTGAGCTGACCCTGGAAAACATTGGAGGTGAGGGCCTGAAGGTGAGCGAACCCCATAAAACATTGTAGTGTGGGCCTACAGGTGGGCGAACCCCATAAAATATTGCAGTAAGGGCCTACAGGTGAGCAGACCGTATGAAATATTGGAGATGAGGGCCTACAACTGAGCAGACCGTATGAAACATTGTAGTGTGGGCCTACAGGTGAGCAAACCCCATAAAACATTGCAGTAAGGGCCTACAGGTGAGCAGACCATATGAAACATTGTAGGTGAGGGCCTACAGGTGAGAAGGCTGTATGAAACATTGGAGGTGAGGGCCTACAGGTGAGCGAACCCCATAAAACATTGTAGTGAGGGCCTACAGCTGAGCAGACCGTATGAAACATTGGAGATGAGGGCCTGAAGATGAGGGAACCCCATAAAACATTCTAGTGAGGGCCTACAGGTGAGCAGAACATATGAAACATTGGAGGTGAGGGCCTACAGCTGAGCAGACCATATGAAACATTGGAGGTGAAGGCCTACAGGTGAGAGAACCCCATAAAACATTGTTGTGATGGCCTTATGGGGAGCAAACCCCATAAAACATTGTAGTGAGAGCCTACAGCTGAACAGACCGTATGAAACATTGGAGGTGAGGGACTACAGCTGAGCAGACCGTATGAAACATTGGAGGTGAAGGCCTACAGGTGAGCGAACCCCATAAAACATTGTAGTGAGGGCATACAGCTGAGCAGATCGTATGAAACATTGGAGGTGAGGGCCTGAAGATGAGCAAACCCCATAAAACATTGTAGTGAGGGCCTACAGGTGAGCAGACCATATGTAACATTGTAGTGAGGGCCTACAGGTGAGCAGACCGTATTAAATATTGGAGTGTGGGCCTACAGGTGAGCAGACCATATGAAACATTGTACTGAGGGTATATATACTGTATGGAACACGAGGAGGAGGAGGAGGAGGATGATGAGTAAACAAGATTCAAACATATACCCTTTTTTGGAGGTGAAAAGGGTGCATCTGAATCTTGTGTATTGAGTACATTACAAAGCATACATTTCAATTGCGTGTTTGTTCCTCATTAGCTCAGCATTCCTCTGGTGTCAACCTGTCAGCATTGTCAGTAGACAAGCGGATACGCTTATCTGTTATGATGCCACCAGCAGCACTAAATACACGCTCAGACAAAACACTGGCGGCAGGGCAGGCCAACACCTCCAAGGTGTAGAGCGCAAGTTTGTGCCAAATGTCCAGCTTGAACACCCAGTAGTTGTAAGGCACTGAGGGATCATTTAGGACGCTGACACGGTCTGCTATGTATTCCTTCACCATTTTCCAAAACTTTTCCCTCCTTGTACCACTAGGCCGTGCTTCAGGGTGAGGGTACTGGCGGGGTGTCATGAAAATGTCCCATGCCTTGGAGAGTGTTACCCTGCCTTTGTTGGAACTGCTGTGTGTTCCCATTGTCTCCCTTCCCCGGTTGCCTAAGGAAGTATGGACTCTGCCTTCAGCGTTGTCAGATGGAAAATTCCGGAGCAATCTCTCAACAAGTACCTTCTGGTATTGCACCATTTTACTCGTCCTCTCCACCACAGGAATGAGAGATGAGAAGTTTTATTTGTAGCGGGGGTCGAGAAGGGTGAACATCCAGTAATCCGTTTTTTCCTAAAATGCATATATAACGCGAGGGTCATGGGTAAGGCAGCCTAACGTGAATTCAGCCATGTGTGCCAGAGTACCAACAGGCAAGATGCCGACATCAGGACGACTCTCCATCTCCTCTTCCTCCTCCTCCTCCGCCCATCCATGCTGAACAGATGGAATTAAAGTTCCATGGGTACTAGACTCAATAGCAGAGGCAACAGTCTCCATCTCCTCCTCGTGCTCCTCTTCCTCCTCCTCTTCACAGTCCAATTCGTGCTGAGAAGACGAACTGTGGGTGGTCTAGGTATCACCCCATGAGATGTCCTCCCTCAGTTCCTTGTCTGTCGCATTCAGAGCTTCGTCCTTAATTTTAAGCAGCGATTGTTTGAGTAGACACAGCAGTGGGATGGTTACGCTGATAATAGCGTTATTGCCGCTAACCATCTGTGTGGATTCTTCAAAGTTTTTTAAAATCTCACATAAGTCTGACATCAATACCCACTCCTCGCTGGTGAATAGTGGCAGTTGACTTGAAAGGCGACGACCATGTTGCAGCTGGTATTCCACAACTGCCCTCTGCTGCTCACAAAGCCTGGACAACATATAGAACGTAGAGTTCCAGCGCATGCTCACGTCGCACAACAGTCGGTGAGCTGGAAGCCGCAAACGCTGCTGCAGCGTTGACAGGCCGGCTGAAGCTGTGGACGACTTGCGGAAATGGGCACACACGCGGCGCGCCTTCACTAGTAGCTCTGGCAAATTGGGGTATGTTTTGATAAACCACTGAACCACTAAGTTTAAGACGTGGGCTAGGCATGGGATGTGTGTCAGGTTGCCGAGCTCCAAAGCCGCCACCAAGTTACGGCCATTGTCAGACACAACCATGTCTGTTTGCAGGTTGAGTGGAGAGAGCCACAGCTCTGTCTATTCCCTTATACCCTGCCAAAGCTCTGCGGCGGTGTGCTGTTTGTCCCCTAAGCAGATCAATTTCAGCATGGCCTGTTGATGCTTACCCACAGCAGTGCTACACTGCTTCCAGCTAGCGACTGATGGTTGATGGCTGCTGGAGGTGGAAGTGGAGGAGGATGAGGCAGAAGAGGAGGAGAAGTGGAGGTTGGAGCCAGTAACATAGCTGCTTGCGGAGACCCTGATGGACGTAGGGCCCGCAATCCTGGGCATCGGTAGCACCTGTGCCATCTCAGGGTACTACTTACTCCCGGTCTCCACCACATTCACCCAGTGTGCGGTCAGGGAAATTTAGCATCCCTGGCCACCAGCACTTGTCCATGTGTCCGTGGTTAAGTGGACCTTCCCAGTAACTGCGTTGGTCAGGGCTGATGTAAGGCAGGCAAGGAACACCGTTAAAAATAGTGGCGGCTGGGGACTGCGTACCAAGGGACCGCGGCTGACATCAGACTGCAGAAGGCCTCAGTGTTCACAAGACTATATGTCAACATTTCAAGGGCCAGTAATTTTGAAAGTTGGCAATTAACTATGGCCTGTGGGTGGGTATTTGCGCTTACGTTCAAATGGCGGTGGTATAGACATTTGGACGCTGCACTGGGACAGGGAAGTGGATGTTGTTGCTGCTGGTTCATTTGAAGGTCCAGGTGCAGGGCGAGAGGTATCTGGGCCTGCGCCTTGGACAGGGGATTGGAAAGCACGTAACACAGGGGAAGAGGAGGCAGTGGTGTGACCCGCAGACCCAGATTGTGGACCCAGGCGTTTTGGCCCACTAAGTAGGGTGCTTGGATGCCATGTGGCGAATCATGCTGGTGGTGGTGAAGTTGCTAGTGTTTATGTCTTGGCTCATTTTGGTACCGCACAGGTTGCAAACTACCACTCTTTTTTCCTCTGCACTTTCCTCAAAAAAGCGCCAAACTGCGGAACACCTACCCCTTGCTAAGGTTGATTTATGCATGGGGAGATCGGTGTAACGGTTGCAGGCCTGTTTGGTGTGGGCCAACTTCTCAATTTTGCAACCCCACTGCCTCTTCCACCCTGTTGCGGTGCTGCAGATCCCTCCCCCTCTGTACTGCTGTCCTCGCTCGGCTTTTACCTTCCCATGTTGGGTCAATGACTTCATCATCCAACACCTCCTCTTCCACTTCCTCTCTCTGATCATCCTCCTGTCTTGACCTAACCACAACCTCAGTGGTTGACAACTGTGTCTCATCGTCATCCACCTGGTGAACTAATAATGATTGACATTCACCACCGTCATCTTCTTGAGACTGTGAAAGCTCAAAAGGTTGGGAATAAGGGCAAAATATCTCAGGTCCCTCTTCAGGCATGCTGGCCGTGATAGCCAAATCTAATAGTGGAGCTAAAAAGAGTTCCTGGGAATATCTGAGTGTGGGATCACTCGTTTGGCAGGCCTCTCCATGGTGGGAGGAAGGATGATCTGAGCGAGGAGTTGAGTGACCAGACTCTTGGCTACAGAGACTGGACTTGGTGGAAGAGAGGGTGGTGCTTAGCCGACTGGAAGCATTATCGTCAGCAAGCCAACCGACCAACTGTTCGCACTGGTCTGACTTGTACAGTGTTGTCATGCGCTGCCTAGCTAAGTTGGACATGAAGCTGGGTACGGTTTTATAACTTTTTTTTTTGGTGCACTGGCAGCAGGCACAGTTTAATTGCGCCCAGTGCCACGACCTCTGCCTGAACCATCAGCATAACGCCCACTTCCCCGACCCTTAGTGCTGACCTTCTTCATATTTATGGATTTTTTACTGGTTGTGACGCTGATGTTTTTACTGTCCACAAAAGACAGTTTTCAGATACAGGGCAGTATATGACACAGAACAGCACAGATTTTGGACAGTATTTTAGCCACACATTATTGTAATATGCAGTACAGACACTGTTTTATGATGTTGTTTATATTTAGGACTATATTATTCCCAATATATGGGCCTGAAGCGCACAGACGGTACAGAAATACAATGCACTGCGATTAACGTTTTAAACCTGAGACAAGAAAAGTGGGTGCTGATTTAGTGAAACGTGTATATATACCAATTTTCAATTTCTCCAAATATATGGGCCTGAAGCACTCAGACGGTATAGAAATGCAATGCACTGTGATGAATGGTTTCTGCCGCAGACAAGAAAACTGGGTGCAAATTCAGTTACATTTGTATATATACTGATTTTCACTTTTTCCCAATATATGGCCCCAGGGGCGTAGCGTGGGGGGGGCCGGAGGGGCCGTTGCCCCGGGCGCCAAATTGCAGGGGGCGCCAGGCATCCGAAATTTCAATGAGGGCTACGGGAGCCTATGGCTCCCGTCCCCTCCGTTATGCCCCATAGGCTTCAGGCCTAGTCCTGAAGCCTATAAGGCAGTAGAGGCGAGCGACGCAGGACTCGGTCACGATAACCTCACTGTGACCTCCTGCGTCGGGTCTCGCGAGATGACGCGATGACGCGGCGCAGGAAGGCACAGTGAGGCGTTCGTGACCGCCTGCGGCGGGAACAAGCGGGGATGGAGATAGTAGGTAAGTATTTTTTTTTTATGTTAACTTACCTAATTGCAGAGGCTCTGGCGGCAGTATGGGGGGTGGGAGAGGAGAGGAGAGGACTGGAGCAGAAAGGCTTCAGTGGCATGATTGGCACAGCAATAAGAGGGGCGATTATATTAGCAAAGAGGGGGGCCAGTACATTAATAACAGAGGGGCCATTACATTAATAACAAAGAGGGGGACATTATATTAGCAAAGAGGGGGGCCAGTACATTAATAATAAAAAGGGGGCCATTATATTAATAATAAAGAGGGGGGCCAGTACATTATTAATAAAAAGGGGGCCATTATATTAATAATAAAGAGGGGGCCATTACATTATTATTATTAATGTAATGACCCCCTCTTCATTATTAATGTAATGACCCCCTCTTTATTATTAATGTAATGACCCCCTCTTCATTATTAATGTAATGCCCCCTCTTCATTATTAATGTATTGGCCCCCTCTTTATTATTAATGTAATGACCCCCTCTTTATTATTAATGTATTGGCCCCCTCTTCATTATTAATGTAATGACCCCCTCTTCATTATTAATGTAATGACCCCCTCTTTATTATTAATATAATGACCCCCTCTTCATTATTAATGTAATGACCCCCTCTTTATTATTAATGTATTGGCCCCCTCTTTATTATTAATATAATGACCCCCTCTTCATTATTAATGTAATGACCCCCTCTTTATTATTAATGTAATGGCCCCTCTTTATTATTAATGTATTGGCCCCCTCTTTATTATTAATATAATGACCCCCTCTTTATTATTAATATAATGACCCCCTCTTCATTATTAATGTAATGACCCCCTCTTCATTATTAATGTAATGACCCCCTCTTTATTATTAATGTACTGCCCCCTCCTTATTATTAATGTAATGGCCCCTCTTTATTATTAATGTAATGGCCCCTCTTTATTATTAATGTTCTGCCCCCTCTTTATTATTAATATAATGGCCCCTCTTTATTATTAATATAATGGCCCCTCTTTATTATTAATGTAATGACCCCCTCTTTATTATTAATGTAATGGCCCCTCTTTATTATTAATGTAATGGCCCCTCTTTATTATTAATGTAATGGCCCCTCTTATTATTAATGTAATGGCCCCCTCTTCATTATTAATATAATGACCCCATCTTTGTTATGAATGTAATGACCCCCTCTTTGTTATGAATGTAATGACCCCCTCTTTATTATTAATGTAATGACCCCCTCTTTGCTAATATAATGGCCCCCTCTTTGTTATTAAAGAGGGGGCCAGTACATTAATAATAAAGAGGGGGCCATTATAATATACAGGGGGAATGAAAGCTATCTGTCTGGCTCTAGCTCAGTATTGGGGGGCAGCAGGATGACAGTGTTGAAGGAAGGAGAGCATGATAGTAAAGTGAGGAACCTAAATTTTTTTCGGTGAAACTCTGCAGAGACGAGAAGCGGCTGAAAGAAGTTATCATGGTGGTCTTATCTCTGAATGAAGACGTCGAGGAGAGTCTACATCACAGGAGACGTCACTGGATGTAACAGGTATGGGGCGGTATTCTACTGTAATAATAATGTCCATCCACATATCTGTTTCATGGTAGGGTTGGGGGAGAAGATTGAGAATTTGGCCCATACTGCCGCATTCTGGCCCCAGACTTCAGGTCACACTGTACGTGTTCAGAATTCTGGGGCCTCACACCCATCTACTACATTATCTGTACTCAGAGAGTTATCTCTGTGTTATCTGAGGTGTAACATAGGACTGCTAGTGATCTACTACAGTATCTGTTAAAAGTGGCGTGCCTGGGGTAGGCGCGGGGGGGGGGGGGGGCGCAATTTTTGGCTTGCCCCGGGTGCTGGCAACCCACGCTACGCCACTGTATGGCCCAAAGTGCACAGAGGTATTCAAATGCAGAGCACTGAGATTAATGGGTTAAACAGCTGACAGCAAAAATGTGGTCAGATTCTGGGACAAAAAAAATATTGTTTTCACTGATATTCTTCCTATCTATGCCCCTGATACACAGAAGGTATTGCACATATGTCAGAAGTCACTGCAGACACCTTTTATTAAGATAGTCAATGAACCGATTTTTTTTGTATTTTGTAAATAAAATAAAAATAAAAAAGTGCAAATCTGCACTTTAAATTGCTGCCAACCCACACAGTAGTCCTTAAAAGGACTTTTGGGTCTTTGAAACGTCTTGAGAAAGAGTAATTTGCTATCACAATCTCCCTACACTGCCTGTCCCTTCCTAACAGCAGCTCTCCCTGACTCGCAATGAGCCGAACACGCATGACCAGGTGCTATATAGCACCCGATGACGTGTTCTAGCCAGCCAATCACTGCAATGCTACTTGAAAACATGGCTAATGGCATTACAGTGATGGCAATACTTACCAGCATGTTTATTGGCTGCTTAGAAGGCGCCAATCGTGCGGGGAGGAGACTCGAGCATGGCGCTCGAGCACATGTGGTACACGGCCGAGCGCACGGATCTGCTGAGCATAGCGATGCTCGAGCTGAACCGGTACTCGGCCAAGCATGCTCGCTCATCACTAAAATTCATCAATTTTTGGGTGTGATATACCCCTGCTCTACCTAGTAGAGAGGTAAAAACATTTCACTAATTTGTCTGTTACATTTTCGGGTGAAATTCACCAATTTTTGGGTGTGATATACTCCTGCTCTACCTAGTAGACATGTAAAAACATTTCACTAATTTGTCTGTTACATTCTTGGGTGACATTTGACCATTTTTGCTGTGATTAAACCCCTGCCATGCATAGGTGACAGGGACATAAATAAATAAAAATCGTCTGTTACATTGTCAGGTGACATTTTACCAATTTTGCCATCTACAAACCCCTACTCTGCATAAGGACACAGAGCAAACAGGTCGCCCTGAAGTCCTGGTACTTAAGAACACAGGGAGAACCTGTACGTCCTGTGTAGTTCCGATCACCGCCGCACGGTTGGCGGTGATCGGAACTGGGTGCCTGCTCAAATCAGTGATCCCCCCGTGTCGGCGATCGCAGCAAAGACCTGCGGTTTGCTGCGTTTCCGGGTTATTCGGGTCTCTGGGGACCCGATAACCCGGAACAGGATGGTGATCGGTGGTGTGATAATGCACCACCAATCACCATCCTGCAATCCTGAGAGGTGATGGTGACATCACCTCTCAGGGATCGGCTCTGATTGGTTGCAGGGGCGGACGGGCTCTTCAAATTATGGCAGAGCTCTTCTCCTCCTCCTTTTGTGTCCGGAAGTCGAGGAGAGAGGAGAAAGCTGCACTGATCTCCAGAGCCAGCACCCCAATCTGTGCCCCAGCACCCCCTTCTGACCCTCCATAGTAGAAGGTATTTAGGGAAAGGTTAGGGACAGGTTAGGTTAGGCAAGGATATTCAGGGAAAGTTAGTAGGGAAAAAAAAGCTAGTTTTTGATTGCATCACCCTAAATCGTGTTTTTTTTTTTCTGCGTACGCTGACTGTGGCCGGCACTCTTAGCGTCCGGCCACTGTTAGTGCATTGCACACCCCACCGCTGATCAGCTTCAGACGGCTGATCAGCGAGTTTGAATATTTTTTTCACATTTTTTGCTCCCTGTTTTTTTGTCTGTTAGATTTAGGGTAAAGTCCGTGAACACCCGTGCCCCCACACACAAGCACACCAAATAAAGTTTAACACGCATACACACACGCACTCACCCTTCCCCATGGCGCGCCGGATGTTCTCGGCCGAGGAGGCATACGCCCAGCTTGCCTCCGAGTCCAAGAGCCCCAGTGAGGACGAGGATGACCCCACTTTCCATTTGTCATCCGCGTCCTCCTCAACATCTAGCAATGATGATGAGCACCCAAGGCGGCTGAGATGCCGCCAGGCGGAGCAAGGGGACTGCCATGCTAGGGACCCTGTGGCCCACACTAGTACGAGCAGCTCTCGGGCTTGTACTAGTTTTCTGGACCAGCAGATAAGTCCACCTGAGACCCCTACCGGTGAACTTGTCTGGTGTACCCCAGAGCATTTTGAGTCTGCGATTCCTGATTTTGTTGGTCAACCAGGAATCCAGATTTTCACAGTGGGCTTCGCTGAATATTTTTGTCTTTTTTTCAGTGACCACTTTGTAAATCTGATGGTGGAGCAAACAAACCTGTACGCCCAACAGTTCATTGCTCAACACCCGGGCTCCTTTTTGGCTAGGGCCAGTGGCTGGACTCCGGTCAGTGCAGCCGAGATGAGGAAGTTTTGGGGCCTCATACTACACATGGGCCTAGTCAAAAAACCTAGTGTCAGGCATTACTGGAGTGGGGACGTCCTCTATCAGACCGCAATTTACAGTACAGCCATGACACGTACCCGGTTTGAGGCCATCCGGAAATGCCTGCATTATGCAGATAATGCAGCATGTCCCCCCCAAGGTGATCCTGCCTATGACTGCCTGTGCAAAATCAGGCCGGTCATCGATCACTTTGGGGCCAAATTTGTGCAGGCCTATGTACCTGGAAGGGAGGTCGCGGTAGATAATTCTCTCATTGCTTTCAAGGGGAGACTCATTTTCCGCCAGTATATTCCCTCTAAGCGGGCAAGGTATGGCGTGAAGCTGTACAAACTTTGTGAGAGTACCTCAGGGTACACTTACAAGTTTTGTGTGTACGAGGGGCGAGATTCCTGTATTGAACCAGAGCGCTGGCAACACAGGGTAATTCCTTCTATGAGGCAGTCCTCAAGGCCCTGATCTTTTCTGACCGGGAAAGAGCAGGCTGGAGTACCTTGGGAACTGGAGGCGCCCGGATCATCCCTGGCCAACACTTTCCAGGTGTGGTCCCCCATACTGGAAAGAAGGGACGGACCCCAAAAAAGTGCAGAGTGTGTCACAGGAGGGGGATACAAAAGGACACCACCACTCAGTGTGACACGTGCCCCGATCATCCAGGCCTCTCCATTGACGGTTGCTTCAGGGAGTACCACACTTCCATGGAGTACTAAATTTCTATTCCCCTTCCACAATTTAGCCACTGACAATCGAATAAAAAACTATGGTTCTCAGACTTGAGACACTAAAACGAAAAACTATTTTTTTTCAAAAATATTATTTAGTAAAACTAAAATAAATAAAAAAAGTAGACATATTAGGTATCGCTACGTCCGTAAGAATCTTCTCCATAAAAATACCCCATGACCTAACCCCTCAGATGAACACGGTCAAAAAATAAAATAAAAAACAAAAATTGTAATAGCAAGCAATCAAAAAGTTATATACCCCCCAAATTGTGTCAATAAACCGTCCTCCTATCGCCCAAAAAATGAGTCCCTACCTTAGAAAATCGGCTAAAAACTAAAAAAAAACTGACTCAGACTATGGAGATTCAAAAAAAATGTTGGGTTTATAAAAAGATAATATAATGTAAAACATAAATAAATTTAAAAAAGTAGATAAATTAGGTATCGCCGCATCCGTAATAATCTGCTCTATATAAATACCCCATGACCTAACCCTTCAGATGAACATGGTCAAAACATTTTTATAAAAACTGTGCCAAAACAGCAATTTTTTGGCAAATTTTCCATTTTAATCCGTTTTTCTCCAGTAACAAAGGAAGAGTTAACAGCCAAACAAAACTTAATATATATTACCCTGATTCTGCAGTTTACAGAAACAACTCGTATGTGGTCGTAAACTGCTGTATGACCAAACGGTAGGGTGCAGAAGGAAAGGAACGCCATATGGTTTCTGGAAGGCAGATTTTGATGGTTTTTTTTTTTTGCACCATGTCCCATTTGAAGCCCCCCTGATGCACCCCTAGAGTGGAAACTCCATAAAAGCGACTACACCCCTCAAGGTGTTCCTCAACAGTTTATGGCAAATTGGGATGAAATTGTAGAATTTCTATTTTTGGCAACCTTGCTTCACAAAAATGTAATATAGAGAAACCAAAAATCATACAGTACAGACCAAAAGTTTGGACACACCTTCTCATTCAAAGAGTTTTCTTTATTTTCATGACTATGAAAATTGTAGATTCACACTGAAGGCATCAAAACTATGAATTAACCCATGTGGAATTATATACATAACAAAAAAGTGTAAAACAACTGAAAATATGTCATATTCTAGGTTCTTCAAAGTAGCCAATATTTACTTTGATTACTGCTTTGCACACTCTTGGCATTCTCTTGATGAGCTTCAAGAGGTAGTCACCTGAAATGGTTTTCACTTCACAGGTGTGCCCTGTCAGGTTTAATAAGTGGGATTTCTTGCCTTATAAATGGGGTTGGGACCATCAGTTGCGTTGTGGAGAAGTCAGGTGGATACACAGCTGATAGTTCTACTGAATAGACTGTTAGAATTTGTATCATGGCAAGAAAAAAGCAGCTAAGTAAAGAAAAACGAGTGGCCAGCATTACTTTAAGAAATGAAGGTCAGTCTGTCCGAAAAATTGGGAAAACTTTGAAAGTGTCCCCAAGTGAAGTCACAAAAACCATCAAGCACTACAAAGAAACTGGCTCATATGCAGACCACCCCAGGAAAGGAAGACCAAGAGTCAGCTCTGCTGCGGAGGATAAGTTCATTCGAGTCACCAGCCTCAGAAATCGCAGGTTAACAGCAGCTCAGATTAAGGACCAGGTCAATGCCACACAGAGTTCTAGCAGCAGACACATCTCTAGAACAACTGTTAAGAGGAGACTGTGTGAATCAGGCCTTCATGGTAGAATATCTGCTAGGAAACCACTGCTAAGGACAGGCAACAAGCAGAAGAGACTTGTTTAGGCTAAAGAACACAAGGAATGGACATTAGACCAGTGGAAATCTGTGCTTTGGTCTGAGTAGTCCAATTTTGAGATCTTTGGTTCCAACCACCGTGTCTTTGTGCGACGCAGAAAAGGTGAACGGATGGACTCTACATGCCTGGTTCCCACCGTGAAGCATGGAGGAGGAGGTGTGATGGTGTGGGGGTGCTTTGCTGGTGACACTGTTGGGGATTTATTCAAAATTGAAGGCATACTGAACCAGCATGGCTACCACAGCATCTTGCAGCGGCATGCTATGCGTTTAGTTGGACCATCATTTATTTTTCAACAGGACAATGACCCCAAACACAACTCCAGGCTGTGTAAGGGCTATTTGACCGAGAAGGAGAGTGATGGGGTGCTGCGCCAGATGACCTGGTCTCCACAGTCACCGGACCTGAACCCAATCGAGATAGTTTGGGGTGAGCTGGACCGCAGAGTGAAGGCAAAAGGGCCAACAAGTGCTAAGCATCTCTGGGAACTCCTTCAAGACTGCTGGAAGACAATTTCAGGTGACTACCTCTTGAAGTTCATCAAGAGAATGCCAAGAGTGTGCAAAGCAGTAATCAAAGCAAAAGGTGGTTACTTTGAAGAACCTAGAATATGACATATTTTCAGTTGTTTCACACTTTTTTGTTATGTATATAATTTCGGATGTGTTAATTCATAGTTTTGATGCCTTCAGTGTGAATCTACAATTTTTATAGTCATGAAAATAAAGAAAACTATTTGAATGAGAAGGTGTGTCCAAACATTTGGTCTGTACTGTATGTACCCTAAAAATAGTCCCAACAAAACTGCCACCTTATCCCGTAGTTTTCAAAATGGGGTCACTTTAATGGAATTTCTACTCTGGTTTATTTACACCATGTCCCATTTGAAGCCCCGCTGATGCACCATCAGCGGGGCTTCAAATGGGACATGGTATAAATAAACCAGTCCAGCAAAATCTGCCTTCCAAAAACCACACGGCGCACCTTTCCCTCTACGCCGTATTGTGTGCCCGTACAGTAGTTTACGGCCACATATGGGGTGTTTCTGCAAACTACAGAATCGGGGCAATAAATATAGCATTTTGTTTGGTTGTTAACCCTTGCTTTGTTTCTGAAAAAAATTGATTAAAATGGCAAATTTGCCCAAAAATTTAAATTCTCAAATTTCATCTCCATTTGCCAATAACTCTTGTGCAACACCTAAAGGGTTAACACAGTTTGTAAAATCAGTTTTGAATACCTTGAGGGGTGTAGTTTCTTAGATGGGGTCACTATGTATTATAGAAGTAGAGAAATTGAGACTTGGAAATGTGAAAAATTTTCAAAAATTTTGGTAAATTTGGTATTTTTTATAAATAAAAATGAATTTTTTGGACTTCATTTTACTAGTGTCATGAAGTACAATATGTGACGAAAAAACAATCTCAGATTGGCCTGGATAAGTCAAAGCGTTTTAAGGTTATCACCACATAAAGTGACACTGGTCAGATTTGCAAAAAATGGCCTGGTCCTTAAGGTGAAATATGGCCGTGTCTTTAAGGGGTTAATTGACACACGCCACTCCTTTCATTCAATGTTTAAACTTTAACAACTTGTCCCACATTTGGCTTTAATAATTTGTCCCACTTTTCTGCTCGATCATATTTAATTACAAACATTTAACCTCCCTTGGATGTGGTTTCCCTTTCTCATGCTCCCTCTTCGGCGTGGAACACTGATTCACCGCAACCGTGATTAACATGGTAGGCGCAAAAAAGAATATCGAAAGTTGATAGAGTAGATATTCAATTGGATCGTGGTTATGACGAGGACGTGCGACATGGTGGTAGCAGTATGTGTGAACACACCTACACGTACTGACTGATGGGTCTGGCCCATTCAACTTCTTGGTCTTGCCCTTTACGCCTTGGAGGTGCTGGCCTGCCCTGCAGCCAGTGTATTGTCTGAACGTTTGTTTAGCACGGCTGGAGGGGGTTATCACAGGTTATATTTCCCAATATTTTGGGGTGTAACCTAATTTAAAAAATAAATAAATACATTTTAAACCAAAAACCAGTGTAGTCTACCTCCTCCACTGCCACTTCCACCTACACCGCCACATCCACCGCCTCCTCAACCTCCTTCTCCATATGGACCTCGTCCTCCTAGATCAAGATTATTATTTTTTATTTTTACTTTATTTTATGTTATTTTAAGTCATTTCCCTATCCACATTTGTTTGCAGAGCACTTACCATGCTCTTAACCACATTTTGCTGTCATTTGTAGCCCTCTAGCCCTTTCCATTTTTAGAGCCATTTTAGTGCTCTAAAGTTCAGGCCCCAATTGACTTCAATGGGGTTCGGGTTCAAGTTCAGGTCCCGAACTTAAACTTTTTTGTGAAGTTTGGCCGAACCCGTCGAACCCGAACACCCAGGTGTCCGCTCAACTCTAATTATGAGGCCTATAAATGAATAGTCACAGGTTTGGTACTCAGCTTGTTAAATGGTAATATCAAAATTACAAATATTCTTTTCTGTAAATTAAAGATAAAACTACATGTCTATGTTCCCTCCCTTCTACAAACGCACTGTACACTGATTTTAAGCAGTTTTTGCAGTAAAATGTCTTTGAACTGCACAGTATGATGCAATAATGTGTTCACTAACAAGGGCATAAAAATGCAAAAAGTTGAACTATATGGTATGATGCACTAATAAGTTCAGTAACACGGGTATAAGAATGCAGTTTTTGCCATAAAAAGTATTTGGTCTGACGCAGTAATGCGTTCCCCAACTACATGAGTTCTTTGTACTACATGGTTCGTTGCAGTATTGCACTCACTAACACGGGTAACACAATTTGTGTTAGGCCCCTTTCACACGGGCGAGTATTGAACACGGGAGGTGAACGCATTGCACTTGCACTGAATCTGGACCCATTCATTTCTATGGGGCTGTGCACACGAGCTGTGATTTTCATGCATCACTTGTGCGTTGCGTGAAAATCGCAGCATGTTCTATATTGTGTGTTTTCCACGCAACGCAGGCCCCATAGAAGTGAATGGGGCTGTGTGAAAATCGCAAGCATCCGCAAGCAAGTGCGGATGCGGTGCGATTTTCACGCACGGTTGCTAGGAGACGATCGGGATGGAGACAAAGCCTTTGAACCAATCAGGGCAAGCCCTCACCCCACCACCCACTTTCTCCTATTGTCATATGATTCTCCAACTTCTTTCTCCCTCATGGTTTTCCCCACCAATATTCACAGTAAAATGATACTGGGCAATGTTCAGAATTCATCCAAAACGAATCACCAAAAAGTTTGGATTTGTTTGGCGACTAATTTTAGGTGAAATTTACTTTACTTTACTTTAATTGTCTCTAAGATATGTTGGAGGGGATTCAGTAGATGGGACGTGGCCACAGCACCGATCCAACCTTCCAACAGCATGCTCTCTGGTCTATCAGTGCTACAAAACATACAGGAGAATACAGCAATACATGCTTATTATATCCAGTGATTACTCCTATGATTGTAGACATTCTCATTCTTAATGTTCTCCAATAGTGATGGACGAACATCTGCTGGGACAGTTTGCGAATGCGATCGAGCGCGATCAAATGTTCGCGAACCACAGGTTCGCGGCGGGTCCCATTCATTTTAATAGCAGGCGAACCTAAAAAACCTCCATGTCATATTTGCAGCCACAAAATACTTACTAGATGTGCACACATAGTCCCACAACATGGACACTGACATACCAGAAGTATCAAGCCAATCTGCAATCTACAAGCAATATTTTTTTATCGGCAAAATTTCGGCAAAGTATTAATCGCAAGAGCACATGCGCTAGGAAAGCGTGGCCTACAACAACTGGTTTGCACCGACTAGCAATTAAATGGATGCGATGGTTGGAACGAAGTTCAGCGACGAAGAGGAAGAACAAAAAAAAAATATTGGATTTTATAGAAAGTTCTGCGGTGGGCAAGCACCAATCCATATTTTGAAAAGTAAGTATTAAAAATAAAAAGAATTTGCTGATATATGTGGAAATAGTGCTCTAAACAGGTTCCTTTAACGTTATCTGAATTTTGTCTGGTATTCTTTTGCGTACAGATGTCATCAAAGAACACATCGATCGATTGGAAAACCCACCCAGAAGGCGCCGTCGTATTCAGTGGCCGGTAAGTATAAAATCAACGCTTGGAGTTTGTACTGTTTGATTTGTTGCATTAATCAGTATGTGCTCTTATTATAGATTTCTTCATCATCATCGGAGGGATCTCCAGATGTGGCCAGCTCACCTGCCGGGGCCGGATCAACAGTGGTGGCATCGCCATCGTCCAGGGGAGGTGGACCAAGCCCCTGACCGGGGCTGTCAAGAAGTAAGTATATATATAGATATCTAATAGATTTTTTTATATAAATACATTCTTTTTTAAATAATACATTTTTTTTTTTTCAGCAATCTGCACCTAGAGCCGCCAGCGAGGAATAAGCGTGGCGGTCGTAGACGTGTAAGTCTTGAATGAAGCAGTTTTAATTTGCCTTTTGTATTAGGATTTACATTTAATTTTGTATTTCCTTTTTTTCAGGGTTCCGTAGGCTCCACCAGGGAAGATGAGAAGTTTGGGGTTCCTACGATAGATAACCTGCTTCTCATCCAACTGGTGTAGGCGCGTCCATCATTATGGGACCACTTCGACCGCCACCACACTGATCATCGTCGTACCCAGCAGCTCTGGAGGGACATCTGTTCTGAAATTTGTGAGACCTGGGGGGATCTAAATGTGGCGGCTCAGGAAAAATATGTTAAGTAAAACAATATGTAATTTAATATATTTAAATATTGTTCTTTTCCGTTCATCATGCTGATTTTATTTTGTATGTTTTTTTTCTATAGTCAAACTGGTTACAACACGTTGGCGATCTATCCGGGACCGCTTCAGGAGGAATTTTAACAAGGAGGTTCAGGCCCGAGTGGCTCCGGAGGAACCTCAGGGACCCCATACATCCATACAGCAGCCTTGGGGTTCCTACGAAAGGCGATGGCACCAAGAAGGTAAATATTTTGAACAACTGTTAAAAAAAATTTTGTAAAGGGGCTGTCTGAGACAGCGGAGCGTTTGGCTCCCCTGTTTTGGCCAGCCCCCTACAGTCCGTCTGAGTGTGAGGGGCTGTCTGAGACAGCAGAGCGTTTGGCTCCCCTGTTTTGGCCAGCCCCCTACAGTCAGAGGGACAACTGTTCTCTCCTTCTGAGTTTAAGGGGCTGTCTGAGACAGTGGAGCGTTTGGCTCCCCTGTTTTGGCCAGCCCCCTACAGTCAGAGGGACAACTGTTCTCTCCGTCTGAGTGTAAGGGGCTGTCTGAGAAAGTGGAGCATTTGGCTCCCCTGTTTTGGCCAGCCCCCTACAGTCAGAGGGACAACTGTTCTCTCCTTCTGAGTTTAAGGGGCTGTCTGAGACAGTGGAGCGTTTGGCTCCCCTGTTTTGGCCAGCCCCCTACAGTCCATCTGAGTGTAAGGGGCTGTCTGAGACAGCAGAGTGTTTGGCTCCCCTGTTTTGGCCAGCCCCCTATGGTATGCAGTAGACATAGCATAGAACATGGATGTTTTATTTAAAGAACAATTCATAACTTTCCTTTTTTTTTTTTCGACAGAAGTGCCAGCAGCACTCGGGAGCCTGAACAACCTCCTGAGGCGTAACCGGAACAGATCGCCAGCGCCAGCCCTCCTGTCCCTCATGTATCGTCTCAGGATAATCCGGGTCCCCTACCGGATCCCTCCACTCAACAGAGGCTCTTAGGTTTTCGCCAAAATTTGAGAGCCCTGGTGAGCGGGCAGAGATCCGGTAGGCCAAATCAAGCTGATTATGCAAACCTTGTAGAGGTCGTTTCCGACGCTCTAGAAGGTTTTGCCGAACATCAGAAGGAGTTTGGTGCTGACTTAATTCGCCACTGGGAGGGGGCGGAGTCGGCGTTTAAACGCAGCCCAAACTACCATTATGGGCTAAGCATAATCAGTTTGATGGACTCAATGACGCCCGAGCAGTTGCATGAGTTTAAGATCATGCTAGAGAACAGGTCATGGGAAATTATGCACTGCCCCCAACCCCCCCACCCCCATCCCACACCTATCCCCCATCCCACACCAATGGCCAGTACCGCCAACCTTTGCCTTCCCACCCCCCCCCCCCCCCCCCCGAGCTTGTGTTACCTTCTGTTTCTTCTTCTTCTCCTGCCCAGTATTTTCCTCCTACTTCTTTTCAAACTCCCTCCACCTCTACACATGCTCGGGTCCCCTCCTCAGACCCTTCCTTTCTCCACACCTCACCATTACGCCCTGCATCCTTTCCTATGGCCCGTATTTTCACTTCAGTGGATCGCCAGGACAGGGGGGCTACTATTGCCAGACCCAGACCATCAAGCCCACGACAGTCCACCTCCCCTCACCGTCATGAAAATGTATAATTAAAATTTATGTTTATATATTTTTTATTTTTTTACTGTTTCAAAAATATATATTTTTTTATAGTTTACTGCACTGTGTCTGTGTTTTTATTGTCCTGTACAGGGTAACCTTGGCACTACAGCTGTGTTGAAATTAAAACTACCCTAGTCTCACTACTGTGCATTTATTATAACACCCTTGGTAGTTTTTATATCAAAACAGCATTAGTGCCAATGTCGTAAGAACCATTAACATGACCATCAATAATGAGCTATCTTTTGGCTCTTTATTGATCGTAGACCCTATGATTGGCACATGAACAAGCAAATGCTTGTTCATTGTTCAATCTTGTGCCCTTTCATATGAGCCCTTGTGGGAGTCACGGCCCATCAGCATCATCAGGAATTCATTAATAAACTGTGATTTTACCGTTTAATGATTTCCCGATGACGCTCTAATATAACTAGTGTGATTAGCACAAGGGACATGCAAGGGACATACAGTTTTTAAAGGGGTATTCACATAGACAATGGGGGGGATTTCGCTTGAATATGCCCCCATTGTCTGATAGGTGTGGGTAACATTGGTAGCACCCGCACCTATATCGAGAACGGAGCGGGGAGCACTGTTTCTGGAGGACAAGAAATTTTCCATGGTACGTCAACCACCAAGAGCTAATCCCTGCCTCTCCCATAGAAATGAATAGAGGGCAGCAGCGCAGTGCAACCTCATCCACTTTCTTGGCTCCGTTCTCAATATATGTGAGGGTTCCAGCAGTGGGACCCACACCTATAAGACAATGTGGGCATATCTTAGTGGTATGCCCCCATTGTATGAGATGAGAAAACCCTTTTAAGGCCTCTTGCACACGACTGTATGCCCCAAGAGACATACGGTCCGTGAGTGGGCCATATGTCCCGTAGTGGCATTGATCGTGCGCACAAGAGTACACAGCAACATAGTGTACAATGATTCTGTGCAAGTCGAGCTGCCCGCGGGGATATACTGTAGTCTTGCACTCATAGATCATATGAGTGCGGGAGAATAGCCCAGTGTGTGCGGCACAACATGGTCAGCATCATGATGCTCTATACTCCCGTACGCACGATCAATGACGATCAGGGACATATGACCCGTTAACGAACACTATACATCTTTAAGTGCATGTAGTCGTGTACAAGAGTCCGAAAGGTGTGGTCCATTATCAAAGCCGGACCAACTTTGAATTTCAACAATATAGCCCTGGAGAAATATAGGAGCATGACAACCCTGGGGATTTGAATACATGAAGATGGAACCTAGAGATGCTACTCATTCCAAAACGGATCCGCTAAACGGATGGCAAAACGGAAACGAACGTGACAAACGGATCCGCAATACAGACGGATCCGCCTGAATGGCTTCCGTTTGTCTCCGTTTAGTCATTTTATTGACGGATCAGTTTGAAATGCATTTCAAACGGATCCGTGAAATGCAAGTGTGAAATTAGCCTTAGTCAGTGTGCAATTTAAGCTAGCAATACAGCCATAATTGTCTGGACTTTTAAAAACACCCTTTTTGTGCAAAATACACAATTTTACAGCTCTAGCTGCATCTGCATGTGTGAAATTCAATAGTTATATACAGCTTTCATATTCGGTTATAAAATAACAACAACCTTTTTTTTGCAAAATACTTAATATTGCAGCCCTTGCTGCATCTGTGATTGTTAAAAACAAGTTTTAAAAAATTAAATAATTTTCTGGCTTTGAAAAAACACCAAATTTTGGCAACATCAAACATCTTGTGCCTTTGCATGATTATTCAATGTGCAATTTAAACTAGAAATACAGCCATCATTTTCTGGGTTTGTAAAAACTTTTTGGGCAAAATACACAATTTTACAGCCCTTGCAGCATCAGCACGTGTGAAATTCAAGGGTTATATACTGCTGTAATATTCAGTTATTAAACAAACACCCGTTTTGGGCAAAAAAGTTAATTTTGCAGCCTTTGCTGCATATGTCATTGTGAGATACACACTTTAGATACTGTGGTTATATTCAGTTATTTGAAAAACAGCCATTTTGTGTACAAAACTTAAATTCTGGCCTAGTCTGGATCAGTACGTGTGAGATACACCCTTTAGATACTGTGGTTCTATTCAATAATTTGAAAAACAGCCATTTTGGGAAAAAAACTTTAATTGCGGCCTAGTCTGGATCAGGAAGTGTGAGATACACCCTTTACATACTGTCGTTCTATTCTGCTATTAATTAAACACCCATTTAGGGCAAGATCCTAAATTTGAGAAATATGAGAAGAGCATCAAATAAGGGACGTGGCCCAGGTCGTGGTGCTGCTGGTGGAGCTCCTGTTGCAGGGAGAGGACGTGGTCAATCTGTGCCAGCTACTCGCACAAGTGAAACCCCTTCCTCAGGTGCGAGTAGGCGACAGAACCTGCAGCGGTATTTTGCCGGGCCTAATGCTGCTCTACGAAAGGTAAGGCCTGAACAAGTAGAGGCAATTGTAGATTGGGTTGCTGACAGTGCCTCCAGTTCTTTCACATTGTCTCCCACCCAGTCTCCTGCTGAAAGATCAGAGTTGGCACCTGCAGCCGATGTCCATCAGTCTTTCACCTCACCCCCTTGCAAATCAGCCAAGCAGTCTGAGTCCCAAGTCATGCAGCAGTCTCTTCTGCTTTTTAATGACTCTGTTAGCGGGGTTTCCCAGGGCCATCCACCTATCCCTGCCCCAGAAGTGGAAGAGATTGAGTGCACCGATGCCCAACCACTTATGTTTCAAGATGAGTACATGGAAGAACCATAGCAGCCTGTCTCGGATGATGATGAAACACAGGTGCCAACTGCTGGGGCTTTCGAAAATGTGCAGACCGACAAGGAGGGCAGGGGTAAAGACTGGGTGGAAGATGATGTGGAGGACAATGAGGTCCTCAACCCCACATGAAATCAAGGTCATGCGAGTGACCTATGTAGTTTGGAGGAAGAGGCGGTGGTCGCACAGAGCCACCAGCACAGCAGAAGAGGGAGAAGGGTGCTAAAGCGGAGCGGCCGTCCACAAGACAGTACGCCTGCTACTGCCCACCGCAACAAGGGACCGAGCGCACCAAAGCTAGCTCCAAGGAGTTCCCTGGCGTGGAAGTTCATTAGACAATGTGCTGACGACAAGACACGAGTGGTTTGCACGCTGTGCAATTAGAGCCTGAAGCAAGGCATAAACGTTCTGAACCTGAGCACAACCTTCATGACCAGGCATTTAAGTGCAAAGCACGAGCTGCAGTGGAGTAGACACCTCAAAAACCAAGAAAGGTCTCTGGCTCCTCCTGCTTCCTCTTCTGCTGCAGTCTCGGCCTCTTCATCCACCTCTGGAGTGACAGTGCCACCTGCCACCCCGCAAACAGAGGATCTGGCAGCAACACCACAACCTGGGTCACCAAGCATCTCCACAATGTCCCACTGAAGCGTTCATCTCTCCATCTCCCAAACACTGGTGAGGAAGTACCCCCCTACCCACCCACGATCCCTAGCCCTGAATGCGAACATTTTTAAATTACTGGCCTTAGAAATGCTGTCATTCCGTCTGTTGGAGACAAAGTGTTTTAAAGGCCTTATGGTGGTGGCTGCACACAGTACGTCGTGCCCAGCCACCACTACTTTTCCAGGCGAGCCATCCCTTCCCTGCACAACCAAGTAGGGGACAAAATCAGGAGTGCACTGCGCAATGCCATCTGTTCAAGGTGCACCTCATTACGGATACGTGAACTGGTAAGCACGGTCAGGGACGTTATCTCTCCATAACAGCATACTGGGTAAATGCAGTGGCGGCTGGGCCTGAGGCGGATAGCAGTTTGTTGCATGTCCTTCCACCACCGGTCAGCGTAACACCTTCACCACCAACTTCAGCACAGCCAGGGGTAAACGACAGCAGGCAGTTTTAAATCTTATCTGTTTGGGGGACAAACCCCCCACCGCGCAGGAGCTGTGGACGGGCCTTGAACAACAGACCAATGAGTGGTTGGTGCCAGTGAGCCTCAAGCCCGGCCTGGTGGTGTGTGATAATTGGGCGAAATCTCGTAGCAGCTCTGGGACACATCCCTTGTCTGGCGCATGTGCTGAATTTGGTGGTGCAGAGATTCCTTAAAAATTACCCCGATATGTCAGAGCTGCTTAATAAAGTGCTTAATGTGCGCGCTTTCGGTGTTCTCGCCCTGCTGATGCTCGCCTGTCAGTGCTGCAGCGTAACTTCGGCCTTCCAGCTCGCCTCCTCATATGCAACGTGCCCATAAGGTGGAACTCCACTTTGCATATACTGGCCAGACTGTGCGAGCAGCAGCAGGTGAGTCGCTCTGCGGAACAGCATCACTTCACCACCAATGACTGGGCCTCCATGCGAGATCTGTGTTCCTTGTTGCGCTGTTTCGAATACTTCACTAACATGGCCAGTGCCGATAACGCAGTTTTCAGTGTTACTATCCCACTTCTATGCCTCCTTGAAAAAACTCTGCTGGCGATGATGGAAGAGGATGTGGCACAGGAGGAGGAGGAGGAGGAAGAGGGATCATTTTGTAGGGTTTCCGGACAGTCATTCACAAGTGGCTCTGAGGGTGGATTCCTGCACCCACAAATGCCAGGTACACTATTGTCCAGCCAGGGCACAGTTCTGAAGTATGAGGAGGTGGAGGATGAGGAGGAGGAGATGGAGGATAAGGAGGAGGAGGAACCATGTTCACAGCAGGGTGGCACCAAGACCAGCTCATTGCCATCACTGGTGCGTGGCTGGGGAGATACAGAGGACACAGACGATATACCTCCCACAGAGGACAGCTTTTCGTTGCCTCTGGGCAGCCTGGCACACATGAGCGATTACATGCTGCCGTGTCTCTACAACGACTGCCGATTTGCCCACATTCTAACTTGTGCTGATTACTGGGTTGCCACGCTGCTGGATCCCCGTTACATGGCGTCCTTAATTCCATCACTGGAGCGTGATCGTAAGATGCGTGAGTACAGGACTGGTAGACGCGCTGCTGGTGGCATTCTCACCTGACAGTGGGGGCACAGTGGAAGCACAAGGCGAAGGCAGAGGAAGAGGTCGCCAATGCAGCTGGGGCACCGCAAGCACCTCAGAAGGCAGGGTTAGCATGGTCAAAATGTGGAAAAGCTTTGTCAGCACGCCACAACATTCAGCACCACCAGCTGATATGGAATGTCTTAGAAGGAGGCAGCATTTCAGCAACATGGTGGAGCAGTATGTGTGCACACGCCTACACGTACTGAATGATGGGTCTGCCCCTTTCAACTTCTGGGTCTCCAAATTGGGCACATGGACTGAGCTTGCCCTTTACTCCTTGGAGGTGCTGGCCTGCCCTGCAGCCAGTGTATTATCTGAACGTATATTCAACATGGCAGGGGGTGTCACCACAGCCAATGTGGACAAGCTTACGTTCATTAAAATGAACCAGGCATGGATCCCACAGGACTTGTCCGTACCTTGTGCAGAATATACATGTATACCGGCCTTAACCAGCCATTGTTATACTGCAGCGCAATTGCTCATTGTTGTATTTTGGATATTTCACACTCTTTTGGAGTGTACCCTAATAAATAAATAAAAATTTAAACCAAAAACCAGTGTTGGCTACCTCGTCCTCCTCCACCGCTGCTGCCACCTAGACCGCTATGTCCACCGCCTCCTCAAACTCCTACTCCATATGGAACTCCACCTCATAAATCAATTTATTTAATTTTTTGTACATATATTATTTTATGTAATTTCACTACTTTGTCAGTTACATTTTCGGTTGAAATTCACCAATTTTAGGGTGTTATGTACAACTGCTATACCTAGTAGACAGGTAAAAAAAAAAAAAAAATTTGTCTGTTAGATTTTCAGTTGACATTCACAAATTTTTGGGTGTAATATACCCCTCCTCTACCTAGTTGACAGCTTAATAAATTTCAATATTTTTTTTTTACATTTTTGGTTGACAAAAAACAATTTTTTTCTGTCATAGACCCCTGCTCTACCAAGTAGAAAGGTTAATACATTTCTGTAATTTTTCTGTTACATTATTGGGTTGACATTTTACAATTTTGGATGTGAATAAACCCCTGCTCTGCATAGGTGACAGGGAATAAAATGTCAGAAATTCTTCTTTAATTGATCCCTCCTTTCATTCAATTCTTAAACTTTAACAAGTTGTCCCTCATTTGCGCTTCAATAACTTTTCCCCCATTTGCGCTTCAGTAATTTGTCCCACATTTGCGCTTCAATAACTTTTCCCACATTTGCGCTTCAGTAATTTGTCCCACATTTGCGCCTCAATAACTTTTCCCATATTTCCGCTCAATCCCCCCCAAAAATAATACATTAATCTCCCTTGGATATGGTCTCTTTCTCACGCTCCCTCTCCGGCGTGGATGCCTGATTCGCCAATAACCGTGATCAACATGGTAGGCTCAGAAAAGAACATCGAAAGTTGATGTCACTGGGGTACCTCTGCATAGGTGACAGGAACATAAATTTAAAAAAATTGTCTGTTACATTGTCAGGTGACATTTTTCAAATTTTGCCGGATAGAATCCCTGCTCTGCATAGTTGACAGGGAATAAAATTTAAGAAATTCTTTATTAATTGATGCGCGACACATCCTTTCATTCAATGCTTAAACTTTAAAAAATTGTACCACATTTACGCTTTAATACTTTGTCCCATATTTCCACTCTATCATTTTTAATTTGAAACAATTAATCCTCCCTTTGATGTGGTCTCTCTTTCTCACACTCCCTCTGATTTGCCGATAACTGTCGTCAACATGGTAGGCTCAGAAAAGAACATCCAACATCACAGGGACGTGCGATCAGGCAGAAGTTAGCAAGGGTCAACAAAGCGGCAGCAGGGCCTCTCCTGGCTAATATTTATGTGCTTGAAGAGGACTACTTGCCAGCCTCTTACCATGTGATTACGGTCCCATGTTGAATGCACGGGTTGTATGCAATAGAGGCATAGTTATATAAGTTTATGTATTTTTCTGTCTTTGGAATTTTATTGTATGTTATGTGAGGGTACCCAGATAGCTAATTTTAGTGTATTCGTGTAGTCTGAGTGCCATTCACCTAATAATATGCACTCAGACTTGAGCTATCTGGGGATATGTTAAATGTTTGTGTTTACTGTAAGGGTTGTGACATTGTATGTTTAAATGGTGATTTCTGTCCTGTTGTCTCCACATGTGTATTGGCGATTTCCCTTTGTCCTGAGAGATAATTGAATTGCTCCTCGGGTGTCTCCAGGGCAGAGAATTGCTGCATATCTGTCCTGTGTCACAGTCTTCCTTCTGGTCCCCTAGGGGCGTATCCACCAGATGGGGACCTGCATAAATACGGGCGGGTAGCCCTCAATAAAGAGTTCCTGTGTTACCCTTTACCATGTTGAGACTGGTGTTTGGGTAACTGATCGACACTGGGGGATTGCTATACGCTGGAGATTTGCTATACTCCCCTGGCATAACTACTAGCTCTTATAAGAGCTGTTCCTGCTCTCTGGATGTAGGAGAGGTTCACCCACTGGAGCCTGGAGCCTTGTCGTAAGCCAGGGTGGGTAGGAGATGGTGAGACCTCAATCACGCTTCGGCGGTTCGTGGGGTCTGCAGCGCTTACGGTGTCAAGTGGAGTGCTTGGAGTCCTCGGGAAGCACTAGGAGCATCATTCGACGGAGGTACCCAGTCGGGGTGCCAGGAGTTCTGTTACAGTTTATAAATCAAAAATACCACAGTGACATTTCCTATAATTTTTTATTAATCATTCCAATAACAGGGCATCTTAAGAGTCCTGCATTGTTATTTATCGTCACTACCTCCCCGAGTCGGAAGTGGGTAATTGCCGCGCGCCCCCTCCTTAATTTGGAAGCTTATGCTTCAATACTTTGTCCTACATTTCTGCTTGATTACATTTAATTTCATCCATTGACCTCCCGTGCACGTGGTATCCTTTTCTCAGGCTACCTCTCCAGCCTGGAACCCTGATTCCCTGCCACCCGTGATCACCATGGTAGGTGCATAAAAGAACATCGAAAGTTGATAGAGCAGATATAAAATTGGATTGTGAACATCACAGGGACGTGCGACATGGTGGGGCAGTAAGTGTTGTGAGGGGTTAGCTCTTCACCCCGATACGGCTTCAGGACACCAGATTTTAGGTCCAAACAGTGCATTTATTGTGATACACCAGCACAAGCAAAATGACAAAAATAATAAACACTCGCCCGTCCAGGCTCTAACTAAACATAATATTCCGGACTCACCTAAGTCCCTGTTCACACCCTGTGAACACATGCGGTTTTCTCAGCCAATGTCCCACAGCCTCCTGGCTGTACAGAGCACAGTACGCCCACTGTCTCCAGTCCAGTGTCTCTTGGGGAATAGTGGTCTCTCAGCCCTCATGGCATGGACCACACAGAACCTCCAGACCTCTGTCCACAGGCAACACACTCCCCCCTTGCTGACACCCTGGGAGGTGCTTTATGCCAGCCTGATTACTTCCAGTTGGTCTCCCCTGTGGTGAAATAGGGGTGCGGACCGCACTATCCACCCCTTCCTTGCCTCACCCTGTGTGAGACCTGTCACTGTCTCAGAGTGTGCACACACCTACACGAACTGACTGACAGGGGTCAGCCCCTGCAACTTCTGGGTCTCCAAATTGGGCGCATGGAGTGAGCTTGCCATTTACGCCTTGGAGGTGCTGGCCTGCCCTGCAGCCAGTGTATTGTCTGAATGTGTGTTTAGCACAACTGGAGGGGGTTATCACAGGTTATATTTCCCAATGTTTTGGGGTGTACCCTAATTTAAAAAAATTTAAATAAATTTAAAACCAACAAGCAGTGTAGGCTACCTCCTCCACCGCCGCTTCCACATACACCACCACATTCACCGCCTCCTCAACCTCCTACTCCATATGGACCTCGTCCTACTAGATCAAGATTATTTATTTTTATTTTTACGTATTTTATGATATTTAAAGTCATTTCCCTATCCACATTTTTTTTAAGAGCACTTGTAATGCTCTTAACCACATTTTGATGCCATTTGCAGCCCTCTAGCCCTTTCCATGACATTTTTACAGCCATTTTAGTGCTCAAAAGTTCGGGTCCCCATTGACTTCAATGGGGATTGGGATCAAGTTCGGGTCAAGTTCAGGTCCTTTTTTGTGACGTTCGGCCGAACCCATCGAACCCGAACATCCAGGTGTCCGCTCAACTCTATTTATCTATAGTTAAAATCTATGTCTCTGCCTGCCAACTAATTCGATTTCTTGTCTCACTAAACGTCTCCTGACACGAAGGCTACTTTCACACTCGCGTTTTGGCTTTCCGTTTGTGAGATCCGTCATGGGCTCTCACAAACGGTCCAAAACGGATCAGTTTTGCCCTAATGCATTCTGAATGGAAAAGGATCCGCTCAGAATGCATCAGTTTGCCTCCGATCAGTCTCCATTCCGCTCTGGAGGCGGACACCAAAACGCTGCCTGCAGTGTTTTACTGTCTGCTTAACGAAACAGAGCCAAACAGATCCATCCTGGCACGCAATGTAAGTCAATAGGGACGGATCCGTATTCACTGACACAGTATGGCACAATAGAAAACGGATCCGTCCCCTATTGACTTTCAATGGTGTTCAAGACGGATCCGTCATGGCTATGTTACAGATAATACAAACTGATCCGATCATGACAGATGCATGCTATTGTATTATTGTAACGGATCAGTTTTTGCAGATCCATGACGGATCCGTCCAAAACGCGAGTGTGAAAGTTGCCTAAACTAGCTGAATTCTGTGTTTAGAGATAAGATTTTTGTCTCTCTGTCTCTCGACTCCTACCACAGAAAACACAAGCATTTCTTGGTTGGGATTTTATATAGTACCTATATTGCACAGTAGACAAGTTCTATATTTTTGCAGTGCAGAGGCACAGAGAGAAACCCCACGGAAGCACTCCACAACGGCCGTGTGCATAAGCCCTAAGACAGAGAAATAACGATTTACCACCATTTCAGTGAAATGTTAATCTTATTAAAGGGGTTGTCCAGCCTAACTGAAAATGGAATGGCCAGCAGGACTGTGTCAAAAAATAAAAAAGAACATTCACCTTCCAAAGCAGCCTCTGTTCCAGTGCCGAGCCTCCTTGTGGTCCCCATCAGACTGGAAGTACATTGACAAGTTCTTGGTCACAAGAACTCTGTAGTCAATCAGTGGCCTCAGCAGTTATGTGTTCAAGAATGGCATGCCACAGCTGTACAGTAGATCACATTGTGTGGAAAATGGCTATAATGCTTTTATGTTTGTGATGTGTCAAACCTTGGGCTGAACTTTAGAGGGCAGTATAGCTGTAGAATTAGTGAATTATTCCAAACAGTATCATTATACTATCATATAGATAAATTGATTCATATCAATATGTTTTCTTGTGCATTTAATGTTATTTTTAGTTCTTTATGTTTCATTTTCAACAAGAAAATAAGACAAGTAATTTCTTAATTGATATTCATAAGTGCAGGGAGAAACAATGAATCCATGTAAAGAATACAAATCAAATGAGGAAAATAAGACGCAATTTTTTAGAAGGACATGATGATAAAATGAAAAAGAAATGAAAGTATGATGTGAGTAAATCAATGTGTTCTTGTAAATGTTATTTAGAAACAGTTGCACTTATTTAGTCATAAAAAAAAATATGTTTTTATGTTTCTGTGGAGGGAAGCATGCTCAGTGAGCAATCCTGCTCCACCTGATCCATGTCATTGGATTCTGGCTCCTTCGTTCCCCTAATGCCACTGCTGTGCTCTGGTCCCCTTTAAGGACGGATTAAGTGTATCATAGGCTCGGGGCTATTTACCTTCTTAGGCCCCCTCCCTCCATTTGCCCCGACCTTCTCCCCTTTCTCATTCTGCCCCATATTTATGTTTTATCCGGTAAATATGAAAGTAAACTATACCACTTATATAGTATAACACCCCCAGCCCCTCATGGTGTATACAGTATGACACTCCACAGTATACAACACCCCACATTTAATAGTATGACACCCCACAGTATATCGAATAAAACCCATTTGCCCCTCATAGTATATACAGTCATGTGAAAAAATTAGGACACCCTTTGAAAGCATGTGGTTTTTTGTAACATTTTTAATAAAAGGTTATTTCATCTCCGTTTCAACAATACAGAGAGATTAAAGTAATCCAACTAAACAAAGAAAACTGAAGAAAAGTCTTTTCAAGATCTTCTGTAAATGTCATTCTACAAAAATGCCTATTCTAACTGAGGAAAAAGATAGGACACCCTTGCCCCTAATAGCGAGTGTTACCTCCTTTGGCTGAAATAACTGCAGTGAGACGGTTCTTGTAGCCATCTACCAGTCTTCGACATCGGTCTGAGGAAATTTTACCCCACTCCTCAATGCAGAACTTTTTCAGCTGTGAGATGTTTGAGGGGTTTCTTGCACGTACAGCCCTTTTCAAGTCACCCCACAGCATCTCAATGGGATTCAAATCTGGACTTTGACTTGGCCATTCCAGGACTCTCCATTTCTTCTTTTTCAGCCAATCTTTGGTTGATTTACTAGTATGTTTTGGGTCATTGTCATGTTGCATGGTCCAGTTCCGCTTCAGCTTTAATTTTCTAACTGATGGTCTCACATGTTCTTCAAGCACCTTCTGATACACAGTAGAATTCATCGTGGATTCTATGATGGTGAGCTGACCAGGTCCTGCTGCAGCAAAGCAGCCCCAAACCATGACACTTCCACCTCCATGCTTCACAGTTGGTATGAGGTTCTTTTCTTGGAATGCTGTGTTTGGTTTACGCCAAACATGTCCTCTGCTGTTGTGTCCAAATAATTCAATTTTGGACTCACCTGTCCAAAGAACATTATTCCAGAAGTCCTGGTCTTTGTCAACTTTATCTCTGGCAAATGTCAGTCTGGCCTCGATGTTTCTCTTGGAAAGCAAAGGTTTCCTCCTTGCACACCTCCCATGCAAGTTAAACTTGTACAGTCTCTTTCTGATTGTAGAGGCATGTACTTCTACATCAACAGTAGCCAGAGCCTGCTGTAGTTCTCGAGATGACACTTTAGGGTTTTTGGAGACCTCTTTTAGCATCTTGCGGTCTGCTCTTGGGGTGAACTTGCTAGGGCGACCAGTCCTGGGCATGTTGGCAGTTGTTTTGAAAGCCCTCCACTTGTAGACTATCTTCCGGACAGTGGAATGGCTGATTTCAAAATCTTTTGAGATCTTTTTAAATCCCTTCCCAGACTCATAGGCTGCTACAATCTTTTTTCTGAAGTCCTCTGACAGCTCTTTTGCTCTCACCATGGTGCTCACTCTCACTTCAACAGTCAGGAGCACACCAAACTAAATGTCTGAGGTTTAAATAGGGCAAGCCTCATTCAACATGCAGAGTAACGATCTACTAATTATGTGCACCTGGTGTGATATACCTGTGTGAGATCTGAGCCAATTTAAGAGGGAATACATGTGAGGGTGTCCTATCTTTTTCCTCAGTTAGAATAGGCATTTTTGTAGAATGACATTTACAGAAGATCTTGAAAAGACTTTTCTTCAGTTTTCTTTGTTTAGTTGGATTACTTTAATCTCTCTGTATTGTTGAAACGGAGATGAAATAACCTTTTATTAAAAATGTTACAAAAAACCACATGCTTTCAAAGGGTGTCCTAATTTTTTCACATGACTGTAGTATACAACACCCTACGGTATGCAGTATATACTATAACATCCCACAGTATACAGTATACCACCCAACAGTATTTATTACCCGGCAGTATGCAGTATACAGTATAATACCCCACAGTATACAGTATATACTAGAACACTCCACAGTATATAGTATACCACAGTATGAAGTATACAGTATAGCACCCCACAGTATACAGTATAATATTGTCTCCCACTAAGGTGCCAGCTTGAAATCTAGCATAACAATTGGAGTAATGAATGGGGAGATCTCTGGATCCATATGAGGTACAGGGATAGTTCTAACTTTGCTAGAAAGAAGTTTTCATGTACTAGATTATGTATGATTTCTAGACAAAAGTGTTAGGTTTAAGGATAAGACAAACTTAACAAACAACATGCGACATTTGGTAAATGTAGTATAAAGTATGCCAACACAGACTCAAGCAAAACTGACTTAGAATATTCCCCTCATGATAAATTTCTTCCTAGGACTTGAAGAACTGGTTCTCTTCTGATATTTAAATGAGTTATCCCATGATTAATGTAAAAAAATAAAATAAAATAAAACATAATCTAGCACATGAGAATCTTTTTCTCAAAAAGGAAGAACCAGCCCTGTACCTCACATGAATCTGAAGCTCTCCCCATTCATTGCTCCAACCTATACTTTATAGCACACAAAGCCTATCTACTGTCTATACAAATGTGTAGCCTGCACTTTAGTCATTGCTGCAACTAAGTGTGGTGGACTTGGACGTGTCTGAGTCACTAGGTCTCCAAATGTACAGATGAGTTAATGGATTCTAAATGAATTCAACCTGAATTTTTGGCGATTTGAATGAGGCGAATTTCTCAAAGTGGTGTTAACCAGTTTTTTTTATAAAAAAGACAAGAAATATAAAGAAGGAGGACATGTCCCCAGGTCGTGTGTGTATACACAATGACAGGAATATTCAAAAAATTTGCAGACCATTTAAAAAAAATGATTACTAATACTGGTTTGGCATGAAACAACTTATGAGTTGCATGCCACCCTAGGAGATCCCAAAATGTTAGCCACAAATTTTCAGGGCAATTATAGCACTTTTAATTCGCAAACAGAAATACTGTAGCAATATAAGAGTAGTAGTAAAACATAAATATGTTGTTGGTAACAGAGGGAGCAAATTAGCTCTTTAAAAAAATAATTGAGCTTCTAATACCACCAGATGTAAGGCCTTGAGGCATTATGTAGGATTATAGCTAATACCTTATTTTCAGCTGTTTTGGGACAATTGCCCATCATGATATTTCTGACAGCAATGTGAGGAAACTCTTCTCTGCCGCCATTTATCTCACATCATTCGTTTGAAAACAATGCCACAGTTCCTGCAAGATTACTCCAACGCATGTAGACGACCACAGCTTGTACAGTAGAAATAGACAATAGGGCCCTGATTTATCATCACAGAAATAAGATAATAATGCACTTAGTAAAGTAGATGCAAGCACTATATATGGACAAAGTCCTCACTCTGATATGATAAAATCTGAGACACTTAGCCAATATATTTTGATCAAAACACATGTGAGCCCGCCTACCAAGCACCAAGGTGGTCTCAGGTCAGGCGGGTCCTACGCTAAACCTACTTAAGTCGTTGGACTTCAATGTTCAGGAGCGCAGACCCCGCACATATGGTGTGCTGCTCCTAGTAACCTCCATGTGCATCAAGCAACCAATGGGAGGAGGAGCAAGCACAGCCATATGTACCACCTAATCAAGGTGCTCTATTGGATAGGAAGGGCAAAAGTGCAGAGGAATGCTACTCCCAAGATAATAGGAGCGCATTCACACTTGAAGGTGCCACTCCCTCAAGCAAATACTACATAGACAAAAAAAAAACACAGAAAAAACTAAGATAAAAACATCCTGCACCGTATGATATATAAATCTGCGGATGTCACTGGCCATTTATTGAAGAAAATCACAGAAATAAGATAATAATGCACTTAGTAAAGTAGATGCAAGCACTATATATGGACAAAGTCCTCACTCTGATATGATAAAATCTGAGACACTTGGCCAATATATAGACATCCGCACATTTGTATATCATACCGTGCAGGATGTTTTTATCTTAGTTTTTTCTGTGATTTCTTTTTGTCTATGTAGTATTTGCTTGAGGGAGTGACACCTTCAAGTGTGAATGTGCACCTATTATCTTGGGAGTAGCATTCCTCTGCACTTTTGCCCTTCCTATCCAATAGAGTGCATTGATTAGGTGGTACATATGGCTGTGTGTGCTCCTCCTCCCATTGGTTGCTTGATGCACATGGATGTGACTAGGAGCAGCACACCATATGTGCGGCGTCTGTGCTCCTGAACATAGAAGCCCAACGGCTTAGGTAGGTTTAGCGTAGAACCCGTCTGACCTGAGACCACCTTGGTGCTTGGTAGGCGGACACAGATGTGTTTTAATCAAAATATATTGGCTAAGTGTCTCAGACATTATCATATCAGAATAAGGACTTTGTCCATATATAGTGCTTGCATCTACTTTAATAAGTGCATTATTATCTTGTTTCTGTGGTTTTCTTCAATAATATGGCCAGGGACATCCGCCCATTTATATATCATACCGTGCAGGATGTTTCTATCTTAGTTTTTTTCTGTTATTTTTTTTTTTTGTCCCTGATTTATCATGCCTTCACTCCAGAATTCTGGCTTCAAAAAGTTGCAAAGGTCACAATCTCACTGGAGTAGTTTCTGTGTTTTTTTTTTAAACATGTTGCTGTAACCTCAGTTTGATGGTCAGAGATGCTTCATTCAATTCATGGTAGGAACCATATCACTACCCCAAAATTGCTAAAAATCCAGTCCAGTCTATACATAGTCAGTTTTTGTACTACAATTATCAAAATGTTAACTGATGTCAGATGAAATTATTAAATATCAGAAAACATAGCAGATGCAGAGTTAACTTCATGGTTCCAACTTTAGTGCCCATACTGACATACAGGTAAATGACTATTTTTATGCTTTTTAGGCTAAATTCATAATATGCTTGTGGTATATGAGGTGCTTGTCAACCAGAAATTTTTTCATTATGTAGAAGACATTAATGAGCAAATGTTTACATATGCTTTTCTACATAACACAAATATAGTTAGAAACAAGAAAAAAAAAATACATTAAAATCTCCATTAAATATTATGGCATTATGCAGGTGGTTAGTACAGAAAACTAAGCACATTTACAACAAATAAACTGTGCAATGAGAAATCTTTAAATATAATAATAATGCAATTCTCTCATCTCCAGGTATGATTGCATTGAAGCTTACTGCTACACCCAGCTTTTCCAGTCTGATATTGTCCACCCCCTCTCATCTCTCCTTCTAAATCTTGGTATGATTGCATTGAACTATTAATGTCTCTTATCCTGCTGGATTTATTGAGTATTTGTTTACATTGACTATTTCACCCCTGTATCTGGTGCTATCTTGATAAGGCCATATGTAGCCCCCTCCCCTCTTGGTCACACCTGATTGATCACTGAGTGGTATAAATCTAAGGTCTTAGGTCTTTTCAGACCTTGGTCTTTCTACATGCAACATCTCTCAAGTGCAACTTTTTAAGTGCACAGACTGAATTATACCAGAATTGGACCAGAAGGGGACCACAGGTAATTACAGACATAGTCAATGCAAACAATGTTTAATTTTTTCCTCGTACTCCTCCTACTTGTCCATAACCTCCTGAAATACCCCCACATCCATTCACCCAGCAAGGAACTATTCATCTCTTCGTCCATCTTACCTTCTCATCTGACCGCTTGCACAAACCTGTTTGCCAACATAAAACACTTCCTTCCCAAACACACACAGACACCTCATGCCCTCTCCTATTCTCATCTATTAACACTTTCTCTGCTTCTCCTTACTGCTGGTGATATCTCTCCAAATCCAGGACCCCCTCAGCAAATCCCCATTATCACCTCCATGTCCCACTACAAATCTCCGTCTACAAATTTCTACAACCCCTTAAACCTAATAACCATTCCTCTGACCCCTGTGCCTTTAGTTCCTCTTGCAGGAGCATTATGGAACGCGCGCTCCGTCTGTAACAAACTGTCATACATCCATGAACTGTTCATCTCTCAAAACCTTTCCTTTCTGGGTCTCACAGAGACATGGCTGACACCCTCAGACACCACCTCCCCTGCTGCACTCTCTTATAGTGGATTTCAATTCACTCACACCCCCCGCCCTGGCTGCAAACATGGTGGAGGAGTTGGTCTTCTCCTATCAGACACCTGCTCCTACAGCCCAACTCCACTGCCACCCTCCATTACGCTCACCTCATTTGAAGTACACTCTGTTCGCATCTACTCTCCCTCCAACCTTCAAGTAGCAGTCATTTACCGCCCCCCAGGCCCAGCCACCATATTTCTTGACCACTTTAACACCTGGCTACTACACTTTCTTTCTGCCGACATCCCCACTATCATCATGGGTGACTTCAACATCCCTATTGACACCTGCCACTCGGCCGCCTCTAAACTCCTGTCGCTCTCTTCCTCCTTCGGCTTATCACAGTGGTCTTCAGCTCCCACCCACAGAGATGGTCACACTCTGGATCTGATCTTTTCCCGCCTCTGCTCCCTATCTAACCTTTCTAATTTGCCTCTCCCCCTATCCGACCACAATCTACTCACCTTCTCTTCATTGGTCTCTTCTGCAGCTCCCCCAGTCCACACACTAGCACACCCCCGCAGGAACCTCAAACAGCTTGACTTTTGCTTGCTTTCTGACTCTCTTCTCCCACTCTCTACCATCTGTTGCCTCCAAGACCCAGAAGCTGCTACCACCCTATATAACACCACATTAAGTACAGCTCTGGACACTGTTGCCCCCCTCACACACAACAAAATCCGGAAAATCAACAGACAACCCTGGCACACCAACCTGACCAAAAAACTCAGACAAGCTTCCAGGGCTGCTGAGCGGCAATGGAAGAAATCCCATTCTAAAGATCATTTCACCGCATACAAGCAATCCCTCCTCATATTCAAATCCTCACTCGCTGATGCAAAACAGGCTTACTTCTCATCTCTCATATCTTCCCTGTCCCACAGCCCTAAACAACTTTTTAGCACTTTTAATTCCCTTCTCCGTCCCCCAGCGCCCCCACCCTCTCCTCTCTTCTCAGCTGAGGACTTTGCCAAATATTTCAAACAAAAGATAGTCCACATCAGAGAAAGCTTTACTACACAGTCCCCACAGACCCTCTACACAACTGCTCGGTCCTCTTCTCCCAAAACCCACTTCTCTACCATTACAGAAGGTAAACTCTCCACTCTACTCTCCAAATCTCATCTGACCACCTGTGCACTTGACCCAATCCCATCCCACCTCATCCCTAACCTCACTGCAGTGTTTATCCCAGCCCTAACTCATCTCTTCAACCTATCACTAAACTCTGGTGTCTTCCCCTCTGCTTTTAAACATGCTACCATTACACCCATCCTCAAAAAACCTTCACTTGACCCATCTTCCTTGTCCAGTTATCGCCCCATATCACTTCTTCCGTATGCCTCAAAGCTACTTGAACAACATGTCCATTCAGAACTGTCCTCCCACCTCTCCTCCTGCTCCCTCTTTGACCGCCTACAATCTGGCTTCCGACTCCACCACTCGACCGAGACTGCCCTTACCAAAGTCACCAATGACCTACTCACAGCCAAAACCAAGAAACAATACTCTGTCCTCCTTCTCCTTGACCTGTCCTCTGCCTTCGACACTGTTGACCACTCCCTTCTGTTGCAAACTCTCTCATCTCTTGGCATCACTGACCTGGCCCTCTCCTGGATCACATCATACCTCACAGACCGGACATTCAGCGTCTCCCACTCCCGCACCACCTCCTCGTCTCATTCCCTCTCTGTTGGTGTCCCGCAAGGCTCTGTCCTAGGACCCCTGCTCTTCTCTATCTACACTTTTGGCCTGGGACAGCTCATAGAGTCCTATGGCTTTCAGTATCACTCCTACGCTGATGACACACAAATCTACCTCTCTGGTCCAGACATCACCACCTTACTATCTAGAATCCCACAATGTCTATCTTCTATATCATCCTTCTTCGCCTCTCGCTTTCTTAAACTTAACATGGATAAGACAGAATTCATAATCTTTCCCCCATCTTGTTCAACCCCCCCTACAGACCTATCTATCACGATCAATGGCTGCACATTATCCCCAGTCAACAAAGCCCGCTGCCTTGGAGTGATCTTGGATTCTGCCCTTTCCTTCCGACCGCACATCCAAGCCCTTTCCACCACCTGCCGTCTCCAACTCAAAAACATCTCCCGCATCCGCGCTTTCCTTAACTTTGAATCTGCGAAAATACTTGTACATGCCCTCATTATCTCCCGCCTAGACTACTGCAACATTCTCCTCTGTGGCCTTCCATCTAGCACTCTCGCACCCCTCCAATCTATCCTCAACTCTGCTGCCCGACTAATCCACCTCTCACCCTATTATTCCTCTGCCTCTCCCCTTTGCCAATCCCTTCACTGGCTCCCCATTGCCCAACGAATTCACTTCAAAGTACTTACAAATACATACAAGGCCGTCCATAACCTGTCCCCTCCCTACATCTCTGAGCTAATTTCCCGATACACCCCCACACGCACTCTCCGATCCTCACAAGACCTCCTTCTCTCCTCTCCTCTTATTGCCTCTTCCCACAATCGACTCCAGGATTTCTCCCGTGCATCCCCCATACTCTGGAACTCGCTACCCCAACATATCAGACTCTCACCTACAGTGGAATCCTTCAAAAGAAACCTGAAAACCCACCTCTTCAGACAAGCCTACAACCAGTGACCCTGCTGCCTCTATACCGCCATGACCAACTTAACCCGCACCTACTGTGTCCTTCTCCCATACCATGTAGATTGTAAGCCCTCACGGGCAGGGCCCTCTCTCCTTCTGTACCAGTTTGTAACTCATTTTGTTTATGATTAGTGCAATTGTCTGTATTATGTATGTGCACCCCTTATCATATGTACAGCGCTATGGAATGAATGGCGCTTAAATAATAAATAATAATAATAATAAATAATAATAGTCAAAATGTAAAGAAGTATGTATTACCAACTAAAACCACTAGATGTCCTCAGTAGACTTAAGATACCTACAAGTGTAGGCATGAAAACATTTACAAGCCATGTTTCATCTCTGACTTGAAGAGGCATGTCTATTTTTGTGCTGTGTATTCAATCGTATGCATAAATGTGAATTCATTTGTGTTTGGTTTAATGCCGAAGTGGCTTTTGTAAGTCCCCTGCACACTGATTATATGTGGGTAGGTTGGTGTACAGTCGTGGCCAAAAGTTTTGAGAATGACACAAATATTAGTTTTCACAAAGTTTGCTGCTAAACTGCTTTTAGATCTTTGTTTCAGTTGTTTCTGTCATGTAGTGAAATATAATTACACACACTTCATATGTTTCAAAGGCTTTTATCGACAATTACATGACATTTATGCAAAGAGTCAGTATTTGCAGTGTTTGCCCTTCTTTTTCAGGACCTCTGCAATGCGACTGGGCATGCTCTCAATCAACTTCTGGGCCAATTCCTGACTGATAGCAACCCATTCTATTATAATCACTTCTTGGAGTTTGTCAGAATTAGTGGGTTTTTGTTTGTCCACCCGCCTCTTGAGGATTGACCACAAGTTCTTAATGGGATTATGATCTGGGGAGTTTCCAGGCCATGGACCCAAAATGTCAACGTTTTGGTCTCCGAGCCACTTAGTTATCACTTTTGCCTTATGGCACGGTGCTCCATCGTGCTGGAAAATGCATTGTTCTTCACCAAACTGTTGTTGGATTGTTGGAAGAAGTTGCTGTTGGAGGGTGTTTTGGTACCATTCTTTATTCATGGCTGTGTTTTGGAGCAAAATTGTGAGTGAGCCCACTCCCTTGGATGAGAAGCAACCCCACACATGAATGGTCTCAGGATGCTTTACTGTTGGCATTACACAGGACTAATGGTAGCGCTCACCTTTTCTTCTCCGGACAAGCCCTTCTCCTGATGCCCCAAACAATCGGAAAGAGGCTTCATCGGAGAATATGACTTTGCCCCAGTCCTCAGCAGTCCATTCACCATATTTTCTGCAGAAGATCAATCTGTCCCTCATGTTTTTTTTGGGAGAGAAGTGGCTTCTTTGCTGCCCTTCTTAACACCAGGCCATCTTTAACCTTGCCTGATTTTGGACTCTGTTTGGGATTTAACTCTGCTGGTTTGTGACCCCACTTTTGCCTGTGGACTTTCTCTCTGATGTTATCTCCGGTTTTCACTTTGCTGTATATGGATGAAAAAGACATCAGTCCATCCAGTTCAGGCTACTATCCTGCAAGTTGATCCAGGGGAAGGCAAAAAAAAAAAAGAGTGTAGCCGCTGTTTTTTACATTTTACTTTATACGTTTTTTACTTAAAAAAAAAAAAAAGCAACAGAAGCCAATTCTCCTCACTCAGTTTAGGAAAAAAAAGTCCTTCCTGACTCAAACCAGAATAAATCCCTGGATCAACGACCCTCATCCAGAAATTTAGTAACTATAACCTGTAATATTATTATACTCCAGAAATGCATCTAGGGCCCTCTTGAACTCTTTTTAGTGAATTCACCATCACCACTTCTGCAGGCTGAGAGTTCCATATTCTCGCTGTACTGCCCAAGATGTGTATGTGTGTATGTATATATATGCATTGTGGGGTTTTGCTCTAGTAGACAGGCTAGCCGACACAGTATAGAGGCAATCACAAAGTCTTTAACTTAAACAGCTCAGTGTTTATTCACACATAAGGAAAAACAAAAATGACAGTTCCCAGTCTTAGTGTTTGTACACACCATGCAATGTCCATAGAAAAATATTTTCATCTGGTTAGCAGTTTTCCACCCACAGTCCACAGCAGGCTTTAGGGGCCTGTTTTCCAGCATTCGACTCTCAGCTCTTTAGCACTGCACAACTTCACAGGTCCCAAAACAAAGAGACTCCCCAGCTTCTCTGTCAGATGGAGAATAAACCACACCCAGCTGAGATTGCTGGCTGGGTTTTTTATGTAGGCCAAAAAGACCCGGTCTGGAGCATGGGGAGAGGCCACCCACCCAGCACTTTAGCTACTCCCAGTAAGAGCCGTCCCGAATAGGCTTTACAGCCATACTAACAAAAACAGTGTCAGTCAGCACTAGCTGTCGCTAACACATACCTTCCATCAATGATGGCCCCTTGCACCTTCCTACATATATATACAGTACAGACCAAAAGTTTGGACACACCTTCTCATTCAAAGAGTTTTCTTTATTTTCATGACTATAAAAATTGGAGATTCACACTGAAGGCATCAAAACTATGAATTAACACATGTGGAATTATATACATAACAAAAAAGTGTGAAACAACTGAAAATATGTAATATTCTAGGTTCTTCAAAGTAGCCACCTTTTGCTTTGATTACTGCTTTGCACACTCTTGGCATTCTCTTGATGAGCTTCAAGAGGTAGTCACCTGAAATGGTCTTACAACAGTCTTGAAGGAGTTCCCAGAGATGCTTAGCACTTGTTGTCCCTTTTGCCTTCACTCTGCGGTCCAGCTCGCCCCAAACCATCTCGGTTGGGTTCAGGTCCGGTGACTGTGGAGGCCAGGTCATCTAGCGCAGCACCCCATCACTCTCCTTCATGGTCAAATAGCCCTTACACAGCCTGGAGGTGTGTTTGGGGTCATTGTCCTGTTGAAAAATAAATGATGGTCCAACTAAACGCAAACCGGATGGAATAGCATGCCGCTGCAAGATGCTGTGGTAGCTATGCTGGTTCAGTATGCCTTCAATTTTGAATAAATCCACACCATCACACCTCCTCCTCCATGCTTCACCGTGGGAACCAGGCATGTAGAGTCCATCCGTTCACCTTTTCTGCGTCACACAAAGACACGGTGGTTGGAAACAAAGATCTCAAATTTGGACTCATCAGACCAAAACACAGATTTCCACTGGTCTAATGTCCATTGTTTGTGTTCTTTATCCCAAACAAGTCTCTTCTGCTTGTTGCCTGTCCTTAGCAGTGGTTTCCTAGCAGATATTCTTCCATGAAGACCTGATTCACACAGGCTCCCCTTAACAGTTGTTCTAGAGATGTGTCTGCTGCTAGAACTCTGTGTGGAATTGACCTGGTCTCTAATCTGAGCTGCTGTTAACCTGCGATTTCTAAGGCTGGTGACTCGGATGAACTTATCCTCCGCAGCAAAGGTGACTCTTGGTCCTCCTTTCCCGGGGCGGTCCGCATGTGAGCCAGTTTCTTTGTAGCGCTTAATGGTTTTTGTGACTGCACTTGGGGACACTTTCAAAGTTTTCCCAATTTTTCAGACTGACTGACCTTCATTTCTTAAAGTATTGATTGCCACTCGTTTTTCTTTACTTAGCTGCTTTTTTCTTGCCATAATACAAATTCTAACAGTCTATTCAGTAGGACTATCAGCTGTGTATCCACCTGACTTCTCCACAACACAACTGATGGTCCCAACCCCATTTATAAGGCAAGAAATCCCACTTATTAAACTTGACAGGGCACACATGTGAAGTGAAAACCATTTCAGGTGACTACCTCTTGAAACTCATCAAGAGAATGCCAAGAGTGTGCAAAGCAGTAATCAAAGCAAAAGGTGGCTACTTTGAAGAACCTAGAATATAACATATTTTCAGTTGTTTCACACTTTTTTTGTTATGTATATAATTCCACATGTGTTAATTCATAGTATTGATGCCTTCAGTGTGAATCTACAATTTCCATAGTCATGAAAATAAAGAAAACTCTTTGAATGAAAAGGTGTGTCCAAACTTTTGGTCTGTACTGTATATGAAAATTGGAAAAGAAGGACCAAGAGTCACCTCTGCTGCGAAGGATAAGTTCATCCGAGTCACCAGCCTCAGAAATCGCAGGTTAACAGCAGCTCAGATTAGAGACCAGGTCAATGCCACACAGAGTTCTAGCAGCAGACACATCTCTAGAACAACTGTTAAGAGGAGACTGTGTGAATCAGGCCTTCATAGTAGAATATCTGCTAGGAAACCACTGCTAAGGACATGCAACAAGCAGAAGAGACTTGTTTGGGCTAAAGAACACAAGGAATGGACATTAGACCAGTGGAAATCTGTGCTTTGGTGTGATGAGTCCAAATTTGAGATCTTTGGTTCCAACCACCGTGTTTTTGTGTGACGCAGAAAAGGTGAACGGATGGACTCTACATGCCTGGTTCCCACCGTGAAGCATGGAGGAGGAGGTGTGATGGTGTAGGGGTGCTTTGCTGGTGACACTGTTGGGGATTTATTCAAAATCGAAGGCATACTGAACCAGCATGGTTACCACAGCATCTTGCAGCAGCATGCTATTCCATCCGGTTTGCGTTTAGCTGGACCATCATTTATTTTTCAACAGGACAATGACCCCAAACACACCTCCAGGCTATGTAAGGGCTATTTGACCATGAAGGAGAGCGATGGGGTGCTGCACCAGATTACCTGGCCTCCACAGTCACCGGACCTGAACCCAATCAAGATGAATATAGTTCTATATACTCGCGAAATCGAATATTCTTTTTTTTTTCATCGGAAAATATGATTTCTCCCTGCTTCTCTCTTGTGGGTCAAAAAGCCATTGGCCCACAAGCAACTTAAGCAGGGGGAATCATGTTTTCATATGGAAAATAAAATGACCAATATTCTAAAAAACTAATACATAGTATATTGTATAGCAATATAGTGAATATATTCGTTATTTAGAATTTTGGCATTATTTTTTTCCTATCTGTACAGTTGTTCGCATACTCCTACCCGACAAGCCTCCCCGTCACCATGGGAACGCCTGTGGGTTAGAAAATACCATCGGATCTGAGTTTTCCCTGAGATCGATGGTATATTCTAACGCACAGGCATTCCCATGGTTACGGGGACGCTTGTCGGGGAGCAGTATGCCAAAGTGGAATAACAGTACACATAAATTACAGTCTATATGTGTATTTTACGAATTTTTGTAATATTGCTCTAACTTCGTCTTTTAGAATATTACGAATATTCTAAAAGACGAAGTTAGAGCAATATTACTAAAATTCGTAAAATACACATATAGACTGCAATTTAGCTAATATAGTGCTATAGTAAAAAAAATTATAGTTTATATAAATTTTCCAAAACTGGAGTTCAGAAGAGGAAAAAAAAAATAGACAAAAAAAATAAAAGATTATAGCACTATATTAAGCTAAATTACAGTCTATATGTGTATTTTACGAATATTTGTAATATTGCTCTAAATTCGTCTTTTAGAATATTCGTAATATTCTAAAAGACGAAGTTAGAGCAATATTGCGAAAATTCGTAAAATTCACATATAGACTGCAATTTAGCTAATATAGTGCTATAGTAATTTTTTTAATAGTGTATATATTTTCCAAAACTGAAGTTCAGAAGAGGCAAAAAAAGTTAGATAAAAAAAAAAAGATTATAGCACTATATTAGCTAAATTACAGTCTATATGTGTATTTTACGAATATTCGTAATATTGCTCTAACTTCGTCTTTTAGAATAGTCGTAATATATTCTAAAAGACGAAGTTAGAGCAATATTATGAATATTCGTAAAATACACATATTAGCCTACCCATAGTCAATGTCATAGGAACGTTGCCTTATACTGTCAAAAGAAAAATCGCAATACGCAAATACTTAAATCGTATATTATTCGCGATAAATACAAAAATGACGAATATTCGATTTCGACGAATATAAGACGAATATTCAATCGAATATGGCACCTCCCGCTCATCACTAGCTATCATGCCCTGGGTTTCAGTGCGGTGAATAAGTAGTTTAAAAAATCAGACCAGAAGTAAATGTATAACAGTATTCCTTTAATTATTGCAAAATAAGCATACATCCAGCTGCAATAAATGCAAAGTACAGTTTCTCTGGCATCAGATGGGAAGGTATGATGGTTGGTTGGATGGCAATAGGTTGGCACTAGCAATCACTTGTGAATGTAGGAAATCAATTGAAGTACAGGCTTAATGTTAGTCTGGCCTTGCGATGGTTTAGGTAGATGGTGTTGTCTGAGTTGTTGTCCCTCACCTTGCAGCAGTGCCTGTAAAGCTGCATTTTGCTGATCACTCTCCTGTCTTATCACACAAATGCTTTTTTGAAATGGAATTTTCTGGTCACTCTAGATGTGTTTGTTTCACAGGAGAAGAATATCTGGTTCCTGAGCTTCCCTCTGGAATGTTTGTCTCACAGAGGAATATATGGTTCTTGGGCGTGGGAGCTGTAACATGTTCTTCCTCAATATCCCCTATCAGGAAAAGGAACTTCTCTCTTAATAGCTAGACTGGAACTCCCCCTTCTTGCAGAAAGCAGGACAAACCCACTCCTATAAAGAGGGGAGGAACAGGGTGGTTAGCCGTGTTCCTACCAACCATTCGTTTTCTGCTGGAATAAATGGTCGCTAAAATAAACAATGAGTAACATTACAATTAGAGTTGAGCGAACACCTGGATGTTCGGGTTCGAGAAGTTCGGCCGAACTTCCCGGAAATGTTCGGGTTCGGGATCCGAACCCGATCCGAACTTCGTCCCGAACCCGAACCCCATTGAAGTCAATGGGGACCCGAACTTTTCAGTACTAAAAAGGCTGTAAAACAACCCAGGAAAGGGCTAGAGGGCTGCAAAAGGCAGCAACATGTAGGTAAATCCCCTGCAAACAAATGTGGATAGGGAAATGAATTAAAATAAAAATTAAATAAACAAAAATTAACCAAAATCAATTGGAGAGAGGTCCCATAGCAGAGAATCAGGCTTCACGTCAGCCACCACTGCAACAGTCCATTGTCATAAATTTAGGCCCAGCACCCAGGCAGAGGAGAGAGGTCCCGTAACAGACAATCTGGCTTCATGTCAGCAGAGAATCAGTCTTCATGTCATAGCAGAGAATCAGGCTTCACGTCACCCACCACTGTAACAGTCCATTTTCATAAATTTAGGCCAAGCACCCAGGCAGAGGAGAGAGGTCCCGTAACAGACAATCTGGCTTCATGTCAGCAGAGAATCAGTCTTCATGTCATAGCAGAGAATCAGGCTTCACGTCACCCACCACTGTAACAGTCCATTTTCATAAATTTAGGCCAAGCACCCAGGCAGAGGAGAGAGGTCCCGTAACAGACAATCTGGCCTTATGTCAGCAGAGAATCAGTCTTCATATCATAGCAGAGAATCAGGCTTCACATCAGCCACCAATGCAACAGTCCATTATCAGATATTTAGGCCCAGCACCCAGGCAGAGGAGAGAGGTCCCGTAACAGAGAATCTGGCTTCATGTCAGCAGAGAATCAGTCTGCATGTTATAGCAGAGAATCAGGCTTCACGTCAGCCACCAATGCAACAGTCCATTGTCATAAATTTAGGCCCAGCACCTAGGCAGAGGAGAGAGGTCCTGTAACAGACAATCTGGCTTCATGTCAGCAGAAAATCAGTCTTCATATCATAGCAGAGAATCAGGCTTCACGTCAGCCACCAATGCAACAGTCCATTGTCAGATATTTAGGCCCAGCACCCAGGCAGAGGAGAGAGGTCCCGTAACAGACAATCTGGCTTCATGTCAGCAGAGAATTAGTCTGCATGTCATAGCAGAGAATCAGGCTTCACGTCAGCCACCAATGCAACAGTCCATTGTCATAAATTTAGGCCAAGCACCCAGGCAGAGGAGAGATGTCCCGTAACAGACAATCTGGCTTCATGTCAGCAGAGAATCAGTCTTCATATCATAGCAGAGAATCAGGCTTCACGTCACCCACCACTGTAAGAGTCCATTTTCATAAATTTAGGCCCAGCACCCAGGCAGAGGAGAGAGGTCCCGTAACAGAGAATCTGGCTTCATGTCAGCAGAGAATCTGGCTTCATGTCATAGCAGAGAATCAGGCTTCACGTCAGCCACCACTGCAACAGTCCATTGTCATAAATTTAGGCCCAGCACCCAGGCAGAGGAGAGAGGTCCCGTAACACACAATCTGGCTTCATGTCAGCAGAGAATCAGTCTTCATATCATAGCAGAGAATCAGGCTTCATGTCAGCCTCCAATGCAACAGTCCATTGTCAGATATTTAGGCCCAGCACCCAGGCAGAGGAGAGAGGTCCCGTAACAGACAATCAGGCTTCACGTCAGCCACCAGTGCAACAGTCCATTGGCATATATTTAGGCCCAGCACCCAGGCAGAGGAGAGAGGTCCCTTAACAGAGAATCTGGCTTCATGTCAGCAGAGAATCAGTCTGCATGTCATAGCAGAGAATCAGGCTTCACGTCACCCACCACTGTAAGAGTCCATTTTCATAAATTTAGGCCCAGCACCCAGGCAGAGGAGAGAGGTCCCGTAACAGACAATCTGGCTTCATGTCAGCAGAGAATCAGTCTTCATGTCATAGCAGAGAATCAGACTTCACGTCAGCCACCACTGCAACAGTCCATTGTCATAAATTTAGGCCCAGCACCCAGGCAGAGGAGAGAGGTCCCGTAACAGACAATCTGGCTTCATGTCAGCAGAGAATCAGTCTGCATGTCATAGCAGAGAATCAGGCTTCACGTCAACCACCACTGCAACAGTCCATTTTCATAAATTTAGGCCCAGCACCCAGGCAGAGGAGAGAGGTCCCGTAACAGACAATCAGGCTTCACGTCAGCCACCAGTGCAACAGTCCATTGGCATATATTTAGGCCCAGCACCCAGGCAGAGGAGAGAGGTCCCTTAACAGAGAATCTGGCTTCATGTCAGCAGAGAATCAGTCTTCATGTCATAGCAGAGAATCAGGCTTCACGTCAGCCACCACTGCAACAGTCCATTGTCATAAATTTAGGCCCAGCACCCAGGCAGAGGAGAGAGGTCCCGTAACAGACAATCTGGCTTCATGTCAGCAGAGAATCAGTCTGCATGTCATAGCAGAGAATCAGGCTTCACGTCAGCCACCACTGCAACAGTCCATTTTCATTAATTTAGGCCCAGCACCCAGGCAGAGGAGAGAGGTCCCGTAACAGACAATCTGGCTTCATGTCAGCAGAGAATCAGTCTGCATGTCATAGCAGAGAATCAGGCTTCACGTCAGCCACCACTGCAACAGTCCATTGTCATAAATTTAGGCCAAGCACCCAGGCAGAGGAGAGAGGTCCCGTAACAGAGAATCAGACTGGGGCGTGTCTGGATCCTGCAGCCACAGAGTGAGGAGGTGTTTCCACTGAGCTCCTGGAACTTCCAGTGTGGGCCTCTCTGGGGAGTTTTCTAACATCTGCTTCCCAGGAGGAGCTCCAGGCTTGCGGGGAGTTTTCAGCACCTCTCCCCAGCCCAGGCCCTGCCTCTCCTTAGGGAGTTGGTGGAGGCCTGGAGCTATGTCTCCAGTTGGGACCCAGGATCCTGCTTCCCGGGGTAGGCCGGCGGGAGGTAGGGGAGGCGAGTTACCGGCCTCTGCACCATCATCCGTCTCAGCGGTCAGAAGATCGAGCAGGGGTCATGCTGTGGTGTCCCCTGCAGCCCCTGGGAGCGGAGCTGTGAAGACCACCAGCAAGTCCGGGAGGGTGGATGGTAACCCTGCAGGTGAGCGGAGTGTTCCTTGGGGTGGGCCAGGGAGGATGGAGACTGACTGGAGCATCAAAAGGCCCCAGGAATCGGTCTCCATGTACAGCTCCCGTATTGCGACCTACCTCAGGGAATATGAAGACGCTGGCAAAGCCTTAAAAAAACTCAGAAGCGACATTAAGCTGGAAAGAGTAAAGGCGTACAAGGCTTCAAAAAATAAAAGACCTGAGATATCAGAAAGGATAAAGGTCCTAAAAGAAAAGATAAAAGAAATGGAAGCAAGGAGGGCAATTATACTGGAAAGTAGTGGTCCCTTCCAAGAAAAACTAAAAAACGAGGAAAGATTTTTCATCATGGCCCAGGGAAGTCTGCAAATGGCTGACCCCCCAGACGATGAGGAAGAACCAGAGGCAGAGAAAAAGGCAGAGAGAAAGACAGAGAAAGAGGAGCAGGCCATGGACACTGGGATCACAGCTGAACAGGTGTGCCTGCCTCTCACAAGCTCAGAGGATGAATTTGAAAGTGGAGGTAGTGGAGTCGGGGGAGGGCTCATGGCTGAGATTAAACGCTTGGAGTCACCCCGGCTCCATGAAGGCAGTTTTTTGTTTGGAGAAGAACTTCCAGATGAGGATGAAGATATTGAAAAGAAAAAAAAGAAGGGAAAAAAGAAGAAAGAGAAAAGCAGAGTGGAGGTGAGATATGTGTATGTTTCTCACCCCCAGCAATCCGGGCAGGCTGAAAAGGCTGCTTGGATTGCAACCCCCACCATCCTCCCAGCCCCGGTCTCTGCTGTGGGACCGGGCGACGGGAGTGGGGAGAAAAAACACGAGGTGTCCAAGATGGCGGAGGACGCCGTCCTCACTTGCAGTAGTGGGGGCGGCCCCAGAGAAGGAGGGACTGAAAAGTCCAACACGCAGGCATTGAGGGCGGCGAGTTCGGAGGGTGGGGGGGGGTTTCCGATGACGCGGCTGACCCCGCCCGTCCCCGCCGCGGTCCTAAACACACTGAATGGGTGTGTGGTGGACCTGCGGCGGAGTGACGTGGTGGGGGCGACTGCCGTGGCCGGCGCTCCTCCCCTCTCTCCCATAAAGAAGGCTCCAGGTTTCCCTGTTTTGTCCTCCGGTCCCGCTGCTCCGGTAGTGCCCGTTGCTCCGCCCTCCTGCGCCGCAGTGTTGGTGGCGGAGAGCGGTGCTGCGGGGGTGGTGGGCGGGCCGGGGGACGTGTCTGTCGGTGTGTCCCTGGATGAGATTAAGAGCGCTCCTAAAGGACAATTTAGGAGTGAAGGGCATCGGCTTGCTGAGCACAGTGGTGCCACAGCACGGCGCTTTTTAATAAGAACAACTGTTAGGAGGAGGGGATGTGTCTCCCCCTCCTCCATGGCCGCCTATGTGGCCACTGGTGTCATTCCCTCCGCTTCTGCCTCTGCCCCCAGCGCTGAATCAAGCGCAGGGGAGGTGGGGGTAGTGACCACCAGTGCCCAGGTTCTGTGTGGGGCAGGTGGTAGCAGAGGGAAGGATAAGAGGGGTAAAAAGGTTAAAAGTGACGATATAAATAAAAGCAATGTAAATGATGTAAATAAAGTGTCAGCTGGCCCAGCAGTGTGTATGGGGTCCGATGTGATTGAGCTAGTCCCTGTAACGGTGACTACTGAAAAAGTGGTTACCCAAAAGGGTCATGGAGGGGGTGTTAGTTTAGGGGTCGCTCCGGGTCCCGATGGGGGGGTGAATGCGGGGGGTTGCCCTGCTGCTGGAAAAGTGGCGGGGTCCCCCCGTGTGGCCCCCTCAGAGGGATCCGGTGCGACAGTTGAGGCAGGTAGAGGGGGGGGAGCCGGTTCTGCTGCCCCTCCTGCATCCGTGGCACCTGGCAGAAGTTATGCCAGTGTGGCTGCGGCCGTAGGGGGGGAGGGGCTGGCCTCTTTGGCTTCCTCACTCTCAGGGACTGGTAATGGTGACTTGCAGCGGCGACTGTTGGAGGCCCTCAAAAAGGGGGAGAGCTCCTTTTCCGTAGAGGGAGAGAAGGTGGATTGTTCTTTCTGGTTCAACAGACATGGCGTTCGGACCTTCCGAGAACAGAACGGGGGCGAGACCACCTGGTCTTCACCCACAACCGGCCCTGGAGCCAGACGGAATGTGGTCTGTCTCAAGTGGAGTGGCGATGAAGCTTGCCCTACTAGAAAGAGGGTAGTGGAGCTCCTGCTTGGGATGGGTTTCAAGGCTACTGACATCTTTGCCTTGATCCATCCTTTTGGCTCCAAGGAGTTTGACATCAGCTTTGTCCGGCTGGAGGGGCTTGAGCTCTTCTGGTCCGGATATGAGCTGGTGAAGAACATGCCGGACTGGCGTGGTTTTGTTGCAAAAGCGATAACCCGCCAGAGTGAGGTCAAGAGAGTGACCGTTCTGACCCGTAACGAGTCGCTCTCTTGTATTGACATCATGACCTGGCTGGGAAGGTACGGAGAGGTCCAGGGAATACCAGCTAAAAACCTGGACGAGTTTGGCATTTGGTCGGGTGCCTGGACGTTTAATATCAAGCTTAGGCGTCTGGGCAGTACAGTTTCCCACATTCCATCATCTGCCTTTATCGGCCGAGACAGGATCTTGGTTTTCTACAGGGGGCAGCCTAAGCTCTGTCACAAGTGCAGCAGCCCCACACACTTCAGCGCCAGCTGCCAAGTGCAGAAGTGCGCGTTGTGTGGGGGGACTGGTCATCTTGCTGCATCTTGTGAGGAGATTAGATGCAACCTGTGTGGGGAGCTCGGGCACCCCTTCAGTCGCTGTCCTCTCTCTGAGGCCAATGCGGCCCGAGCTCATGCAGGAGCAGGCCGGGAGGTCCATTCGGCTGAGGCGGGTACTGGCAAAGGCAGTGGAGTTAAGGGGTCAGTGAGGAACCGGAACAACCCGTCCCGGCAGAGGCGGAGAGAGAGGCGTCAGGCGGAGAGGGAGGGGGAGGAACCTCGTCCTGGGGTGATGCCCGCTCCTTCCCAAACGACTGCCCCTCCTGAATCCGAGACCCTAGGGGGCAGCGAGCTGGAGGAGGAGATTGAGAGACTGGACCGGGCCGAAGAGACTCTGTCCTCGCACTACGAAAGTTCTGCAGAGGGTAGTGGGGTAGAGTCCCAAAGTAGACGGAAACGGCGTACTAAAAGAAGATCTAGCCCGACCAAAGTTGCCAGGGAAGGTGTAACCGGCTCCCCTCTGGAGCTCTCCAACCGGTACCTCATCTTGGATGAGACCTCTGCCTCCTCTGCTGAGGAGGGGGTTGAAGGTGAGGGGCCGGGGGCGAAGGAGGGAGGGCCTTCAGGGGGCCCCGCGCCCCCCTCTGGTGGGGATGCAAGGTCCTCAGGAGGGGTGGCAAAACCGGGCCCTGAGACTGAGAAAGCCAGGAGTGGTGCGCAGAGGGAGGTGGTGGTGGCAGAGATGGATACCACTATCTCCCTCAAGAGAGGTCGTGCTGCTCTAGAAGGCAGCCCCGGGAGGGGGGAGAAGGATGGGAAGAAGGCCGTCTAATTTAACTACTCTTTATGGCGGTACCCGCTCTGCTGACTCTGGCGACCATTAATGTCGCCAGCATTAAGTCGGATGCGGCTCGTTTCACAGCCTTCGATTTTCTCAGCCGTGTTGAAGCTGACATTTTGTTTTTGCAAGAGACCAGGCTGCCAGATTTGGCAGCGATTTATAAAGCCAAGAGGGAGTGGAGACCAGGGCCCTCCTACTGGTCTCTTGCGGCTGAGCCGTATAGCGGAGTGGCGGTCCTTTTTACCGCACCGGTAGAATGCCGACGAGTAATTGAATTAGAAATGGGGAGGTGTTTGATCTTGGATGTCCTCATGAAGGGACAGGAACTGCGCCTGATTAATATCTACGGGCCCCAGTCCAGGTGGGACAGGAAATGTCTCTTTATGAGGATTAAGCCTTTCCTTTTTACAAGCCGGCAGGTGGTTTTTGGTGGGGACTTTAATACTGTCACAAGGCCCCAAGACAGGGGAGGCACCAGAAACCAGCTGACTTATGATAGTATTTTTCTGAATCCTCGTCTGGAGGATGTCCACATTAGGCATACCCCAGGCCACGGGGGTTTCACTTTCTATAGAGGTAGTCAGGTAAGGTCTAGAATAGATAGGTTTTATTTGAAGGAGGAGGCTACCTTTTCGCCCTTAAGGGTTGTGGAGGTGGAATTCTCCGATCACTGTTTGATTATGTTTTCTCTGAATATTTCAGAATCCCCCCAAATGGGAAGAGGTTATTGGAAGCTGAATTCGGGTGTCTTGGTGGAAGCGGAGGTGAGACAATCCTTTGAGGACTTCCTTCAGAGTCAGGTACCTTTACTGGATCTCTGTGATACTAAGTCAGAGTGGTGGGAGATATTCAAAGATCGGGCTGCAAGGTTCTTCCGCCGGCTCTCGAGCCTCAGGTCCCTGGACAGGTACCGCCTGTATCAGGGTCTGAGGAGGAAACTCGAGCATCTGGTCTCGACTGGTGGTAGCCGCGAGGATATCTCCAGGGTGAAATCTTTGCTCAAGAGGTGCCAGTATGATAGGCACACATCTTTAGTTTTTGAGAGGGACTTTGGGAGGTACCGCTCGCCCGACCCCTACAGAAATTGTAAGATGTCAGTGAAGAGTAAGTTAATAACAGGACTGGTCGATAGTACGGGATCTCTGAGCAGGTCCAGATCAGGGATCCTGGAAGTCGTTAGATCCTTTTACTCGTGCCTCTTGGGGAGGAGGGATCTGGATCGGGACAAGATGTCGGCTTTCCTGGCTGGGGTCACCCCTGAGTCAGGAGCTCACCTCTCTTTTGACGGTTTGGTCGAAGAGATCAGGAAGGAGGAAGTTATCCTGGCGGTGGAAGGGTTAGCTCTGAAGAAGTCGCCAGGCCCGGATGGCTTAACATCTGAGTTTTATAAGACCTTTAAGGACTCTTTATGTCCCCTCTTGACTGAGGTATTCAATGAGTGTTTATCCTCGGGCACTCTGCCTCGGTCAATGAGGAGGTCAGCTCTGATCCTTCTATCAAAGGGTAAAGATCCGAGCCGTATTGAGAACTGGCGTCCCATAGCACTTCTTAATACGGACAGAAAGATTCTGGCCAAGATACTTTTTAATAGGCTGGTAAAATTTGCACCCCAACTCCTTTCGGTGGCCCAGCATTGCTCGGTTCCAGGCCGCAGCACTTTTAGTGCTGTACTCGGTGTCCGAGAGGCAGTGGAGCAGAGTAGAGCAGGCTACTGGAGGGGGTACATGCTGTCCTTAGATGAAGCAAAGGCGTTTGATCGGGTGAACCATGAGTACCTCTGGTCGGTCCTTCTGAAGTATGGCCTGCCGGGGGGGTTTGTCGATTGGTTAAAGATCTTGTATGCAGGGGCAGAGAGTTTCCCGCTTGTGAACGGTTGGTCTGGCTGCTCTTTTGAGGTTGGGTCTGGCGTCCGCCAGGGTTGTCCTTTGAGCCCGCTTTTATACGTGTTCGCGATTGATCCCTTTCTTAAGCGGATCGATCGTGGACCGTTGGTGGGAGTCGGGATGGATCGGACGGCGCCGGAAGCCACTCTGAGGGTAGTAGCGTACGCTGACGATGTCACCATTTTCGTATCCTCGAGAGGGGAGGCGGAGTACGTGATGTCTGAAGTGGATCGCTACTCGGAGGCATCCGGGTCCATGATCAATCGGGATAAGTGTGAGATTCTCTGGCTGGGAGGGGGTGATCCAGTTTTTGATCTCCCGGACACCCTCCCAGGGCCCAAGTCGTCAGCCAAAGTCCTAGGCATCCATTTTGGCCATGGGGACTATCCCACTCAAAATTGGGACGACAGGCTTAGGATCGCCGCTCAGAAGGTCGACCAGTGGAAGGGTTGGTCTTTGACCCTCAGGGAAAGGGTAAACCTGATCAAGGCCTACTTACTCCCTTTGCTTATCTATTTGGGTAGCGTGTGTATCTTGCCAGAGCCTCTCTGGACTCGGGTTTATAGTCTGTTCTTCCAGCTCTTATGGGGGAATAGACTGAACCTGATCAAGAGAGAAGTGACTTACCGCACGAGGAGACTAGGGGGGTTATCTATGGTCAACCCCGTGGTGTTTCTTGTAAACACCTTTGTTAAAGCGAATCTGGCGAACCTCTGGATGGAGAGGGCTTCTCCGTGGGTAGTCTCCTGCCGGGGGTGGTTTCGGCCTTTCTTCCAGGAATGGGAGACAGGAGGGCAAGTGAAGGACTTGCGTACGCCTCACGGATATCTTCCGACTTACGTCACCCCGATTCTGAAGGTGATCCGCCGGTGGGGTTTGGAGGTGAGGGAGATCAGGACTCTGTCAAGGAGGTCCCTTGACGAGAGGGTCTTGTTGTCCCACTTCCAGAAGCCCCTGGCCCTCAGGGATTGCCCAAGCCGGGATCTAGACAAGGGGTTACAGTTGCTAAATTCTGCAAGGATCCCCTTGAAGTTTTGGGACTTGGCTTGGCGCTGCTTTCACGGGAGGCTGTATGTGAGGGACAACTTGAAATACAGGAACTCTGATGAAAGGGGTTGTCCCCGGGAGGAGTGTGGCTCCATACTGGAAAGTATGGATCACTTCCTGATTCAGTGTCCCTTTAATACAGAGGTTTACCAATGGGTGGGAGCTTCCATTGGCTGGCCTAGGCTAGCCAGCCTCTCCTATGCGGAGTGGGCTTATGGAGTGCTCAGAGACATTGGTAGAAGGGACCTGTGCACATGTTTTTTAGTCAGTATAGTGGTTAGGTTCTACACGTGGAATGCACGGTGCTTAGTTTAAACGCAGCAGAAAGTCCTCCCAGTGGACGTGGTATGTAGGAACATTCTGGGTGACCTGGTGAAGGTGCGTTCTTTGGAGTATGAGAGACTGGGTACCAGTAGGGCCTCTCTCCTCTGGAGAGGCTTTGCTTTTAGCGTACCCTAGCCTAGTCCATTTAAGGACTATTGTTGTGTGTGGCAACAATATATATTTTTAGTGCAACCTGCACTAAATTGCTGAAACTTGTTAGAGACCCAAAAGTCCTTTTAAGGACTGTAGTTGTATCTGGCAACAATATATATTTTTAGCACAACCTGCGCTAAATAGCTTGCAATTGTTTGGCCGCTGCAGACAGCGACATTATCTGCGCTACATCTCCTGTCTAACGTGTGCGTAGCCTAAAAATATCTGTGACATCCAGTGTACTTTTTCTGTAGATGGTGTGCGCTGCGGACAGTTACATTACCTGCGCTACATCTCCTGTATAACGTTTGCGTTTCCGAAATATCAGTGACATTCAGTCTAATTTTTTTGTTGCTGGTGGCAACGACATTACCTGCGCTACATCTCCTGTATAACCTTTGCCCATCCTAAATAACAGTGACATTAATTCAGTGTAATTTTTTATTAGGCGGTGGTGACAGCGACATTACTTGCGTTATACCTCCTGTTTAACGTGTGCGCATCCTAAAAATATCTGTGACATTCTGTGTACTTTATTTGCGCAAACACTTACAAAACCTGTGCTACTGTACGTGTGACATACTTGCAAGCATATATACCATTTAATATGCGCAAGGCGAGCAGTAAGGGACGGGTAAGTGGCCATGCTGCTGATGGTGCACGCAGTGGCCGTGACCCTTGGCGCAGTGAAACTGTGCCTGCTGCCAGAGCACAAGAAACATACTCATCCACGATACCTAGCTTCATATCCCAGTTTGCAGGGCAGCGCAGGACACCACACTCGAAGTCAGACCAGTGCGATCAGGTGGTCGGTTTGATTGCAGCAGATAATGCTTCCAGTCAGTTAAGCACCACCCCGTCTTCCACAAAGTCCAGTCTCAGTAGCCAAGAGTCTGGTCAACAGAATCCTCACCCTGATACTCCTTCCACCCACCATGGAGAGTCTTGGCAAACAAGTGATCCCACTCTCGGATATTCCGAGGAGCTGTTTTCATTGTCATTCCTTAATTTGGGCCTCTCGCCAAGCTCGCTTGAAGAGGGACATGAGGAGATCTTCTGCCCTGATTCCCAAACTCTGGAGCATCCAAAGTCAGAAGAAGATGACGGTGGGGAACAGCAATTAGTGTTTCACGAGGTTCATGATGATGATGAGACACAGTTTTTAATAAATCAACCGCAATTAGTATCTCAAGAGGTTCATGATGAGGATGAGACACAGTTGTCAATAACTGAGGTTGTTGTTAGGTCAACAAGTCCGGAGGATGACCAGAGTGAGGAAGTGGAAGAGGAGGTGCGGGATGATGAAGTCACTGACCCAACCTGGGAAAGTGGCAAGCCTAGCAAGGACAGCAGTACAGAAGGTGAGGGATCCGCAGCACCGCAACAGGCTGGAAGAGGCAGTGGGGTGGCAAAAGTGAGAAGGCAGGCCACACCAAGCAGGCCTGCAACTGTTCCCCGGAGCACCCCCGGGTGGCAATCTCCCTTGCCAAGGGGTAGGTGTTTTGCAGTCTGGCGCTTTTTTGAAGAAAGTGCAAACGATAAAAGAATTGTCATTGGCAACCTGTGCTATACCAAAATGAGCAGGGGCGTAAACACTAGCAACCTCACCACCACCAGCATGATCTGCCACATCGCATCAAAGCACCCTAATAGGTGGGCCAAAAGCCTGGGTCCACAACCAGTGTCTGCGGGTCACACCACTGCCTCCTCTTCCCCTGTGTTACATGCTAGCCAAAGCCCTGTCCAAGACGCAGGCCCGGATGCCTCCCACCATGCACCTGGTACTTCACAAGCACCATCAGCTAGCACATACAATTCTGTGTCCCAGCGCAGTGTACAGATGTCTATATCTAGGCCTTGGAATGAAGGCGCAAATACTCAGCCACCCACCCACAGACCATAGCACTAAATGCACACCTTTCCAAATTGCTGGCCCTGGTAATGTTGCCATTTAGGCTTGTGGACACTAAGGCTTTCTCCAGCTTGATGGTGGCGGCTGTCCCGTGGTACTCTGTCCCCAGCCGCCAATATTTTTCACGGTGTGCAGTCCCAGCCTTACAGCAGCATGTGTCTCGTAACATCACCCGTGCCCTGACCAACGCAGTTATTGGGAAGGTCCACTTAACGACTGACACATGGACAAGTGCTTTTGGCCAGGGATGCTGCATTTCCTTGACGGCACACTGGGGGAACGTTCTTGAGGCTGGGAGCGAGTGGTACAATATAATAATATTAGCAAAGACAGGTGCACTCTGTGGTCTTACTAAACCCTCAAACTGATGTTAAAATTGAGAGATTAGCCACCATAACCTACTATGGAGGACATGTCTGAGCCCTAGCACCACGCCAAGGTTTCTCAAGTTGCTCAGGTCCTGACACTCACCTACCTGTGCTGTATGGGCAATACCAGGGGCCAGTGGGTTAATTACAGGAATGTAAGGTCTGACTCACAGATAACTCACCAGTTACCTCTAGCATGTAGCCATGCTAGCAATGGGAGGAGGGAGGAGTCTGTGAGTCCCACTCAAGACTGGCTGATATGGCCCAGGCCTTGCAGGTGCATCTAAATGTAGCCTGTGGATGGAAAACAGGCACATTTAAATTGAAGTTTATACACCTCCAGACATCTCTATACAAACTGAAAAAATTGCATGGTGTTAAACAGGCAGGACGTGATCAAACGCATATGCAGTTGTGCATGTATATACAGGTCCTTCTAAAAAAATTAGCATATTGTGATAAAGTTCATTATTTTCTGTAATGTACTGATAAACATTAGACTTTCATATATTTTAGATTCATTACACACCAACTGAAGAAGTTCAAGCCTTTTATTGTTTTAATATTGATGATTTTGGCATACAGCTCATGAAAACCCAAATTTCCTATCTAAAAAAATTAGCATATTTCATCCGACCAATAAAAGAAAAGTGTTTTTAATACAAAAAAAGTCAACCTTCAAATAATTATGTTCAGTTCTGCACTCAATACTTGGTCGGCAATCCTTTTGCAGAAATGACTGCTTCAATGCGGCGTGGCATGGAGGCAATCAGCCTGTGGCACTGCTGAGGTGTTATGGAGGCCCAGGATGCTTCGATAGCGGCCTTAAGCTCATCCAGAGTGTTGGGTCTTGCGTCTCTCAACTTTCTCTTCCCAATATCCCACAGATTCTCTATGGGGTTCAGGTCAGGAGAGTTGGCAGGCCAATTGAGCACAGTAATACCATGGTCAGTAAACCATTTACCAGTGGTTTTGGCACTGTGAGCAGGTGCCAGGTCGTGCTGAAAAATGAAATCTTCATCTCCATAAAGCTTTTCAGCAGATGGAAGCATGAAGTGCTCCAAAATCTCCTGATAGCTAGCTGCATTGACCCTGCCCTTGATAAAACACAGTGGACCAACACCAGCAGCTGACATGGCACCCCAGACCATCACTGACTGTGGGTACTTGACACTGGACTTCAGGCATTTTGGCATTTCCCTCTCCCCAGTCTTCCTCTAGACTCTGGCACCTTGATTTCCGAATGACATGCAAAATTTGCTTTCATCTAAAAAAAGTATTTTGGACCACTGAGCAACAGTCCAGTGCTGCTTCTCTGTAGCCCAGGTCAGGCGCTTCTGCCGCTGTTTCTGGGGAATGCGGCACCTGTAGCCCATTTCCTGCACACGCCTGTACACGGTGGCTCTGGATGTTTCTACTCCAGACTCAGTCCACTGCTTCTGCAGGTCCCCCAAGGTCTGGAATCGGTCCTTCTCCACAATCTTCCTCAGGGTCCGGTCACCTCTTCTCATTGTGCAGCGTTTTCTGCCACACTTTTTCCTTCCCACAGACTTCCCACTGAGGTGCCTTGATACAGCACTCTGGGAACAGCCTATTCGTTCAGAAATTTCTTTCTGTGTCTTACCCTCTTGCTTGAGGGTGTCAATGATGGCTTTCTGGACAGCAGTCAGGTCGGCAGTCTTACCCATGATTGCGGTTTTGAGTAATGAACCAGGCTGGGAGTTTTTAAAAGCCTCAGGAATCTTTTGCAGGTGTTTAGAGTTAATTAGTTGATTCAGATGATTAGGTTAATAGCTTGTTTAGAGAACCTTTTCATGATATGCTAATTTTTTTAGATAGGAATTTGGGGTTTTCATGAGTTGTATGCCAAAATCATCAATATTAAAACAATAAAAGGCTTGAACTACTTCAGTTGGTGTGTAATGAATCTAAAATATACGAAAGTCTAATGTTTATCAGTACATTACAGAAAATAATTAACTTTATCACAATATGCTAATTTTTTTAGAAGGACCTGTAATATTAGCAAAGATAGGTGCACTCTGTGGTCTAACTAAACCCTCAAACTGATGTTAAAATTGAGAGATTAGCCAACATGTCCTACTATGGAGCATATATCTGAGCCTGAACACCACGCCCAGAGCGAGTCGTACCCTGGGATGGCACAGGTTCTGCCGACACCAAGGATTGCGTGCCCTACTTCTTTCAGGGTTTCCGCCACCACATACTTTAGTTGCTGCAACCTCCCCTTCTCCTCCTCTACCTCCTCCCCCACTTCTGAATTATCATCTTGCAGCCATCAGTCAGTAGCTGGAAGCAGTGTAGCACTGCAGTGGGGAAGCGGCAACAGTCCGTGCTGAAACACCGCAGAGCTGTGTCTGATAATGGCTGTAACTTGGTGGAGGCTTTAGAGCTCAGCAAGCTCAGACACATGCCATGCCTAGCCCACATGTTCAACCTAGTGGTTCAGCGGTTTCTCAAAACCTACCCCAATTTGCATGAGCTACTGGTGAAGGTGTGCCGCGTGTGTGCCCCTTTTCTGCAAGTCATCGACAGCTTCCGCCGGTCTGGCAGCTCTGCAGCAGAGCTTGCAATTGCCAGTTCACCAACTGTTGTGCGACGTGAGCATGCACTGGAACTCCACGTTCTGCCTGTTGGCCAGGCTTTCTGAGCAGCAGAGTGCAGTAGTGGAATACCAGCTGCAACATGGTCGTCACCTTTCCAGTCAGCTTTCGTTCTTCACAAGCGACGAGTGGGCATTGATGTCTGACCTTTGTGAGGTTTTACGCAACTTTGAGTAATCAACACAGATGGTGAGCAGTGATGACGCTATTATCAGTGCAACTATCCCATTTCTGTGTCTACTCAAACACTCGCTGCTCACAATTAAGGCTAGTACCCATGGATGTTTGATTCCATCTGTTCAGCGTGGCTGGGTAGAAGAGAAGAAAGAGGATGAGGAGATTGAGAGTCATCCTCCTGATGAGGACAACGAAGTCTTGTTTGTTGGCACACATGGCTGACTTCATGTTAGACTGCCTTTCCCGTGACCCTCGCGTTGTACGCATTTTGGCCAACACCGATTACTGGTTGTTCACCATTCTCGACCCCAGCTACAAAGCAAACTTCTCATCTCTCATTCCTGTGGTGGAAAGGATGAGCAAAATGGTGCAATACCAGAAGATCCTTGTGAAAAAATTGCTCTGTAGTTCTTTGGCCAACTGAGGAGGGGAGACGAGGGGAACACACAGCAGTTCCAACAGAGGCAGGGCAACACTTTCCAAGCCCTTGGACAGTTTCATGATCCTGCCAGCACCCTCAACCTGATGCACAGCCTAGTGTAACAAGGAGGGAAAAATTTGGGAAGATGGTGAAGGAGTATGTAGCAGACTGTGTCAGTGTCCTCCGTGATCCCTGTGTGCCTTACAACTATTTGGTGTCCAAGCTGGACAGGTGGCACGAACTGGCCCTCTATGCCTTGGAGGTGCTGGCCTTCCCCGCTACCAGCGTTTTGTCAGAACGTGTATTTAGCGCTGCTGGGGGCATAATAACTGATAAGCGCATCCGCCTGTCAACTGAAAATGCTGACCGGTTGACTCATAAAAATGAACAAGGCCTGGATTGCCCCTTACTTCTCTACTCCACCAGAAGAAAGAGGCTGAACATAAAGGCACTCTAAATGTGGCTTTTATGTTGTATTGAATACACTGTATTCCCATGCACCCCTTCCACCACTAAAAAGGTTATATGGTTCAATCTCCCTTTTCTCGTCCTCCTTCTCCATCATATCAACATGCTTATTAGGCTTCCCTCGCTCCTAATGTTTTAGAGGGTCAGCTCAGCAGCGGGCCCTCAACCAGAATGTTTTAGAGGGTCACCAGCAGGCCCTCACCCATAATGTTTTTGAGGGTCACCAGCAGGCCCTCAACTATAATGTTTTAGAGGGTCAGGTCAGGAGCAGACCCTCACCCCTAAATTTTTAGAAGGTCAGCTCGGCAGCAGGCCCTCGCCCACAATTATTTTTAGATGGTCAGCTCAGCAGCAGGCCCTCACCCACAAAATTCTCACCCCTAATGTTTTAGCGGGTCACCAGCAGGCCCTTGTTCCTAATGTTTTTGAGGGTCACCAGCAGGCCATCAATCATAATTTTTCAAGGGTGTGTATGATGCCCTCCTTAACGTGTAATAAAGGGTGTATTGGAGTTCCGGTAATTTTTGGCAGCCATTTTCCGTAGTGCATAGTCTTTATGAGTGTAGGAGTCCCACTACCTGAACAATTCGACCACAATGTGAATGAGGCTCTCCTTTATGTGATATACAGGTTGTGCCTCTTCATTGTAATTTTTGGCAGCACTGGCACTTTATGTACAAGTAAATATACAGGAAAGACTGTTCTTCGGTTTGGTGCGTATTATTGTCAGTTTGTAAAAGTGGCGTACTACTCATACCACATCGTTCCCAGCAACGACCTCCAGACATCCTCCCCATGCTGTTCCCAAACCATTTCAGTGGTGTTTCCATCAATTTCTGACCTTTTCCTTGAACTAAACACCCTCCCCCCTTCAGAGCAGGGGGTGCCTGGTTTAATGGTCGGGTTCTCCCATTGACTTGCATTGTGCATCCCAAGGTGTTCTACTCGATCACCCGAGCACTTTGGTGCTCGACCAACATTAATTGTCATCCCTTGTTGCATGAGTGTATGTTCTTATATAAACATCAGGGGGATGCGCAGTTGTCCTTACTAATTTTGTGAACTTTACAAAAGGCTTTAGAGAGCAAAAGGCATCTCTGAAGAGCTGCCATTGCCTGACTTCGAAACAACATCTGCTCCCTGCTGAGGTGGTTTGGTGCATGACAAAAATCATTCATGGCTTTATACACAGCAATGCCAGTCTTCACACATATTAAAGGAGGGAGGGGGAGTGAGAGTGATGCTCTTATTTGCTGTTGTTGGGGACGGGAGGATGTCCTTTAAAGAAGAGGTGGAGAAGGCGGATAACTGCGAATAAATGTGGAGATGTTAATAGGACCTCTTGTTGCTGAGGTGCTGTGCTGGAAATATGGTTATGTAGAAAATTGAGTTTTAGAAGAAAAAAGTTCTCTCTGTTCAAATGGGGGAGGGGGAATAATGTATATATGTGTGTGTGTGTATATAAACATTTCTTGCAGATTTTGAAACGCAGAACTGCAGTAGCTGTATAGTAGCTGAGGTTCTGCAGTATCTGTATTATTAAGCACTGTGCCCCAGCCTCTCACTCCCTCAAAGCTTTCCCTTTATCATTCCTTCTTACACTGTCCCTGCTACACTAGAATAGATGCTTGCCTGCACCTCTGTATACTGTGCAAAATTGTCTTCTGTCATACACTGCATAGACTCATCCACCCCCATCAACAGCTCAACCTGCTTATTCTGCACAGGTATCTCTCTGCCTGCTGTCACCCCTGATTGGCTGATGAGGCTATTTTTCAGCCTCTGAGCAAATCAGGGCAAATTCCCCCACACTTACTTCCAGGGTTAAGTGAGAATCCTTCTTCTTCCTCCCTTGTGGTTTTGCTTAGCAACATGTGCAGTAAAATGGCAATGTGTGAAGTTATATCGGATTCGCCAAAGCAAACCTGAAAAGCTTTGGGTTCTTTTGGCGGACAAACTTTTGTGAAATTTGTAACGAATCTGGCATTAACACCAAGGCATTGGTAGACATGTTTAAAACACACTACACTGTCAGATTTTTTATGCTTTTTAAAAATTTTAAAATTAAAAAAAACAGTCCAAAGATTATCAGTTTAGTTTTTGGGGGAAGATGGATGGCGGTGTTTATGTGTTTATGCACATGGTGTTATCGGAAAAAGCAATGACTTAGATCTACAAGCAATCTAAAAATTATCCCTAGCAATGGGCTTGGTATTATTTTAAATAAAATATACACACTGCATTTGGAAAGTATTCAGATCCTTTTCCTTTTTTCACATTTTGTTATGTTGCGGGATTATGCTAAAATATAGAAAATAAATCAGGTTCCTTTCCATTAATCTGCTCTAATGCCCTTTTCAGATGAGCGAGTTCCACTAATTGGACTCTCAGCGTGAGTATGCAGCAGCTCCCGTCCTGAACTCCCAGCACCGACTGGGTCACATAGTATTATATTGATTTATGATGCTATGTAACCCTCACAGTTCTCGAATGTATTGGATAATATTGACATAATGCTGCCAGTGTTATACAACAAATTCCAGAACTATACGGGTTATGTAGCAGGTTCTGAAGATTTTCTGAATGCATTGTATATTATCCTGGAAAGTGAAGAAGCAACAGCTTTTTACCAAAGCCATCAAAGATTTTTCCCTATGTTGACAGGAGTTTTAAGTTTGTTATACTGTGCAGAGTATGGTTTCCAGCATCATCAGTATAGTATTGAAAATAATAGATAAGGCAGGAGATGTGTGGCTGTGCAAGAATAGTAGTAGCACAACAGCAGAACAATATGGTACATGATGGACAAGGCAGTAGATGTGCAACTATGTAGGTGTAGTAGTAGCAGCATCAGGGGTAGTAGTAGATACAGCTCCAGCAGCAGTAGATTACAGAACATGATGGACAGACAGACTGTAGTACTCTCACGAGCGTGTCACGACCTAACGATGACCCGATGGTGCCTGGGGTCAGAAATTTGCAGTGGGTAGCTACTCGCTCGGTTTCTCAAGAGATCGCTCCATGACCTTAGTGGTGAAAATGGATTCTGGTTCAGGTTTTCCTGCTTAGGTTTGCGATCCCAGCTGTTCTCTGTCAGCCACTCCCAGCTACTATATATTTTTCCTTTCTGCTTCACTTGTTGCCAGATATAGACCTTTCCAGATCTTCTATGCTGACCTCAGGTGGAGTTGGAGTTGCTGTGGAGCTGTTGTAACTGGTGCTGTCAGATCTGCAGTTCTCTCTTGTTTGTTGTCTCCCTTTAGCGATTGTGTGTGGTGTTTGTGTTATTTGTTCTTTCCCTGTTGTTACCCTAGGTGTCAGTGGTGAGGACTAGTGCTCCCACTGCCCTACTCACTACCTAGGGCTTTTTTCAGGGTAAGCTAGGGACGAGGCACGTGATCGCCATACAGGTTAGCAGCCCATCTAGGGATGTCAGGGCAGCCAGGTGCCAGTGTTAGGTGAGCTAGGGTCACCACTCCTCCCTCTCCCTAGTGTCGCACATCAGTTACTTGCCTAATCAGACGTGATAAGTAGTGGCATCATTGGGTTAGTAATAAATAGCCAGTACCTACTGTCAGCAATGGCAAGTCTATTCAGTGAGATTGGGAAGAAGTGCGAGAAAATCCTGAGATCCCTGCCTGATACATTTTCACAATTGTACTCATTTCTAGACTTGTGAAGGAGAATTTTGTCCACTTCGGTGTGATGATGCCATCTTCCACACTAGATAACTCTGACAGTACACATGGCGTTGGACAAGACAGTATACAGTGCCTTGCAAAAGTATACACCCCCTTAGACTTTTTTCATGTTTTGTTATATTACAGCCTTAAATTCAATGTTTACTTAATCTGAATTTTATGTGACGGCTCAGAACACAATAGTCTAAGTTGGTGAAGTCAAATGAGAAAAATATATAAATAAAACTATTGTTTAGAAATAGAAAACAGAAAATTGGCATGTGCGTATGTATTCACCCCATCTGTTAGAAAGCCCATAAAAAGCTCTGGTGCATCCAATTACCTTGAGAAGTCACATAATTAGTGAAATGATTTCCACCTATGTGCAATCTAAGTGTCACATGATCTGTCATCATTAGACATACACACCTTTTTTGAAAGGCCCCAGAGGCTGCAACACCTAAGCAAGAGGCATCACTAACCAAACAGATGTATAAAAGATGTATAAGTCAGGGTTAGGTTATAAAAAAAATATCCAAATCCTTGATTAACCCCAGGAGCACCATCAAATCTATCATAACTAAATGGAAAGAATATGGTACAACAGCAAACCTGCCAAGAGACCGCCACTCACCAAAACTCACAGACTGGGCAAGGAGGGCATTAATCAGAGAGGCAGCACAGAGACCTAAGGTAACCCTGGAGGAGCTGCAGAGTTCCACAGCAGAGACTGGAGTATCTGTACATAGGACAACAATAAGCCGTATGCTCCATAGAGTTGGGCTTTATGGCAGAGTGGCCAGAAGAAGCCATTACTTTCAGCTAAAAACAAAAAGGCATGTTGTGAGTTTGCTAAAAGGCATGTGGCAGACTCGCATAATGTATGGAGGAAGGTGCTCTGGTCTGATGAGACTAAAATTGAACCTTTCGGCTATCAAATAAAACGCTATGTCTGGCGGAAACCCAACACATCACATCTCCCCAAGAAACATGGCGGTGGCAGTATCATGCTGTGGGGATGTTTTTCAGCAGCCGGAACTGGGAAACTGGTCAGAGTTGAGGGAAAGATGGATGGTGCTAAATACAGGGATATCCTTGAGCGAAATCTGTACCACTCTGTGTGTGATTTGAGGCTAGGACAGAGGTTCACCTTCCAGCAGGACAATGACCCCCAAACACACTGCTAAAGCAACACTTGAGTGGTTTAAGGGGAAGCATGTAAATGTGTTGGAATGGCCTAGTCAAAGCCCAGATCTCAATCCAATAGAAACTCTGTGGTCAGACTTAGGCTGGGTTCAGACCTGAGCGTTCGGGATGGAGCTCTCTGTATGAGCGATTGTATGCCCGTTCTCAATCGCGGCTCCGGAACAAGCGGACGCCCATTGTCGCGCGTTCCAGCTGAAGTCTATGTACGGGAACGCGCGACAAGACATCCCAAAGAAGCTCCTGTACTTCTTGGGGCGTCAGGCGTTTTACAGCAGCGATCGTATGCGCTGTAAAACGCTCAGGTGAGAACCATTCCCATAGGGTATCATTGGTTCTTGCCTGTTGAGCGTTTTACAGCGCGTAGGAACGCGCTGTAAAACGCTCAGGTCTGAACCCAGCCTTAAAGATTGCTGTTCACAAGCGCAAACCAACCAACTTGAAGGAGCTGGAGCAGTTTTGCAAGGAGGAATGGCCAAAAATCCCAGTGGTAAGATGTGGCATGCTCATAGAGACGTATCCAAAGTGACTTGGAGTTGTGATTGCCGCAAAAGGTGGCTCTACAAAGTATTGACTTTAGGACGGGCGTGAATAGGTATGCACATTGACTTTTTCTGTTATTTTGTCCTATTTGTTGTTTGCTTCACAATTAAAAAAAAAAAATCTTCAAAGTTGTGGGCATGTTCTGTAAATTAAATGATGCAAATCCTCAAACAATCCATGTTAATTCCAGGTTGTGAGGCACCAAAACATGAAAAAAGTCAAGCGGGTGAATACTTTTGCAAGGCACAGTAGCAATGGCAAAATTAGCTACGTAGCTTGCCATTTGCCAGGAACTAGCTCATTTTGCCATTGGTCCAGTTGGATGACACAGAAGTCCGTGAGGTCAGGGGTCAAAGTATTTGCCAGAAAATGCCAAAGTCCAGATACAACTGAACCTGATAATTCAGGTGTTGCATATCCATTTGCATGGTTGCATCAGGTTGGTGCAGCGGTTGAAAAAACAGTTCCATAATGTTCAACAAACTGTGTTGGTTGCTGATAGTGTTGCTTCATCTGCCAGTGCTACCACTACAACAAATATCAAAGGCAGCAACACCATCAGCAACCAATACAGTTTGCTGAACATTGTGGAGTGGTGACTCAGCTAGGAATAGAGAGGAGCCTCCTGGTAAGTCATGCAGGAGGTAGGCATCTGCTTGGAAAAAAGGGGTGTGTCAGGTAAGGTCTGTTCATGACACCAATCTGCACTTAGTGAACTGAAAAAGGTGAGCACTGATGGCGGTTAGGAATGAGTGGAGAGCTATTCTAGCCTCACGTAAGCACCTGAAATACCTAGACGCTAAGTAGTTCCTGACGTCCTGGCTTGTACACTATGATTCACGTGTTATTAGGGTTCGTATGTAAAGGCTGCCAGTTCGACTGATCATGTCTGAACAGGAACCAAGGTGTCCAAAGCTTCATGTACCTACTGTGGTCCCTGGCCTCCCAACTCGCTAGCTCCTCCATACGGCATATTTGATCCACTTTGGTTAGCTAAGAGTCCACAGTAGGAGGTTCAGTACACAGCCACTTCTGCAGGATGAGCAGCCTGGCCGTCTGTAGCAAGTGAGTGGTCAGACATTTTTTCGAGGGTGAAAACGTAGAAGTTGGGAGCCACAAAAGCACCAGAGTGGGGGGCAAAGAGACAGAGATATGTGTTATTTTTTGGAATGTTGATAATACACCATCCCAAAATGAGCGAATCTTCATGCAAAACCAAAAAAATATGCGATAGAGTGCCCGTATCTTCGTGGCATCTCCAGCATCTGTTATTCTGCCTCATACCTCTGATGAACATTTGTTTTGGGGTATGATACCATTGTGTGAGGACTTTGTATGAGTGTTCTTGTATTCAAGTGCATCTAGAGAAGTCATGGGAGTGTGTGTGAATGTGCAGTATATTAGTTTCAGTCGTTTCCACATTCAGCTCAGCAGCCCAGTGTCTCAAATAATGTGGCACTCCAGGGGAACGGGGATTAACCAAGGACAGATAACACATGGAGACTAGTTTGGTGGAATTGCGTCAAAGGTCAAAAGTTTTTCAAACCAGGTCAGAGCAGGTTTATGTCTCCTACTATCTATCAATGGCTTACTAATGGAGTTAAACTCAATCAGCTCCATAAAGTTGCATGAGTTAATAAGGAGATGAAGTGGGTGTTGGTCAGAAAGTCCCCCTGAGATCACCCCTAGAAACTCCGCTGCTGTGTATTTGCACAGTTTAAACCAGGTCAGGGCCACTTGCGTTGCATTTGGGCACATCGTGAAGGGGAGTAGGTCCGCTGGCATAGAAGGGGAGGGGTTATTTAAAATTCTCAGTTTGTTATTAAGCTGTTGAATGACCAAGCATTTTCCTCTTAGCTTGAGATCTAAGGTTGGAGGAGTTTAGGCCCCACAAACCCGCCCTTTGGACATAAGAGAGTTGTGCCAGTTATAGTTCACTTCCCCAGTTTTGATAACTGGGAACATGGAGCTGGATCCATCTTTTCAGATGTATAGCTTGATAATATAAGTGTGCAACTGGTAACCCAAAACCTCCCATGTTCCTCTTTTGTATTAACCTGCTGTGGGCTAACCTAGCACTCCTACCTCCCCACAAGAATGTACTAAATAGCCGTTTAACTTGAGAGAAGAAGGCCAAGGGGAGAAAGATAGGTAACATCTGTAGCACATATAGAATCTTTGGCATAATGTAAGCCTTCAACAGATTTTTCCTGCTCATCCACGAGACATATGGGCTCCTAAGGGAATGGAGTTGGCATTGAACGTCTTTCAACAGAGGTTCATGATTCAGGTGGAAGAGTTGGTCTAGGCTAGCAGGTAGTTTAATCCCTAAGTACGAGAGATGGGGATTTTGCCAAATGAATTGGGTTGTGTCTTTAAGCAAGGAGATCACATTGTTTGGGGCTGAGACATTCATAGCTTCCGATTTTGTGTAGTTCAATTTAAAATTAGATAGTCTCCCATATTGTTCAAAGAGGGATAGTAGATGCGGAAAGGCCTCGACAGGGTTTGTAAGCATAACCAGAAGGTCGTCTGCATAAATGGCATTTATGAATTCATGAAAATTTTCCTTAAGTTGTATTTTTCTTATGCCATGGTGTTCTCTGATGGCTTGTAACAGCGTCTCCATGACCATAACATACAGGGTAGGTGACAGGGGACATCCCTGACAAGTCCCGTTTGTAATTGGGAATGGTTGGGACAGCGTGCCATTCACCCGTATACGGGCACTAGGTTCATGGTAAAGGGACATAATGGCCATTTGGAATTGTTCTGGTATGCCGAATTTATGCAGAGTTTTTCTCATGTAGTTCCAGCTCACCCTGTCAAAGGCCTCTGCATCCACACCCAGCAAAACGAATGAAGCACCTTTTTTCTTGGCCAACTGCATGGCCGAGATTACTCTGCAAGAGTTTTGATTGCCCTCACGTCCTGGCACAAACCCGGCCTGATCAGGGTGAATCAGTTACGGCAGGATGGGGCCTAGGAAGGTAGCTAACAACTTTGCCCAAATTTTTATATCCACGTTAAGAAGCAAAATCGGTCTATAACTGCCACACTGATTAGGGTCTTTCCCTGCTTTTGGGAGACCGTCGCCTCTAGAGATTGTTTGTGAAGTGTGGAGCCCTTTAAGAGGGAGTTACACCATGCAGACAGATGTGGGGTTAAAATAGTTGAAAACTTTTTGAAATAACCAACTGGGAACCCATCTGGGCCTGGACATTTCCCCGTTGGCATACAGTTAAGGATTCTCGTCACTTCTTCTATTGTGACCGGAGCCAGCAGCATTTCCCGATCCCCCTCATCTAAATGTGGCAAGTTAAGATTTAGCAAAAACCCATCAGTGGCTCTCTCTACAGTATTTCATCATTTGGGTCATTATCCTGACATCTAAGACTATACAGCTGGCTATAAAACTGTTGGAATTCTTTTGCAATATCTGAGGTTTTGTGCACTAGATGTCCGTCCTTCGTGTAAATCCCTGAGATATAGGAGGAGTCCTTTTTCTGTTTGATAAGGTAAGACATGAGTCTTGTAACTTTGTCTCCATGGGCATAAAATCGGAATTGAGCATATCGGTAAGCCTTGGCGTGACAGGTATTAAGGTGGTCTTTCAATTTTTTCCATAGCAGTGATAGCTCTATTTGGGCAGCTATTGCTTTATATTTCCTATGTAAGGATTCTAGAGCTGTAATTTTTTCAATCAGCGAGTGGAAAGTTTTTTTGTCTGTCCTTTTTTATTTTACTGCCTAATGCTATCAGTTCCCCCGAATGACGGCCTTATGTGTTTCCCAAATGGTGGTTATAGATAAGTCATCCGTGGTGTTCTCCTTGAAGAAATATTGCAATTTGGATTCAAGGTCTCTCACCCCCTCCTCACTATCCAATAGAGTCTCATTCAGTCTCCATTGCCGAGAATGTTGAGGTAAGTTAGAGAACCTCACGGATGTTGTGACCGGGGCATGATCGGATACCGTCATGGGATCTATGGTGGACCTCTCCACTATGTCAATATGGTTACTAGAGATAAAGATGTAGTCTGGCCTTTTATATACTTTATGGGGGGGCTGAAAAGAATGTGTAATCACGGTCTGTAGGGTGAGTCAAGCGCCATGTGTCTACCAAGTGGGTGTTCGAAATGTGCTTGTTTATTCTACCTAAAACCGCCTCAGTTGTGAGGATTGGTCCGAGGCATCCAGAAGAGGGTTCAACGTAACGTTGAGGTCCCCGCCAACTAACCAGACTCCCTCAGCAAATGAGGACAGATTCAAAAGTGTAGTAGCTAACCAAGAGCCCTAACCTCTGTTAGGGCTGTATAGACTTGCCAAGGTTACTAAAACAGTCCCCAGTTTCCCTTTCACAAAAACATAACCACCCTCTGGATCCGTTAAGGATTCAATGAGGGAGAAGGGTACCTGTTTGGAAATGGCAATTCCCGCCCCCCTGGATGCTTTAGCATGGGCGCTGATGAACCAATGCTGAAAATATGACTGAGAGATTTTGGGGATATGCCCCAATTTGAAATGAAGTTCCTGGAAAAAATATCTCTGTTCCCAACAGGGTGTTAAAGATGTTGGATGCCGCCTCAGGCAACTCCTCGTGGACCACTGTTTCCGGTAGGCGTCTGAGGCGTACGTTCTTACGCCTGCTCCGGTTCTCCTGATCCTCAATCAAGGCATATGCATGGTCCAAAGAGGAGAGGTATGCAGAGCAATTATCACCGACTGTGTGAGCATAGTCCAGTATGGTCCCTTGTGTGTTCTCAAGCCTCTCATCTAGATGTCCGATATGTTTAATGTCACTTTTAATCTCCGTGAGCTTTTGTAGCACCGGAATCAAAGCTGAAGACAGTGCCTGCTGTAGGAAGCTCTTAGAAATGGGTTATAGGGTATCACTTTCGATCCCAGTGAGCCCTCAGTGAGCGGGCTGTCGGCTCTTTCAGCGTCTTCTTCATTTTGGTTTGTTCGTATGCCAGAGCTGCCGCTGTCTTGTTGAAGTATTTCTCCATGTCGGAGGCTCCCCGATCTTGTTTGTGTGGCTCAGGCTTGTCTTTAGGCAAATATCTGCCAACTTTCCACATGTTTCTGCGGTTAGGGTTCAAAATAAACCACTTTGCAGAGTTGTGGAGAGGAGAGCTCTCTCACATGCAGCCGGTCAGGATGGCGGTCAGGCTCCGCCCCCCGCCTGATTATTTTTGTGCCTAACCTGAACATTAATTGGGGCAGCCTCTGCATGACCTTCTGAGGGACCCCTACATACTGTTCGTAACTCCATACAACAGTATACAGAAAGTTCCAAATTCCTATAACTGTGTCTGCAAAATTGTATTTCGAGCTGGGAATTTTTTTTTTCTTGAAACACAGCTTTTATTATTCATGGACTGTGTCAAGTTTTGTACTTCCCATTGATTGCAAAAAAAAAAACTGTTTTTTCTGTCTGTGCAGAGGGTTTGAAAGCTCCTGATCATAAAAATGGAGCTTTGAACACTATACAGATATATTAGTAAATTGGTCTGCAGAGAATGTTGAACATAAGTGACATGATGCTAAAAGGTGAGTATTCACTTTAAAGGAAGTTTCCAATTCGTATTAACATAATTTAAAATTTATGAAGGAAGCTTTAATTTTGTAATGTATTGCTCTGACCTTTCATTCTGGGCTGTTGTCACATGACCATGTCCATGCATCCCTTTCTCATTTCCTGTGATGTTAAGTCAGGGCCGTTTCTAGGGGCGGGCGGGACGGGCGGCCGCCCAGGGCGCTGCCAGAAGCAGGGGGCGCCCGTTGAGGTACAAAAAAAAATAAAAAATTCGTTAAAGGATCGGGCGGCCGGCCGGCGGCGCCCATCATGCTGAGCCTCCTGAGCGGCCGGCTCAGTGCTGCACAGCCTGCCTGCGCTGCAGACTGCTGAGTTGTTAGTGTAGCGTGGCCGAGCTCTGTTCGGTCCGGCCCGGGGTACAGGAGCTTTTGTTTCTTGTACCCGGCCGGACTGAAAGGAAGTGCACACTAAGTGAGCACTTCCTGTCCGCCGGGTACAGTAAACAAAAGCTCCTGTACCGCGGAGCGAACAGAGCTCGGCCACGCTACACTAGAGGTGACATTGACAAGGGGGAGGACATGAGAGGAGGGGGGGGGGAGTAGAATGAGACTGAGAGTGACGAGGGGGGGGGAGTAGTAGAATGAGAGTGACAAGGGGGGGGGAGTAGTAGAATGAGAGTGACAAGGGGGGGGGGAGTAGTAGAATGAGAGTGACAAGGGGGGGGGGGTAGTAGAATGAGAGTGACAAGGGAGGGGGGGGAGTAGTAGAATGAGAGTAACAAGGGAGGGGGGGGGAGTAGTAGAATGAGAGTGACAAGGGAGGGAGGGGGAGTAGTAGAATGAGAGTGACAAGGGAGGGGGGGGAGAAGAGAGTGACAAGGGAGGGGGGGAGAAGAGAGTGACAAGGGAGGGGGGGGAGAAGAGAGTGACAAGGGAGGGGGGGGAGAAGAGAGTGACAAGGGAGGGGGGGGAGAAGAGAGTGACAAGGGAGGGGGGGGAGAAGAGAGTGACAAGGGAGGGGGGGAGAAGAGAGTGACAAGGGAGGGGGGGGAGAAGAGAGTAAGGCTACTTTCACACTAGCGTTCGATCGGATCCGTTCTGAACGGATGCGTCTGCATTATTTTGGCATATAAAAGCTAAGTGTGAAAATAGCCTCGTACGGATCCGTCCAGACTTTCAATGTAAAGTCAATGGGGGACGGATCCGCCTGAAGATTGAGCCATATTGTGGCATCTTCAAACGGATCCGTCCCCATTGACTTACATTGTAAGTCTGGACGGATCCGCACGCCTCCGCACGGCCAGGCGGACACCCGAACGCTGCAAGCAGCGTTCAGCTGTCCGCCTGTCCGTGCGGAGGCGAGCGGAGCGGAGGCTGAACGCCGCCAGACTGATGCAGTCTGAGCGGATCCGCTCCATTCAGACTGCATCAGGGCTGGACGGCTGCGCTCGTGAGCCCCTTCAAACGGAGCTCACGAGCGGACCGACGAACGCTAGTGTGAAAGTAGCCTGACAAGGGAGGGGGGGAGAAGAGTGACAAGGGAGGGGGGGGGAAGAGAGTGACAAGGGAGTCCGCAGAGCCAGACTGCAGCCAGAGACCAGATCATCTAATTGTCCTGGTGGTAAGTAGACAATGCAATATGTGTATTATTTAGTTGTTTAGTTATTAATACTACATTTTGCGGACCGCACATTGCCGGCACTAAGAGAATATGCCTATTCTTGTCCGTTATTGGGGACAAGAATAGGACATGTACTATTTTTTTTCAGGTTCGGAATTGCGGATCCGGGTCCGCAATTCCGGATCTGATAAGGGGGGGGCGGGGGTGCCAATTTTTTATCTTGCCTAGGGCGGCAAAAATCCTTGCACCGGCCCTGGTCAGACTTACTGACGTCACGCGCCTGATCCTCCCACTAGGCGGCGCAGGCGCGTGACATACAGTGACTGAGTGAGCGCCGCACTGCCTGCCTGTTACCGCCCGCCCTGAGCCCCTGAGCAGTGCTGATGCCTGCTGTGAGGCGAGTGATGGTCTGGGGGGGCATTAATTACAATGGGGGGATGGGGGTTATTACAATGGGGGGGGGCATTAATTACTATGGGGGGGAATTAATTACAATGGGGGGGCCACTGTGGGAGACATGAAAATGGGGGCCACTGTCACTGTGGGGGACATTAAGTTTAATAAGGATCACTATGGACATTATTTAGAATGGAGGCTGCTGTTGGTGTCATTACTCATTATAACTGTATAATGTCTGATAGGCCTAGTCCTGAGCTGAGTTATATTACCCTGCCCATGCCCTGTATAATAATGTACCCATCCCTGATACCCCTTAGTTATATTACCCCGCTGGAGTAATATAACTAAGGGGTATCAGGGTACATTATTATACAGGGCAGGGTAATATAACTCAGGACTAGGCCTATCAGACATTATACAGTTATAATGACACCCACAGCAGCCTCCATTCTAAATAATGTCCATAGTGATCCTTATTAAAAATAATGTCCCCCCACAGGCAGGCAGTGCGGGCGGCGGCACTCACTCACTGTACCTCACGGGGGGGGAGTTTTTTTGACACTCGCCCTGAGAGAAATTTTACCTAGAAACTGCACTGTGTTAAGTCCATGTGCAAAGAGGCAGCGATAGGGGAGTTGTATTGCCAGTAGCCCACCAACATGCACTAATCATAGAGATGGTGCTCACTTCCAGGGCATCATCCTTTGCCTAAACTTAAATGACACAATGTAGAAAAGAAGGTTGGAGGGCACTCAAAATATATGGATATCACAAGGTTTGCTCTATTATAAAAGCTTTTAATTGTAGACAGTCTAAAACATATAAAATCACATATACAAAAAGATGGTATTATACTATAACACAATGCTAGTTCCTAATTAAGATTGAATAGAAAGCAGTGATCAACACATACTGTATAGTGATCAACGCATATAACGATTAGATTATGTTGCAATGTGCAATCGGATCTATAACTGTGTAGATCAATGCTTTGTATCAATTGATTATTATGTGCATAGTGACAAAATTATAGCCTTCTAATGTTTCATCTAACAGTCCTAAAAAGATAACATATACATATACAAAAAGAAGATAATAAGGTGAGTGAATAAAACTGTGCAGATCGATAGTAGGTCAATAGTCTGTAAAAAAAAGGGCACATCTCAATATGATCCTCTATACTTGTATGATGTAATATTCTGTACTCCTTATGTGTTCACATAAATACGCTGGCGGTTTATTGATCGCCCCTTCAAATGCTGATTAAGCTGCTGACTCCTAAAAGGTAATGAATCCACAATTTTGCAGCTTCACAATTGATGTTAATAAGTGTATTTATTAGTGTCTACATTACCCATCCATTGACCCAGGTTTGTGTGGGTATATCACAGTGATACTTTAAAGGTTGTGCTGTATCAGCATCTCACGTGACCGCAGCATGTGGATGTATCGCAGCAGTCTTTCGGTGGTTGCGCTATATCAGTGTCGTACGTGGCATGCCATTTGGTGAAAAGTTTGCCAATGTAGCCAGCGCTTGGGAATGGATGGTTAGTCAGAATAGCGGAGTGCTCCTGTTATCCAATCTGACAATTGTATTAAGTCCAATTTCTGCTGTTTATGGGCACATTATCTCCCGTATACAGTCTCTGTCCTGGTTACCAGATGCGTTTCGGGGCTTACTGCTCCTTCATCAGTAGTTGACTGTATACTTCTGCTTGACTCCTTATAAAGGAGGTTATCACTTAAGGGAGGTGCAACCTCAGTCAAAAGTATTATATGGAGTGGAATTAGATATTTTCTGACTATGCTTCGGTCTGCTATAATAATAATAATAAAATCTATTTATATAGTGCAACCATATTCTGCAGCGCTTTACAAGTTCATAGGGTTCATATACAAAACAAATAACTAGATTATATGCAACTGAAACACTAGGAGTCAGGGCTATATCCTATATTCGATATCCATATCCAAAAAATATAGCCCAATGCTACAGGCCAGAACCTGAATCGGTGTTGTTTATATAACCAACCTACATAATTGTGATAATAAAAGGTTAAAAACTATGCGTTTTCTATGCATCTTTGTTGCGTTAGTAATTCTTATAGGTCCAACTGATAAATATAACATAGGCCCATAAATCATACTCATATGAGGATGCTCATGGCAAAAATAAATATAAAAAGTATAATGGGTAAAAGATGATAAAAAAATAGATAATAAAAATAGTGAATAATAGAATGATATAAATGGATATAAACTAGCGAAGGTTTTGCTATATGGTTTAAACCTGCAAACTATTGGTTGCATATTAATTGCTTCTCACCCAAACCTATTAGTTATATATTTTTTTTATTGTTTATCAGTAATGAATTGAGCGAAAATAGAGAAGCAAAAATGACAAATTCAAAATGCTGAATACAAAGGGAGAGCAATAGATGAAAGGAGGTGTGGGCCGGCCAGGGAGGGGGGGGGGGGGGGTGTCGAGGTGCTGATAAAACAGTCGGACCTCGACCCGATCCCCCAACCGACACCCACCCCGGACCTATAGAAATACCTACTTTTTTGTATATCTGATTTTATATGTTTTAGACTGTCTAAAATTAAAAGCTTTAATAATAGAGCCAACCATGTGATATCCAGATATTTTGAGTGCCCTCCAACCTTCTTTTCTACATTTAGTGATAGGGGAGTGTCTATGTAACTAGCTGAGGGGGAGGGGCTATAACTAGCTGGGCATTGTTAGGGGCAGGGCCGGAGCTATGACAGAGAAAAGAGAAGTGCATCATGGGTTTGGTTGGATACATCAACAGGAAGTGTTATATACAGGATGGAAAACAGGGTAATTTATTTACATGGTGAATGTGTGCATGGGGAGGATGTACATGAATTAAGCAACTAATTAGGATATCAGTTGAAAACATAATAATCTCGGTAAACTCCTTTAAGGCTCTTGCCAACATGTTTAACACAGGTAGTAGTCATCATTAGTGTTGGTCGAGCACCAAAGTGCTTGGGTGCATGAGTAGAACACCTCGAGATGCATTATACCATACACTCCCTGCTCTAAAGAGGGGAGGGTGTCTGGTTCACATGAAAAGGTCAGAAATTGATGGAAACACCATTGAAATGGTTGGGGAACAGCATGGGGAGGATGTCTGGATGCATTTTGGACTCCTAGGTCGCTGCTGGGAACGATGTTGTCTGAGTAGTACACCACTTTTACAGACTTTTATGATTTTAGAGGAAAAATTGTTAGGAAACATTCTTTCCTGTATATTTACTTGTACATAAAGTGCAAGTGCTGCCAAAAATTACAAGGAGGAGGCACTCCGATACAACCTGTATATCACATAAAGGAGGGCCTTATTCACATTGTGGTACAATTGTTCAGGTAGTGGGACTCCTAAACTCATAAAGCCTATGCACTAAGGGAAAAGGCTGCCAAAAATTACAAGGAACCGGCACTCCAATACACCCATTATTACACGTTAAGGAGGGCATCATACACACCCTTGAAAAATTATGATTGATGGCCTGCTGGTGACCCTCAAAAACATTAGGAGCATGGGCCTGCTGGTGACCCTCTAAAACATTAGGGGCAAGGGCCTGCTGCTGATCTGACCATCTACAACATTAGGGGTGATGGTCTGCTGCTGAGCTGACCATCAAAAACATTAGGGGTGAGGGCCTGCTGCCAAGCTCACCATCTAAAAAATGCTGTGAGTGAGGGCCTGCAGCCGAGCTGACCATCTAAAAAAGTTTGTGGGCAAGGGCCTGCTGCCGAGATGACCATCTCAAAATTTAAGGGGTGTGGGTCTGCTGCTGAGCTGACCCTCTAAAACATTATGGTTGAGGTCCTGCTGGTGACCCTTAAAAACATTATGGGTGAGGGCCCGCTGGTGATCCTATAAAACATTATGGGTGAGGGCCCACTTCTGAGCTGACCCTCTAAAACATTAGGAGCTAGGGCAGCCTAATAAGCATGTTGATATTATGGAGATGAGAAAAGGGAGTTTGAACCATATAACCTTTTTAGTGGTGGAAAGGGTGCATGGGAATACAGTGTATTCAATACAACATAAAAGCCACATTTAGAGTGCCTTTATGTTCAGCCACTTTCCTCTGGTGGAGTAGAGAAGTCAGGGGCAATCCAGGCCTTGTTCATTTTTACAAGAGTCAACCGGTCAGCATTTTCAGTTGACAGGCGGATGCGCTTATCAGTTATTATGCCCCCCAGCAGCACTAAATACATGCTCTGACAAAACACTGGCGGCGGCGCAGGCCAGCACTTCCAAGGCATAGAGAGCCAGTTTGTGCCACATGTCCAGCTTGTACACCCAATAGTTGTAAGGCACACAGGGATCACTGAGAACGCTGACACTGTCTACTACGTACTCCTTCACCATCTTCCAAAATATTTCCCTCCTTGTGACACTAGGCTGCGAATCAGGTTGAGGGTGCTGGCGGAATGTCATAAAACTGTCCCAGGCCTTGGAGAGTGTTGCCCTGCCTCTGTTGGAACTGCTGTGTGTTCCTCTTGTCTCCCCTCCTCGGTTGGCCAAAGAACTACATACTCTGCAGCCAGCGTGGTCAGCTGGAAATTTTTGGAGCAATTTTTCCACAGGGACCTTCTGGTATTGCACCATTTTGCTCGTCCTCTCCAACACAGGAATGAGAGATGAGAAATTATCTTTATAGCGGGGATCGAGATGGGTGAACAACTAGTAATCGGTGGTTGCCAAAATGCGTCCAACGCTAGGGTCATGGGAAAGGCAGCCTAACATAAAGTCAGCCATATGTGCCAACATACAATACTTTGCTGTCCTCATCAGGAGGATGACTCTCAATCTCCTCTTCCTCCTCTTCTACCCATCCACGCTGAACAGATGGAATAAAACTTCCATGGGTTCTACCTATGTATCGGAGGCAACTGTCTCCTGCTCCTCCTCCTCATCATCATCCAATTTGCTCTAAGAAGATGAACTGAGGGTGGTCTGGCTATCACCCTATGTACTTTCTTCACCCATTTCCACCTCTTCCACATGCAAAGCGTCCGCCTTAATTGTGAGCAGCGTTTGAGCAGACACAGAAGTGGAATGGTTAAGCTGATAATAGCGTTATTGCTGCTCACCATCTGTGTTGATTCTTCAAAGTTGCATAAAACCTCACAGACGTCAGACATCAATGCCCACTCGTCGCTTGTGAAGAGAGGAAGCTGACTGGAAAGGCGACGACCATGTTGCAGATGGTATTCCACTACTACCCTCTTCTGCTCACAATGCCTGGCCAACATGTGGAACGTGGAGTTCCAGCACGTGCTCACGTCGCACAACAGTAGGTGAGCTGGCAATTGCAAGCGCTGCTGCAGAGTTGCCAGACCGGCGGAAGCTGTCGATGACTTGCGGAAATGGGCACACACGTGGCGCACCTTCACCAGTAGCTCAGGCAAATTGTGGCAGGTTTTGAGAAACCGCTGAACCACTAGGTTGAACACGTGGGCTAGGCATGATATGTGTGTGAGCTTGCCGAGCTTCACCAAGTTTCGGCCATTATCAGACACAACCATACCTGGTTGTAGGTTGGGTGGCGAAAGCCACAGCTCAGTCTGGTCCCTTATCCCCTGCCACAGCTCTGCGGCGGTGTGCTGTTTGTCACCTAAGCAGATCAGTTTCAGCACGGCCTGTTGCCACTTCCCTACTGCAGTGCTACACTGCTTCCAGCTGCTGACTGATGGCTGACAAGATGATAATTCAAAGGTGGAATTGGAGGAGGAGGCGGAGGAGGAGAAGGGGAGGTTGCAGCCACTAATGTAGGTGGCGGCGGAAACCCTGATAGAAGTAGGGCCTGCGATCCTTGGCGTCGGTAGCACCTGTGCCATCCAAGGGTACGACTCTCTCCCGGCCTCCAGAACGTTCACCCAGTGTGCCGTCAGGGAAATGTACCATCTCTGGCCAAAAGCACTTGTTCATGTGTCAGTCGTTAAGTGGACCTTCCCAATAACTGCTTTAGTTAGGGCAAGGGTGATGTTACAAAACACATGCTGGTGTAAGGCTGGGACTGCACACCGTGAAAAATATTAACGGCTGGGGACAGAGTACAGCGGGACAGCTGCCGCCATCAGGCTGCAGAAAGCCTCAGTGTCCACAAGCCAGCAATTTGGAAAGGTGCACATTTAGTGCTATGGTCTGTGGGTGGGTGGCTGGGTATTTGCGCTTTCGGTCAAAGCCCAGGGGTATAGACATCTGTACACTGCGCTGGGACACAGAAGTGGATGTGCTAGCTGATGGTGCTTACAAAGGTGTAGGTGCAGGGCAGGAGGCATCCGGGCCTGCGTCTTGGACAGGGCATTGGCCAGCACATAACACAGGGAAAGAGGAGGCAGTGGTGTGACCCACAGACACTGGTTGTGGACCCAGGTGTTCGGCTCACCTATTAGGGTGCTTTGATGCATTTGTGGCGGATCATGCTGGTGGTGGTGAGGTTGCTAGTGTTCACACCCCTGCTCATTTCAATTATTTTATCGTCCGCACTTTCCTCAAAAAAGCGCCAGACTGCGGAACACCGACTCCTTGGCAAGGGAGATTGCCACAAGGGGGTGCTCCGGGGAACAGTTGCAGGCCTGTTTGGTGTGGCACGCCTTCTCCCTTTTGCCACCCCACTGCCTCTTCCAGCCTGTTGCGGTGCTGCGCCTCGCTTCCCCTCTGCTGTCATCACTCGGCTTACCACCTTCCCAGGTTAGTTCAGTGACTTCATCGTCCAGCACCTCCTCTTCTACTTCCTCACTCTGGTCATCCTCCTGACTTGTTTACCTAACAACAACCTCAGTTATTGACAACCGTGTGACCATCCTCATCATGAACCTCTTGAGACACTAATTGCCATTCCCCACCGTCATCTTCTTCTGACTGTGGACGCTCCAGAGTTTGGGAAACAGGGCACAAGTTCTCCTCATGTCCCTCTTCAAGCGGGCTTGGCGAGAGGCCCAAATTAAGGAATGGCGATGAAAACACCTCCTCGGAATATCTGAGTGTGGGATCACTTGTTTGCCAATACTCTTCATGGTGGGTGGAAGAGTATCAGGGTGAGGATTCTGTTGACCAGACTTTTGTCTACTGAGACTGGACTTTGTGGAAGACAGGGTGGTGCTTAACGGACTAGAAACATTATCTGCTGCAATCCAACCCACCACCTGGTTGCACTGGTCTGACTTCGAGAGTGGTGTCCTACGACGCCCTGCAAACTGGGACATGAAACTAGGTATCGTTGATGAGTGTGTTTCTTGAGGTCTGGCAGCAGCCACAGTTTCACCACGCCCAGGGCCACGGCCTCTGCAAGCACCTGCAGCAGCACGGCCACTTCCCGGTCCCTTACTGCTCGCCTTGCACATATTAAATGGTATATATGCTTGCAAGTATGTCACACGTACAGTAGCACAGGTTTTGTAGATGTATGCGCAAATAAAGTACACAGAATGTCACAGATTTTTTTAGGATGTTCACACGTAAAACAGGAGGTATAGAGCAAGTAATATCGCTGTCACCACCACCTAATAAAAAATTACAAATGTAAAAACACAAAATGCAATCGCACACTGCAACCAGCACTCTGCCCTGCCTTTATGCTGGATGTTGAATAAGGCATTGGTGTACATTTTGGCCAAAGCGTAATAAGCCACTCACCACGTCAAGGTCGCCTTCATGAGTGGTCCCTAACACTAGTTCCTACCTTTTATGGGCCATGACAGCCACATAAAGTCCAGGGAGCGCAGGCACAGCATGCACGCCAAGCACACTCTGCTTTTAACCCCATCCGGTGCCATTACAGCTTTCATCGGATCCAGGGATGCAAGTACTCACATGCATGCTGAGCCCACTTTATACTTCTCCTGGAGCCTAATGGCTACTGGTAGGTGCTGTATAAGCAGACTCAGTTTTATACTGACTTTAAAACCAGCCTCCAGGGGGCAGATTAACTGGACAGGTGTGCTTGACTGCTTGGAGATCGCCACGCCTCCAATACGTACTACAAAGAGAGAAAATTCAGCCCGCACAACCCCTAGCAGGTGCAGATTGCTATGGCGAAATAGAGATATAAATGTAAAAACACAAAATGCAATCGCACACTGCAACCAGCACTCTGCCCTGCCTTTATGCTGGATGTTGAATAAGGCATTGGTGTACATTTTGGCCAAAGCGTAATAAGCCACTCACCACGTCAAGGTCGCCTTCATAATAAAAAATTACATTGAATTAATGTCACTGATAATTAGGATGCGCACACGTTAAACAGGAGGTATACTGCAAGTAATGTCGCTGTCACCACCATCTAATAAAACAATTACACTGAATGAATGTCACTGATATTTAGGATGCACAAACATTATACAGGAGTTATAGCGCAAGTAATATCGCTGTCACCACTGCCTAATAAAAAATTACATTGAATGAATGTCACTGATATTTAGGATGCACAAACGTTATACAGGAGGTATAGCGCAAGTAATATCGCTGTCACCACCGCCTAATAAAAAATTACACTGAATGAATGTCACTAATATTTAGGGTGCACAAACGTTATACAGGAGGTATAGCGCAAGTAATGTTGCTGTCGTCAGCGGCTAATAAAAAAATTACACTGAATTAATGTCACTGATATTTAGAATGGGCAAACGTTATACAGGAGATGTAGCGCAGGTAATGTCACTGCCACCAGCAGAAAAAAAATTAGACTGAATGTCACTGATATTTTGGATACGCAAACGTTATACAGGAAATGTAGCGCAGGTAATGTAACTGTCCGCAGCGGACACTGTCTACGGAAAAAGTACACTGGATGTCACCGATATTTTTAGGCTGTGCACACGTTAGACAGGAGATGTAGCGCAGATAATGTCGCTGTCTGCAGCGGTCAAACAATTGCAAGCTATTTAGTGCAGGTTGCGCTAAAATATATATTGCTGCCAGATACAACTACAGTCCTTAAAAGGACTTTTGGGTCTCTAACAAGTTTTATCAATTTAGTGCAGGTTGCACTAAAAATATATATTTGCTTCTACACACAATAGTCCTTAAAAAAGACTTTTGGGTCTCTAACAAGTTTTAGCAATTTAGCGCAGGTTGAGCTAAAAATATATATTGCTGCCACTCACAATATTCCTTAAAAGGACTTTTGGGTCTATAACTATATATAAGTATAAAAACTAAAATATTGCTATTTCAATCCCTACACTATCTCTCTCTTCTGCTCTCCAGCTCTCCCTGACTAATACTGAGCCGAACACATCATTGGGTGCTATATAGCACCCGATAATGCGTTCCAGCCAGCCAATCACTGTAATGCCAGTAGCCAACATGGCTACGGTATTACAGTGAATGGCATTACTTACCTGCACGTTTATTGGCTGCCAAGCATCGCGATGTTCAAGCCGAACTAGTGTTCGGCCGAGCATGCTCGCCCAGCAATAGTCATCATTTGTGTTGGTAAAAAAGGTCACCGAGAGTGAATTTTAATATACGGTAACTTTTACGCATGTTCTGAATTTATTATCCATAAGAACCATGTTTATCGATATGTTCATAAGAAGAACCCTGAGGATGGTCTGTTCCACTAGCAATAATGGTCATGGGCCTCTTAGCAGCTACTATAGTTATGTTATATTTGAGTCAGGTAAAGAATATCTTTTGGCATCCCAGGCATTAGCAATTTCTTGATGCATGATCGTAATCATTTTATTTTTGGTCAGCACAGTGATTTGAGGTTTTGTTTTTTCGTAGGAGCTCTGATTTATTTACATGCTATTGTTTGGTACCTTTAGGCTATTTTGACCCTACTGTTATGAGTTCCAGCGCACTTTTTGGTGCAGTGGTTTTTTGTATGGCTGAATCCCAATATATTTGCTGTGCAGTGGTAGAATCTACGCCAGACACCATTAAAATTGATGAGGCTGGTGGATATTGCTTTAACATCCAGCAATGCTGGATTCAGAGTGCTCTGGCAGGCTGTTCTCTACCGGAATAGCCTGATAGGACTAATTATAGTAATGTGAAAGAAGCCTTATATTTGCATTTGTTAAGTCATTTTTATTTTGGGGGGACATGCAGAAGAAAGCAGTTTCGCTTCAGTTTACATTTGATTTGTCTACACTTAAGTGATACCATCTATTAAATCATCCAAAGGATGAGATTATGTGTGCCGAAGAGTTATAACACAACCAATTGAAACAAAAGACACACATGTAAAATTATAACACAAATATTTTATTAAATAATAAATATAACAACAGACCATAGACAATGAGGCATGCCCCAAGAGGAAGCGTTAAGCGAAACGATCGTCGGGCGGCTGCTCCAGACCAGGGTCAGTAGTGAAATTTTGCACTTGCACTTTAAACTGGGTCTTTTTTCCCTCCTTCCCTCTGCAGTCTCTGCCTTGTGAGGGTTGCACCCAGGTATACATTCCCTTAAGTGGTTGGAGTGTTTTTCTATGTATGGCCTGGGTGTTATTGTCGCTAAATGCGCCCCACTAGGCCGATACTGCCTTATCTGTGGATGAGGGGATACTAGTCCCTTATTGATCTGGAGTTTACTCTGTTTTTATACAAGTAATTGTAACACCGTAGTGTTCCCATAATGTACTGTCTTTTGTATAGGTTTTAATAATGATATGGCAGTTGTCTGGATATCCAATAAAGGAATTCATTAATCAGAATTATTCTGTGTGTGGATGCTTTTTTGAGCTTTATAGGTGATAATAGCAAGTGGAGGGTGTTTAATTCATCCATACAGATGGATCCGGAGAATGCTACCCTGGTGATTTAAGCTTGTGTTGTTCTACACAACTTCACCAGGATGCACAATCCTTTCTCTGCTGTTGACCAGAACCAATTTCCCACATCATCAGGTGTGGGTTTGGATCTCACCCTGCATAGATTACCTGGTACTGCAGGAATTGCAGTTTGGGAAATGTATGCAGACTATTTTAGCAGCCCAGAGGGACACTATTCGTGGCGGGGTTTGATATCTTCTGGCCTTGGTAGTTTTTTTTTTCATTTTTATAGATAGCTTCTGGAATTTATGTTGCCGTTGAGTGTAGGGACTAGATAATGAGGACCCTTGACGTGGGCTTGTGGGCTAAGGTTTTGTGGCCATTGTGTAAAATCTGCTTTAAATTACTACAGATGCAGTTTAAACTGTACTTAGTAATGCATCATTATATATATTTTCAATCTTGGCCAAAAAAACTTCTAATACCTCACTGAAATAAGAATTCATTTATATGTATAAGAATTATTAAACTAATATGACTTGATATATTGTGTGTGTGTCTATCTTTCATGCAAAAATGGGTATAAATGATTACATAATTGATTTTACACGCAAGACCAACAGCCAACTGATTTTAACATAGGTTCTTTACTTATACAATAAAACTCAAAAGTGCAAAAAATAGACAAATCATGTCTAAAAGCAGCATCATGCTTTGGGGCTGTTTTTCTTCAGCTAGAACTGGGGCCTTAGTTAAGCTAGAGGAAGAACCATACAATGAGCTGTTCTGTTATTATAATACATAAGGGTTTTATAGAATGGCATTTATATTTTTCCATTCATTTACAAGTAACATCTGATCAGATCTATTTAGAGTCCTAAAATTAAAATATTAAAAAATTTCACAAATAGTGTGCTGTGCAAATCATGCTTAAGTCCCCTATTTGAACAAAAACTCCCATCCATGGGCAGTGTTTATTCAGTGACCACATTCACAAGCAAATAATAGATATTTGCCAAAGGGATTTACATGCATACTCTAAAATCATCTTATTAGTCTCAGCCAAACAATACTATGTACTGATAATGAAGTGTGGATAAGCCGCTTTTGTAAGGAATATGCTATGGTAACAGAAGTCTTAGGGTACATTCACATGCGACAGATTTCTGTGCCTAATCCATTACTCTGAACAGGCTTGCAAAAATCTCTGTACCTGCTGTAGAAATAACCCTAGTCAGATGTAAGTCAAAAAAATGTCTGCAATAAATCTGCCCCATGTGAATATGATCTTCTTATAAAATAAATGTATCTTCATAAAGATATCTTTGGTGTTAGATGTGTCCTTCATTTCAATAAGCACCTTAGGGCAGATGTTAATCTCTCTAAAATGTAGACAAATGCGAACCACCCAACATGTATTTGATGGGTAATTGCAATTTTCACCCAGCACATAAAATCCTCATGTGTTGGTAGCACACAGCCTTGTGTAAATAAGGATATGCTGCCAAAACAATCATAGAAACATTCAATCCTATTAGGCCCCTTTCACACAGGCGAGAATTCCACGCGGGTGCAATGCGCGATGTGAACGCATTGCACCCGCACTGAATCCTGACCCATTCATTTCAATGGGGCTGTGTACATGAGCAATGTTTTTCACGCATCATTTGTGCGTTGCATGAAAATCGCAGCATGTTCTATATTCTACCAAAAAAAATGAATGGGTCTGTGTCAAAATCGCAAGCATCTGAAAGCAAGTGCGGATTTTCACGCATGGTTGCTAGGAGATGATAGTGATGAGCAACCCTGGACACCATTAAAGTAAATTCACTGTATTTTTTTTCCCTTATAACATGGTTATAAGGGAAAATAATAGCATTCCTAATACAGAATGCTTACAAAAATGTCGATTGAGGGGTTAAAATATAAAAAAAACGAACTCATCCACTTGATCGCGCAGCAAAAGGACATTTGATGACGTAATCACGCTCACCACGTGGTCCTAAAAGAAGAAGAAAGAAGACGATGCCAGCTGCGCAATCAAGTGGATAAGGTGAGTTAATTTTTTTTTATTTTTTAACCCCTCAAGCATCCTGTATTAAGAATGCTATTTTTTTCCCCTTATACCCTTTTATAATAGAAAATAATAACATCTACACAACACCAAACCCAAACCCAAACTTCAGTGAAGAAGTTCGGGTCTGGGAACAGCATTCCGTTTTTTATCACACGCGTGCAAAACGCATTGCACTTGCGTGATAAAAACTGAACAACGCAACGCAATCACAGTCAAAACTGACTGAAATTGTGTGCGCACTCGCGCGGGTTTCCCGCAATGCACCTGGGATGCATCCGGAGAAAATTCGGAACGCCAGTGTGAAAGAGGCCTTAGAGATGAGCGAATCGATTCTAAGAGAATCAGATTTGTCACAAATTCACAAAAATTCTTCTGCCAAAGGAATCTGAAGTTTTGGCAGTTTGACAAATTGTGCAAAACTGCCATTTTACTTTATTCTGCCGGCCCTGTTTCCCAGAGTATTACATGACCCTGGGAGTGGCTCTGGCTGGCGGGCTTACCCATGATGCTTTGCAGGCAGCTGATCAACCAATCAGATGGGAAGGATATCGTCTGGTCCATCAGGCTCTGTACTAGCTCAGAAGCACAGATGCCATTGTTAGCTTAGCCAGTGATGTAAAGAGTGTAAAAGAGTGTCCTTTTATTGTTGGAAGTCTAAGTCACACGTGTACAATATTCATGCTGTCTAATCAGCACCTTGATATGCCACACCTGTGAGGTGGGATGGATTATCTCGGCAAAGGTGAAGTGCTCCCTAACACAGATTTAGACAGATTTGTGAACAATATTTGAGAGTAATGGGTCTTTTGTGTATGTAGAAAATGTTTCAGATCTTTGAGTTCAGCTCATGCAAAATGGGAGCAAAACCGAAAGTGTTGCGTTTATACAGTATTTCTGTTCAGTGTATGTGGAACCATACAAAACTTATTTTTTATGTTTACCATTCATTTTAATGGAAATTTCAGCAGGAATGCTGCCTCAAGATGGGGCATTCTGATTGATAGTTTTCCCTCTAAATAAATATATACGGGGGAGATGTCAATAATTCCCTATGATTAGGGAAGCAGGACTCACAGGCTCTCTCTATAAGCATTTAAACAACTTTTTACATGAAAATATTGAAGCAAATAAATATTATACTGTGTATCTCTAAACTAAGGGGGAGATTTCCTATCTCCCTATGCCTGGCTTTCGGTTATAAAATGTTGCAACTGATGTTTTTATGCTGCCCTCGCCAGTTTTAGAAAGTTGGGTATTGCGACGTGGTGTGTGCGCCATCACCCTCTGCACATTTATTATTTATGGATGACTAATAGCTATGAACAGTATATTTCAGTGTGGCTCATGGACTGCTGGAGAAGACATATCGCTTATGAAGAGGCTTATGCCTTGTTATAAATTAAATGCCTCCTCTGGTGGCACACCATCTATCAAGACTGGTGTAGCACATGCCAGTCTTAATAAATCAGGCTTTCTGCCCCTCTATCCTATACTGTCCATATAGGAATAGAACAGATATACAGTATGCTTGCCTACTTTTGATGTACTAATAGATGTACAAATTTAGTCTCGGGGGGGGGGGGGGGGGGGGGGAGTAATCTGGGGTTTTCTATGCAGAAGAATCAAGCAGGCTTTTCTATCCTACTGTAACTGTAACTGTCTGTCTTGGTTCCAGGTGGTTGGACGTGATGGCGTGAGGACGTTACGCCGCGTCCTCCTCCTCCCCCTGACCTGCCTCTCACCTGACGCCGCTCGCATACGACCGCGCGCTGTATTCTTGCCCTCAGGAGACCGATGGAAGCCCTCATGGTTCCCCGGTAACCAGAAAAAAACCTGCTCTTCCTGCTCCTCGTTCTCAGTGTCTGCTGTCTGCCTCTGCTGCCGCTCTCCCCGTCTACTGTCTGCCTCTGCTGATGCTCCGTTCGTCTGCCGTTTGCCTCCCCTGCCACTCCCCCTGTCTGCCCTTGTGTGTTTGGTGTCTCACTTCTCTGCCACAGCCCAGATATGCTGTTAACCCCCATTCTTCCACTCCTCCCTGAAGACCCTCTTAGTGGGTGAGATCTGCCTACGTCATTTGTCTTTTTGCTTGTGTTTTTTGGAGAATGGGAAAGTCTACTTGATAAACATCATCTGCCGTAACTGTCCATTTAACATTCCTGACATAATAATTGCTTTGAAGGTCTTGAGGCTGGACTTTCATTTTTAAAAGAATAAGAACTGTTATGAAATAAATAAGGAGGATGTAGGAAAGAAAAGAGGAGGAGGAGATAAGGGGGGGGAGAGAGAAGGGGGAAAGAAAGAAAAAACAGGCGATCAATAGATCTTTTATCGTCTAAAACAGGACAAAAACCATCAGAGTCTGCTAAAATTGAGCAATTTTTAAAGTCTCCCAATGTAAATACCAGGGCTGGAAAAAAGCAGGACATAAACATGAAAAAGAACATCCTTAAACCCAGAGATGAGGAGGTATCAGATGAACACCAGCAGAACAGAGAAGGGGAGAGGACAGATGAGGTGGATCATTCAATGTGGGAGCTCTCTCCATTAGATGAGATTTTAGCAATGGTTAAAAACAATGGAAGGGCGATACAAGATGTCGCTCTGCAACTGGGGACTGTTCATACTGATGTATCCATTATTAAAGACGACTTTACAAAGATAAGAGACAGAGTTGCCGATATAGAAAAAACTGAGAGTTCCCTGGAATCCGAAGTAAAAGTATTGATACCTGATATTGCTACTTTAAAAACAGACTATAGTAATTTGAAAAAAATAGTTGTCGACCTGGAAGACAGGTCGAGAAGATGAAACATGAGAATCCTGGGACTCTGAGGGCTTAGAGGGGAAAAACCCAGCTGAAATGTTACAAGCCTTAATCTTGGAGAAATTTGGGAAGGAACATTTTTTGCCTCTATTTTTAGTAGAAAGGGCCCATCGGATTCCCGGGGGTAAACCGATCCCTGGAAGGCAGTTAAGGGTATTATTGGTAAAGATTCTAATATCCCTGGATAAAGACACTATTTTAAAGCAGGCATGGTAATGCTCCCCTATTCTATATAACGGCAATAAACTAAATTTTTTCCCGGACTTCTCGAAAGAAGTTCAAGATATTACATGTTCCTTCTCGGCGGTAAAAAAACACCTCCAAGGCAAAGACATTAAATATTTAATTACATATCCAGCCAAACTGTGGATAATATTTAATGAAGTAATGCATTTTTTTGACACTCCGGACTTAGCTACGGACTGGCTAGACCGGAACAATCTTTAAACTTTGGCGTATCCCCTTTTGGCTGTTTGGTCGGAGGTGGGATCAGTGGAGAGGGAGAAGGATGGTCTTAGTAGAGAGATCTTCTTCTTTTAGTAGAGGCTCATGGGGTGCTGGGGGGACTGGGGGGACGTTAGGGTTCTTAAGGAGTAGTGATGCGTCTCTTAGGATGGATGACAAGGGGAAGGAGTTTATAGGGGACTGCTTTTGATTAGTTGATTATATGTCTGTCACAATTCTAACCTGGAATGTTCGGGGACTTGGGGATACGTTTAAAAGACAGGCCGTGTTCTATTTAGTACATAGACACTTACCAGTGATCGTCTGTCTATTAGAAACCCATTTTACTGAAGAGGCTACAATGCGGATCACTAGGGGATGGATCTCGCAGGCATATCATTCTACTTTCACCAGTCCCTCTAGAGGAGTGACGGACGGTGTTTATACATAAAAGGATTGATTTTCACTGTGAGGAATCCTCTATTGATAAGCAGGGGAGATTTATTTTTCGATATACTATGTATTTTGGCTTTTATTTTGGCTTTTATTTATATTCCTCCTCCATTTTCTCTTGATGTACTTATTTGTTTATTAATGTTTATGGAGAAGTGGCCAGATTGCCTTACCCTAGTAAATGGGGATTTTAATTGTGTAAATAACCCTAAGATTGATCGGGCCACTATGGATGGAGACATCTACCCTTCCACACCTAACCAGGGATCTCCATTGGCTCGATTCTGTCAGGAGTCGGGCTTTATAGACGTTTGGAGTGTTATAGGACGGGAAAAAAGAGCCTAATCCTGTATGACCAGATCCAGAAACTGTATGTCCAGGACAGACCTCGCGCCAGTAAATGAAAAATATCTGAGACACATTAAGCGTATGAAATATGATGCCAGATCGCTTTCAGACCATGTCCCGGTATCTCTTGAGCTTACCCTGGACAATGACAAGAAAGGGGTAGTCCCCTTTAGATTAAACCCCTACTGGCTTTCTGTAATAGATAATCACCACTGGATGAAATAGGAGATGGTATACTACTGGGAGACTAATTATAAATCAGCCGAAATCCAAGTTGTATGGGACACGTTTAAGGCATTTGTAAGGGGGTTACTTGTCAGTAATAATTCCCATTTAAGAAGGGGGTATGGGAGGAAGGAGATAGGTCTAAAAGATGGTGCTTAAATTGGATGGATCAGTTTTCTAAGATAATAATAAAGAAAAACAGGAGAGTGATGCAAAATGCAAGTAAGGAGTACTCTGAGTTTCTCCTGGGCAAGGCCCACCAAAGGTTGTTTATCAGGGGACAAAAACAATTCTGTGAATCAGGGCGTCCAGGGAAACTCCTTGCTAAGGTAATATCTAATCAAGGTTCCAAAAAAGAAATATGCAGTATTCGATTAACTGAAGGTACTATTACTGAAAACCAGGAAAAAATAAAGGAAGCATTCATAAAATATTTTGCAGAAATATACAGATCTAGTAAAAACTGTTTGGATAAAAAGATGGACTCTTACTTAGACTCCATCAACTTCCCGGTTCTTAGCGAAGCACAGAGGAAATCTCTTGAAGCAGAATTCTCTTTACAGGAACTAGAGGCCGCAGTAAAGGCCTGTTCTGGAAACTCCTCCCCTGGCTCAGATGGTTTTCCCTATGAGTTTTATCGTAAATATGGAGATGTAATTCTTCCATATTTGCTTAGGGTTATTGATGAGTCTCTGGAGGAGAGTACTTTATCGGAATCAATGGCGGAAGCGGTAATCGTATTAATATTAAAAAAGGGAAAGGATCCCTTAGAGATGGAGTCCTATAGACCTATATCGCTACTAAATACAGACGTTAAGCTTTTGTCTAAAATGTTGGCTATCAGGCTTTCCAGAGTTATTTCCTCAATAGTACACCCTGATCAGAACGGATTCATTCCCAATAAAGGCACTTATCACAACCTTCATCGTCTCTTTGCAAACATCCAGTCCCTCGGAGGCGATTCCCGCTCGGTCCTGTCTTTGGATGCCTCTAAAACAAGAGGGTTCAACAGGGTTGAGTGGAAATTTCTCTGAAAGGTACTAGAAAGGATGGGATTTGGAACTATTTTAACTATGGTCATGCTTTTGTATAATTTCCTGTGTGCGAGACTGAACCTTAATAATAGTTTGACCCCTTGTTTTACCCTGACTAGAGGTACTTGTCAAGGTTGTCCATTGTCACCACTATTGTTTGACATCTATGTTGAGCCTCTAGCACTTAGTATTAGACAAGATATAACCATTGAGGGTTTTAAAGTCATGGGATCACAGGATCAGATCTCCTTATATGCAGACAACGTTTTATTTTATATAAACCATACTGTGCTGCTACGCAGTTAAAATCTATATGGCTAGAAGGTTGGAGGAGTGTTTAAACTAGGGACTGGGGGGGAGGGTAATTATGTTATAGGATGGGAAGATAGTGCAGATAGAGACCGGAGGCAAGGTAGTGAGACTGAGGGAGGAACGGAAGGAGGGACTAGAACAGTTCAGAAGGAAAGGTGTAGAGTAAAAAATATACATAAATCTCTCAAATGTATGTATACTAATGCCAGAAGCCTGACTAATAAAACTGGCGAACTGGAATTGGTGATGTGTGGGGAGGACTATGACATAGTGGGAATAACTGAGACATGGCTGGATGATAGCTATGACTGGGCAGTTAATGTACAGGGTTACAGCCTGTTTAGAAAGGATCGTCAAAACCGGAGAGGGGGAGGGGTCTGCCTTTATGTAAAGTCCTGTCTAAAGCCCACACTCCGGGAAGATATAAATGAGGGACATGAACATGTGGAGTCACTGTGGGTAGAGACACATGGCGCTAAAAACAATAATAAATTACTAATAGGAGTTTACTATAAACCACCTAATATACCAGAGTCCACAGAAAATCTACTACTAAACGAGATAGACGAGGCGGCAAATCATAATTAGGTGGTTATTATGTGGGACTTCAACTACCCAGATATAGACTGGGAAACTGAAACTTGTATATCTCATAAAGGAAACAGGTTCTTGGCAAAAACCAAAGACAATTACCTCTCCCAACTGGTTCAGGACCCGACTAGAGGGACGGCCATACTGGACTTAGTATTAACCAATAGGCCTGACACAACAACAGACGTGCAGGTTGGGGGACACCTGGGAAATAGTGACCACAAAGTAATAAACTTCCAATTATCATTCAAAAGAGCGTTTCTACAGGGAGGAACAAAAATACCAAACTTCAAAAAAGCTAAATTTAGCCAACTAAGAGAGGCCATAGGCCTAACTAAATGGGATAAAGTCCTCACAAATAAAAATACAGCCACAAAATGGGATATCTTTAAAAGCATCCTAAAATCTCATTGTGAGAGGTACATACCGTATGGGAATAAAAGGTTAAGGAACAAAAAGAAACCAATGTGGATAAACAGAACTGTAAAGAAAGCAATAAATGACAAAAAGAAAGCATATAAAACACTAAAACAGGAAGCACTGAAAAACTATAAGGAAAAAAATAGAACATGTAAAAAACAAATAAAAGCGGCCAAACTAGAGACCGAGAGATTAATTGCCAAAGAGAGTAAAACTAACCCTAAAATGTTCTTCAATAATATAAATGTTAAAAAGTATAAATCTGAAGGTGTCGGCCCGTTAAAGAGTAATGAGGGGGGAGTCGCAGAGAGCGACGAGGAGAAAGCAAAGCTGTTAAATATTTTTTTCTCCAATGTATTCACTGAGGAAAAAATAAACTGCCAGATGACATGCCGAATGTTGAAATAAATTCCCCATTAAAAGTGTCCTGTCTGACCCAGGAGGAAGTACATCAGCGACTTAAAAAGATTAAAATAGACAAATCGCCAGGACCGGATGGCATACACCCCCGTATCCTAAGGGAATTAAGTAATGTCATAGCCAGACCCTTATTTCTGATATTGCAGACTCTATACTGACAGGGAATGTCCCACAGGATTGACGCATGGCAAATGTGGTGCCAATATTCAAAAAGGGTCCAAAAACAGAGCCTGGAAACTATAGGCCGGTAAGTTTAACATCTGTTGTGGGTAAACTTTTTGAAGGTTTTCTGAGAGATGCTATGTTAGAGCATCTTAACGGAAATAAGCAAATAACGCCATTTCAGCATGGCTTCGTGAGGGATTGGTCATGTCAAACAAATTTAATCAGTTTCTATGAGGAGGTAAGTTCTAGACTTGACAGCGGCGAATCAATGGATGTCGTGTATCTGGACTTCTCCAAAGCATTTGACACTGTACCACATAAAAGGTTAGTATATAAAATGAGAATGCTCGGACTGGGAGAAAACGTCTGTAAGTGGGTAAGTAACTGGCTCAATGATAGAAAACAGAGGGTGGTTATTAATGGTAAATACTCAGATTGGGTCACTGTCACTAGTGGAGTACCTCATGGGTCAGTATTGGGCCCTATTCTCTTCAATATATTTATTAATGATCTTGTAGAAGGCTTGCATAGTAAAATATCAATTTTCGCAGATGACACTAAACTGTGTAAAGTAATTAACACTGAAGAGGACAGTATACTTCTACAGAGGGATCTGGATAGATTGGAGGCTTGGGCAGATAAGTGGCAGATGAGGTTTAACACTGACAAATGTAAAGTTATGCACATGGGAAGGAATAATACAAGTCATCCGTACTTATTAAATGGTAAAACACTCGGTAACACTGACATGGAAAAAGATCTAGGAATTTTAATAAACAGCAAACTAAGCTGAAAAAAACAGTGTCAGGCAGCTGCTGCCAAGGCCAATAAGATAATGGGTTGCATTAAAAGGGGCATAGATGCCCGTGATGAGAACATAGTCCTACCACTTTACAAATCATTAGTCAGACCACACATGGAGTACTGTGTACAGTTCTGGGCTCCAGTGAACAAACCAGACATAGCGGAGCTGGAGAGGGTCCAGAGGAGGGCAACTAAAGTAATAACTGGAATGGGGCAACTACAGTACCCTGAAAGATTATCAAAATTAGGGTTATTCACTTTAGAAAAAAGACGACTGAGAGGAGATCTAATTAATATGTATAAATATATCAGGGGTCAGTACAGAGATCTATTCCATCATCTATTCATTCCCAGGACGGTGACTGTGACGAGGGGACATCCTCTGCGTCTGGAGGAAAGAAGGTTTGTACACAAACATAGAAGAGGATTCTTTATGGTAAGAGCAGTGAGACTATGGAACTCTCTGCCTGAGGAGGTGGTGATGGTGAGTACAATAAAGGAATTCAAGAGGGGCCTGGATGTATTTCTGGAGCGTAATAATATTACAGGCTATAGCTACTAGAGAGGGGTCGTTGATCCAGGGAGTCATTCTGATTGCCTGATTGGAGTCGGGAAGGAATTTTTATTCCCCTAAAGTGAGGAAAATTGGCTTCTACCTCACAGGGGTTTTTTGCCTTCCTCTGGATCAACTTGCAGGATGACAGGCCGAACTGGATGGACAAATGTCTTTTTTCGGCCTTATGTACTATGCTATACTATGCTATTATTTCGTTGAACAATTCATATATTCTATATTTGGTCATGTGCTCCCATCTAGTGTTTGTTTATGGTAATGCACTTAGTTTTTTCTGTTCTTCATCTGTCGCCTGCAGCGAACCACAAGTACCACAATAGACTTAGTTTTTTCTGTTCTTCATCTGTCGCCTGCAGCGAACCACAAGTACCACAATAGACATCCCACACAAGGTAGCAATTATGTGGATGTGATAATTAATATAACAAAATAACAAAATAATAGCAAAGACAGGTGCACTCTGCGGTCTTACTAAACCCTCAAACGGATTTTAAAATTGAGAGATTAGCCAACATGTCCTACGGTGTAGGACATGTCTGAGCCCATGTCTATTGTGATTCGCTGTGGGCATCCTCCACTGTATGCATTTTTGCTGAGGATCGTCATTAGCAATGGGCCACAAGTGCAGGATTTGCTCCCCTATATATATGTACAACTGCATGTGGGTTTGAGCACTTCCTGCTTGTTTAATACCACGCCATTCTTTTCAGTTTGTATTTATAGAGATGCCTGGAGGTGTATAAACTCCAATTTAGATGTGCCTACATTTAGGTGCACCTGTGAGGCCTGGACCTTATCAGCCAGTCTTGAGTGGGACTCGCAGACTCCTTTAAAATCAGTTTGAGGGTTTAGTAAAACCGCAGAGTGCACCTGTCTTTGCTATTATTTTGTTATATTACTCTGTTATCTGGCTACAGAATAAAGCAACTTACACGGATAAACTCGGTGTTGGCGAGTTTAAGCTATCTGATAAGGATTGTCCGCAGTGATTATATCTGCTTATACAGGCCAGGCATAGAGGTCTCACTAGGGATAAATCGCTATTACAGTCAGAATAGTCAAAAGATGCATAGAATTCCTACAGCCTGCTGGGCATATGTGTGTGCCTAGTCTGCAATCAAGCTCAGTGCCATCCGCCATCTTGTAAAAGCACATGGTCACACAAGCTTACTGCACTTCAAGTGAATGTTCAAAACTGTTTCTCTACATTGCACTGTGTTACCTCACCTGTCTAAGCTGCTAGTCATATTCTTAACCCCTTAAGGACGTAGGGCGTACCGGTACACCCTATTTCCCGAGTCCTTAAGGACTCAAGGCGTACCGGTATGTCCTAACTTTAAATCGGGATTCCGGCGCCGCGGGGGTTAATCGGAACGGGATGCCGGCTGAAATCATTCAGCCGGCATCCTGTAACAACGCAGGGGGGGGGGTCATTTGACATTTTGGGGCCTCGTGCTGCATATGGGTCTAGTCCAAAAACACAGTGTCAGGCAATACTGGAGTGGGGACGTCCTATACCAGACCCCACTGTACAGTATGGTCATGACACGTCCCCGGTTTTAGGCCATCCGGAAATGTCTGCATTATTCCGATAATGCAGCATGTCCCCCCCCCCCCCCCCCGAGGTGATCCTGCCTATGACCGTCTGTATAAGATACAGCCTGTCATCGATCACTTTGGGGCCAAATTCATGGAGGCCTACGTACCTGGCCTACGTACCTGAGTCTCTCGTTGCGTTCAAGGGGAGACTCAGTTTCCGCCAATATATTCCCACAAAGCGGGCGAGGTATGGCGTGAAGCTATACAAAATTTGGGAGAGTACCTCAGGGTACACTTACAAATTTAGTGTGTACGAGGGGCGAGATTCCCGTATTCAACCCCCAGAATGTCCCCCCCACTCTGGGTGTTAGCGGGAAACTCGTGTGGGACCTTATGTACCCACTGCTGGATAATGGTTACCACTTGTACGTGGATAACTTTTATACCAGTATCCCCTTGTTCAGGTCCCTTGCCGCCAGATCCACGTTTGCTTGTGGGACCGTGCGGAAAAATCAAAGCGGCCTCCCTGCCTACCCCCTCCAGGTACCTATCCCCAGGGGTGAGACCTGTGCCCTTACCAGTGGAAACCTGTTGCTGGTCAGGTATAAGGACAAGAGGGATGTCCTTATGCCATACTCAATCCACGGTAACAGCACCACCCCCGTCTCTGTGCGAGGTACCGCGGCAACGGTCCTCAAGCCCGATTACTATCCCGAAGTGCTGGCAGCACAGGGACATTCCTCCAGTTCTATGAAGCAGTCCTCAAGGCCCTGATCTTTTCGGACCGGGAAAGAGCAGGCCGGAGTACCTCGGGAACTGGAGGCGCCCGGATCGTCCCTGGCCAACACTTTCCAGGTGTGGTCCCCCATACTGGAAAGAAGGGACGAACCCCAAAAAAGTGCAGAGTGTGTCGCAGGAGGGGGATATTGAAGGACACCACCACTCAGTGCGACACGAGCCCCAATCATCCGGGCCTCTGCATTATCGATTGCTTCAGGGAGTATCACACTTCCATGGAGTACTAAATTTTTATAATCCCCAACAGTCCACTAGAGAACATAAAAAACTATGGCTCTCAGACTTTGGAGACATGGAAAAAAAAATTTTCCCAAAAAAATATTAGTTTTAGTGCAGGCATCCTCAAACTGCGGCCCTCCAGATGTTGTAAAACTATAACTCCCAGCATGCCCAGACAACCTACAGCCATCAGCAGGGCATGGTGGGAATTGTAGTTTTACAATATCTGGAGGGCCGCAGTTTTAGGATGCCTGCTTAGTGTCTCCAAAGTCTGAGAGCCATACATATTGGGCATCGTCTCGTGCGTAAATGTCGTCGCTATAAAAAATAACTTTTGACCAAACCACTCGGATGAACGGTGTTAAAAATATAAAATAAATACGGTGCCAAAACACAAATTTTTGGGCAAAATTTGCATTTGAATCCTTTTTTCCGGTAATAAAGCAAGGGTTAACAGCCAAACAAAACAAAATATTTATTGCCCTGATTCTGTACTTTGCAGAAACCCCCCATATGTGGTCGTAAATGGCTATATAGCCGCACGGCAGGGCATAGAACGAAGGGAACTCCATACGGTTTCTGGAAGGCAGATTTTGATGGACTGTTTTTTTTTTTTTACACCATGTCCCATTAGAAGCCCCCCTGATGTAGCCTAGACTAGAAACTCCAAACAAGTGACCCCATCTAAGAAACTACAACCCTCAAGGTATTCAAAAGTTACTTTACAAACTATGTTAACCCTTTAGGTGTTCCACAAAACTAAATAGCGAATGTAGAAACAATTTTAGAATTAAAATTTTTTGTTACCTTGCCTCAAAAAAGAGTAATATAGAGCAACCAAAAATCATATTTACCCCTGAAATAGTCCCAAAACAACAACCACATTATCCCGTTGTTTCCTAGATGGGGTCACTTTTATGGAGTTTCTACTCTAGGGGTGCATCAGGGAGCTTGAAAGAGTACATGGTGTAAATAAACCAGTCCAGCAAAATCTGCCTTCCAAAAACCATATGACGTTCCCCTTCTTCTATGTCCTGCCGTTTAGCCAAATAGTAGTTTACAACCACATATGGGGTGTTTCTGCAAACTACAGAATCAGGGCAACCCATTTTGAGTTTTGTTTGGCTGTTAACTCATTTTTTCCAGTAATAAAGTAAGGGCTAAAATGGAAAATTTTCCAAAAAATAGAAATTTCTAAATTGTTTCTCCATCTGCCATTAACTCTTGTGGAGCACCTAAAGGGTTAACAAAGTTTGTAAACCCAGTTTTGAATACTTTGAGGGGTGTACTTTCTTAGATGGAGTCACTTTTTTGAAATTTATATTCTAGGGGTGCAACTTCAAATGGGACATGGTATAAACAAAACCAGTCCTGCAAAATCTGCCTTGCAAAACCCATATGGTGTTCCCCTCCCTCTATGTCCTCCCGTTTGGCCAAACAGTAGTTTACGACCACATATGGGGTGTTTCTGCAAACTACAGAATCAGGGCAACCCATTTAGAGTTTTGTTTGGCAGTTAACCTAAAGGGTTAACAAAGTTTGTAAAAACAGTTTTGAAAACTGGAGGGGTGTAGTTTCTAGAATGGGGTCATTTTTGGGTGGTTTCTATTATGTAAGCCTCACAAAGTGACTTCAAACCTGAACTGGTCCATAAAAAGTGGGATTTTGAAGATTTCAGAAAAAATTGCAAAATTTGCTTCTAAACTTCTAAGCCTTGTAACATCCCCCAAAAATAAAATATCATTTCCAAAATGCTAAAAACATGAAGTAGACATATGGGGCATGTAAAGTCATCACAATTTTTGGGGGTATTACTATGTATTACAGAAGTAGAGTAATTGAAACTTTGAAATTTTTCTAATTTTTTGGTAAATATGGTATTTTTTTAATGCAAAAAAAATTATCTTTTTTGACCCAGTGTCATGAAGTACAATATGTGACGAAAAAGCAATCTCAGAACGGCCTGGGTCAAAGTGTTTTAAGGTTATGAGCACTTAAAGTGACACTGGTCAGATTTGCAAAAAATGGCCAAGTCCTTAAGGTGAAATAGGGCAGAGTCCTTAAGGGGTTAAAGAGACAGTACCATTTTTTTTTCGCAAAACAATAAAAAATGTCTAGACAAGGCTCTGAACACTCTTTTATGGCTGAACCAATGCAGATACAACATGCCTCTGAATCGGCAGACATACAGGGAGCAGATTCTGAAGATATTACCGAACAGAGTGTAATATCCAAACGTACAATAAAATCAACACAGAAACTCTGAGAAAACTATGAAGCCACTAGAGATGAGTTCTCCAGTAATCAATCAGACCTCTGGGACAGAACCTCACATTGCATGTCAGTTTTGTCACACTCTAATGATCAACCAGCTGAAATAAGAGACTCTATAAATTACCTATTTGCTGTGTATGTACGCTACCAGCGGCTGTCTGCAAAATACTCAGTCTTCTTGCAGGACTCTAATATAGAGGATTCTTCAGCAGAACTGACTAGGACTGATGCACTGAACCAACAAAGAGATCTCGCAGTGCAAAATGCTAAACATAAGGCAGAACTCCGCATTACTCAACTGCAGGAGACAAGACCTCACAGATCCACCACAACCAAGCGCACTGCACTTTCTTCCAGATCCTCTAGTTCCAGAAGATCAACATTAAGCGATTAGTTAATAGAGGCCCACGCTGATGCCGAATCAAAAAAAGTGCAAAGCTCCTTTACCAGAAAGCAAGATGGAAGCTCAAAGCAAAGCTCTCCAAGCAGAGGCAGATTCACAAATAAAGATTCTGCAAATGGAAAGGGGAGAAAGCAGATTATATAGCAAGGCTGAAAGTCCTTGAACAAGCAATGGGACAAAGTACTAATTCAGACTGCCTTATCCCAGTAGAACTGGAAGATCCAGCTGAACGCACCAGTGATTACGTTCTAAAGCATAACATCTGCAAAGATACAGAGTTATCTCTTGTACCTCCTACTAACAATACTGTTCTGACTCCCAACGTAGAGACGTCTCAGTTCTATATGCCTGAGCCTCTTCAAGTCTACAACGCAAGTACATCTATGCAGCAAACCAGATCAACTCATGTCAACAACAAGGTGACTTCCAGTGATAAGCCGCAGCTCAAACCAAAGCCAGCACAAGCCTTAGAGACTACACCACAGTTAAAGGCTCATGCAATATCATTTTACCCTGGTAAACCTCACCCTACATCACCAGAGAACTTTCACACCCAAGGGGTTCCACAAGTTACTTTGACACCAAGGAGTGAGAGACGCATAATACATATTATGAGATGCAAAATTCGCATGTGCGCTAATGAAATCGCCTTACGAAGATTCGCAACTCAATTCAATCACTAATGTAAGAATGCAAAGCCCTTTGCCTCTGTTCTGGGACAAGTGCTGATATTCGCCTGTGCGCTAATAAAATCGCCTTACAAAGATTCGCGCCTCAATCACTTTCTAGGCAATGTGAGTAAGATCTGAGCTTTTGGACTTTTGTGAATCAATCGAGATACAGTGGGGGGTGATGACTGTAGTTGACAGAGTACAGATCAATGTAATCTGTAAGGTGGAAACTAAAATAAAAAATACGAATATTCGTAAATCGAATTTTACGAAGTTCGAAGTATTCGCGAATATGGTGCTATACTATATACATGCACAGGCCTTTGCCTCTCTGTTCTGGGGACAAGTGTAGATATTCGCATGTGCGCTAATAAAATCGCCTTACGAAGATTCGCAACTCAATTCAATCACTAATGTATGAATCATACATTAGTGATTGAATTGAGTTGCGAATCTTCGTAAGGCGATTTTATTAGCGCACATGCGAATATCTACACTTGTCCCCAGAACAGAGAGGCAAAGGCCTGTGCATGTGCATTCATATAGTATAGCACCATATTCGCGAATACTTCGAACTTCGTAAAATTCGATTTACGAATATTCGTATTTTTTATTTTAGTTTCCACCTTACAGATTACATTGATTTGTACTCTGTCAACTACTGTCATCACCCCCCACTGTTTCTCGATTGATTCCCAAAAGTCCAAAAGCTCAGATCTTACTCACATTGCCTAGAAAGTGATTGAGGCGCGAATCTTTGTAAGGCGATTTTGTTAGCGCACAGGCGAATATCTACACTTGTCCCCAGAACAGAGAGGCAAAGGCCTGTGCATTCATATAGTATAGCACCATATTCGCGAATACTTCGAACTTCGTAAAATTCGATTTACGAATATTCGTATTTTTTATTTTAGTTTCCACCTTACAGATTACATTGATCTGTACTCTGTCAACTACTGTCATCACCCCCCACTGTATCTCGATTGATTCCCAAAAGTCCAAAAGCTCAGATCTTACTCACATTGCCTAGAAAGTGATTGAGGCGCGAATCTTCGTAAGGCGATTTTATTAGCGCACAGGCGAATATCGGCACTTGTCCCAGAACAGAGGCAAAGGGCTTTGCATTCATACTGAAATTTTTGAATATTCGCGCTCAACACTATTGATGACTGTCCAGAGTGATACAGGGCCTGGAGATCAACCTTCACGCTGGGTTCACACCTGAGCGTTTTACAGCGCGTTCCTACGCGCTGTAAAACGCACAACAGGCAAGAACCAATGATTCCCTATGGGAATGGTTCTCACCTGGGCGTTTTACAGCGCGTACGATCGCGCTGTAAAACGCCCGACGCTCAAACAAGTACAGGAGCTTTTTTTGGCGCGTTTGACGCGTGTTTGGGCCATAGACTCTTTGGACAACACTGCTGTCAATCACCCAAACGCGCATCAAACGCGCGTTCACTATTAAAAAAAACGCGCATAAAAAGGCTACTATTGCCGATCTCAACCTTACTGCTAAGGAAGAACTTGATTTGCTCATAAAGTGGCTGGGACCAGAATCTGCAGGTCATGTTAAAATACTCAGAACAGTGCATGTTGACCACCCAGATGCAGGTCTTGTTGCTGCATTGGCAAGACTTGAGCAAGCCTATGGTAGCTCTGAAGCCATAGAAAGCGCTCTATTCAAGAGACTGCAAAACTTCCCAAAAATAGGGAATAAAGACTACCACAAGCTCCAATATCTAAGGCTACTTTCACAAGAACTGCCCGCCGGATCCGGAAAAACGCGTGAAAACGGATTACATTTGAATCCTGATCAGGATTTTGATCACAATGTAAAAATGCATTGGCAAAAACGGATCCGCCATTTATGGACTTTAACTTTTTTTTCACATTTTTCGGGTTTAACACGCAAAAGCCGGATCCGGTTTTACTGAACACACGGCGCCGGCGTTAATGCAAGTCAATGGGAAAAAGGCCTGATCCGGCGTTCAGTCAAAGTGTTCAGGATTTTTGGCCGGAGGTAAAAATACTGCATGCTACGGTTTTCTGAAAAGCCTGATCAGTCAAAAAGACTGAAATGAAGACATCCTGATGCATCCTGAACGGATTACTCTCCATTCAGAATGCATTAGGATAAAACTGACCAGTTCTTTTCCGGATTTGAGCCCCTAGGACGGAACTCAGCGCCGGAAAAGAAAAACGCTAGTGTGAAAGTACCCTAAGTGACCTCCTCATGAAGCTAGAGTTGGCAAAGACTGACCCACGTCTACCTGGACTAAGCTTCCTGGACACCGCTCATGGTGTCAACCCAGTGGTGTCTAAACTGCCATACGGCCTATAAGAGAAATGGGCACAACAGGGCTCAAGATACATTCTCATATTTCTGCAGGTGTATTAGTGATCAAGCCTGGATGAGAAACGATCCCAGCTTCAGCTTCAGTGAACCCAACCTGCCTGCTTCATCCTCACCATCATCAAGGTATGATAATACAGTAGCTAAACTTAGAGACTTAAATAGAGCAATATCTGTTAAAAGGACAGACATCTCGCCCTCCACAACCTCACCTACTGATCAGGGCATTGTGAATGACAGAGATAAAGACCCTAATCGTCAGTGTCCTATTCACAAGAAGCCTCACCCTCTTAAGAAATGTCGTGGGCTTAGGGCAAAGACTTTACAAGAGCGCAGGGATATTCTCAGGAAACTTGGCATATGCTACAAGTGCTGTGCTTCTTATAGCCATTTTGCTAAAGACTGTAAAGTTATCATCAAGTGCACAGAGTGCGGTAGCGACAGACACGCTACAGCCATGCATCCTACTCCACTTCCAGACAACCCACAGCAGCTTCCTACCTTCACTCCCGTCTCAAATCATGGCGGGGAGCAACAAGGTCATGCTCCAACCAAAGACAACGTCTCTTCTTCATGTACAGATGTCTGTGGAGAAGGTAAGGAACACAAATGCTGTGCCAAGATATGCAGATATGCCTATTCAAGATATACCCAAGGGATCAGCTAGAGAAAGCTGCTAGGATGTATGCCATAATAGATGCAACAGATCCATGGTTAAGCCTAAATTCTTTGAGATCTTCGGCATAGAGGGTCACATAACACCATATACTCTCGGAACCTGTTCTGGTCGTGTAGAGACCTTCGGCAGAAGGGTTGATAGCTTCATGGTCTCTCATATCAACAAGGAAGAGGGCATACCCCTACCAACGTTAGTCGAGTGCGACCAGATACCAGACGATAGAGAAGAGATTCCCACTCCAGAAGCTGCATATCACCATCCTCATTTAACACACCTTGTTGATTTGATTCCTGCAATGGACAAGAATGCTGAAATCTTTAGTCCTGTTAGGAAGGGACATTCTCAGAGTACATAAAGTACGCCATCAGTGCGAGGGGCCTGACAACGTCCGTTATGCACAAAGACTTGACCTAGGCTGGGTAATAGTGGGTGATGTATGCTTGAACAGCATGTGTACACCATCTGAGATCCACTCCTTCAAGACTTACATGTTGGAAAATGAACATGTATCTCACTTCAAACAGTGCCCTCACCATTATGAAGTAAAGGAGAAGTTTATTGACATCATCCAAGCACCTGATGTTACTCCTGTCCTTTTTGATGACAACCTAGGTACTACAGTGTTTTGTACTACAAGTTAGGACAAAAAAATAGCCTTGTCAGTTGAAGACAGAGAATTCATCAAAATAATGGATAAGGAATTCTTTCAGGATGAGTCTAACAGCTGGGTTGTACCATTACCTCTTCGTGCTACAAGGGCTAAACTCCCAACCAATCGTCAACAGGCTTTATCCAGATTCAACTCACTTCAACGTGTGGAAACAAATGCTGAACAATACAAATGCACTATACAGGGAGTGCAGAATTATTAGGCAAATGAGTATTTTGACCACATAATCCTTTTTATGCATGTTGTCTTACTCCAAGCTGTATAGGCTCGAAAGCCTACTACCAATTAAGCATATTAGGTGATGTGCATCTCTGTAATGAGAAGGGGTGTGGTCTAATGACATCAACACCCTATATCAGGTGTGCATAATTATTAGGCAACTTCCTTTCCTTTGGCAAAATGGGTCAAAAGAAGGACTTGACAGGCTCAGAAAAGTCAAAAATAGTGAGATATCTTGCAGAGGGATGCAGCACTCTTAAAATTGCAAAGCTTCTGAAGCGTGATCATCGAACAATCAAGCGTTTCATTCAAAATAGTCAACAGGGTCGCAAGAAGCGTGTGGAAAAACCAAGGCGCAAAATAACTGCCCATGAACTGAGAAAAGTCAAGCGTGCAGCTGCCAAGATTCCACTTGCCACCAGTTTGGCCATATTTCAGAGCTGCAACATCACTGGAGTGCCCAAAAGCACAAGGTGTGCAATACTCAGAGACATGGCCAAGGTAAGAAAGGCTGAAAGACGACCACCACTGAACAAGACACACAAGCTGAAACGTCAAGACTGGGCCAAGAAATATCTCAAGACTGATTTTTCTAAGGTTTTATGGACTGATGAAATGAGAGTGAGTCTTGATGGGCCAGATGGATGGGCCCGTGGCTGGATTGGTAAAGGGCAGAGAGCTCCAGTCCGACTCAGATGCCAGCAAGGTGGAGGTGGAGTACTGGTTTGGGCTGGTATCATCAAAGATGAGCTTGTGGGGCCTTTTCGGGTTGAGGATGGAGTCAAGCTCAACTCCCAGTCCTACTGCCAGTTTCTGGAAGACACCTTCTTCAAGCAGTGGTACAGGAAGAAGTCTGCATCCTTCAAGAAAAACATGATTTTCATGCAGGACAATGCTCCATCACACGCGTCCAAGTACTCCACAGCGTGGCTGGCAAGAAAGGGTATAAAAGAAGAAAATCTAATGACATGGCCTCCTTGTTCACCTGATCTGAACCCCATTGAGAACCTGTGGTCCATCATCAAATGTGAGATTTACAAGGAGGGAAAACAGTACACCTCTCTGAACAGTGTCTGGGAGGCTGTGGTTGCTGCTGCACGCAATGTTGATGGTGAACAGATCAAAACACTGACAGAATCCATGGATGGCAGGCTTTTGAGTGTCCTTGCAAAGAAAGGTGGCTATATTGGTCACTGATTTGTTTTTGTTTTGTTTTTGAATGTCAGAAATGTATATTTGTGAATGTTGAGATGTTATATTGGTTTCACTGGTAAAAATAAATAATTGAAATGGGTATATATTTGTTTTTTGTTAAGTTGCCTAATAATTATGCACAGTAATAGTCACCTGCACACACAGATATCCCCCTAAAATAGCTAAAACGAAAAACAAACTAAAAACTACTTCCAAAAATATTCAGCTTTGATATTAATGAGTTTTTTGGGTTCATTGAGAACATGGTTGTTGTTCAATAATAAAATTAATCCTCAAAAATACAACTTGCCTAATAATTCTGCACTCCCTGTAATATACTTTCTATGTTAGAAAGTATATTATAGGTATATCAGACCCCTCAATTAGGTTTTTGGGGGGCAACAGGTATATTACACTAGTTACAATTAGTTATTCCAATAGTGTTTGTCCTCTATATAGCTGCGGTATTGCAGCAGAACTTCACACAACTGCTGCACAATACAAATGCACTATAACATACTTTCTATGTTAGAAAGTATATTATAAGTGTATCACACCCCTCAGTATATCACACCAATCGATAGTACACCTATACCAGTCCTTAAAAGGACTTTTGTGGCCATATTAGCTAGCGTTTGGTGTCCCTAACAGTCTTTCCCTGTTCCACAAAGCAACCTCTCCCTACACTGGTAAAACACAGAATGTAAAATGGCTGCCAGAACGGGTTCTGTTATAGGGTAGGGGTGTGTACATGTGCTGAAAAATCTGAATTGACAGACCTGTCCCACCTGTTGGAGGTGTCATGGCTCAAAGTTCGGCACAATGCAAAAGAATATGGTGAATGCGAACTTCGCCATATGTTAGCATATTCGGCGAATCGCGAAAGAGCAAAGTTCACTGCAAAACGACCACCGGGCGAACTGCAAGGTCATCTCTAATATTGAACAAGAATATAGAGTAACTGGAAAGTTATTCTCCAGATCTTGGACTACCATTAGAAAATGGATGGGGATAAAGGGCACTTTTCAGTGCACTCCTCTTTGGTAGTGATGTCCCGAACTATTCGCCGGTGAACAGTTCCCTGCGAACATAGCTTGTTCGCTGCGGGCGAACATATGCGATGTTGGGTACGCCCCCTATACATCTTTATTGAGTAAACTTTGACCCTGTACCTCACAGTCAGCAGACACATTCCAGCCAATCAGCAGCAGTCCCTCCCTACCAGACCCTCCCACCTCCTGGACAGCTTCCATTTTAGATTAATTCGGAAACTGCATTCACAGTGAGAGGAGGGAGAGTGTAGCTGCTGCTGATTCAATAGGGAAAGCGTTAGCTAGGGCATTGTTCTGTGTCCACAGACTTATCTGCTGTAAGGACAGCGTCCTGACAGCACCCCAAAAAGCCCTTTTCAGGGCTGGTACATCAGTGTGCTTATTTTTATTTATTTTTCATATATATATATATTGCAGTTGCCTGACTGCCCGTGTGTGAGAGGCTGCAGGCTCAGTCATAGACAGCACTGTGTGCACTGCACACCATTCATACAAGGGTGTGACAGAAAATACCTAGCAGATAAAAAAAAATTCTATTTAATATTTTTCTGTGACATAATCACATTTGCAAGCCTGTGTGTGTCAGGCCAACACATACTGTATACTGGCTAGTGGCTAGTGGCTAGGCCTGCCCTCATACCGTTTCAGGGTGTCATTCACTCAAATACCTTGCAGAAAAAAATATATATTTAAATTTTTCTGTGATCTAATCACATTTGCAAGCCCGTGTGTGTCAGGTCCACACATACTGTATTGTGCCCACTGGCTAGTGTCTAGGCCTGCACTCATACCGTTACAGGGTGTCATTCACTCAAATACCTTGCAGAAAAAAAAATATATATTTGAAATTTTTCTGTGATCTAATCAAATTTGCAAGCCCGTGTGTGTCAGGCCAACACAGACTGTTATGTGGCCACTGGCTAGTGGCTAGGCCTGCACTCATACCGTTACAGAGTGTTATTCACTCAAATATCTTGCAGAAAAAAAATTATATTTAAAATGTTTCTGTGATATAATCACATTTGCAAGCCCGTGTGTGTCAGGCCCACACATACTGTATTGTGCCCACTGGCTAGTGGCTAGGCCTGCACTCATACCGTTACAGGGTGTCATTCACTCAAAAACCTTGCAGAAAAAAAATTATATTTTAAATTTTTCTGTGATCTAATCACATTTGCAAGCCCGTGTGCGTCAGGCCCACACATACTGTATTGTGCCCACTGGCTAGTGGCTAGGCCTGCACTCACGCCGTTACAGGGTGTCATTCACTCCAATACCTTGCAGAAAAAAAAATTATATTTAACATTTTTCTGTGATCTAATCACATTTGCAAGCCCGTGTGTGTCAGGCCCACACATACTGTATTGTGCCCACTGGCTAGTGGCTAGGTCTGCACTCATACCGTTACAGGGTGTAATTCACTCAAATACCTTGCAGGAAAAAAAAATATAAATTTTTTCTGTGATCTAATCACATTTGCAAGCCCGTGTGCATCAGGCCCACACATACTGTATTGTGCCCACTGGCTAGTGGCTAGGTCTGCACTCATACCCTTACAGGATGTCATTCACTCAAATACCTTGCAGAAAAAAAAAAATATATTTAAAATTTTTCTGTGATCTAATCACATTTGCAAGCCCGTGTGCATCAGGCCCACACATCCTGTATTGTGCCCACTGGCTAGTGGCTAGGCCTGCACTCATACCGTTACAGGGTGTCATTCACTCAAATAACTTGCAGGAAAAAAAATTATATTTAAATTTTTTCTGTGATCTGATCACATTTGCAAGCCCGTGTGTGTCAGGCCCACACATACTGTATTGTGCCCACTGCCTAGTGGCTAGGCCCACACTTATACCGTTACAGGGTGTCATTCACTCAAATACCTTGCAGAAAAAAATTCAATTAAAAAATTTTCTGTGATCTAATCACATTTGCAAGCCCGTGTGTAAGGCCCACACATACTGTATTGTGCCCACTGTCTAGTGGCTAGGCCTCCACTCATACCGTTACAGGGTGTCATTCACTCAAATAACTTGCAGGAAAAAAAATTATATTTAAATTTTTTCTGTGATCTGATCACATTTGCAAGCCCGTGTGTGTCAGGCCCACACAGACTGTACTGTGCCCACTGGCCACCACTTATATAGGGTGGCACAGTACCTTGCACGCATAGTAACACTTATCTAATAAAAAATGACAGGCAGAGGCAGGCCACGCCGCAGGGGCCGTCGTGTTCATGGTGCTGTGATTTTCACTGGCCCTGGAATAATGCCTAGTGTTCAGAGGCCACGTACCCTGAACACAAAAAGTTCAGAGAAAATAGTTGACTGGCTTACACAGGACACCCAATCTTCAACAGCTTCCGCTAAGAACCTTGACGCACCATCCTCCTCCAGCTCAGCTTTGGTCACCTGCTCTCAAGTTACCACTCCCCCCCCCCGCCCCACCACCACCACTACCACCACAGCCACCACAGCTGCTTCACTTGATCCCTCAGAGGAGTTATTTACACATCAGTTGGATGAAATTTGTGATGCGCAACCATTATTGCCAGGGGATGTAGATAACAGGGATATGTCTCAGTCAGGCAGCATTACACACATGGACGTACAGTGTGATGATGATGATGATGATGTTGTACCCTCTGCTGCTTCCTTTGCTGAGGTGTCAGATACAAGTGAAGTGGTTGATGATGACGATGTATCCGTGGATGCCACGTGGGTGCCTGCTCAAAGAGAAGAAGAAGAGGGGGAAAATTCAGAAGGGGAGACAGAGAGAAGGAGGAGACGAGTTGGAAGCAGGGGGAGGTCGTCGCAAGGAGCTAGTGGCACAGTCAGACAGCATGTATCGGCACCCGGGGTCAGCCAGACAGCACGCCAATCAACGCATGCTGTTGCCACCACCAGAATGCCGTCATTGCAAAGCTCAGCAGTGTGGCATTTTTTTTGTGTGTCTGCCTCTGACAACAGCGATGCCATTTGCAACCTGTGTCAAAAGAAACTGAGTCGTGGGAAATCAAACACCCACTTAGGTACAACTGCTTTGCGAAGGCACATGATTGCACATCACAAACGCCTATGGGATCAACACATGATGACGATTAGAAGCAGCACACAAGCTCAAAGCCACCATCCTCCTCCTGGTCCAGCATCTTCAGCCATGTCAACCACTGCTGTCCTCCTTGCCCCCTCTCAACCACCCGCCACTCCGCCTCTCACCTTGAGCAGTTCCATCTCATCTGCCCACAGTCAGGTGTTTGTAAAGAAAATGTTTGAGCGTAAGAAGCCAATGTCACAGAGTCACCCCCTTGCCCGGCGTCTGACAGCTGGCTTGTCGGAACTCTTATCCTGCTAGCTTTTACCATACCAGCTGGTGGAGTATGAGGACTTCAAAAAATTTGTCGCTATTGGGACACCACAGTGGAAAGTACCCGGACAAAATTTATTTTCTAATAAGGCAATCCCAAAACTCTACTCAGTGATTGAAAAGGAAGTTATGGCATCTCTGGCATACAGTGTTGGGGCAAGGGTCCATCTAAACACTGATACCTGGTCTGCAAAGCACGGTCAGGGCAGGTATATCACCTACACTGCGCATTGGGCCAACCTGCTGACGGCTGCCAAGCATGGAATGCGTAGCTCTGCTGCCACCTCCTCTACTCCTCCGAATCCATCCTCTTCCATAACCTTCTCGGCTGAGTCCTCTTCTGCTGCGGTGTCTGGCTGCACATCAACTGAATCCCCCCAGCTCCCCAGGGGCTATTCCACATCCCGGATACGACAGTGTCACACTGTCTTGGGGTTGACTTGCCTGAAAGCAGAGAGCCACACCGGACCAGCACTCCTGTCCGCCCTGAACGCACAGGTGGATCAGTGGCTGATCCCGCACCAACTGGAGATTGGGAAAGTGGTGTGTGACAATAGAAGCAATTTGTTGGCGGCATTGAATTTGGGCAAGTTGTCACATGTGCCGTGCATGGCACATATGTTGAATCTCATCGTACAACGCTTTGTGTCTAAGTACCCAGGCTTACAGGACGTCCTCAAGCAGGCCAGGAAGGTGTGCGGCCATTTCAGGCGTTCCTACACTGCCATGGCGCACTTTTCAGACATTCAGCGCCGAAACAACATGCCAGTGAGGCGCTTGATTTGCGACAGCCCGACACGTTGGAATTCAACACTCCTAATGGTAAACCGCCTGCTCCAACAAGAAAAAGCTGTCAACGAGTATTTGTATGACCGGGGTGCTAGGACAGCCTCTGCGGAGCTGGGAATTTTTTTGCCACGTTACTGGACGCTCATGCGCAATGCCTGTAGGCTCATGTGTCCTTTTGAGGAGGTGACAAACCTAGACAGTTGCACCGAAGGCACCATCAGCGACCTCATCCCATTTGTTTTCTTCCTGGAGCGTGCCCTGCGAAGAGTGTTGGATCAGGCTGTAGATGAGTGTGAAGAGGAAGAGTTGTGGTCACCATCACCACCAGAAACAGCCTTGTCATCATCGCTTGCAGGACCTGCGGCAACGCTGCAAGAGTATGAGGAAGAGGAGTCAGAGGAGGAATGTGGCTTTGAGGAGGAGGAAGACCAACCACAGCAGGTATCCCAGGGTGCTTGTTGTTGTCACCTATCTGGGACCCGTGGTGTTGTACGTGGCTGGGGGGAAGAACAGACCGTCAATGACATCAGTGAGGAGGAGGAACGGGAAATGAGTAGCTTGGCATCCAACCTTGTGCAAATGGGGTCTTTCATGCTGTCATGTCTGTTGAGGGACCCTCGTATAAAAAGGATGAAGGAGAACGACCTGTACGGGTGGCCATGCTACTAGACCCCTGGTATAAGCAGAAAGTGGCGGAAATGTTACCAAATAACCGGAAGTCAGAAAGGATGCAGCAGTTCAAAACCAAACTAAAAAATATGCTTTACACAGCTTATAAGGGGGATGTCACAGCACAATGGGAATCTAACTGGGGAAGAGGTGAAAGTAATCTTCCTCCTACCACTACCACGGCGGCAAGGACAGGACACTTTACAGATGTGTTGTTGATGGAGGACATGCAGAGCTTTTTCAGTCCTACACATCGCCACAGCCCTTATGGATCCAGCCTTAGAGAACGACTCGACCGACAGGTGGCAGACTGCCTAGCCTTAACTGCAGATATCGACACTCTGAGGAGCGATGAACCCCTTGACTACTGGGTGTGCAGGCTTGACCTGTGCCTGAGCTATCCCAATTTGCGAAATAACTTTTGGCCTGCCCCGCTTCAAGTGTCCTGTCAGAAAGGACCTTCAGAGCCGCAGGAGGCATTGTCACTGACAAAAGAAATCGCCACGGTCAAAAAAAGGTTGATTACCTCACCTTCATTAAGATGAATGAAGCATGGATCCCGAAGGGACTGACAGTAGGGGATACGTTTAACTAACAAAAGGCCTGATGACATGCCTTGGCCTCAAAATGGTCCCCACGCTGCTATATTTAATGTCTGCATACCGGATGACTTTCGTGAATTCTCTGCCACCAACTAGGGTTCAAGCCGCAATGTTTTAGTCACCTTTCTGCCTTGAAAACAAAAATATTTCCGGCCGCTGCTTCAACAGCGGCTGCAACAACAGCGGCTGCAACGATAACATTGTTTTTCAGGCATGTGTACATGCCTAATTTTTCTGGCCTCTGGTGCTGCACTGTGGCTGCAAAAACAAAACAAAAAAAAAGGCACATACAAGTGTCAATTCCCCTTTCGTGATCGTTACCTTGTTGTGGTGAAGGGGCTTGCGTATCACAATGAAGCGATCATCACCTCTATGAGTGTGTTGGCAATGTTGCCACACCCCAGATGATAAGGCTGTTGCTTCATTATGATCAGACCAAAAGCGATCGGGACGGCTGGATGTTTTTTCATAGAAAAAACTTAAATTTTATTTTATTTTTTAAGTTGTATGGGTGGGTTTTTAATACATAAAATAAAAAAATCATAATAAAGTCTCTTAATAGTCTATTAGAAATAATGCAGACAATTTAAAAAATCCCCATCAATTCCAATCAAATCAAGTACCAAGCTCAGAACTAAATTATTCCAGGATGTCGTAATGGTTCGTTAATTCGACAATGGTTAATCAATTCGACACACGTCCCCGGATAGGGGACGTAACAGGGATTAAACTGATAGGAATAGTACTAGTTAAGACACCACTCATATAGGGTGTCTCAGCACATTGCTCCGTGCACGCGCAGTGCCCCAACTTGGGAGTAAGAGGACCAACCAAGCAGCTTTTTCCATCTCCCGGTTCCTAAAATCAATTCAGTTTGGTGTATCAGAGTTTGGTCTGTCACTGTGAAGGCAGTCGAAGGTACCCGGCCTAAATTTGTTTTCACAAAAGGCAATCCCACCCAGATATGGGACGCAACAGGGATTAAACTGATGAGAATAGTACTACAGAAAATAGCACTCATATCGGGTGTGACAGTAAATTGCCCGGCACAGATGCAGTGACCGTGGCGTGGATTCAAACAAACGGGAGGGAACCAGCGTTTTTTTAACCATCTCCCCGTTCAAAAAATCAATTTAATAAATGGACCAGAGATTGGGAATGTCACGTAACAGGGATTAAACTGATGAGAAAAGTACTACAGAAAATAGCACTCATATCAGGTGTGACAGTAAATTGCACGGCACAGACGCAGTGACCGTGGCGTGGATTCAAACAAAGGGGAGGGAGACAGCGTTTTTTTAACCATCTCCCCGTTCAAAAATGTATTTAATAAATGGACTCCAGATTGGGGATGTCACGTAACGGGGATTAAACTGATGAGAATAGTACTACAGAAAATACCACTCATATGGGGTGTGACAGTAAATTGCACGGCACAGACGCAGTGACCGTGGTGTGGATTCAAACAAAGGGGAGGGAGCCAGCCATTTTTTAACCATCTCCCCGTTCAAAAAATCTATTTAATAAATGGATCCCAGATTGGGGACGTAACAGGGATTAAACTAATGAGAAGAGAGAACTACAGGAAATACCACTCATATCGGGTGTGAGAGTAAATTGCACGGTGCAGATGCAGTGACTGTGGCGTGAATTCAAACAAAGGGGAGGGAGCCAGCATTTTTTTAACCATCTCCCCGTTCTAAAAATTCATTTAATAAATGGACCCCAGATTGGGGACGTAACAGGGATTAAACTGATGAGAAGAGAGAACTATAGAAAATAGCACTCATATCGGGTGGGACAGTAAATTGCACGGCACAGATGCAGTGACCATGGATTCAAACAAAGGGGAGGGAGCCAGCGTTTTTTTTAACCATTTCCCCATTCGAAAAATCAATTCAATTCACCTTTATGGGACCCTTGGTGTTGTACGTGGCTGGGTGGAGGAAGAAACCTTCAATGACATCAACGGGACATGGCTAGCTTGGTATCCAACCTTGTGCAAATGGGAAGTTTGTGGCTGGGCAAATGGACTGTTTGCGGTTGTTTGCGGTGCATTAAAAGGGGAGTTTGGTCTGTCAATGTCAGTGAAGCGGGCGTAACCCTTACACTACCTGATCGATACAACATCATACCTGATTGTATACACACACTGGATGTTTTAAACCACGTTGTTAAAAAAAAAAATTGGATTGTTAGGTGATTTATGCCCTTTATGGATTAAAATCCAACTCTGCGTCAACTATGTAATTTTCCATGGGAGTTTTGCCATGGATCCCCCTCCGGCATGCCACAGTCCAGGTGTTAGTCCCCTTGAAACAACTTTTCCATCACTATTGTGGCCAGAAAGAGTCCCTGTGGGTTTTAAAATTTGCCTGCCTATAGAAGTCAATGGCGGTTCTACTAGTTTGCACGTTCGCGAACATTTGTAGAAATTTGCGTTCACCGTTCGCGAACTGAAAATTTTATGTTCGCGACATCTCTACTCTTTGGCACCATTTTTTTTTACAGGAAGTTGATAATTTACTTGGGGCTAAGTTTTGGCAAAAAACTAATATAATGTATTTATCACATGTAGTAAAGAATAGAGAGGCATTGTCCCTCTCGAGTATGACACTATTGGGGAATTTAGATAATCTAAGTTGGTTTAGATCTTTTGAGATACATTCAGCGCTCTCAAGTGTAAGATAAGACTCACTGTTGGAGATAGATACTTCTTCACATTTAAATGATTTGTTTGGAAGTAACGGATATAAGGGTAAGATTTCCCAATTATATAAATTATTAATGAATGCACTTTTTTATAAGACTGTTTCACCGGGCCAGAGAGCTTGGGAAACTGATTGCCCAATGATTATCTCACAGGGGTGGGGTTAATGACGTAGCTATAGGGGTCGTAGCGGTCGCAGTTGCAACCGGGTCCCTAAGCCAGGGGGGCCCAGGAGGCCCCCCTTGCCAGTGGTACTGTGCACCTTATAAAGGGAATAGTAATGGAAGCACTCACTAGTATGCAGGAGGAGGAAGCGTGGGTGAAGCACTGTGAGCCCTGTACTTACCCCTCCTCCTGCTTATTCTTCTCAGGTCCCACGCTACTGTTTCCTGGCTGCCTGCAGCATCAGGATGTACAGATCGCACTCTGACCTGACGCTGCAGAAGGCCCTGAGAAGAGAGACAGGACAGGGAGAGTGGCGACAGCAGATGTAAGTTACTTTATTATTTTACAGTCTGATCTGAGGTCTGATATGGAGGTCTTATTGGGGGTCTGGAGAGGTTTAGTGGGGAGTCTGGAGGTCTTACTGGGGGTCTGAAGTGGTCTGACTGGGGGTTTGAAGAGGTCTAATGGGGGTCTAAAGGTCTGACTGGGGGTCTGGAGATGGAAGTCTAATGGGGGGTCTAAAGGTCTGACTGGTGGTCTGAAGAGGTCCAATGGGGGTCTGGAGGTCGGACTGGGGGTCTGGAGAAGTCTAATGGGGGTCTGGAGGTCTGACTGGGGTCTGGAGGTCTGAATGGGGGTCTGGAGAGGTCTCATAGGGGGTCTAAAGGTCCAAATGGGGGTCTGGTGAGGTCTAATGGGGGTCTAGAGGTCGGACTGGGGGTCTGGAGAGGTCTAATGGGGAGTCTGGAGGTCTGACTGGGGGTTTAGAGAGGTCTAATGGGGGTATAGACATCTGATTGGGGATCTGGAGAAGTCTAAAAGGGGATATGGAGGTCTGACTGGGGGTCTTGAGAGGTCTAATGGGGTATAGACATCTGATTGGGGGTTTAGAGAGGTCTAATGGGGGCTCTGGGGGTCTGACTTGGGGTCTGGAGAGGTCTAATGAGGGTATAGACGTCTGATTGGGGGTGTGGAGGTCTAATGGGGGTCTGATTGGGGGTTTTGAGTTTTAATGGGGGTTTGATCTGAGGTCTAAAACTGGGGTTTGACATAGAGAGCTAAAGGGGGTTTGGTCTGAGATGGGGGGTCTCATTTAGGGTTTTATATGGGGGTCTGATCTGAAAGGCGTATTTTTTGTACTGGCACACAATATAAAGGGGTGTTTTTTTTACTGACGCTCTGTGTGGTACCAGTATTTTCAGGGGGTCTGTTTCTGCAGGATATCATTGGAGGCACAGCAGACACAGTATTGGAGGTGGCAGGATGGGGTGTTGAGAAGGTAAGGAGGATGATAGAAAAGTAGGAAAGTAAGATATCTGTTTGTTAAACTCTGCAGAGACGAGGCACGGCTAAAAGAAGTCACTATGGCAGTCTGGTCTGAGAGGAGAAGAAGAGAAATTCTACATCAGAGAAGAGAAGTCACTGGATGGAAGAGGTACATATGTGGGGCTGTATTACCCTGTATGTTCTGTAGCGCTGTATGTAATGTTTTCCAAGTATGTCTTTAATGGGGTTGTATGCATTATTTTTTTTTTTTGTACGAGCGCTGACTTCTCTGCTCTGTTTACCTGCTCATCACTGCAAATGCTACGGCGAGCAGCTGAACAGTGCAGAGAAAGCAGTTCTCATATGAGCACTGCCCTCTCTTCAAACAGCTGATCGACGGAAGTGATGGTGGACCCTCCCGATCTGATATTGATTACCTATCCTGAGGATAGGTCATCAGTAGTAAAAAGAGGACAACCACTTTAACAGTAGAACAGGAGGGAAGGGGTTAGGTTGAGAATTTGGCATTGGGGGGTTATTTCAATTTTTGCCTCGGGCAGCAATAAAGCTAGGTGCACTGGCGATGAGTGAAGGGGGACGGGGCCCAAGCTGAACTCTTGCACCAGGGCCCATGCCCTTTAGCTACGCCCCTGGGTGGGGTAATATACAGTACAGACCAAAAGTTTGGACACACCTTCTCATTCAAAGAGTTTTTTTTTATTTTCATGACTATGAAAATTGTAGATTCACACTGAAGGCATCAAAACTATGAATTAACACATGTGGAATTATATACATAACAAAACAGTGTGAAACAACTGAAAATATGTCATATTCTAGGTTCTTCAAAGTAGCCACCTTTTGCTTTTATTACTGCTTTGCACACTCTTGGCATTCTCTTGATGAGCTTCAAGAGGTAGTCACCTGAAATGGTCTTCCAACAGTCTTGAAGGAGTTCCCAGAGATGCTTAGCACTTGTTGGCCCATTTGCCTTCACTCTGCGGTCCAGCTCACCCCAAACCATCTCAATTGGGTTCAGGTCCGGTGACTGTGGAGGCCAGGTCATCTGGCGCAGCACCCCATCACTCTCCTTCATGGTCAAAGAGCCCTTACACAGCCTGGAGGTGTGATTGGGGTCATTGTCCTGTTGAAAAATAATTGATGGTCCAACTAAACGCAAACCGGATAGAATAGCATGCCGCTGCAAGATGCTGTGGTAGCCATGCTGGTTCAGTATGCCTTCAATTTTGAATAAATCCCCAACAGTGTCACCAGCAAAGCACCCCCACACCATCACACCTCCTCCTCCATGCTTCACGGTGGGAACCAGGCATGTAGAGTCCATCCGTTCACCTTTTCTGCGTCGCACAAAGACACGGTGGTTGGAACCAAAGATCTCAAATTTGGACTCATCAGACCAAAGCACAGATTTCCACTGGTCTAATGTCCATTCCTTGTGTTCTTTAGCCCAAACAAGTCTCTTCTGCTTGTTGCCTGTCCTTAGCAGTGGTTTCCTCGCAGATATTCTACCATGAAGGCCTGATTCATAGAGTCTCCTCTTAACAGTTGTTCTAGAGATGTGTCTGCTGCTAGAACAATGTGTGGCATTGACCTGGTCTCTAATCTGAGCTGCTGTTAACCTGCGATTTCTGAGGCTGGTGACTCGGATGAACTTATCCTCCGCAGCAGAGGTGACTCTTGGTCTTCCTTTCCTGGGGCGGTCTGCATGTGAGCCAGTTTCTTTGTAGCGCTTGATGGTTTTTGTGACTGCACTTGGGGACACTTTCAAAGTTTTCCCAATTTTTCGGACTGACTTACCTTCATTTCTTAAAGTAATGATGGCCACTTGTTTTTCTTTACTTAGCTGCTTTTTTCTTGCCATAATACAAATTCTAACAGTCTATTCAGTAGGACTATCAGCTGTGTATCCATCTGACTTCTCCACAACACAACTGATGGTCCCAACCCCATTTATAAGGCACGAAATCCCACTTATTAAACCTGACAGGGCACACCTGTGAAGTGAAAACCATTACAGGTGACTACCTCTTGAAGCTCATCAAGAGAATGCCAAGAGTATGCAAAGCAGTAATCAAAGCAAAAGGTGGCTACTTTGAAGAACCTAGAATATGACATATTTTCAGTTGTTTCACACTTGTTTGTTATGTTTTTAATTCCACATGTGTTAATTCATAGTTTTGATGCCTTCAGTGTGAATCTACAATTTTCATAGTCATGAAAATAAAGAAAACTCTTTAAATGAGAAGGTGTGTCCAAACTTTTGATCTGTACTGTAGGTACTCATTTAAAATTAGTCTCGCACAATTTTAACCATACATTGATACAATTTAATATTATACACAGACTCTATATCACTCCTATTTGGCTAAAGAAATGTGGTTTACGAGAATTTTTGAGCTGCCCCTGGTGTGATGTGCAGGAGGCGGATTTTTTTCACATTTTCTGATGGTGTCCTAATTTAAAAACATATTGGAGTTCAATTCATGACTTTATTATTCAGAAATTACCCGAAAATTATTTTGGTTAAGATGTTCTTGGCCAGACTCCTTATTACCCGAACTTGGCTTTCTCATACTCCAAAAATTAAGGATTGGTTACACTTAGTAAATATGGTGAAGCAATATGAAAATATGTTATATAATGTAGGAAGGCCCAAGGGGCTGTCTTTGATGGAAGATATGTGTCATCAAGATTCCTGGCCTCGGTGAGGTAAGAGTCAGTAGTTTTAAGTGTCAGCGGCAGCTAGTGCTGGTTTTTACTGTTTATGGTTAGTGTGGCTGTGCCAAGTTGGAGGGCTGAGATCCGGGTGTAGGGGAAACAGGCCTCCTAAATAGTGATGGACGAACATCGGCCTGGACGGCTCACGAATGCGCGTTCGTGATCAAATGTTCGCGAACCTGCGTTCGCATCTCGCCCATTGACTTTAATAGCAGGTGAACCTGAAAAACCTTCAGTTCATATTTGCAGCCACCAAATACAAACTATGAGTGCAAAAATAGTCCCACAACATGGACAGTGACACAGTGACATACCAGAGGAGGATCATTGGCAAAAATTCCCACAATTTTTTTTTATTTTAATCAGGAGCCATTTGTATGCGTCTTAAAGGGAAATTCTCAAAAATGTGCCCTGCTGGAGCCTAGAGAAGTTTTATTTCCTATCGGTTTAAAGTATACAAATCTGCAGCACTCCACTTTTTTGTATCCTGCAGATTCCATTAAAAAAATGCATACGTTAACATAAAAAAAAATTCTACCATGGAACTGTATGGTGAACGGACGCCACTGTACAGCATCAGTCTGAGGCATCTGTTAACGCATACATTTTCAGTATGCATTAAATGGATGGCAAAAATAGGAGGTGAACCTAGCCCCAGTGTCAGAATAAGCACCAGTACACAGCAGAGCAGCGTGGCAGAGAGGGGAGTCCACCATGTACTGACAGAGGGCTACCTGGTCCTGTTGGTCAGGGATGAGGACTATGTTTCCCAAGGATCATTTTCTACTGGGAAATAGAGGGCACAGTATGATACACTAGAATCTATATAATATAAAGATATTATCCCAACCCTGAATAATAATACAATTAGGTGGTCATTTATTATATAGAAATACGTCTATGTTAGGCGTATCTCTTACACAGATTGTGGAGCAAAGGTCCTTAGCACCGCAATCTGCATATTTTTCCCGCTCATGCCATGTCTAAAAAAGGATGGCGTGGGCAGGGAAAAGGATACAGTTATGGCCATCCAGTTATTGGATACCACCGCTATACATTGACCGGATAACACCTCTGTACAGTAACCGGATAACACTGCTATACAGTGACCGGATAAAAGGGTATAAGAGGGCACAGTAGAGGGAATAACTATGGGCACTGCACAGGGTGTGGTATGAGGGCACAATGCAGGGTATAAGGGGGCACAGTACAGGGTGAGGGGCACAGTACAGGGTGAGTGGCACAGTACAGGGTGGGGGCACAGTCACATGACCATGTGACATTAGAAGGTCCTTATGGTGAATGCGGTTCATAGGCCACCATAATGAGAAGCAGAGGAGTGAGACAGGGGTGTGATTATGTGGCTAGAGATAAAAAATGTAACTGTCGGCCAGTACAGGCCCCAAAAATTAGGCAATAGGCATTCACCTGACAGCAAAGAACTTTGGATTCTGTGGCTGGAGGTACATTAGGCGGTCACAGGATAAAAAAGTAATTTTCGACCAGTACAGGCCCCAAAAATTAGGCAATAGGAATTCGCCTGACAGCAAAGAACTTTGGATTCTGTGGCTGGAGGTAAATTAGGTGGTCACAGGATAAATATGTAACTGTTGGCCAGTACAGGCCCTAAAAATTAGGCATTCACCTGACATAAAAGGCCTTTTATGCCGCTGTATATAAATAAGGCATGGACAATTCTTTGTTCTGAGTGGTGGCGGATATGTGTGGGCTGGCATGAGTAAATTCAATTACACGTGGTCATCAAAGGTGTTGAATTCCTCAGAGATCCATGTCTCATTCATTTTTAAAAATGTGAGGTAGTCCACACTGTCGTGAGCTAGGCGAGTGTGCTTATCGTTCACGATCCCCCCTGCTACGCTGAATGTCCTTACGGACAGGACACTGGACGAGGGGCAAGACAAGAGTTCCATGGCAAATTGGGCCAGCTCTGGCTACAGGTCAAGCCTGCATACCCAGTATTCCAAGGGTTCTCAGAGCGTCCTTATCGGACGTTAACCCTATGTAGTCAGACACCTGTCGGTCTAGGCATTCCCTGAGGCTGGATCCAGAAGGCGGCTATCGATGGGTTGGCTTCAAGAATGATCTCATATCCGAAGTGACTAACACATCTTCAAACCGCCCTCTTCTTGCAGGCGCGGAAGGATTGGTACCCGCACCTGTTTCACTGTGGGTGGAAATTCCTCTGCCAGTGCCCGCAACAGCAGAATGCAGCATCTCTTGCAGCAAGGCCTGAAAATGCTGCATTCTGAAAGCCCTCTGTGATGCTGGTATCATGTCCGCCATTTTGTGTTTGTACCGGGGGTTGAAGTACGTTGCCACCGAGTACAGGTCCTTGACCTTTATGCTTTTTATACGTGGGTCCCTATTCAAACACTGGAGCATGAAGGCCCCTATTTGCACTAAATTGGAAGTGGTGGAGCGCCCTGGCTCCTGCTCATCGCCCAGGAGAATGTCGTCCTCGGACTCCTCCCCCCAAACACAGACAACACCAAGGTTCCCCAAAAAGGTTTAAAGCCTGCTCTACTTGCTCCTCCTTCTTCCCCCAGCCACAATCCTCCTCTGACTCCTCTTCAGACTCCTGCTGACTTGTCTCAGATGGAGTAGCACCCCCTGGGAATTCATTCAGCATTGCAACTTCCTCATCTTCCAGCTCCTGCTCCTCAATGGCTTGATCAATGACAAAACGCAATGCATGCTCCAGAAAGAAGGCTTCGATGTCACTGGTGGCGCCCTGGCTGCGACTGACCAGTTTGGTGATCGGATTAAATGGCCGCAGAAGTCTGCATGTTGTCACGCATGAGCAGCCACTGGCACGGTGAAAATAAACCAAGCTCCCCAGAACTTGTTCTACCGCAGAGATGGTACAGGTAGTCGTTAATAAAGATGTCCCGAGCTATTCACCGCGAACAGTTCCCAGCGAACATCACTTGTTCGCGTTCGCTGCGACGGGCGAACATATGAAATGTTCGGTCCACCCCCTATACGTCATCATTGAGCAAAATTGTGTACCTCACAGTCAGCAGACACATTCCAGCCAATCAGCAGCATACCCTCCCTCCCAGACCCTCCCACTTCCTATCAAAAAGCAAGGACAGCATCCGTCTTAGATTCATTCGGAAGCTGCAGTGTTAGTGAGAGCAGGGACAGTGCAGCTGCTGCTGATTTAATAGGGAAATCGAAAGCTAGGCCAGTGTATTTAGTGTCCACTACAGTCCTAAAAGACTCATCTGATCTGCATTAAGGACAGCGTCCTGACAGCACCCCAAAAAGCCCTTTTTAGGGCTAGTACATCAGTCTGCTTTTTCTTTTTTTTTCTAATTACAGTTGCCTGCCAGCATGTGTGTCAAGCCCACAGCGTGCACTGTGCCCACTACTGCCAGTGCCCAGTGCCACCACTCATATCTGGTGTCACAGTAGCTTGCATTTAAAAAATGAAAACAATTTTTTCACTGTAATATAATTGCAGCTGCCTGCAAGCGTGTGTGTCAGGCCCACAGCGTGTACTGTGCCCAGTACTGCCAGTGCCCAGTGCCACCACTCATATCTGGTGTCACAGTAGTTTGCATTTAAAAAAATGAATAATTTTTTTTCACTGAAATATAATTGCATTTGCCTGAAAGCGTGTGTGTCAGGCCCACAGCGTGTACTGTGCCCACTACTGCCAGTGCCCAGTTGCACCACTCATATCTGGTGTCAAAGTAGTTTGCATTTTAAAAAATAAAATAAAAATCACTGTAATATAATTGCAGTTGCCTGCAAGCGTGTGTGTCAGGCCCACAGACTGTACTGTGCCCACTACTGCCAGTGCCCAGTTGCACCACTTATATCTGGTGTCAACGTAGCTTGCATGGAAAAAAAATAAAACAATTTGTGTTTTTTCACTGTAATATAATTGCAGCTGCCTGCAAGAGTGTGTGTCAGGCCCACAGCATGTACTGTGCCCACTACTGCCAGTGCCCAGTTGCACCACTCATATCTGGTGTCACAGTAGCATGCATTTTAAAAAATAAAACAGTTTTTTCACTGTAATATAATTGCAGTTGCCTGCAAGCGTGTGTGTCAGGCCCACAGCGTGTACTGTGCCCACTACTGCCAGTGCCCAGTTGCACCACTCATATCTGGTGTCAAAGTAGCTTGCATTAAAAAAAATAAAACAATTTTTTCACTATAATATAATTGCAGTTGCCTGCAAGCGTGTGTCAGGCCCACAACGTGTACTGTGCCCATTACTGCCAGTGCCCAGTTGCACCACTCATATCTGGTGTCACAGTAGCTTGCATTTAAAGAAATAAAACAATTTTTTATCTGTAATATAATTGCAGTTGCCTGCAAGCGTGTGTGTCAGGCCCACAGCGTGTACTGTGCCCACTACTGCCAGTGCCCAGTTCCACCACTCATATCTGGTGTCACAGTAGCTTGCATTTAAAAAAATATAACAATATGTGTTTTTTCACTGTAATACAATTTCAGTTGCCTGCAAGCGTGTGTGTCAGGCCCACAGCGTGTACTGTGCCCATTACTGCCAGTGCCCAGTGCCACCACTCATATCTGGTGTCACAGTAGCTTGCATTTAAAAAAAATAAAAATAAAATTCACTGTAATATAATTGCAGTTGCCTGCAAGCGTGTGTGTCAGGCCCACAGAGTATACTGTGCCCACTACTGCCAGTGCCCAGTTACACCACTTATATCTGGTGTCACAGTAGTTTCCATTTAAAACAATAAAACAATTTTTTCACTGCAATATAATTGCAGTTGCCTGCAAGCGTGTGTGTCAGGCCCGCAGCGTTTACTGTGCCAACTACTGCCAGTGCCCAGTTACACCACTCATACCAGGTTACACAGTAGCTTGCATTTAAAAAATAAAACAATTTTTTCACTGTAATATAATTGCAGTTGCCTGCAAGCGTGTGTCAGGCCCACAGCGTGAACTGTGCCCATTACTGCCAGTGTCCAGATGCACCACTCATATCTGATGTCACGGTAGCTTGCATTTAAAAAAAAAAACTTTTTTTCACTGTAATATAATTGCAGTGGCCTGCAAGCGTGTGTGTCAGGCCCACAGCGTGTACTGTGCCCACTACTGCCAGTGCCCAGTGCCACCACTCATATCTGGTGTCACAGTAGCTTGCAATTAAAGAAATATAACAATTTTTTCACTGTAATATAATTGCAGTTGCCTGCAAGCGTGTGTGTCAGGCCCACAGCGTGTACTGTGCCCACTACTGACAGTGCCCAGTGCCAACACTCATATCTGGTGTCACAGTAGCTTGCATATAAAAAAATAAAAATAAATTCACTGTAATATAATTGCAGTTGCCTGCAAGCGTGTGTGTCAGGCCCACAGCATGTACTGTACCCACTACTGCCAGTGGCAAATGCCACCACTCATATCTGGTGTCACAGTAGCTTGCATTTAAAAGAATAAAACAATTATTTCACTGTAATATAATTGCAGTTGGCTGCAAGCGTGTGTCAGGCCCACAACGTGTACTGTGCCCACTACTGCCAGTGCCCAGTTGCATCACTCATATCCGGTGTCACAGTAGCTTGCATTTTAAAAAATGAAAACCATTTTTTCACTGTAATATAATTGCAGTTCCCTGGAAGCATGTGTGTCATACCCACAGCGTGTACTGTGCCCACTACTGCCAGTGCCCAGTGCCACCACTCATATCTGGTGTCAAAGTAGCTTGCATTTAAAAAAATAAAATAAAAATTCACTGTAATATAATTGCAGTTGCCTGCAAGCGTGTGTGTCAGGCCCACAGCGTGTACTGTGCCCACTACTGACAGTGCACAGTGCCACCACTCATATCTGGTGTCACAGTAGCTTGCATTTAAAAAAATAAAAATAAAATTCACTGTAATATAATTGCAGTTGCCTGAAAGCGTGTGTGTCATACCCACAGCGTGTACTGAGCCCAATACTGCCAGTGCCCAGTGCCAACACTCATATCTGGTGTCACAGTAGCTTGCATTTAAAAAAATAAAACAATTTTTTCACTGTAATATAATTGCAGTTGCCTGCAAGCGTGTGTGTCAGGCCCACAGCGTGTACTATGCCCACTACTGACAGTGCCCAGTGCCACCACTCATATCTGGTGTCACAGTAGCTTGCATTTTAAAAAATAAAATAAAAATTCACTGTAATATAATTGCAGCTGCCTGCAAGCGTGTATGTCAGGCCCACAGTGTGTACTGTACCCACTAATGACAGTGCCCAGTGCCACCACTCATATCTGATGTCACAGTAGCTGGCATTTAAAAAAAGAAAACAATTTTTTTACTGTAATATAATTGCAGTTGCCTGCAAGCGTGTGTGTCAGGCCCACAGCGTGTACTGTGCCCATTACTGCCAGTGCCAAGTACCTCCACTCATATCTGGTGTCACAGTAGCTTGCATTTAAAAAAATAAAACATTTTTTTCACTGTAATATAATTGCAGTTGCCTGCATGCGTGTGTGTTAGGCCCATAGTGTGTACTGTACCTACTACTGCCAGTGACCAGTGGCACCACTCATATCAGGTTACACCGTAGCTTGCATTTAATAAAATAAACCAATTTTTTCACTGTAATATAATTGCAGTTGCCTGCAAGTGTGTGTGTCAGGCCCACAGCGTGTACTGTGCCCACTACTGCCAGTGCCCAGTGCCACCACTCATATCTGGTGTCACAGTAGCTTGCAATTAAAAAAATATAACAATTTTTTCACTGTAATATAATTGCAGTTGCCTGCAAGCGTGTGTGTCAGGCCCACAGCGTGTATTGTGCCTACTACTGACAGTGCCCAGTGCCAACACTCATATCTGGTGTCACAGTAGCTTGCAATTAAAAAAATAAAACAATTATTCACTGTAATATAATTGCAGTTGCCTGCAAGCGTGTGTGTCAGGCCCACAGCATGTACTGTGCCCACTACTGCCAGTGGCAAATGCCACCACTCATATCTGGTGTCACAGTAGCTTGCATTTAAAAAAATAAAACAATTATTTCACTGTAATATAATTGCAGTTGTCTGCAAGCGTGTGTCAGGCCCACAACGTGTACTGTGCCCACTACTGCCAGTGCCCAGTTGCATCACTCATATCCGGTGTCACAGTAGCTTGCATTTTAAAAAATGAAAACCATTTTTTCACTGTAATATAATTGCAGTTCCCTGGAAGCATGTGTGTCATACCCACAGCGTGTACTGTGCCCACTACTGCCAGTGCCCAGTGCCACCACTCATATCTGGTGTCACAGTAGCTTGCATTTAAAAAAATAAAATAAAAATTCACTGTAATATAATTGCAGTTGCCTGCAAGCGTGTGTGTCAGGCCCACAGCGTGTACTGTGCCCACTACTGACAGTGCACAGTGCCACCACTCATATCTGGTGTCACAGTAGCTTGCATTTAAAAAAATAAAAATAAAATTCACTGTAATATAATTGCAGTTGCCTGCAAGCGTGTGTGTCATACCCACAGCGTGTACTGAGCCCAATACTGCCAGTGCCCAGTGACAACACTCATATCTGGTGTCACAGTAGCTTGCATTTAAAAAAATAAAACCATTTTTTCACTGTAATATAATTGGAGTTGCCTGCAAGCGTGTGTGTCAGGCCCACAGCGTGTACTGTGCCCACTACTGCCATTGGCAAGTGCCACCACTCATATCTGGTATCACTGTAGCTTGCATTTAAAAAAATAAAGCAATTTTTTCACTGTAATATAATTGCAGTTGCCTTCAAGCGTGTGTGTCATGCCCACGGCATGTACTGTGCCCACTACTGACAGTGCCCTGTGCCACCACTCATATCTATTGTCACAGTAGCTTGCATTTAAAAAAAAATAAACAATTTTTTCACTGTAATATAAAGTTGCCTGTAAGCGTGTGTGTCATGCCCACAGCGTGTACTGTGCCCACTATTGCCAGTGCCCAGTTGAACCACTTATATCTGGTGTCACAGTAGCTTGCATTTAAAAAAGTAAAATAATTTTTTCACTGTAATATAATTGCAGTTGCCTGCAAGCGTGTGTGTCAGGCCAACATCGTGTACTGTGCCCATTACTGCCAGTGCCCAGTGCCACCACTCATATCTGGTGTCACAGTAGCTTACATTTAAAAAAATAAATAAAAAAACTCACTGAAATATAATTGCAGTTGCCTTCAAGCGTGTGTGTCAGGCCCACAGCATGTACTGTGCCCACTACTGCCAGTGCCCAGTTGCACCACTTATATCTGGTGTCACAGTAGCTTGCATTTAAAAAAATAAAACATTTTTTTCACTGTAATATAATTGCAGTTGCCTGCAAGCGTGTGTGTCAGGCCCACAGCGTTTACTGTGCCCACTACTGACAGTGCCCAGTGCCAACACTCATATCTGGTGAAACATTAGCTTGCATATAAAAAAAAATTTAAAAAAATGTAATTGTAATATAATTGCAGTTGCCTGCAAGCGTGTGTGTCAGGCCCATAGCGTGTACTGTACCCACTACTGCCAGTGACCAGTGGCACCACTCATATCAGGTTACACAGTAGCTTGCATTTAATAAAATAAACCAATTTTTTCACTGTAATATAATTGCAGTTGCCTGTAAGCGTGTGTGTCAGGCCCACAGCGTGTACTGTGCCACTTCTGCCAGTGCCCAGTGCCACCACTCATATCTGGTGTCACAGTAGCTTGCAATTAAAAAAATATAACAATTTTTTCACTGTAATATAATTGCAGTTGCCTGCAAGCGTGTGTGTCAGGCCCTCAGCGTGTACTGTGCCCACTACTGCCAGTGGCAAGTGCCACCACTCATATCTTGTATCACTGTAGCTTGCTTTAAAAAAACTAAAAAAATTTTTTTATTGTGATATAAATTCATTTGCCTGCAAGCGTGTGTGTCAGTCCCACAGCGTGTACTGTGCCCACTACTGCCAGTGGCAAGTCCCACCACTCATATCTGTTGTCACAGTAGCTTGCATTTAAAAAAATAAAACAATTTTTTCACTGTAATATAATTGTAGTTGCCTGCAAGCGTGTGTGTCATGCCCACAGCGCGTTCTGTGCCCACTATTGCCAGTGCCCATTTGAACCACTTATATCTGGTGTCACAGTAGCTTGCATTTAAAAAAGTTTAAACATTTTTTTACTGTAATATAATTGCAATATAATTGCAAAAAAAATAAAAAAATGTCACTGTAGTATAATTGCAGTTGCCTGCAAGCATGTGTGTCAGGCCCATAGCGTGTACTGTGCCCACTACTGCCAGTGCCCAGTGCCACCACTCATATCTGTAGTCACAGTAGCTTGCATTAAAAAAAAAACATTTTTTTTCACTGTAATATAATTGCAGTTGCCTGCAAGCGTGTGTGTCAGGCCCATAGCGTGTACTGTGCCCACTACTGCCAGTGACCAGTGGCACCACTCATATCAGGTTACACAGTAGCTTGCATTTAAAGAAATAAAACACCTTTTTTCACTCTAATATAATTGCAGTTGCCTTCAAGCGTATGTGTCAGGCCTACAGCGTGTACTATGCCCACTACTGCCAATGCCCAGTGCCACCACTCATATCTGGTGTCACAGTAGCTTGCATTTAAAAAGAATTTAAAAAAGTCACTGTAATATAATTGCAGTTGCCTGCAAGCGTGTGTGTCAGGCCCATAGCATGTACTGTGCCCACTACTGCCAGTGACCATTGGCACTACTCATATCAGGTTACATAGTAGCTTGCATTTAAAGAAATAAAACACTTTTTTCTCTGTAATATAATTGCAGTTGCCTTCAAGCGTGTGTGTCAGGCCCACAGCATGTACTGTGCCCATTACTGCCAGTGCCCAGTGACGCAACTCATATCTGGTGTCACAGTAGCTTGCATTTAAAAAAATAAAGCAATTTTTTCTCTGTAATATAATTGCAGTTGCCTGCAAACGTGTGTGTCAGGCCCACAGCGTGTACTGTGCCACTACTGCCAGTGCCCAGTTGCAACGCTCATATCTGGTGTCACAGTAGCTTGCATTAAAAAAAAAAAAAACAATTTTTTCACTGTAATATAAATGCATTTGCTTGCAATCGTGTATGTCAGCCCCATAGCGTGTACTGTGCCCACTACTGCCAGTGCCCAGTGCCAACACTCATATCTGGTGTCACAGTAGTTTCCATTTTAAAAAATAAAACCATTTTTTCACTGTAATATAATTGCAGTTGCCTGGAAGCGTGTGTGTCACACCCACAGCGTGTACTGTACCCACTACTACCAGTGCCCAGTGCCACCACTCATATCTGGTGTCAAAGTAGCTTGCATTTTAAAAAATAAAACATTTTTTTCACTGTAATATAATTGCAGTTGCCTGCAAGCGTGTGTGTCAGGCCCACAGAGTGTACTGTGCCCACTACTGCCAGTGCCCAGTTGCACCACTCATATCTGGTGTCACAGTAGCTTGTATTTAAAAAAATAAAACAATATGTGTTTTTTCACTGTAATATAATTGCAGTTGCCGGCAAGTGTGTTTGTCAGGCCCACAGCAAGTACTGTGCCCGCTACTGCCAGTGCCCAGTGCCACCACTTATATCTGGTGTCACAGTAGCTTGCATTTTAAAAAATAAAACAATTTTTTCACTGTAGTATAATTGCAGTTGACTGCAAGCATGTGTGTCAGGCCCACAGCGTGTATTGTGCCCACTACTGCCACTGCTTAGTGCCACCACTCATATCTGGAGTCACAGTAGCTTGCATTAAAAAAACAACATTTTTTTCACTGTAATATAATTGCAGTTGCCTGCAAGCGTGTGTGTCAGGCCCATAGCGTGTACTGTGCCCACTACTGTCAGTGACCAGTGGCATTACTCATATCAGGTTACACAGTAGCTTGCATTTAAAGAAATAAAAAAATTTTTCACTGTAATATAATTGCAGTTGCCTGTAAGCGTGTGTGTCAGGCCTACAGCGTGTACTATGCCCACTACTGCCAGTGCCCAGTGCCACCACTCGTATCTGGTGTCACAGTAGCTTGCATTTAAAAAAAATGTCACTGTAATATAATTGCAGTTGCCTGCAAGCGTGTGTGTCAGGCCCACAGCGTGTACTGTGCCTACTACGCTAGTGCCCAGTTGCACCTTTCATATCTGGTGTCACAGTAGCTTGCATTTAAAAAAATAAAACAATTTGTGTTTTTTCACTGTAATATAATTGCAGTTGCCTGCAAGCGTGTGTGTCAGGCCCACAGCGTGTACTGTGCCCACTACTGCCAATGCCCAGTTGCACCACTCATATCTGGTGTCACTGTAGCTTGCACGCATAGTACAACTAATCAGAAAAAAAATGACAGGCAGAGGCAGGCCACACCGCATGGGCCGTCGTGGTCGTGGTGCTGTCATTTCCTTTGGTCCTAGAATAATGCCCAGTGTTCAGAGGCCACGTACCCTGAACTTGAAAAGTTCTGAGGACAGAGTTGACTGGCTAACACAAGACACCCAATCTTCTACAGATTCCGCTCGGAACCTTGACACACCATCCTCCTCAGCTTGGGGCACCTAAGCTACCACTCACCTGCCTGCTGCCACCACCAACACTAGCACCACAGCTGCTTCACTTGATCTGTCAGAGGAGTTATTTACACTTCAGTTGGAAGAAATGAGTGATGTGCAACCATTATTGCCAGAGGATGTAGATAACAGGGATATGTCTCAGTCAGGCAGCATTGCACACATGGATGTACGGTGTGATAATGATGATGTTGTACCCGCTTGTGCTTCCTTTGCTGAGTTGTCAGATACAAGTGAAGTGGTTGCTGATGACGATGTGTCCGTGGATATCACGTGACTGCCCGCTCGAAGAGAAGAAGAACAGGGGGAAAGTTCAGATGGGGAGACAGAGAGAAGGAGGAGACGAGTTGAAAGCAGGGGGAGGTTGTCGCAAGGAGCTAGTGGCACAGTCAGACAGCATGTATCGGCACCCGGGGTCAGCCAGACAGCATGACAATCAACGCTTGCTGTTGCCACCACCAGAATGCAGTCATTGCAAAGCTCAGCAGTGTGGCAGTTTTTTTTGTGTGTCTGCCTCTGATAACAGCGATGCTATTTACAACCTGTGCCAAAAGAAACTGAGTCGTGGGAAGTCCAACACCCACCTAGGTACAACTGCTTTGCGAAGACACATGATCTCACATCACAAACGCCTATGGGATCAACACATGATGAGTACAAGCAGCACACAAACTCAAAGCCACCATACTCCTCCTGGTCCAGCATCTTCAGCCACGTCAACCACTGCTGTCCTCCTTGCCCCCTCTCAACCACCCGCCACTCCGCCTCTCACCTTGAGCAGCTTCTGCTCATCTGCCCACAGTCAGGTGTCTGTCAAGGAAATGTTTGAGTGTAAGAATCCAATGTCTCAGAGTCACCCCCTTGCCCGGCGTCTGACAGCTGGCTTGTCGGAACTCTTAGCCCACCAGCTTTTACCATACAAACTAGTGTAGTCTGAGGCCTTCAAAAAATTTGTAGCTATTGGGACACCGCAGTTGAAGGTACCCGGCCGAATTTTTTTCACAAAAGACAATCCCCAACCTGTACTCTATTGTGGAAATGGAAGTCATGGCATCTCTGGCACACAGTGTTGGGGCAAGGGTCCATCTGACCACTGATACCTGGTCGGCAAAGCCCGTTCAGGGCAGGTATATCACATGCACTGCGCATTGGGTCAACCTGCTGACGGCTGCCAAGCATGGAATGCGTGGCTCTGCAGAGGAGTTGGTGACACCACCACGACTTGCAGGCAATCCTGCTGCCACCTCCTCTACTCCTCCTACTCCATCCTCTTCGCTAGCCTCCTCGGCTGAGTCCTCTTCTGCTGCTGCGTCTTGCTCCACATCAACTGCACCCCCCCAGCTCCCAGGGGCTATTCCACATCCCGGATACGACAGTGTCGCGCCGTCTTGGGGTTGACTTGCCTAAAAGCAGAGAGTCACACCGGACCAGCACTCCTGTCCTCCCTGAACGCACAGGTGGATTAGTGGATGACTCCGCACCAACTGGAGATCGGCAAAGTGGTGTGTGACAATGGAACCAATTTGTTGGCGGCATTGAATTTGGGCAAGTTGACACATGTGCCATGCATGGCACATGTGTTGAATCTGATCGTACAACGCTTTGTGCATAAGTACCCAGGCTTACAGAACGTCCTCAAGCAGGCCAGGAAGTTGTGTGGCCATTTCAGGCGTTCCTACACGGCCATGGCGCACTTTTCAGATATTCAGCGGCAAAACAACATGCGAGTGAGTTGCTTGATTTGCAACAGCCCGACACGTTTGAATTCAACACTCCTAATGTTCGACCGCCTGCTCCAACAAGAAAAAGCAGTCACCGAGTATTTGTATGACCGGGGTGCTAGGACAGCCTCTGCAGAGCTGGGTATTTTTTTGCCACGTTACTGGACGCTCATGCGCAATGCCTGTAGGCTCATGCGTCCTTTTGAGGAGATGACAAACCTAGTCAGTTGTACCGAAGGCACCATCAGCGACATCATCCCATTTGTTTTCTTCCTGGAGCGTGCCCTGAGAAGAGTGCTGGATCAGGCCGTAGATGAGCGTGAAGAGGAAGAGTTGTGGTCACCATCACCACCAGAAACAGCCTTATCAGCATCGCTTGCTAGACCTGCGGCAAAGCTGGAAGAGGAGTCTGAGGAAGAGGAGTCAGAGGAGGAATGTGGCTTTGAGGAGGAGGAAGACCAACCACAGCAGGCATCCCAGGGTGCTCGTTGTCACCTATCTGGTACCCGTGGTGTTGTACGTGGCTGGGGGGAAGAACAGACCTTCAGTGAGAACAGTGAGGACGAGGAACGGGACATGAGTAGCTCGGCATCCAACCTTGTGCAAATGGGGTCTTTCATGCTGTCATGCCTGTTGAGGGACCCTCGTATAAAAAGGCTGAAGGAGAACAACCTGTACTGGGTGGCCACACTACTAGACCCCCGGTATAAGCAGAAAGTGGCTGAAATGTTACCGAATTACCGGAAGTCGGAAAGGATGCAGCAGTTCCAAAACAAGTTAAAAAGTATGCTTTACACAGCATATAAGGGTGATGTCACAGCACAACGGGGATCTAACAGGGGAATAGGTGAACGTAATCCTACCACGACCACACTGGCAACGACAGGACTCTTTACAGATGTGTTGGTGATGGAGGACATGCAGAGCTTTTTAAGTCCTACGCATCGCCACAGCCCTTCAGGGTCCACCCTCATAGAACGACTCGACCGACAGGCAGCAGACTACCTCGCCTTAACTGCAGATATCGACACTCTGAGGAGCGATGAACCCCTTGACTACTGGGTGTGCAGGCTTGACCTGTGGCCTGAGCTATCCCAATTTGCGATAGAACTTCTGGCTTGCCCCGCTTCAAGTGTCCTGTCAGAAAGGACCTTCAGTGCAACAGGAGGTATTGTCACTGAGAAGAGAAGTCGCCTAGGTCAAAAAAGTCTAGATTACCTCACCTTTATTAAGATTAATGAGGCATGGATCCCAAAGGGACCGACAGTGGGCAATACATTTGACTAAAAAAGGCCTGATGAGATGAGATACCTTAGGCTAAAAATCGTCCAAACGCTGCTGTATTTTATCTCTGCATGCCGGATGACTTGCGTGATTTCTCCGCCATCAACTAGAGTTCAAGCCGCAATGTTTTAGTGCACTTTCTGCCTAGAAAACATCAGCAGCGGCTGCAACAATACCAATTTTTTCAGGCATGTGTACATGCCTAATTTTTCTGGCCTCTGGTGCTGCACTGTGGCTGCAAAAACAAACAAAAAAAAAGCACATACATGTGTCAATTCCCCTTCGTGATCGTTACCTTGCTGTGGTGAAGGGGCTTGCGTATCACAATGAAGCGATCACCTCTATGAGTGTGTTGGCAATGTCAATGCTGGCACACCCCAGATGATAAGGTCGTTGCTTCATTGTGAACAGACCAAAAGCGATCGGGTGGATAATTTTGCATAGAAAAAAGATTAATTTTCTTTGTGATCATCTAAGGTGATTATTAAAGCCAACTAGGCCAACAATGGGCCCACACTGCAGAATCATTGTTTTCTGGGTGACTTAACTGTCACTGAACTACCTCAGCATGACCATAGGCTTTGAAAAACCGCCATCGCCTGCAATCTCCCAAACGTGCGCATGAGCACAGTCATCACTACACCAAGATTGACGCATAGAGGAATAAAATATATGTCATGAGTGTGTCAACTATTGACAACTCTTGCGGTTGTCTAAAATCTATTCGATACACGTCCCCTGATAAGGGACATAACAGGGATTAAACTGATAAGAATAGTACTACTTAACATACCACTCATATAGGGTGGCATGGTACATTGCACGGCACACGCGCAGTGCCCCAAATTGGAAGTAGGGGGACCAACCAAGCATCTTTTTCCATCTCCCGGTTCCTAAAATCTATTCCATAGACCGGCCCCTGATAGGGGACGTAACAGGGATTAAACTGATACGAATAGTACTACTTCACATACCACTCAGATCGGGTAGCACAGTACATTGCACGGCACATGCTCAGTGCCCCAAATTGGAAGTAAGAGGACCGACCAAGCATCTTTTTCCATCTCCCGGTTCCTAAAATCTATTCCATAGACCGGCCCCTGATAGGGGACGTAACAGGGATTAAACTAGTAAGAACCGATTTTTTTAATAAAAAAAAAAAAGAGGACAGCTTCTGCAGAGCTGGGTATTTTTTGGCTGCGTTACTGAAAGCTCATGCACAATGGCTGTAGGCTCATGCGTCCTTTTGCGGAGGTGACAAACCTGTTCAGTCAAACCCAAGGCAACATCATCGATCTCATCCCATATGCGTTTTTTCTGGAGCGTGCCCTGCGAAGAGTGCTGGATCAGGCTGTAGATGAGCATGAAGAGGAAGAGTTGTGGTCACCATCACCACCAGAAGCAGCCTTGTCGTCGTTGATTGCTGGACCTGCGGCAATGCAGAGAGAAGATTCTGAAGAAGAGGAGTCAGAGGAGGAAGGTGGCTTTGAGGAGGTGGAAGACCAACCACATTAGGCAGTCCCAGGGGGCTTGTTGTCACCTTTCGGGGACCCTTGGTGTTGTACATGGCTGGGTGGAGGAAGAGACCTTCAATGACGTCAGTGAGGACAATTAACGGGACATGGTTAGCTTGGTATCCAACCATGTGCAAATAGGGAATTTGCGGTTGTGCAAATGGACTGTTTGTGGTTGCTTGCGGTCCGTTAAACTGGGAGTTTGGTCTGTCATAGTTTGATCTGTCATTGTGAAGCGGGCGTAACCCTTACTCTACCGGATCAATACAACATCATACCTGATGTTTTAAAGCACGTTATTCCAAACAATTTAGGAATGTTAAGTGATTTATGCCCTTTATGTATTAAAACCCGACTCTGCGTCAACTACGTAATTTTCCATGGGAGTTTTGACATGGATCCCCCTCCGACATGCCACAGTCCAGGTGTTAGTCCCCTTCAAACAACTTTTCCATCACTATTGTGGCCAGAAAGAGTCCCTGTGGGTTTTAAAATTCGCCTGTCTATTTAAGTCTATGGCGGTTTGCCCGGTTCGCCCGTTCGTGAACATTCGCGGAAATTCGCGTTCGCCGTACGCGAACGGAAAATTTTATGTTCGCGACATCTCTAGTTGTTAACAGCACATTTCTGCTGGAGCAGCCTATCAAGCATATACAGTACAGAACAAAAGTTTGGACACACCTTCTCATTTAAAGAGTTAAGCATCTCTGGGAACTCCTTCAAGACTGTTGGAAGACCATTTCAGGTGACTACCTCTTGAAGCTCATCAAGAGAATGCCAAGAGTGTGCAAAGCAGTAATCAAAGCAAAAGGTGGCTACTTTGAAGAACCTAGAATATGACATATTTTCAGTTGTTTCATACTTTTTTGATAACTATATAATTTCACATGTGTTAATTCATAGTTGTTATGCCTTTAGTGTGAATCTACAATTTGCATAGTCATGAAAATAAAGAAAACTCTTTGAATGAGAAGGTGTGTCCAAACTTTTGGTCTGTACTGTACATGGCGGAGTTCCAGCTCGTCGGGCAGTCGCAAATCAGACGTCTGACGGGCAAGTTGTGTCACCACTGAACGTCAGCAAGGCGAGCCATGGACATGTAAGTTCTTCTAAAATGGCCAGGGATTTTCCTGGCCTGATGCAAGAAGTCCTGGACTTGGCAACGAATCGCTGCATGACTAAGTTCATAACGTGTGCCATGCACGGCACATGTGTCATTTTGCCCTGTTTCAGCGCATTCAGCAGATTGGCACCGTTGTTGCGCACAACTTTACCAACTGTCAAATTGAGCGGGATTTGCCACTGATCGGCCTCTGACCGCAGAGCTGAAAACAGTGCATAACCAGTGTGGCTCTTGGCTTCCAGGCACAACAGGCTACAGTACAGAACAAAAGTTTGGACACACCTTCTCATTCAAAGAGTTTTCTTTATTTTCATGACTATGAAAATTGTAGATTCACACTGAAGGCATCAAAACTATGAATTAACACATGTGGAATTATATACATAACAAATAAGTGTGAAACAACTGAAAATATTTCATTCTAGGCTCTTCAAAGTAGCCACCTTTGATTACTGCTTTGCACACTCTTGGCATTCTCTTGATGAGCTTCAAGAGGTAGTCACCTGAAATGGTCTTCCAACAGTCTTGAAGGAGTTCCCAGAGATGCTTAGCACTTGTTGGCCCTTTTGCCTTCACTCTGCGGTCCAGCTCACCCCAAACCATCTCGATTGGGTTCAGGGTCGGTGACTGTGGAGGTCAGGTCATCTGGCGCAGCACCCCATCACTCTACTTCATGGTCAAATAGCCCTTACACAGCCTGGAGGTGTGTTTGGGGTCATTGTCCTGTTGAAAAATAAATGATGGTCCAACTAAACGCAAACCGGATGGAATAGCATGCCGCTGCAGTCTTTATAAATCTTCTAAATTACCACTAGTGGCCGCTGTTTCACCCACTCTGAACTTGTGTTGCAATTTCACTCCTCCACCACTGGAGGCTGCTGTGTTATATGAGATTTGCCCTTAACTTAGATGGCCGTTGTGATACTGATCGGGAGCCATCTTGTTTCCTGTTCTGGCCTACTTATACCCATGAGGCAATGCAAACATTGCTCGAGTATTGTGACTTGTTCCAGTCTCCTGCTCCTCACAACTATACTTTCCAGACCGTTCCGATTCTTCACTGGATTCCCTACCTTGCGATCTACTCCTCAAGTGTGTGCCTCGCTTGTTCCTTCTGGCCACTGGATTCCAGCGTAACAGGATACTTGGGCCATGCCCATGGAATCCGCCGGGGAACTGGACTTGGAGGTTCGTGTAAATAATATGAACTGTTTACTAACCAATATCTACGATGAAATGCAAAATTTGAAAACAAAATACTTGGCATTTGAAAACTAAACATCTCATAGTGTGCAAGTATTTGGACAAGCAACTCGGGATTTACAAAACATGGTGGCTCAACACACAGAGCAAATACAGGAACTTCATACCCGGGCCACGGTTGCAACTTCTTAATCCACCTTGCCTCTTCCACCCTTCAGGTTTGGAGGCGACCAGTGATAAGTACCGTGGATTCATTAATCAATGCAAGTTATATTTTGGTGCACACACTTCCCACTTCCTCACTGACAGATCTAAGATGCTGTGTATTGTTATGCTTCTGACACATAAGGCTGTAGCCTGGGCTAATCCTCTTATTAAGACTAATGATGCACGCCTAGATGATCTGGAAGCTTTCCTTGCAGCTATGAGCCAAGTATTTGATTATCCTAATCGATGTGCCACAGCAGAAGCAACCCTACTGGCCTTACGTCAGGGCAGTCGCTCGGTTGCCGAATATGCCGCAGAATTTAGGAGGTGGGTCATTAATACTGAATGGAATAATGCCACAAAATTAACATTTTTCAAGAATGGACTATCTAATGCACTTAAAGATGAATTAGCACGTGCTGATGCTCCCACAAATTTTGATGATTTCGTACATCATTGTGTTCGTATTGATACTCGACTGTCTGAGCGTAGGCAAGAAAAGTGGAGTTCTACCTGGCTTCGTAATAATCAATACTTATCTGTTCCACCCTCCACCTCTAGAGACTTTGAAACCAAGAAATACACTGAATCTGATGCTGAACCTATGCAGATTGACAGCATACAAAAACGTGAAAGTGCCGATAGAAGGGAACGTAGACTTCGGGAGAATCAATGCTTCTACTGTGGTAAACCTGATCACTTTCTCATTAATTGTCCAAGTCGTCGACAGAAGTCAGTGGCGGTTATAGAGGATCCTGACCTATCTGAGGATGAATCAGTTTCTTCTGAACCAGTGCTACCAGTGAATGCAGTCATCCATTTAATCTCTTCAATAGCACCTAATATTAAGAAGGAAAACAAGAACTCTCATTGCTTCATTTCTATAAAGTTTCACACCAGCTCACAGTGGATATCTACCTCTGCCATGGTGGACTCTGGAGCAAATGGGAACTTTATGGACATTGATTTTGCTAATAAGCATGGAGTGAAAATCCAAGAGAGACTTTCACCAATTCAGATGGAAACTGTTGATGGGTCCCCACTGAACTCGGGCCCAATTGATAAAGAGACTGAACCCTTGGAGATAATTATGGAACCCAATCTTTTTTTACTAATATCATCGCCCCATTTTCCAATCATCTTGGGACTCCCATGGCTGCAATCTCAGAACCCTCAGATCAACTGGGAAACTAAAGTAGTATCCTTCCCACCAGAGGTTCACTCAGAACAGACTGTATCTAATCAACCTCAAGTAGATGGTACTGAGGACATCGAAACATCACCTAAACTGCCATCTATGTATAAAGAATTTGTGGATGTTTGTGATAAGAAAAATGCTAACAAGTTGCCCCCACATCGACCTTATGACTGTCCCATTGAACTGTTGCCGGGAGCAGCTATACCCTTTGGAAGCATATATCCATTGGCAGAGCCTGAACTGAAGGCTCTCAAAGAATGCATAGATGAAAATTCAGCTAAAGGATTTATTTGTCCATCCACTTCACCAGCAGGTGCACCAATATTTTTTGTTAAAAAGAAAGACGGTACCTTAAGGCCTTGTGTCGATTATAGAAAACTAAATAAAATAACAATAAAGAATCGTTATCCTCTGCCTCTTCTACCCGGGTTGCTGGATAGAGTCCGTTATGCAAAAATCTTCACCAAACTAGACCTACGAGGAGCCTATAATTTAGTGCGTGTTAGACCTGGTGATAAATGGAAAACAGTATTCAGATCATGTTACGGACATTTCGAGTACTTAATCATGTCTTTTGGACTGTGTAATGCACCTGCCACCTTTCAGCATTTCATTAACCGCTACCCGACTGCCTAACTCAGGATTGCGTCCTGCGGGCGGCCGGGTTATTCCTCTTTGACACGCCGGGGTGTCATCTCACGAGAGGCGAGATTTCCTGTGAACGGGCGCTCACAGGATCCGAAGGTAAAGTTTATCTACAGCCTGCAAGCGGCGATCATTCGCTGGCAGGCTGTAGATGTTTTTTTTGTTTTTTTTTTTACCCTTGAAAGGTATATCAGACTCTGTTTTGTTAACAGCGTCTGATATACCTGCTACCTGGTCCTCTGGTGGTCCCTTTTGCTTGGATTGACCACCAGAGGACACAGGTAGCTCTGTAATAAGTAGCACCAAGCACCACACTACACTACACCCCCCCCCCCCGTCACTTATTAACCCCTGATCACCCCCCTATCATTGATCACCCCCCTGTAAGGCTTCATTCAGATGTCCGTATGTGTTATGTGGATTCGTGGATCCACGGACACTGCGGATCTGCAAAACACGGACTGAAGTTTAACATTTTGTAGGATTTGCTAATTTCTACAGACGATTTATCAAAAAATGTTCTGCTATAATTACACCAATTACTCAATTAACAAGGAAGGGAATACCATTTATTTGGTCTCCCCAAGCACAGGATGCATTCCTCTGTCTAAAGACAAAATTCACCACAGCCCCTATACTGATTCATCCTGACCCTGAACATGCTTTTATCGTTGAAGTTGATGCTTCTGACTGTGCAATAGGGGCTATTCTATCACAAAGAACAGTAGAAAAATCTTGCTTCACCCTTGTGCTTATTTTTCCCAAAAACTGACCTCCTCAGAAAAGAATTATGATGTGGGAAACAAGATACTTTTAGCCATAATTGCTGCTTTCCAAGAGTGGCGACATCATTTGGAAGGAGGAGCACAGCAGATAGTGGTGCTAACTGATCATCGTAACCTAGAGTTCATCAGATCTGCTAAATATTTGTCTCCCCGTCAAGCTCGGTGGAGTCTGGTTCTTAACCGATTCAATTTTGTGATCTCTTATAGACCGGGCTCCCGAAATGGAAAAGCTGATGCATTATCCAGACTGTTCTCAAATTATTCCTCTTCACCTGCACCACCAACTACCATTCTGTTGGAATCCAATTTTGTGGGGGTCATTACTAACAAGGATCTGCTAAAAGACATAAGGGCAGCATATGAGACTAATCCGGTTCTCCTAAATCCACTAGATTATATATCCCTTATGTTTCAAAATAAAGTTTGGACTCATAAGTATTGCATTTATGTACCAGAGAGTGTACGACTGAGAGTATTAAAATGAATTCATGACTCCAAGTTATAAGGTCACAAGGGAATTCAGAAGACAAAAGAACTTCTGTCACGCTTCTTTTGGTGGCCTAATTATCAAGAGGATGTGAAGAAATATGTTTCTTCTTGTAACACCTGTGCCATGAATAAAACTCCTCATACTTCACCAGTGGGACTTTTGCAGCCTCTGTCAATCCCGTCCCGTCCTTGGGGGTCTATATCCATGGACTTTATTGTCGATTTGCCTGCTTCTAAAGGGAAAAGTGCCATCCTAGTTGTGGTTGATAGATTGACAAAAGCAGCTCACTTTATTCCATGTGCTGGTCTCCCTTCTGCCAAAGAAACTGCTGAACTTATCATCCAAGATGTCTATCGTCTCCATGGAGTACCAGATGAAGTTGTCCTTGATCGCGCAGTACAATTTACGTCCAAATTTCAGAAGAATTTTTGTAAAACACTGGACATTGATGTTAATTTGTCATCCGCTTTTCACCCCCAATCAAATGGTCAGACTGAACGCACAAACCAAACTTTGGAGCAGTATCTCCGATGCTACATTTGCCATTTGCAAGATGACTGGGTTGATTTGCTTCCAATGGCAGAATTTTCATACAATAATAGTCAGAATGCTTCCACCAAACAAACACAATTTTTTGCTAATTTGTGTTACCATCCAAGTATCCTCCCTAAATTCCCTAGAAACACTTCTATTCCTGTTGTCAATGACAGAGTTCAATCTCTCGAACAGAATCTGGAGATGTTAAAGGACACATTAAAGATTGCCCAGGAGAGATATAAGCAAACAGCAGATAAATACTGCAGGCCTTCTCCAACTTTCAAGGTGCAAGATGACGTATTGCTTTCTACAAAGAATTTAAAACTTCATGTACCTTCAGCAAAACTAGGTCAAAAATGTATTGGGCCTTTCAAGATTATTGGACAAATAAATGGAGTAGCTTTTCGGTTAAAACTTCCCAGGACAATGAGAGTACATCCTGTGTTCCATGTATCACTTCTGAAACCTGTTATTCCAGATCCATTTCCAGGATGTAATCTGCCTCCTCCCGATCCAGTTGAAGTAGATGGACAAGAACATTACACTGTTGAAAAAATACTGGACTCTAGAATTTTCCGAAATCATCTACAATACCTAATTAAATGGCAGGGGTATGGCCCCGATGACAATTCATGGGAACCTGTAAACAATATTAGTGCTCCCCGACTGCTTAAAGAATTTCACCAAAGATATCCAGAAAAACCGAGCCAAGCATTGTCCGGAGGTCGATGCTGAAGGAGGGAATAATGTCAGAATTGGATGTAATCTTCTAAATTACCACTAGCGACCGCTGTTTCACCCACTCCGAACTTGTGTTGCAATTTCACTCCTCCACCACTGGAGGCTGCTGTGTTATCTGAGGATTTTCCCTTAACTAAGATAGCCGTTGTGATACTGATTGGGAGCCATCTTGTTTCATGTTTGGGCCTACTTATACCCATGAGGCAATGCAAACATTGCTAGAGTATTGTGACTTGTTCCTTGTGACTTGTCTCCTGCTCCTCAGACCATTTCGATTCTTCACTGGATTCCCTACCTTGCGATCTACTCCTCAAGTCTGCACCTCGCTTGTTCCTTCTGGCCACTGGATTCCAGCCATGTCTACCAGCAGCGTAACACAGATGTATCAAAACTCGCAATCTGTATTTTGTGGACGCAGGTATATAAAAAACCTCTATCACAAGCAGTAATTTTGTGGACGCAGGTATATGGAAAACCTCTATAACTATTTTGTGGAAACTGGTCTATGGAAGGCCTCAATCAGTTGTTAGTTGAAGCTGCTAAATCACCCTCAAGCAGTAATTTTGTGGACACAGGTATATGGAAAACCTCTATCACTATATTTTCTGGAAGCATACAAATGCACTATACTTTCTATGTTAGAAAGTATATTATAAGTATATCACACCCCTTTGTGTATCACACCTATCGATAGCACAACGTTACCAGTCCTTAAAGGACTTTTGTGGCCCTATTAGCTAGCATTTGGTGTCCCTAAGTTCCTAACAGCCTGTCCCTGCTCCAAAATGCAACCTCTCCCTACACTGGCAAAACACATAATGTAAAATGGCTGCCAGATAAGGTTCTGTTATAGGCTTGGGGGCGTGTCTATGTGCTGAAATGTCTAAATTGTCTGTCCTGTCCAACCTGATGGATGTGTCATGGTTTAAAGTTTGGCGCAATGCATAAGAATATGGTATGCGCGAACATTGCATATGTTCGCATGTTCGGCGGATCGCAAATGCACAAAGTTCACTGCAAACCTATCGCCGGGCCATCTGCAGGGCCATCACTACTCCTAATGCTTGCTTATGGACTTGACGAGGCAAAACTGCCAGCAGGGTGTGAACTAACATCCAGTAGATAAGGTGACTTTCTTGCTTTATGAACTTTTTGTGTGTGTGAACAAACACCAAGACTGCAAAGTGACTTGCGCTTTGTGCTATACCTTATGTGTGAATAAACACTAAAGTTTTGCTTTACAAATTGGTTTTGTCTGTGTACTGCGTCCGCTTATCCTGTTTACCAGACAAATCTCCACTATATATATATATATATATATATATATATAGTGTTCAAAATCCTTAGAATGCCAGTTTGGTATATGACTGGTTCTCAAATGAAACCTGAAAAGTCACATTATTAAAGTGGTCATTAAGTTTCTGGATTTAAATGATGATGGACATGAATGCTTATTTATAGCTGGATTACTACATTTGTGGGGGAACAGAAGTTCATTGTGCACGCTCATGTTAGACTCCATATATCCCTATCCAAATGTATTAAAATGCCAAGTGGCTCTCAACTCACATAAAAAAAAACATATGGTTCTTGCCTAGTCAAAGTCATAGACTTCAGTTTCCCAACACAATAATTGGATTGTAGAATTAAATCAATGTAAAATATCTTTTGATTTTTGCACAACTTGAACTATGACCTGAAATAAGCAAAATATGCAACATGATTTCTAGCAATATGAACTTGTGGGTTTGCGCATTCACAGATCAGCTTATTAGAATAAATTACATTTAATATGTATCAGTGGATTAGAGTACAACCGTGTAACTTCTTCTGACATGTCAATTAGTGAAAAGATGGTTATCACTGACCAACAACAACTTTACTGTGCTGAGATTTTATGCTGAGTATACCTATAGCATTATTTCAGGTACAGGTGAATAGACAAGCATAACAAATAGTACAGTATATGTGTAAGCAATTCAAAATGCTATTTGATAGAAATGGTAGCAATTTAGGGGTGAGCGAATCGCGCTTCGGATCCAAGATCTGCAGTTGATTTGTTTAAAAGCTGTACGGAAACCTGTCTATGTACAGTATTAAAATGTATGCGCTGCGTGGAGGCATAATTTGTTAAGTCCGAAGTCTCACAAGACTTTGGTGAAGAACCTCGGGCTTCGATTGTACAACTTTAGAAACATTTTAAAACGGAAATCCAAAGTTGGCTTCAATACCGAGTGGTCTCATGAGACTTTAGACTTAATAAATTTTGCCTCCACGCTGTGCATACATTTTAATACTGTACAGAGACAGGTCTCTGTACAGACAGGTCTCTGTACAGCATTAAAACAAAGTTGGGGAACAAATCAACTTTGGATCTTGGATCTGAAGCACAATTTGCTCACCCCTAGTAGCAATAATATATTTTTAAAACAGAAATGTTTTATGTATTTTTTTTTTGGAAACCGTTTCATGTGATATATAAGATTTGGGGGGTACAATCTCTCCATGGGAGAGAGCACCTTAGTTAGAGTTAGGAGACTAATAGGCCATACATGAAAATAGGCATTGAGACATGACTCGGGTGTTAAATAAGCCAGCACCTCATCTGCACACAGCTGTTTCAGGTGATTGCCCTTCATCAGTGCAGAGCAGAGAGTACTGGCTTAACTGGATGAGAGACGTAAGTCAGGATTTGGGGGGTACTATCTCTCCTTGGGGAGAGAGAGCCTTAATCGACATGAGGATACCTATAGGGTAGGTGCCTTCCATCTTTGGCATGAGTTTGTTAAGGGCTCAATTGCATCCCTTTCTTCACAGAATTTCAGAGGAGCATATATGGCCTATAAGTCTCCTCACACCGATTAAGGCACTCTCTCCCCAAGGAGAGATGGCACCCCAAATACTGACTACCCTGGCCTCTGACCCAGTTAAGCCAGTACTCTCTGCTATGCACTGATGAGGGACAATAACCACAAAACAGCTGTCTGCAGATGAGGTGCTGGCTTATTTAATATCTGAGTCATGTCTCAAGGTCTACTTAATGGGTTAAACATTGACTTAAAGGATAGCTGCCTTACATCTGGTGGCATCAGAGGCAGAGCTTGTTAAAAGCTCATTTACATCCCTTTCTACATGAAATATTATTTATGGTCTAAGAGTTCAGACAGAATGCTATGCAGGTCAATTCCATTGAAAAGTTTACACAATAATATCAGAAAAATCTAACACAGTAATGGATTAATGGATCAAGACAAATGTGTGTATCTAGAGATTATAAAGATTGCTCACAATTAGAGAAGAGCGAATTTTTTTAAAAATTTGATTCGGCCTGTTCGCCAAATTTTTCGGAAAAATTTGCTTTAATCCAAATTTATTTGCGGCAAATCACATTAAAAAAAACTGCTATTTCCAGGCTGCAGAGAGTCTTTATAGGGGTGTAGAACAATGTGCCTTGCAATAACACATAGGGAGTCTGCTGTGGTAGTGAAACCATACTGTGAGTCAGTATGACAAGCACATGACAGGTGTCGCTCTTAGAATCACTGCATACTTCACTTAATTTGGCAGTCACGGGGCCAAAGCTAACACAGTAATGGATTAATGGATCAAGAGAAATGTGTGTATCTAGAGATTATAAAGATTGCTCACAATTAGAGATGAGCGAATTTTTTTTAAATTCGATTCGGCCTGTTCGCCAAATTTTTTGGAAAAAATTTTCGGAAAAATTTTTCGGAAAAATAACACACAAATAATTAAATGTTACCATATTTTTATTGAACACAGCATGTAAACATTCACAGTGCAGGTGTAAAAAGTATGTGAATCCTTGGATTTAATAACTGGTTGAACCTCCTTTGGCAGCAATAACTTAAACAAAACGTTTCCTGTAGTTGCAGATCAGACGTGCACAACTGTCAGGAGTAATTCTTGACCATTCCTCTTTACAGAACTGTTTCAGTTCAGCAATATTCTTTGGATGTCTGGTGTGAATCGCTTTCTTGAGGTCATGCCAGAGCATCTCAATCGGGTTGAAGTCAGGACTCTGACTGGGGCACTCCAAAAGGCATATGTTCTTCTGTTTAAGCCATTCTGTTGTTGATTTACTTCTATGCTTTGGGTCGTTGTCCTGTTGCAACACCCATCTTCTGTTGAGCTTCAGCTGGTGGACAAATGGCCTTAAGTTCTCCTACAAAATGTCTTGATAAACTTGGGAATTAATTTTTCCTTCGATGATAGCAATCCGTCCAGGCCCTAATGCAAAAAGCAGCCCCAAACCATGATGCCCCCACCACCATACTTCACAGTTGGGATGAAGTTTTGATGTTGGTGTACTGTGCCTCTTTTTCTCCACACATAGTGTTGTGTGTTTCTTCCAAACAACTCAACTTTGGTTTCATCTGTCCACAGACTATTTTGCCAGTACTGCTGTGGAACATCCAGGTGCTCTTCTGCAAACTGTAAACGTGCAGCAATGTTGTTTTTTTGCTCTGTGGTATCCTCCCATGAAATCCATTCTTGTTTAGTGTTTTATGTATCGTAGATTCGCTAACAGGGATGTTAGCATATGCCAGAGACTTTTGTAAGTCTTTTGCTGACACTCTAGGATTCTTCTTCACCTCATTGAGCAGTCTGCGCTGTGCTCTTGCAGTCATCTTGACAGGACGGCCACTCCTAGGGAGAGTAGCAGCAGTGCTGAACTTTCTCCATGTATAGTCAATTTGTCTTACTGTGCAATGATGAACAGCAAGGCTTTTGGAGATACTTTTATAACCCTTTCCAGCTTTATGCAAGTCAACAATTCTTAATTGTAGGTCTTCTGAGAGCTTTTTTGTGCGAGGCATCATTCACATCAGGCAATGCTTCTTGTGAAAAGCAAACCCAGAACTGGTGTGTTTTTTTTTCTTTTTTTATAGGGCAGAGCAGCTGTAACCAACACCTCCAATCTCATTGATTGGACTCCAGTTGGCTAACACCTCACTCCAATTAGCTCTTGGAGATGTCATTAGTCTAGTGGTTCACATACTTTTTCCACCTGCACTGTGAATGTTAACATGGTGTGTTTAATAAAAACATGATAACATTTAAGTCTTTGTGTGTTATTAGTTTAAGCAGACTGTGATTGTCTATTGTTGTGACTTAGATGAAGATCAGATAACATTTTATGACCAATTTGTGCAGAAATCCATATCATTCCAAAGGGTTCACATACTTTTTATTGCAACTAGATGTCTACAGAACCTGTTCTACTAAATGCTTATAAAAGTAGAGCCCCCCTGACAGAGTGGAAAGGGTGTCAGCAGTAAGTTTATGTTGACGTCACTGATTATTTTGTCCTTCCTCTGATCCGTCATAACAATAACCCCTCAAAAAACTGATCCTGTCTGTTGAGCATTTGCCTTAATCCATCAGTATTGCTAATGCCAAAAAAAACAGGAATGGATATAAAACAGAGATGACACATGAACCGAATATTTGCATGTCTTCTGTATTTTCTACCCACTCCTGCTTTTGCCTTTCAAATCATAAGCCTATTCTGATGGGACCATACAGTCCGTAAAGCAGCTACACAGACAGGATCCGTTGTGACAGATCAGAAGAAGTGTCAAATAAATTATGTCAGCCAGGCCGAAAGCCCAAATAGTGGACCAGTCATGAAGTGTGGAAGGGTGGTAACAGCATGAGGAGTCCACAGAGTGGACCTATGACATAATGGTGAGTTGGAAGCAGCATGAGGAGACCAATGGCACAATGAAAGAGTGTGGAGGTGTCCGCAGCAGAAGCATCAGGAGGATATACTGATTGAGGGGTGCTATATACCTGTTTCCGACAAATACTGATTGAGGAGTGCTATATACCTGTTTTAGCCAAATACTTATTGAGGGGTGCTATTGCCATATACCTTCTTTCACCAAATACTGATTGAGGGCTGCGATACACCTGCTTCCACAAAATACTGACTAAGGGGTGCCATTTACCTGTTTCCACCAAATACTAATTGAGGGTTGCTATATACCTGTTTCTGCCAATTACTGACTGAGGGGTGCCATATACCTTCTTTAACAAAATACTGATTGAGGGGTGCTATTGCTATATACCTTCTCCAACCAAATACTGAATGAGGGCTGCGATTAGAGATGGCCTTGTGGTTCGCCCGGCGGTCGTTTCGCGGCAAACTTTGCTCGTTCGCGGTTTGCCAAACAGGCGAACATATGACGATGTCCGCCGGCGCCATATTCTTTTACATTGTGAAGAACTTTGACACATGACACATCCATCAGGACAGCCAATTGAGATGTTTCAGCACATGGACATACCCCCTACCTTATAAATAAACCCGATCTGGCTGCCATTTTACATTCAGTCTTTTGCCAGTGTAGGGAGAGGTTGCTGTGTGGGGCAGGGACAGACTTTTAGGGACAACAAACGCTAGCTAATAGGGCCACAAAAGTCATTTTAAGGACTGGTATAGGTGTGGTACCAATAGGTGTGACTTACTGAGGGGTATAATATACTTATAAGTAGTGATGAGCGGCAGGGGCAATATTAGAATTTTTAACATTTCGCAAATATTTGGGCGAATATTCGCCATATATTTGAGAATTTGCATTATTTTCCTGATTGCGAAAATTCACATAAAAATTTGCATAAACTGGTATTTGAAAAAAATACTAATATTCGTGATTACGAATATATTTTGCGATATTCTAAACATTTGCAAATTCTCTAAGTGCGGATATTCGCAATTAAAATTCACAATTTGAATATTTGGGATCAACACTACTTAAAATATACTTCCTAACATAAAAAGTCATAGTGCATTTGTATTGTGCAGCAGTTGTGTGCGGTTCTGCTGCGATACTGCAGCTACACAGAGTGCCAAATGCTCTTGGAACAAATAATTTCTACTGGTGTGATATACCAGTTGCCCCCCAAAAAAACTGATTGAAGCAGGGGTGTGATATACCAATAATATACTTTCTATATAGTGCAATTTGGTAGTACAGCATTTGTTTGCTGTTTTGCAGCGTTTCCGCAGCTACACAGAGTGCCAAACGCTATTAAAACAACTTATTTCTACTGGTGTGATATACCAGTTGCCCCCCAAAAAAACTGATTAAAGCAGGTGTGTTATATACAAATAATATACTTTCTATATAGTGTATTTGGGTAGTGCAGCATTTGTTTGCGGTTTTGCTACGTTACATCAGCTACCCTATAGTCACAAATGCTATTGGAACAAATAATTTGTACTGGTGTGATATACCAGTTGCCCCCCAAAAAAGTGATTGAGGCAGGGGTGTGATATACCTTCTTCCACAAATACTGCTCTTCTATAGGGACTTTTGTTACAGGGTCATTTTGAAAATGACAGGCAGAGGAAGAGGCAGCCCATTCCACAGGGATGGTAGGAGTCGGGCAGGTGCACCAGGCCGGAGCCTAAGTAGGTATTTGCAGAAGGTGAGTGCGAATACGTCAGCCTTCTGCTTCTGCACCCTCCTCATCCTCTCTATCTGCATTCTCTTCACTCTCTGCTGTGTGCAGCATTTGTTTGCGGTTTTGCTGCATTATAGCAGCTAAACAGAGTGACAAACGATATTGGAACAAATCATTTCAACTGGTGTGATATACCAGTTGCCCCCCAATTTTTTTTTATTGAAGCAGGGGTGTGATATACCAATAAAATACTTTCTATATAGTTCATGTAGGTACTGAAGCTACACAGAGTGAAAAACGCTATTGGAACAAATAATTTCTACTGGTGTGATATCCCAGTTGCCCCCCCAAAAAACTGATTGAAGCAGGGGGGTCATATACGAATTATATACTTTCTATATAGTGCATTTGGGTAGTGCAGCATTTGTTTGCGGTTTTGCTGCGTTACCTCAGCTACACAGTGCCAAATGCTATTGGAACAAATAATTTCTACTGGTGTGATATACCAGTTGCCACCCAAAAAAAATGATTGAAGCAGGAGTGTTATATACAAATAATATACTTTCTATATAGTGCATTTAGGTAGTGCAGCATTTGTTTGCAGTTTTGCTGCGTTACCACAGCTACACAGTGCCGAATGCTATTGGAACAAATAATTTCTACTAGTGTGATATACCAGTTTCCACAAAAAAGTGATTGAGGCAGAGGTGTGATATACCTTCTTCCACAAATACTGCTCTGCTATAGGGACTTTTATCACAGGGTCATTTTGAAAATAACAGGCAGAGGAAGAGGCACCCCCCTCATCCTCTCTATCTGCACCCTCTTCACTCTCTGTTGTGTGCACCCCCAAAGACACCACCACCTCCACCATATCCCCTCCGCTCAGGTCAGAGGAATTATTTTCCCATCAATTCCAAGACCTTACCGATGCGCAGCCATTCTTGGCATCGGATCAGGAAGAGGAAGTATAAACCGTCGCCACCCAGCAGTCTGACGACAGTACCCAGATCAGCCCTTGCTGTTGCTGCCTACTCCGATATCTCTAATGTCAGTGGTGGGGAAGGTGACGATGATGACGTGTCAATGGACGTCACTTCGGTACCCACAAGAGAGGAAGAGGAGTGTAGTTCAGAGGGAGAGTCGGAGCAGCAGATAAGGAGGAGAAGCAGGCAGAACTTACAGTGCACAGGAGGCAAAAAGCAGACTGCTAATGTATCTGGAACGAGCCATCCACCATGAACAGTCACATCTGGAGCTCCCAGGACGCTGTAACTTGACTTCGCAATGTGTTTTTTTTTTAACATGTCCGCTGCTAACAATAGTGTTGCCATCTGCGGCCTGTGCTGTCAGCGCATAAGTCGCGGTAAGCCCAACACTTACCTAGGGATGACCGCCTTAAGAAGGCACTTGGCCTCCCTTCTCTGAGCCCAGTGGGAGCAGCACCGTCAGAACCCACAAAGCCACACTCCTGCTGCTCCAGGTCCTGCCTCTTCTCTTTCTCCTCTCATTTGTCCTCCACTCCACCTTCCACCATGCCGTCATCGCGTTCATCTGGCAAAAGGCAGGCTTCCGTAGCCCAAATGTTCAAGCGTAAAAGGATGATGACGCCGGATAACCCTCTTGCCCAACAGCTGACCACTGGCTTGTCGGAACTGCTAACTCGCCAACTACTGCCATATAAACTGGTGGACTCGGAGGTCTTTAGAAAATTTGTGGCCATTGGCACACCGCAATTGAAGATTCCCGGAAGGAAATATTTCTCCCAGAAGGGCATCCCGGAGCTATATGGCCACGTTTAGCGGCAAGTGAATTTATCTCTGGCACACAGTGTCTGTGCCAAGATACATCTGACCACAGACACGTGGTCTAGCAAACACTGGCAGGGAAGGTACATAACTTATAATGTCCGCTGGGTGAACCATTTGACGGCTGTCAAGCATGCAACCCATGGCACCCATGTGGATTTGTTGTTACCGCCACAGATTGCATGCAGGCCTGCCTCTTCTTCTCCTCCTCCTACTTCATCCTCCATCTCCTCCTCAGCTGACTACTCCTTTTCCACTGCTACCGCCTCTTCTGCTGCGTCCCCCAAGCTCCCCAGAACCTATTTGACGTGCCAAGGGAGACATTGCCATGCTGTGCTGCGGCTGTTGTGCCATGAAGCCAAGAGCCACACCGGTCCTGCACTCCTGGCCGATCAGTGGCTAATCCCGCTCAATTTGACAGTTAATAAAGTGGTGTGCGACAACGGTGTCAATCTGCTGAGCGTGCTGAAACAGGGCAAAATGACACACGTGCCGTACATGGCACACGTTCTGAACTTAGTCGTGCAGCGAATCTCTGGCCATTTTAGATCTTACATGGCCATGGCTCGCCTTGCTGACATTCAGCGGCGACACCACCTGCCCGTCAGACGTCTGATTTGTGACTGTCCGACGTGCTGGAACTCCACCTTGTATATGCTTGATGGGCTGCTACAGCAGAAACGTGCAGTTAACGACTACCTGTACGAACTCTGCAGCAGGACAGGTTCTGGGGAGCTTGGTTTTTATTCACCGTGCCAGTGGCTGCTCATTGAAAAACAAACAAATCCGAGCAGGTGCACACTAAAGTAGTGCGGCTATGTGAGTAAACTACCCAATATACATATAACTGGAAGCGCTGACTAATCAGGGAAAAAACCAAGAGAACTGAAGCTCATAAACATCCAATTTAAGAAAAAATACTTTATTATTACATAATAAATAATTAATATATTACCATTAAAAAGGAGGGTAAGGCCTCTTTCACACTTGCGTTGTTGGGATCCGTAACACTGCCGGATCCGTAACACCGCAAGTGAACTCAAAGCATTTGAAGACTGATCAGTCTTCAAAATGCGTTCAGTGTTACTATGGCAGCCAGGATGCTATTAAAGTCCTGGTTGCCATGGTAGTGGTGGGGAGCGGGGGAGCAGTGTGCTTGCCGCCCGTGCGGCTCCGGGGGTGGCGTCGGGGCGCCCCATGCGCATGGATCGCGTGATCCATGCGATCGCGTGGTCCATGCTCGTAGGGCGCCCTGGCGTCTCTCTGGGGCGCCCTGGGGGCCGCACGGACGGTGGGTGTGCTGCTCCCCCGCTACACTTTACCATGGCAGACAGGACTTTAGCGTCCTGGCAGCCATGGTAACCATTCAGAAAAAGCTGAACGTCGGATCCGGTAATGCGCCGAAACGACGTTTAGCTTAAGGCCGGATCCGGATTAATGCCTTTTAATGGGCATTAATTCCGGATCCGGCCTTGCGGCAAGTGTTCAGGATTTTTGGCCGGAGCAAAGGGTGCAGCGTGCTGCGGTATTTTCTCCGGCCAAAAAACGTTCCGGTCCTGAACTGAAGACATCCTGATGCATCCTGAAGGGATTTCTCTCCATTCAGAATGCATTGGGATAATCCTGAGCAGGATTTTTCCGGCATAGAGCCCCGATGACGGAACTCTATGTCGGAAAAGAAATACGCAAGTGTGAAAGAGCCCTAAGGAGCAAAAAACACCCTCCCGGCAACACATATCACTGACTCCAAATACATATGTATAAGATCAGGAATACATCAGTAACATATATTATAATCATTTGTAAAAGGTGAGTCCTAGTGAACAATAAATAGGGGAGAAATAACAGATGGTAATACTGCCCTCGGTGCAGACAGTGCTCAAATGAGGCACTTTATAGTATAGCGTGTCTTTAAGCTACAGTATATACCATCTGAATCATGCAAGATCTGTCATCCGGGGAGAAGGCACGCCGAAACGCGAGTCGGGGTAACACCATAGGCACCTAGGCACTCAGGTCCCAAACATCATTGCTGAGTCTTTTGCACCTTCACAGTGCATATTGTTTCTTATGTGTATTCAGGACACTAGGTCATATTATATCTTGCATGATTCAGATGGTATATACTGTAGCTTAAAGACACGCTATACTATAAAGTGCCTCACTTGAGTACTGTCTGCACCGACATTATCCTGGAAGATAAGCAGGAGCCAGGCCAGTTCACCGCTTCCAGTTTAGTGCAAATGGGGGCCTTCATGGTCCAGTGTTTGAAGAGGGACCCCCGTATAAAAAGCATAAAGGGCAAGGACCAGTACTGGATAGCAACGTACTTAGACCCCCGGTACAAACACAAAATGGCGGACATGTTACCAGCATCACAGAGGGCTGTCAGAATGCAACACTTGTTGGTCACTTCGGATATGAGATCATTCTTGCAGCCAACCCATCGACAGCGGCCCTCTGTATCCAGCCTTAGGGAACGCCTAGTCTGACTGGTGTCCGACTATTTCGGGTTAACGGCCGATGTGGACGCTCTGAGAAGCGAGGAACCCCTGGACTTCTGGGTGTACATGCTTGACCTGTGACCAGAGCTGGCACAATTTGCCATGGAACTCTTGGCTTGCCCCTCATCCAGTGTCTTGTCCGAAAGGAAGTTCAGCGCAGCAGGGGGGATTGTAACCGATTAGCGCACTCCCCTAGCTCACGACAATGTGGACTACCTGTCACGGATGGTGTAACAGAAAACAGGAAGTTACAAATAAGGATCCGACTGGCTTGATCCAAAACTAAGGAACTAAAGGGTGACCCCTATTAAAGCCCTGAATCTCTCCCTGTCTTCTCAGCCCATGCAAAGATCTCAGTGATAGAAGGTTGCATGTCCACGTACCTAGACTGAATGACACCTGCAAACCCTATAATAGTGAGGGGACACGACCACCAGCTCCCTGCACTTAATACGGAGGGAGTCAGGGTCACCTAGAACCAAGCCAACAGGAAAACAACAAATACAGAAATAGACTTATCTGAAAACCCTGCTGTAGCAACTTCTAGAAGAGAACACAATCCAGGATGTAATATAAACCGCAAGGTGAGGCAGTATGGGGAGGCAATCACTGCTAATAGATGATAGCTGGGAGAGCGAGGAGAGATGTCAAAACAAAAGCAAAACAAAAGAAGATCATGCAGGAGGTACTGAAGAACGTCTATCAGAACTTCTCAAAGATCTGTTGGTGACACTACCTCACATTTCTAAAAATGAATGACATGCATTGATCTTGGAGGAATTCAACACATGTGACAAGTCGCCCACATTTAATTGAATTTCCTCATGATAGCCCACAAATATCCGCCACCACTTAGAACAAATAATGGTCCCTGTCTTAGGTAAATATAACGGCGTAAAAGGCCTTTTCGGTCAGGTGAATGCCTAATGTTTGGGGCCTCGGAGGAATTCGACACCTGTGACGACCACATGTTTCAACTATTATCATTAGGTGTATTTTCAAAAGGGGGGATTTCGATAGCCATGTTTTTAATCCAATTTTATTTTTTTAGTTCTTTTAAACATATGTATTTGACTTGTATTAGTACTGGACTTCAGTAAAATTGATATCCATTGACCATCTAATAGACCTCCAGCCACATAATCACTTGTTATTTTCTGTACGCTGAATGCATAATTTTTGGGACCTGAAGTCACCTGGCCTGCTGTTAAATTGATATCCAATGACCATGTAATCTACCTCCAGCCACATACTTACTTTTTCTTTTCTGTACGCTGAATGCATAATTTTTGGGGCCTTTAGTCCACTGACCTGCTGTAAAATTGATATCCGATGACAGTGTAATCTACATCCAGCCACATACTTACTTGTTCTTTTCTGTCCGCGGAATGCATAATTGTTGGGGCTTCGGAGGAATTCAACACCAGTGACGACCACGTGTTATCGAATTTCAACTATTATCATTAGGGTTTTTTTCAAGAGGGGGGATTTCGTTAGCCATGTTTTTAATCCAATTTTATATTTTTAGTTCTTTTAAACATATGTATTTGACCTGTATTTGTAATGGCCTGCAGTAAAATTTATATCCATTGACCGTGTAATATACCTTCGGCCACATAATCCCTTGATCTTTTCTGTCTGGTGAATGCCTAGTGAATGGGGCCTGTAGTCCAATGGCCTACAGTAAAATTTTTATCCATTGATTGCATAATGTACCTTGAGCCACATAATCAGAATTTCTTTTATGTCAGGTGAATGCCTAATTTTTAAGGCCCGTACTCCCGTGGCCTAAAAGAAAAAATTTCTAGGCTCCAACAGGGCACATTTCAGAGAATTTCCCTTTAAGACGCATAAAAATGTCCCCTTATTAAGATACATATTTTTTGTTGGAATTTTTCTCATTGATTCCCCTCTAGTCACTGTCCATATTGTGGGACTATTTGTGCACTTCTACTAAGCTTTTGGTGGCTGCAAATATGAGCTGAAGGTTTTTCAGGTTCGCCTGCCATTAAAGTGAATGGAGCCCGCCGCGAACTTGCGGTTCGCAAATGGTCCCAGCCGATGTTCGACCATCACTAATGGCAAGTGCTCATGCACTAGGGACAGTGTTGCTACAATAATCCAGCAGCCATGTTTGATCCATCCACCATGTTCTGCCATCTTGTCTTAACCCTAATATTTTTAAAAGCAAATGCAGGGATCCACATGGGATCATGGTCATCCCTGTTGTGGATCCCTCAATTTTATTGCTTTGAGAAGGGTTTACCCACTTCAAGACTGTGTACTATATCTGGTACTATCACACAGGACACAGGAGGACAGAAGCTGCTGCATACATGCTCAATCTCCACCAATCCCTGCTGGGGGGGAGCTGAACCACACCTGAATGACCACAGTATCTGAAGGATTAAAAATCTGCGACCAGCTTTACCACTGGTCACAGACATTAGAGCCGGGTGTCTGCACTTTAAAACAGCAGACACCGGGTGGCTATGGCGCCATTTTTAAATGTCCACCTGCCAATGTAAATTTACTGTTGGTGGTCAGGAAAGGGTTAACTTCCAAGCCTTCACACTGAGATTGGTCCACCAAGTGGTAAGAATATGATTTTCAAGAAATCTACAGTACGTCCAGTTGCCTTGATTTATTCTTTACAGATATAAGAATATGATTAGGCAGAGTGACCTGGGTATACCTGGTTTATAGTGATTTGTGACAAATTAATTCATAGCAAATCAAATTTCCTGGCGAACTTTGGCAAAACTGCCAAATCAAATTTTTGAAAACTTCTCTCTCGTTAGCATTGTTACCTTTGCAGTGCTGTGGTCCTAGGTATGAATCTGGAGATGGAGTTTGTATGTTTTCCCTGTGTCTGCATGCGTTTCTTCCAAGTACTCCGATTTCCTCCCACATTCCAAAAATTTACAGATAGGTTAAAGGTTCTATTTTATGATTGCCATCTTTTTCTAAAAAAAAGCTAGAATCAACTGTGTACCTCATATAGATCGACAGCTCCCCCCCATTCATTTCTCCAGTTACTCTGCCAGATTTATTTCTAGGGACATGTATGTCATGTCTCAGGTGGCATGTCCTTTCTGCTGCAACTCTCTCCCTTTAAATGCCAGATTCTAACAGAAGATAAGGCTGGTGGCAACTGAAAGGACAGGACTGAGCATATGTCGCCACTCCAGCGAGGTGGACAGAGAAATAAGGAAAAGAAAAAACAGCAGGTGGTGCTGTGCAGATACATTTTATTAACCACTTAAGGACCACAGGTTTATACCCCCTAGTGACCAGGCCCTTTTTTACAAATCGGCACTACACAACTTTTACGGTTTATTGCTCGCTCATGCAACTTGGCACCCAAATGAATTTTACCTCCTTTCTTCTCACAAATACAGCTTTCTTTTGGCGGTATTTGATTGCTGCTGAGATTTTTAGTTTTTCTGATATTAATAAAAAAAAATAACACAATTTTCTAAAAAAAAGTGTATTTTTAACTTTTTCTGGTAAAATTGTTCAAATATAATTACATTTCTATACAAGTTTGTGTCAGCATTTATAGTGCTGCATGTCTTTGATTAAAAAAAAATCCAATAAGTGTATGTATATTGGTTTGCGCAAAAGTTATAGCGTTTACAAACTATGGTACAAAAATGTGAATTTCCGCATTTTGAAGCAGCTCTAACCTTCTGAGCACCTGTCATGTTTCTTGAGGTGCTAGAATGCCAGGATAGTATAAATACCCCCCAAATGACCCCATTTTAGAAAGAAGACGGAGGAGGGGCATGGTGAGTTCATGTATGATTTAATTATTTTTCACAAGTTAGCAGAAAATGACACTTTCTGAGGAAAAAATAAAATAATAAAGTTTCTGCTAACTTCTTGCAAAAAAAATTAAAATCTCCCACGGACTCACTATGCCCCTCAATGAATACCTTGGGGTGTCTATTGAAATTTGGGCCCCTTTGTGCACCTAGGCTGCAAAAAAGCGTCACTCATGTGGTATCGCTGTACTCAGGAGAAGTAGGGCAATGTGTTTTGGGGTATATTTTTACATATACCCATGCTGGTTGAGAGAAATATCTCTGTAAATTGACAACTTGGTATAAAAAAATTGAAAAAGTTGTCATTTACAGAGATATTTCTCACACACAGGATGGGTATGTGTGAAAAAACATTGCCCTACTTCTCCTGAGTACGGCGATACCACATGTGTGACACTTTTTTGCAGCCTAGGTGCACAAAGGGTCCCAAATTCCAATGAGTACCTTTTAGGAGGGCATTTTTAGACATTTGGATTCCAGACTTCTTCTCACGCTTTAGGGGCCCTAAAATGCCAGGGCAGTATAAATACCCCACATGTGACCCCATTTTGGAAAGAAGACACCCAAGGTATTCCGTGAGGGGCATGGCGAGTTCATAGAAGATGTTTTTTTTTTTTGGCACAAGTTAGCAGAAACTGTTTTTTTTAGTTTTTTCTCACAAAGTCTCCCTTTCCGCTAATTTGTGACAAAAAGTTCAATCCTTCATGGACTCAATGTGCCCCTCAGCAAATACCTTGGGGTGTCTTCTTTCTAAAGTGGGGTCATTTGTGGGGTGTTTGTACTGCCCTGGCATTTGAGGGTCTCCACAATCATTACATGTATGGCCAGCAATAGCAGTTTCTGCTATTCTCCTTATATTGAGCATACGGGCCCTAAGACCCCTGTGTGCCTGTCCTGTGTCAGGCGATCCCTACACTAATAGTGTACCTGTGTGTGGTACTTGTGGAAACACTCCCCTATGCATAGGGCAGGCTGGTCAGGACAAAAAACGGTGGTGTCACGCCTTATTCCAGCCCTGCTACAGACACAACATCTTTTTCTTGGGGAACAGTGAGTTGGTTACCAGGATAGACACTCGGGAAGTGTCTGTCATGTAGCCGGCTAACTACATCAGGGACTTGGGGCACGGACCCTCCTGGATACAGGAGTTCCGAAATGATCTCTTCCTGGAATTTTATGAAGGATCCCGTTCTCTCAGCCTTATTGTAGAGAACAAAACTATTATGCACAGCCAATTGAATTAAATAAACAGACACCTTCTTATACCAGCGTCTGGTGCGGTGGGACACTAAATGGGGAGCCAACATCTGGTCATTGAGGTCCACCCCTCCCATGTGAAGGTTATAGTCGTGTACAGAGAGGTGTTTCTTAATGACTCCAGTTGCCCTTTCAATTTGTACAGTCGTGTCATGCGTGAATGGTGGACAGAAGGTAAACGTCCCTCTTGTCCCTCCACTTCACCGCGAGCAGTTCTTGGCCACACAAGGCAGCCCTCTCCCCCTGTGCAAGTCGGGTATTAACGAGCCGTTGGGGGAAGCCCCGGTGACTAGGTCGCGCGGTGCCACAGCATTGAATTCCGACTATATGTAAGTGCCGAAAGAGGGCCACGCTTGTGTAAAAATTGTCCATGTATAAGTGGTACCCCTTGTGGAGTAAGGGTGACACCAGACAATCTTGCCACTGCTCCGCAGGTAGTCAGGGCATCCGACCGGCTCCAGTTTTGAGTCTTTTCCCTCATAGACCCTAAAACAATATGTATAGCCTGTGGCCCTTTCACACAGCTAATACAGTTTGACCCCATACCGGGCACGCTTGCTGGGGATGTACTGTTTGATGCCAAGGCTCCAGGTAAACTCTATGCAGATGTTCTGATTGGGGGTATACACATCTGCAAACCTGGATGACAAATGGTCTATGAGGGGCCGAATTTTGTGGAGCCGGTCATAAGCAGGGTGGCCTCTTGGATGACAGGTTTTATTGTCAGTGTAATGCATAAAGCGCATAGAAGCTTTCCGGATTGGCGGTTATATACTGTGTGGCGTAGCAGTTGGTTTCTGCCACAACTAAGTCATAGAGATCTGCGGTGAAGAACAGCTAAAAAAAACTCAAGGGCTGATCCTAAATGATCTGTCTCCACGCAAACTCCAGACTGGACGGTGAAAGGGGGCAATACGGGTGCAGCGGAAGCAGGGGATTGCAAATTTGGGTTTGCCAGTACCTCTGGGAGACTAAGGGCTCTACGGGCCTGTGAACGTGGTGGCTGCGACGGGGGAGTTACTGCACGTGCCACCGTACCAGCTTGAACTGCCCTTCTGGTGCTCGCCACTTCACCAGGGAATACGGCAGTGCTTGTAGAAGGTCCAGGATGTGCTGCGCTGATGGTGTATGCCGCACCATAAAAAAGATCAGCGCTAGCACCACTCTGCTGCAAATGAGGCTCATCATCCGGGGTATGCATAACACTGACATGGGGTCGGGTACGCCTGACCATAGCAGGGACCTTAACCTCGTCATCTTCATTAGCGGTTAGAGTGCCACTGCTGTCTACAGGTTCATATTCTGAACCACTGGATTCAGCGGGTGAGGCGTCCACATCGCTTTCATCCATCAGGGCCAGAATCCTGTAGGCCTCTTCAGCAGAATACCCCTTTTTTGACATTTTGGGCTAACTAAATTTAGGGGGTATTCCTCTGAGACTGCCCAGGAAAAAGAGCACACCTGCCTAGTAAAAAGGAGTGCTTGCAAAGTAAAGCTGCGATCGCTAATAAAGATACAAAAAGTTTAGAAGAGATCTTTATAGCGCTGCAGCGATTTTACGGTGTTTTTGCAGTGATCAGAAAAAAAATATTCTGTCACTGCGGTGGGGCGGACTGAACGCAAGTGTGGGCACAAAATCAGGCCTGATCGGGCGAACACTGCGTTTTTTGTAGAGCCTAAGGTGATTCTAATGTACTGATATAGATCTGATTGCGATCAGTCTTGATGACTTACAGATACTATATAGTACTAGTGCTGATTAGTGACAGCGATGACGCTAATCAGCAATTAATCAGTGACTGTGGTGCGGTAGGCTGGGCGCTAACTACCTAACAAGTAGCTAACTAACTGGTGGTGATAAGGGACCCTTACAGGGGGGGTGATCAATGACAGGGGGGTGACAGGGGGGTGATCAGGGAGTCTACATGGGGTGATCAGGGGTTAATAAGGGGGTTAATAAGTGACAGGGGGGTGTAATGTGTGTGTGGTGCTTGGTGCTACTTACAGAGCTGCCTGTGTCCTGTGGTGGTTGATCCAAGCAAAGGGGACCACCAAAGAAGCAGGTAGCAGGTATATTTACAAAATAGCGTCTGATATACCTATTTGATTGCTGCCGGCAGGCTGTAGTTAAACTTGAATACTGCGCAATCCTGTGAACGCACGCTCCTGTGAGCGCGCGTTCACAGGAAATCTCAGGTCTCACGAGATGACGCCAATAGGCGTCACTGAGACCTGAGAGCGTTGCCGTCCGGGTGCCTAATGGCGTTACCGTGGCGGCAAGTGGTAATCTAACTCAGTGGCTATACAAAATTTGTAATTACATGCAAATCCAAAAGTATTTAGATTCAGGTGCTGGTTGGGAAAATTTATAATATTTGTCTTGGAGCAATCTCTTTAATTCAGAACTTAGATTGAGAGCCTAAATAAGAAAAGTGATTGACAATATCTGTACACCCCTTCAGAATATGTCTTATATACATGAATAAACAAAATATAACTGCAGTCTTGTACTAACTGAATAAATAGTGTAAGAGACAGTAATAATGAGATGCAAGATTGCCTGTACCACTCGATTCCAACCTTCAGCACAGTTGAATGCTGGGAGGAATTAACAGCTTTCACAGAAAAGAAAGAATTAACATCTACTACACTTTACAACTATCCAACTATGAACATAACCCCTTGTGTGAACTTTCTCTAACCACTGGTCATGTGGTAAATCACATGCTGTATTTTTCTATACTGTATTTAGTGACAGAGATAAATTTTATCCCAGAGATCAAAGATAATCAAAGTACACCTGGTTATTATTTGTAAAGACTTTACAACGATTTTAATGATTAATTTATCTGCCACATAATGTTGTAATAGATCATGGAAAACATCAAGGGAAGAATGCAGTGCTGAATTTTTAAAGTCCCCTTTCTAGGTCTCTGAATGATAATAGGCATGGGAAGCTTCATTCATCTTGTTCAATGATTGTTTCTTTAGGAATCCCCTATACGTTTCCTTTCGTGAGGGAGGTCAGACTGATTCTATAGGGACTTACTCATAGACCATTAAACTATTGGGATGTGGCTAAATTATCATTCTCGTCATCATTTCTATAAATCATGAGTTGATGTAAAATAGAAATTGCTTGTTTTATTTAACATGAGGACATTAAACTATATGACAAAACCAAATACTTGTACAGTAATATAATGTACTGTCTGTAATTCTAAGCAATTTCATTTATGCGGTTTAGTCAATGATACACGCTGATTGAGGATATGAAGTATTTTTTGAATGATGATAAATTCAGCAGTATGATACTGTGAATTACATGAAAAGATAAGCATTTCCTGGAAAATGTGGGATATTTACACCTGTTCAGCTTTCATTCAAATGATAACATGCATAGTAATACTGGTCAGATATCAATGTTAATGTCGGCAGAACAAATACATTTATCAAGATTACGCCAAATCTACCATTTTCACATATAGGTGAGGTGCTTGAGGGGGTCCAAAAAGGTCCAAAGGCCATTCTGCTTCCTAAAACAACACCAAATTGCACTAAATTGGAAGCGGTGGAGGCCCTGGCTCCTGCTTATAGCCTAAGAGAATGTTGCCTATATCGAACCCCTTAAGCAGTATTTTGTTGAAGCAGGAATATTGCAGCCCTCAATCAGTATTTTGTGGAAGCAGGTATATCAAACCCCTTAATCAATATTTTGTGGAAGAAGGTATATCAAACCCCTTAATCAGTATTTTGTGGAAGCAGGTATATCGCAGGCCTCAATCAATATGTGGTGGAAGCAGGTATATCAAACCCCTTAATCATTATTTTGTGGAAGCTGATATGTCGCACTCCTCAATCAATATTTGGGGGAAACAGGTATATCAAACCACTTAATCAATATTTTGTGGAAGCAGACATAGGAAAGCCCTCACTCTATATTTTGTGGAAGCAGGTATATCAAACCCCTTAATCAGTATTTTGTGGAGGCAGGTATATCGCAGGACTCTATCAATAATTGGTGGAAGCAGGTATATTGTACCACTTAATAAGTATTGTATGAAAGAAAGAAAGAAAGAAAGAAAGAAAGAAAGAATCTCGTAGGCCTCAATCAATATTTGGTGGAAGCAGGTATATCAAACAATTTAATCAGTATTTTCTGGAAGCAGGAATATCGCAGCCCTCAATCATTATTTTGTGGAAGCAGGTACATCAAACCCCTTAATCAGTATTTTATGGAAGCATGTTTATCGTAGGCCTCAATCAATTTTTGGTAGAAACAGATATATCGAACCCCTTAATCATAATTTTGTGGAAGCAGGTATATCGCAGCCCTCAATCAATATTTGGTGGAAGCAGTTATAACAAACCCCTTATCCAGTATTTTGTGGAAGCAGGTATATATTACACCCCTCAATCAATATTTGCTGGAAACAGGTATATCAAACCCATTAACCACTTAAGGACCACAGGTTTATACCCCCCTAGTGACCAGGCCCTTTTTTTACAAATCGGCACTTCACAACTTTAATGGTTTATTGCTCGGTCTTGCAACTTGGCACCCAAATGAATTTTACCTCCTTCTTCTAACAAATACAGCTCTATTTTGGTGGTATTTAATTGCTGCTGAGATTTTTTGTTTTTTCTGATATTAATCAAAATAGACCGCAATTTTCTCAAAAGTGTATTTTTTGATTTTTCTGGTAAAATTGTTCAAATATAATTACATTTCTATACAAGTTTGTGTCAGAATTTATTGTGCTACATGTCTTTGATAAAAAAAAATCCAATAAGTGTATGTTTATTGGTTTCTGCAAAAGTTATAGCGTTTACAAACTATGGTACAAAAATGTGAAATTCAGCATTTTGAAGCAGCTCTGAGCGCTAGTGTGCGCACAAGATCAGGCCTGATCGGGCGAACACTGCGTTTTTTGTAGAGCCTAAGGTGACCCTAATGTACTGATATAGCTCTGATTACGATCAGTCTTGATCACTTACAGATACTATATAGTACTAGTGCTGATTAGCAACAGCAATGAAGTAGCTAACTAACTGGCGGTGATAAGGGACCCTTAGGCCCCATTCACACGTCCGCAATTCTGTTCCGCATTTTGCAGAACAGGAATTGCGGACCCATTAATTTCTATGGGGACAGACTTCGGATCCGGAATTGCAGATCTGCACTTCCGGGTTCGCACATCCGTTCCGCAAAAATATAGAACATGTCCTATTCTTGTCCGCAATTGCGGACAAGAAAAGGCATTTTCTATATAGTTCTGGCAATGTGCGGATCCGCAAAATGCAGAAAGCACATTGCTGGTGTCCGTGTTTTGTGGATCCGGAAAAACACATACAGACGTCTGAATGGAGCCTTACAGGGGGGGGTGATCAATGACAGGGGGGGTGATAAGGTGATAAGGGAGTCTATATGGGGTGATTAAGGGGTTAATAAGTGACAGGGGGGTGTAGTGTAGTGTAGTGTGGTGCTACTTACAGAGCTGCCTGTGTCCTCTGGTGGTGGATCCAAGCAAAAGGGACCACCAGAGGACCAGGTAGCAGGTATATCAGACGCTGGTTACAAAACAGGGTCTAATATACCTTTCTGATGCGATTTTTTTTTTAATAAACATCTACTGCCTGATCAGCACTGGCAGGCTGTAGTTTAACTTCAGAGCTGCGCGCTGCTGTGAACGCGAAATCTCAAGTCTCACGAGATGACGCCAATAGGCGTCGCTGAGAGCGCCACCGTACTGACGCCTATCGCGTTAGTGTGACGGCAAGTGGTTAATCAGTATTTTATGGAAGCAAGTATATTGTAGCCCTAAATCAGCATTTTGTGGAAGCAGGATATCAAACCCCTTGATCAGTATTTTGTGGAAGCAGGTATATTGCAGGCCTCAATCAGTATTTGGTAGAAACAGTTATATAGAACTAGTTAATCGGAATTGTGTGGAAGCAGGTATCTCGTAGGCCTCAATCAATATTTAGTAGAAACAGGTATATGGAACCCCTTACTTTGCATTTTGTGAAAGCAGGTATTTCGTAGACCTCAATTAGAATTTTGTGGAAGCAGGTATATCAAACCCTTTTATCAGTATTTTGTGAAAGCAGGTATATCGCAGCCCTCAATCAGTATTTTGTTGAAGCAGGTATATCAAACCCCTTAATCAGTTTTTCACGGAAACAGGTATTTCATAGGAATTAATCCATATTTTGTGGAAGCAGGTATATCAAACCCCTTAATCAGTATTTTGTGGAAGCAGGTATATCGCACCCCTCAATCAATATTTGGTGGAAACAGATATATCAGATCCCTTAATCAGTATTGTGTGGAAGCAGGTATATTACAGGCCTCAATCACTATTTGGTGGAAACAGGTATATTGAAACCCTATAATCAGTATTTTGTAGAAGTAGGAACAGTATATCGTAGCTCTTAATCAGTATGTTGTAGAAACAGGTATATCAAACCCCTTAATAAGTATTGTGTGGAAGCAGGTATATTGCAGGCCTCAATCTATATTTGTTAGAAACAGGTATATTGAACCCCTTAATTAGTATTTTGTGGAAATAGGTATATCGTAGCCCTCGATTTGTATTTTGTGGAAGCAGGTATATTAAACCCCTTAAAGGGAACCTGTCACTGGGATTTTGTGTATAGAGCTGAGGACATAGGTTGCTAGATGGCTGCTAGTCCATCCGCAATACCCAGTCCCCTTAGCTCTGTGTGCTTTTATTATGGAAAACAACCGATTTGATACATATGAAAATTAACCAGAGCTATGGGGACTGGATATCGCGGAAGGACTAGCGGCCATCTAGCAAACCATGTCCTCAGCTCTATAAACAAAATCCCGGTGACACGTTCCATTAATAAGTATTTTGTGAAAGCGGGTATATCGCAGCCCTCAATCAGTATTTTAAAGAAGCAGGTGTATCAAACCCCTTAATCAATATTTTCTGGAGGCAGGTATATCGTAGCCCTCAATTAGTATTTTGTGGAAGTAGGTATATCAAACCCATTTATTAGTATTTTGTGGAAGCAGGTATATCGCAGGCCTTAATCAATATCTGGTGGAAACAGGAATGTCAAACCCCTTAATCGGTATTTTGTGGAAGTAGGTATTTTGTTTCCCTCAATCAGTATTTTGTAAAAGCGGGTATATCATATCCCTAAATTAGAATTTTGTGGAAGCATTGTTATTCCTTCTTCGCTATGAGTTCTCTTTTTTTGTATTTAATTAACATTCACATTCAGGCATAGACCTTAAGAGCTAACGCCGGCAAAGTATCACTTCCTACTCCCGACCTCTGCCTTTCTTCCTAAGTCTTTGAACAATAGGTTCCATGTACGAGGTCGGTTCTCAGGCTCAGGACGTAAGATTAAACAGAGCCCGGGACTAGAAGGGCCTTTGCTTACTAGGTATTAATTAGACTTGGAGTATTGCATGTATGTTTCTTATTCAACCTTATTTAAGGTTCAGATAAAAAATAATTTGTAGATCTCCAATACATTTTTGTACTTTGCTGATATTTAATTCACGGGGTATAAGTCCCATGTCAATGACATTGATAGTGTCCATACCAACTGTTACTTGTATCATTGTACTTGCCTGATATAGCAGATATGTTCTGCTACTATGTTTTTGTAACTCTCCTTTATCTGTGAAAATTAATAAAAAGAATTTGAAAAGAAAGAATTTTGTGGAAGCAGGTATATCAAACGACAGATCAGCATAAAAAAAATACAGACTAATAATGACATTATTATTATTTGACCGGCAGACAAAGGGGGGGGGGGGATATAGTGATAGTAGACTATACAGACTATCAAAAAGAATCAAATAGACTACTCAATGATAAAAGAACATATAAAACACTCAAAAATGACCCCACCCAGAAATACAAAAGGAATCTGAATGAATTGATATCAAAAGGGAAAAAAATAGGGATTTCGGATAAAGAAGAAGCCAACTTCATAAATATTAGACACCCACGAATCTCCTGTTTCTACTACCTGCCTAAGGTCCATAAGTCAGAATCTCAACCACCCGGGCGCCCTATAATGTCCGGCATTGGTAGCTTAACCAGTAATTTATCCAAGTACGTTGACACTATTCTCCAGAAGCATATCCAAAAATTACCTGCCTATCTAAAGGACACACAACATGTCCTGCAAATTTTGGAAACCATTTCTTGGGAACTAGAATACATCCTGGGGACTCTCGACGTCACTTCTCTCTACACAGTAATGGAGAAGGTCAAAGGGAAGAGGGAATTGTGCCACCAGAACAAATATAGTACCTCGGGGAATGTATTCTATTCATTTGAAATTACAATTATTTTAAATTCGAGGATACTTTCTTCCTACAGACGTGGGGGACCGCTATGGGGACCAGATTCGCGCCGAGTTTCGCCAATCTATATATGGGAAGGTGGGAGGGGTCTACCATCTTCCATGATGGCACACTTCGCGTGAATCTGGTACTCTGGCGGAGATTCATCGATGATATTGTTTTTATCTGGAAAGGGGGTGAATCATCACTAAAAAGTTTTTTAAAGCAAATTAATAAAAATGTTTTTTATCTGCAATTTACACCCACTTATAGTACCACTGAAGTAATTTTTTTAGATCTGACCATTAAAATTCAAAATAATAAAATAGTGGCCCAGACTTATTATAAGCATACAGACAGCAACAGTTTCATTGCCCTGAACAGCTGTCACCTTCCAGTTTGGCTGACCAATATTCCACGCAGCCAATACATCCGTCTGAGAAGAAACTGCACTCTGAGCAGCCAATATGAAAACAACTTGCATAGAAAATTCGAGGAAAAAGGATATAATGTGGCTGAGCTTGAGAAAATAAAACAGGAGGTCCTAAAAATAGAGCGAAAATCCCTCATACAAAAGAATAAAAAAGATGAAAAAATTAAGAAAAAGGAATATAATAACACACAAGATGCCCCTGATTTTAACATACCAATAATAACTCAATATCATGGTAAAGTATCTCAATTTAGACAAATTATAAAAAAACATTGGGACATCCTGAAACATGATAAAATGATTGGGGACAAATTGCCTGTGGCACCAAAGTTTATCTGCAGGAAGTCGAGAAATCTGGGCAATATGATAGCCCCCTCCATTAGAATGAATAATGGTGGAAACAGGAATAAACTAAATGTGCCTGAAGATAAAAAGGGATTCTACCCATGCAGAACTTGTAATGTTTGCCTAGCTTCAAGACAAAAGGAGAGTATTAAGGAAATAATCACTGGAAACAATACATATAAAATTAAAAACCACCTAACATGCCAAAATGTGTATTAAAAATCAGATTATGGGAGCATATTAAAAATATCAACAAAAAATTTGCAGGCCACCCACTGTCACGTCACTACAGTGAGAAGCATAAAGGTAAATTTGAAGGCTCTCTTTTTGGTGGCATAAACCAGATAAAGGAGGACCCCAGAGGTGGTGATTATATTAAAGTGATGTCCCGTAAGGAGAGTGAATGGATCTACAACCTCAACACCCTGGCACCTATTGGCCTCAACCAGGAAAGAGAACTGTTTGCATTCCTATAATCCCCATCTGTTGGGAACCTACAACCAAGCGCAATGCGGACCTCTAAGAAGACTATGGAATAAGCACTAACTGCCAAGATGTAGGCCATAATATAATACAATAAAATAAGTAAATAAATTAAGGGCCAATATAATTAAAAATTAATAATTAAAAAATAAAAATGAAAATAATATAACATCAACGGCCAATTACCAGTGGCAACTACACACTATGAATTCAATACAAAGAATACACACATATAGACCTATAAATAAAAATAAAACCAATGAGATTGAACAACATGGTAAATCGCTCTCCCCTGATCACTACAAACACCATTTTTGTATCTGCGCTGCTTTGTAAACAAAAACCGTCTCCTTGGTAACCAGCAGGCTTAAAAACCAGTGAGGCAGGATCCACACTTATCCCTGAGGAAGGAATACGGCTATTCCAAAACGCGTCGGAGGTATTGTGGACCAGAGAAGCTTCTGTAGTTTCTAAGTGTGACGTCACGCGCTAGGTTTCCAGGACGACAGGCAAACAAGTATTGCTACCATTTTGTCATTTAGTCAGCGCGGGTTCTCTTTCCCTCTTATCTCCATTAGGTTTTCCTATTGTTTCAGTTTTTTTTGGGGCAATTATCCCTGTATTAGAACCCTGCAGCGACACGCCCCACTGGAATTCTTTTTAACAGTGTGGGTGATTTCCTCCACTCCCCCAAATTTAGACAGCAGCGCTAGTATCTATGTTACCTCTACTTCTTGAGGTATATTAAACCCCTTAATCAGTATTTTGTGAAAGCGGATATTTCACAGGCCTTAATCATTATTTGGTGGAAGCAGGTATATCAAACTCCTTAATGAGTATTTTGTGGATGCAGGTGTATTGCAGCCCTCAATCAGTATTTTGTGGAAGCAGTTATATCAAACCCCTTAATCAGTATTTTGTGGAAGCAGGTATATTGAAGGCCTCAATCAATATTTCGTAGAAACAGGTATATCTAACCCCTTAATCAGTATTGTGTAAAAGCAGGTATCTCATAGGCCTCAATCGATATTTAGTGGAAACAAGTATATAGAACCTCTTAATCAGTATTTTGTGGAAGCAGATATATCGTAGGCCTCAATCAATATTTGGTGGAAACAGGTATATCGAACCCCTTAATCAGTATTGTGTGGAAGCAGGTATCTTGTAGTCCTTAATCAATATTTGGTGGAAACAGGTGACAAGTATATCAAACCCCTTAATCAGTATTTTGTGGAAGCAGGTATATCGTAGCCCTCAATTAGTATTTTGTGCAAGCAGATATATCAAACCTCTTAATCAGTATTTTGTGGAAGCAGGAATATTGCAGCCCTCAATCAGTATTTTGTGGAAGCAGGTATATCAAACCCCTTAATCAGTATTTTATGGAAGCAGGTATATCGTAGCCCTCAATTAGTATTTTGTGCAAGCAGATATATCAAACCTCTTAATCAGTATTTTGTGGAAGCAGGAATATTGCAGCCCTCAATCAGTATTTTGTGGAAGCAGGTATATCAAACCCCTTAATCAGTATTTTATGGAAGCAGGTATATCGTAGCCCTCAATTAGTATTTTGTGCAAGCAGATATATCAAACCTCTTAATCAGTATTTTGTGGAAGCAGGAATATTGCAGCCCTCAATCAGTATTTTGTGGAAGCAGGTATATCAAACCCCTTAATCAGTATTTTATGGAAGCAGGTATATCGTAGGCCTCAATCAATGTTTGGTTGAAACCCGTACATCCAACCCCTTAATCAATATGGTGTGGAAGCAGGCATCTTATAGGCCTCAATCAATAATTGGTGGAAACAGGTATATCAAACCCCTTAATCAGTATTTTGTGGAAGCAGGTTTATCATAGCCCTCAATTAGTATTTTGTGGAAACAGGTATATCAAACCCCTTAATCAGTATTTTGTGGAAGCAGGTATATTGCAGGCCTCAATCAATATTTGGTGGAAACAGGTATATCTAACCCCTTTAATCAGTACTTTGTGGAAGCAGGAATTTCATAGGCCTCAATTAATATTTGGTGGTAGCAGGTATATTAATCCCCTTAATCAGTATTTTATGGAGGCAGGTATAATGATCCCCTCAATCAATATTTGGTGGAAAAAGGTATATAGATCCCCTTAATCAGTATTGTGTGGAAGTAGGAATCTCGCAGGCCTCGATCAATATTTGGTGAAACCAGGTATATCGAACCCCGTAATCAGTATTTTGTGGAAGAAGGTATATCTCAGCCCTCAATCAGTATTTTGCGGAAGCAAGTATATCAAACCCCTTAATCAGTATTTTGTGGAAGCAGGTATGTCATACCTTTCAATCAATATTTGGTGGAAACAGGTATATCAAACCTCTTAATCAGTATTTTGTGGAAGCAAGTATATCGCAGGCCTCAATCAATATTTGGTGGAAGCAGTTATATCAAACCCCTTAATCAGCATTTGGAATATCACACAACTTAATAAATATTTGGTGAAATAGGTATATTGAACCCCTTAATCAGTACTTTGTGGAAGCAGGTATATCATAGCCCTCAATCAGTATTTTGTGGAATCGGGTATATCAAACCTTTTAGTCAATATTTTGTGGAAGCAGGTTTATCGTAGCCCCCAATCAAAATTTTGTGGAAGTAGGTATATCAAACCCCTTTATAAGTATTTTGTGGAAGCAGTTATATCAAACCCCTTAATCGGTATTTTGTGAAACAAGGTATATCTCAGGCCTCAATCAATATTTGGTGGAAACAGGTATATCAAACCGCTTAATCAGTATTTTGTGGAAGCAGTTACATTGTAGCCCTCAATGAATATTTTGTGGAAGCAGGTATATCAAACCCCTTAATCAGTGTTTTGTAGAAGCAGGTATATTGCATCCCTCAATCAATATTTGGTGGAAACGGATATATCAAACCCCTTAATCAATATTTTGTGGAAGTAGGTATCTTGCAGGCCTCAATCAATATTTGGTGGAAACAGGTATATCGAACCCCTTAATCAGTATTTGGTGGAAGCAGGTATATCAAACCCATTAATCAATATTTCGTGGAAGCAGTTAGAGTTGAGCGAATACCTATATGTTCGGGTTAGACGGGTTCGGCCCGAACGTAAAAAAAAAGTTCAATTTTGGGACGCAAACTTGACCCCGAACCCCATTGAAGTCAATGGGGACTCAAACTTTTGAGCACTAAAATGGATCTAAAAAGTCATGGAAATGGCTAGAGGGCTGCAAAAGGCAGCAAAATGTGGTTAAGAGCATGGCAAGTGCTCTGCAAACAAATGTGGATAGGGAAATTACTTAAAATAACCTCTTAACCAGTATTTTGTTGATACAGGTATATTGTAGCCCTCAATTAGTATTTTGTGGAAGCAGGTATATCAAACAAACCCCTTAATCAGTATTTTGTGGAAGCAGGTATATTGCAGGCCTCAATCAATATTTGGTAGAAACAGGTATATCTAACCCCTTAATCAGTATTGTGTAAAAGCAGGTTTATCGCAGCCCTCAATCAATATTTACTGGAAATAGATATATTAAACCCCTTAATCAGTATTTTGTGGAAGCGGGTATATCATAGCCCTCAATTAATATTTAGCGGAATCAGTAATATCTAACCCCTTAATCAGTATTTTGTGGAAGCAGGTATATCGTAACCCTCAATTACTATTTTTGGATACAGATATATCAAACTCCTTTATCAGTATTTTGTGGAAACAGTTATATTGCAGGCTTCAATCAATATTTGGTGGAAACAGGTATATTGAACCCCTTAATTGATATTTTGTGGAAGCAGGTATATCGAAGCACTCAATCAGTATTTTGTGGAAGCAGGTATATCATAACCCTCAATGAATATTTGGTGGATACAGGTATATTGAACCCCTTAATAAGTATTTTGTTAAAGTAGATATCTCGTAGGCATTAAGCAATATTTAGAGGTATATCACACCCTTTAATTTTTTGTTTTGTTTTTTGCCACAACAGTTATATCTCACCAACTTGTTTATTTGGGGCAACAGGTATATAGCAGCCTTAAATTAGTATCTTGTGGACGAAGGTATATCATACCCCTCAATACAACTGCTGCATAAAACAAATGCACTGTATATATCTATGTTAGAAAGTATATTATAGGTATATCACACCCCTCAATTTGTTTTTTTGGGGGCAACAGGTATATCATACCCATTGCAATTAGTTGTTCCAATAGTGTTTGTTCCTCTATATAGATGTGGTATCGCAGCAGAACCACACACAACTGATGCACAATACAAATGCACTATGATATACTTTCTATGTTTCAAAGTATAAGTGTATCACACCCCTCTGTATATCACACCTATCGATAGCACACCTATACCAGTCCTTTTGTGGCCTTATTAGCTAGTGTTTGGTGTCCCTAACAGTCTGTCCCTGCTCCACAAAGCAACCTTTCCCTACACTGGCAAAACGCAGAATGTAAAATGGCTGCCAGATCAGGTTCTTTGATAGGGTGGGGGTGTGTTCATGTGCTGAAACGTTTGAATTGGCTGTCTTGTCCCACCTTATGGATGTGTCATGGGTCTAAGTTTGGAGCAATACAAAATAATATGGCACCGGTGGACATCAACACATGTTTGCATGTTCGGCGAACCGCGAACGCGCAAAGTTCGCTGCAAAATGCCCGCCGGGCGAACCGCAAAGCCATCTCTCTCTCTATATATATATATATTTATTATATATTAGTGGATATATATACAGTGGATATAAAAAGTCTTCACACCCCTGTTATGTCAGGTTTCTGTGATGAAAAAAAAATTTGACAAAGATAAATCTTTTCAGAACTTTTTCCACCTTTTAATGTGACCTATAAACTGTACCATTCAATTGAAAAACAAACTGAAATCTTTTAGGTGGAGGGAAGAAAACAAAGGAAACTAAAATAATGTGGTTGCATAAGTGTGCACACCCTCTTATGACTGGGGATGTAGCTGTGTTCAGAATTAAGCAATAACATTCAAAATCATGTTAAATAGTCAGCATACACCTGCCATCATTTAAAGTGCCTCTGATTAACCCCAAATAAAGTTCAGCTGCTCTAGTTGGTCTTTCCTCAAATTGTCTTAGTCGCATCCCACAGCAAAAGTCATGGTCCACAGAGAGCTTCCAAAGCATCAGAAGGATCTCATTGTTAAAAAGTATCAGTCAGGAGAAAGGTATAAAATAATTTCCATTAGATATACCATGGAACACAGTGGAGAAAAAATGGCACAACAGAGACTTTACCAAGAACGGGACGTCCCTTCAAAATTGATGAAAAGACGAGAAGAAAACTGGTCTGTGAGGCTACCAAGAGGCCTACGGCAACATTAAAGGAGCTACAGGAATATCTGGCAAGTACTGTCTGTGTGGTACATGTGACAACAATCTCCCATATTCTTGATATGTCTGGGCTATGGGGTAGAGTGGCAGGAGGAAAGCCTTTTCTTACTAAGAAAAACATCCAAGCCAGGCTACATTTTACAAAAACACATCTGAAGTCTCCCAAAAGCATGTGGGAAAAGGTGTTATGGTCTGATGAAACCAAGGTTGAACTTTTTGGCCATAATTCCAAAAGATATGTTTGGCGCAAAAACAACACTGCACATCACCAAAAGAACACCATACCCACAGTGAAGCATGGTGGAGGCAGCATCATGCTTTGGGGCTGTTTTTCTTCAGCTGGAACTGGGACCTTAGTTAAGCTAGAGGGAATTATGAACAGTTCCAAATACTAGTCAATATTGGCACAAAACCTTCAGGCTTCTGCTAGAAAGCTGAACATGAAGAGGAACGTAATCTTTCAGCATGACAATGACCCAAAGCATACATCCAAATCAACAACGGAATGGCTTCACCAGAAGACGATTACAGTTTTGGAATGGCCCAGCCAGAGCCTAGACCTGAATCTGTTTGAAAATCTGTGGGGTGATCTGCAGAGGGCAGTGCACAGGAGATGCCCTCGCAATCTAACAGATTTGGAGTGTTTTTGCAAAGAAGAGTGGGCAAATCTTGCCAAGTCAAAATGTGCCAAGCTGACAGCCTCATACCAAAAAAGACTGAGTGCTGTAATAAGATCAAAAGGTGCTTCAGCAAAGTATCAGTTTAAGGGTATGCAACCATATTATTTTATTTTTATATTTTTTCTTCCCTCTATCTAAAAGATTTCAGTTTGTTTTTCAATTGAGTGGTACAGTTTATAGGTCACATTAAAGGTGAAAAAAGTTCTGAAATGATTTTTTTTGTCTCATTTTTTTACATCACAGAAACCTGACATTTTAACAGGGGTGTGTAGACTTTTTATATCCACTGTGTGTGTATATATATATATATATATATATATATATAATTATTTCAACGATATTAGGAATGTAAAACCCACTACCATTCATATATACCATAGGGAAAAACTCTGGTATGTACATTATCTTTCCATTTTTTTAGCTGGGCCTTGTGACTCCCCTTTTCTTCCACACAAATGGGTCTGACTGCTTCAGCTCATTGATTACAGATCATTGTTAATAAGGAGCATTTGTAATGCAGCCATGGTGATACAATCTCTACAAGCCAGTTCATGATGGCCCTTCAGTCTCCACAATTAAGTCGTCCAGCAGGCATGCCCCCTGTTGCAGCTGCTCTGTCAATCTCATTTTGTACTACAAATGAGCTTAGGCCCAGTGTTTGACATGGGGTTTTAACACCAAAGAAGGCAATTCTGCTACTTCAAATGAGCCTAATTGGTTGTGCGCTCAGGCGTTCACTCAAGCTGCTTCAGTCCATCAGAGAAAGATTTTTAACCAATTGGACAGCATGATAAAAAAAAATACCAGGATTCTCAGTCTGCTACAAAGAAGAGCAATATTTATAATAACAATTTACCCTTAAAATCAAAACCAGCCACCTGTCAGTTTTACACAGTCACAGTCAATAAGCAAAATGGAAAAATAACACATTTTATTTAAAATGGGATTGACACTAGCTTATGAATATAAGCATCTAATTAAGCTAAGACTGCAATTTCCTAACTTGCCCAAATAATTATTGACCAACGTTAAACGAACAAAATTATTTATATATATATTATACAATTAAGCTTAGAGTTGAACTGGAAAATGATAACTGCAGAAGTGTGTATTCTGAGTTTTATATGTGAATTTCTAACAAAAACAATGCAGAAAAAAACGGATATACAGAATAATGTGATTTATGTTCTAAAATGCTTTATTTGTTCTCTTTGCTAAGACAACTGGAATCCTCACAAAAAGAGCAGTTAATTCTTAATATATTATACATCAGTTAAAAAATAAAGTCTCATTCAGTCTGGGTTTTTTCCTGTGACTCTTTTTAATAAAGTTTTAGGATCTTATAGAAAATAAATATATCATTGTACCATCCTTCCATACATAACAACATAGCTGGTAGTTGGAAAATGATGTAGGTCAATCAATTCCAACCTATAAAACTTTAGCGTTGATTCAGAGGGAGGCAAAAACCAACCTTTGAGGCAGATGTCAATTGCATCATATAAAAAGAGTTATCCCATTAATTAATGTAAAAAAATGATAAACAGATGTAATATGGTACATGCCAATCTCTAACAAAGCCAGAGCAATCCCTGTACCTCACGTAGAACCATAGCTTCCCACATTTATTGCTCCAATTGTTCTGCTAGAGTTTCTTCAGCTCAAGGGGTTTGTCCTTTTTCATGAGGATGTCCTGTCTGCTGCAGCTCTCTCCCTGTAACTGTCACGGCTTTTAACAGTAGATACTGCTAGTGGCAGTTAAAGGATGGAACTGAGCATGTACATCTACTTAAGCAATGTTACTGAGTTGGACAGAGAAATAAGGAAAAGAACAAACAGCAGATAGTGCTGCAGAGATCATTTTATTAAATAATTCAGTGGCTGTACCAGATGTTTTATTATATGCAATTACAAAAGTATTCAGCTCTAGGTGTTGGTTTAAAAATGTAGAATATTTTTATGGGGCAACCCCTTTAAAAGAAAAAAAAATCCTTCCACAGTCCAAATATGGCAATCTGAATAAATCTTTGGCGTGTGGGATGAAACCAGAGTACCTGCAGGAAACGCACTCAAACACGAGGAGAACATACAGTACAAACTCCATGCATATGGTGACCTTGGTTAAATTCGAAACTAGGACCCTAGTGCTACAAGATGGATACAGATCCTACCTCTGGTACCTACATCTATCTCAAGAACGGGAGACCGTTCCCAAAATAGATGGCATATCTTGTGGATATGTCCTAAATTTCCATTAAAGCAATATCCTGTTAAAGGAACACCACCTTAAAATATTATATATTAACTGCATATGTATGTATATTTTATTTCTAGGTATTCTGGTGGATAATTTTCTGCATATTATTTTTTTAACTCAATCCATGTATTCTCATCCTATGCCTTTCCACGCTCTTTAACTTTCTTCATTGTTTGCACTTTTAACATTGCAAGCAGCCTCACTTGACTTTCTCAATGAGACCATTAACTGCAGCCAGAGAGGGAATAACCCAATTAGAGCATCAAATATTACATAGATAAGTGCAATGCTCTTCTGTTCACATCTTGGCCTATCAAATGAACAATAGAGCTGTCATACTGTCATCTCAATTCAAGCCATCTACTATTATACTACCAAATATATTCCCCTCCCAGCAGCAATAATCTGACAATGGATGCATATAGTAGTTTTATATTTCCATGCTGACTGTGACAAAACAATATTTTGTATTTACCGTAACTTTCATTGGTATAGTGCTGCTGAAAGAAAACTGAAATTAAATTTATATATTTTTTTAAATCTAAAAATAAGTTAAAAAATATCCCTTGTTGATGGAAATGTCCCTTTAAGTTTATTGTCCACTAATATGTCTTTTTTCAGTGGCAGGTCTTACCATGGTAAAATCACTAATGTGATCCGTTGCTAGCGGCAATCCCCAGCAAATAAGGCATACAATAGAGGATGTCGGCAGTGGACCACATGCACCTCAAAGGCATCCTACACAAGATGGAGTAGTGTGTGGATGAAAATATAGAAATACATAAATCACTGCAAAAGGTGCACTACAATGATATGCAACTGACAATACTGGCTAATCCCTCAGGCTGATGTTAAAAACCATGGTTTTACTATTTAATATATAATTGAACAATTGTTTTCCCTCGGCCCATGTGCATGGCCTTATATTTATCCATATTAAACTTAATTTGCCATTTCTCTGCCCAAGCCTCCAGCTTCCCCAAATCTCTTTATATTTCTCAGTGTTGATTACTTTGCAGAGCTTAGTATTATCTGCAAATATTGAAATTTCACCCCATAAGCCCTCTATATGGTCATTAGTAAATACCGTATATAAAAAACAGGACCAACACTGATCTAGTTGTTTATCCAATTACACATATTCTCCTATAATCTCAGCATTTTCATTTTAAGTACCATCATTTTATGTGATACATTATAAAAATGTTTTTTGAAAAGTTTAGTCTAGTCTGGAACTTACCTCCTCCTAGGTGCTGATCAGATATGTTTGACAAGACCAATCCCTCATAAACCTATGCTGATGCTATGTTATAAGGTTATTTTCAATAAGATACTCCATGATAGCATTTCTAAAAAGGATTCAAATATTTTACCCACAATAGAGTTTAAGCTTATAGGCCTAGATTTTCTAGACTTACTTTATATATTTTCTACCCTTTTATGAATATTGGCCTCACATTTGCTATGTGACTGTCCTGTGGAACAGATCTTAGATTATAAAACCCTTAAATTTTAGAAATAAGGTTATGTCTATAATGATACTTAAAGGGGTATTCTCATCTTGCTACTTCATCCTCAATTGCTGCCAGCTAGCTGTTCACTTCCTGGTTTTCTGCAGATAAGGCTGGGCGGGCTTAGGCAGCTAGAGTGAAGGCCGGCCACACCTCCTTATGACATCACACTGAGCACTGAGTTCTTAGTGCTAGTTTATGTGAAGAGTATGACTCATCAGTCTCGCAGCCTGCAGTGTCTGTGATGCCCCTCCCCCTGCTGGGGAATCAGAGAGCTGTGATAAGTGAGCTCAGTGTACAGGAACACGTGGCTCTTCTGCAGTTTTTCACATAAAATCTCAGTACGATCTTTTACAAACCCATTCTGTGCATCAAAAACTATAATTCCATATTATACATTAGCTCAAAAGCTTGACCAACCCCCACCCACCAGCACTGATGCAGATTTGTTTCCAATACAGCTGTACTACAGTTGTGTATAAACCTTACACTATGCATCTTTATAGATGCATATACAGCTCAGCTACATGTGACTTCTCCAGTCCCCTAACGTCACTTTGGCTGAATGACTTCCTATACAGCCCTGCTACATCCTTATTCTACTCCCCCGCTAGCACTGGGTCTGAAAAGTTACATATACAGCTCTGCTACATCTGTCTGTTTATCTCTTCAACCAGCACTGTGTCAGAACAGCCGCATATACAGCTCTGCTACATCTGTCTATTCCCTTCCCCATTAGAACTGTGTCTGAACAGCAGTGTATTCAGCACTGCTACATCAGTTTCTCTTTTCCACCAGCATTGATGCTGACCCGCAACATATACAGCTTTGCTACATCAGTTTCTCTCTTCCACCAGCATTGATGCTGACCCGCAACATATACAGCTCTGCAACATCAGTTTCTCTCTTCCCCTAGCATTTTTGCTGACCTTCAACATATACAGCTCTGCTACATCAGTTTCTCTTTTCCACCAGCATTAATGCTGACCCACAACATATACAGCTCCGCTACATCAGTTTCTCTCTTCCCCTAGCATTGATGCTGACCTGCAACATACACAGCGCTGCTACATCTGGCTATTCCCTTCCCCACTAGAACTATGGCTGAACAGTAGCGTATTCAGCCTGCTACATCCATCAGCCCCCAAGTGCCTCCATCAGCCTGCATCAGCCCCCATCAGCCTCAAACAGCCCCCATCAGCCTCAAATAGCCCCCCATATGCCTCAAATAGCCAACATATGCATCAAATAGCCCCCCATATGCCTCAAATAGCCCCAATCACCCTCAAATAGCCCCCATATGCCTCAAATAGCCCTCCATCATCCTCAAATAGCCACCATCAGCCTCAAATAGCCCCCCATATGCATCAAATAGCCCCCCCATATGCCTCAAACAGCCCCATCAGCCTCAAATAGCCCCCATATGCCTCAAATAGCCCCTCATATGCATCAAATAGCCCCCCATATGCCTCAAACAGCCCCCATCAGCCTCAAATAGCCCCCATATGCCTCAAATAGCCCCCCATATGCCTCAAATAGCCCCCTATATGCATCAAATAGCCCCCCATCAGCCTCAAATAGCCACCATCAGCCTCAAATAGCCCCCATCAGCTGCAAAACAGACCCCCATAAGCCTGAAATAGCCCTCCATATGCATCAAACAGCCCCCATCATCCTCAAATAGCCCCCATCAGCTGCAAACAGCCCCCATAAGCCTCAAATAGCCCCCATCATCCTCAAATAGCCCGCCATATGCCTGAAATAGCCCACCATATGCCTTAAATAGCCCCCATATACCTCAAACAGCCCCCATCAGTCTCAAATAGCCCCATCACCCTGAAATAGCCCCCCATATGCATCAAATAGCCCCCTTATGCATCAAATAGCCCCCATATGACTCAAATAGCCACTCATCAGCCTCAAACAGCCCCCATCATCCTCAAATAACCCCCATCAGCCGCAAACAGCCCCCCATCAGCCTCAAATAGCCCCCGCATCATCCTCAAATAGCCCCCATCAGCCTCAAATAGCCCCCATCAGCCGCAAACAGCCCCCCATCAGCCTCAAATAGCCCCCCCATCAGCCTAAAATAGCCCCCCATCAGCCCCCATATACCTCATATAGCCACCCATATGCCTCCATCTGCCCCAAAAGTGCCTCCATCAGCCCCCCCAAGTGCCTCTATCAGCCCCAAATCGATGAAATTGGTGGTGCATATATAACAAATACTCACTCCGCTGGCATTCCCTCTATTTTCGACGTGGCTAAAAGGAAAATAGAACAGCGCGTGCGCGGCCGGCCGGCGACGTGTGCGATCTTGGAGAGAATGGAGGCCGGCACTAGATCACCAGGGAATGATGTGCGCAAGCGTGGCCCATGGATGCGGCCAGCGAGCGGTGGCCGTATCCATGGGCAGCGCTGATCAACAAATAATTTTTGTTTTAGGACTTGAAGAAGAATAGTAGTTTTTTTTTAAATATATATATATTTTGTAAAAAGTTTATTGGGGGACATTTAATAGAATAAACCAGGATTAAACAGATGGGAATACCCCTTTAATTCCTTGAGAACTCAGGGGTGAATGCCATTTGGACCAGGTGATTTGTTCTGCATCCTCAACACTAATTTGATACATCTTATCTTCTAAAATACATTTTCCATTCTTTAAGCTAGAGTCAACAGACCATTGAATTTTTTTTCAATTTCATTACATAAAGATTTATCTCAAATCATTGAAGTAGGAGATCAAAATCAGAAACATTTGTCTGTTGGAATTATACAATTATATCTTTAACCCCTTAAGGACTTAGGGCGTACCAGTACACCCTATTTCCCGAATCCTTAAGGACTCAGGGCGTACCGGTACAAACTCAGGGCGTACCGGTACGTCCTAAGTTTAAATCGCAATTGCGGCGCCCCGGGGGTTAATCCAAACAGGATGCCGGCATCATTCAGCCGGCATCCTGTCACAACGTCAGGGGGGGCTCATGTGACCCCCCATATCAGCGATTGCCGCAAACCGCAGGTCAATTCAGACATGCAGTTTGCTGCGCTTTCTGCGGTTTCTGAACCCCGCGCTCATTTTTTTAAGTATAAGATGCATCAGACTATAAGAAGCACCTAGGATTTGGAGGAAATAAGAAATAAAAATATTTTTTATCATCCTTCAGATCAAACCCCGAATCCTTATCAGGCCCCCAAATCAGACACCCATTTTCATTAGACCTCAGATCAGACCTCCAAGCTGTATCAGACCTCAGATCAGACCATCAGATCCCCAAGCTCCATCAACCTCAGATCACTCCCCCCCCAACCCCCATCACACTCAAATGACACCCTCATCAGACTCATTAGCAAGTTTCTTGGGTACGTCTCTATTAGCTTTGCACATTTAGATACTGTAATTTTTGGCCATTATTCCAGGCAAAATTGTTCCAACTCATTAGATACGCTGTCTTACGCTGTAAGCAGTCTTCAAATCATGACACCAGTTCTCAATTGGATTAAGGATGAAACTTTAATTAGGTCATTCAAAGACATACAGTATGAATGTTTCCCCTTAAACCACTCCATTGTAGCTTAAGGAGTGTGTTTAGAGTTATTGACCTGCCAGAAGGTGAACCTCAGTCCCAATTCTCTGACAGACTGAAACAGATTTGAAAATTGCCCTGTATTTACTGCCATCTATCCTTCCTTCAATCCTGACCAGTTTTCCAGTCCTGGCCAATCCAATGAATAGCATCCCCACTACTACCACATTAAACTGTGGGAATGGCGTTATTGGGGTGATTGTTAATGTTGGTTAGCGTCACACATAGTGATTGCCATGATGGCCAAAAAGTTACATTTTAGTCTTATATGACCTTCTTCCTTGTGTTTGAGGAGTCTGCCACAAGCTGTATGCAATTTCTTTAAAAATGTTTTTGTTTTGTTTTGTTTTGGGGGCATTTTTCCATAAAGCCCTATTCTGTGGAGTTTACAACATATGTTGGTCCTATGGAGAGGTACTTCCATCTCTGCTGTGCATCTTTGGAGCTCCATCAGTATTAGCACTGGTGTCATTGTTATATCTCTAATGCCTTCCTTGCCCAGTCTGTGAGTTTTGGTTACTGACCTTCTCTTGTCAGGTTTTTTACTTGAACCATATTCATTCCATTCTATCATGGTTATAATGTTATAATAATGTAATGCTGTTCCACAGGATGTCCAACGTTTGGGATACATCTTTGTAACCCAACCCTAATTTATAGTTCTCCACAAATTTTTGTTTGACCTGTTTGGAAAGCTCCTTGGTCTCCATGTTACTTGCTTAGTAATATTTCAAAACAGGTGTATTTTTACTCATATCATGTGACATATCATGTGACCCCTTGCACACAGGAGGACTTTATTCAACCAATTATGTGACTTTGGAAGTTGATTGGTTGGAGAAGATGTTAGTTATGGATTCCATAGCAATGGGGGTAAACACATATGCACGCACGCTTTTCACTTTTATTTTCCATATTTTTCACACTATAAGAGACACTTTTTTCCCCCAAATGAATGCAGAGCTTCCTGTGCTGGCTCTGTACTCACGGCTCCTTGGTCTTTGCCAGCTGCAGCACACTGTGCTGTGACCTGCTCACAGCGTGAGGATGTAGACATGCTTTGACCTCATGCTGTGCAACTTCAGATCACAGAATGGCAGGAAGAGCAATGGATCTCAGGAGCAGAGTCCAGAATCTGCCCCTGGATGGGGGTAGGAGTGAGGTCTGATTAACATTATGGTTCTGATCTGAGGTCTGATTAAAACGAGCAGTCTTAGCTGAGGTCTGATTAACATTGGGGGTCTTAATGAGGATCTGATCTGAGATCTAATGAAAAATGTATCCTAGTAAAGACACCGGTGTCTTTTGGGGCTTAAAAAAATAAATAATTTGTCTCTCACATAGACATGGCAGTTGCAACCAAAAATCTCAAATTTTAACTCGTCAGACCAAAGTATTGATTCCCTGGTCTAATGTCACTTCCTTGTGTCTATTTTCCCAAGCAGTTCTCTTCTTGTTGTTCTTCACTAGTGGCTTCTTTGTAGCCATTTGACAACAAAAGCCTGATTCTCATAGTCTCCTCTGAACAACTGGTGTTGAGAATTTGAGATATATATCGTACTTCACCTCTGTAAAGCATTTGTGTAGGCTCTAATGCTGTTAATTTGTGGTTTCTGAGGCTGGTAACGTTAATAAAATTATCCTCTGCAGCAGAGTAAACTCTAGGTCTTACTTTCCTGGGGTATTTCTCACAAGAGCCACTTTCATCACAGAATTTGCTGGTTTTCATGACTGCACTTGAGGATACCTTCAAATTTCTGGACATTTTACTGACTGATTAACCTTCATGTCTTAAAGTAATGATGGACTGTAATTTCTCTTCACTTAGTTGAGTGGTTCTTGCGATAATGGGGATTAGAACGGTAGAAGAATCGGGCTAAACTCCGTATGGAACCAGGTACCAGTCTTACCTCCACACAACACACCTGATGGCCGCAAATACATTATGAGGTCAATAAATTCCACAAATTACTCTTTTCTAGGCATACCTGTTAATTGAAATTTAATCCAAATCCAGTAGTAAATAAGAAAAAGAACAAAAAAACATGGAATGAAAAGGTGTGTCCAAATTCTTGATTGGTACTGGTATATTTATGTTGAGCTATATTGATTTTTATAATACTCTCTGCAATATATTCATTGGAACATTTACATTTTTGACATGGTCCTTCTTAAAATAAGGTCAGACAATTGCTGACCTAATTCCTGGCCCACATATAACCTAATGAAAATGGAAAAAAAGAAAACATGGAAAGCTTAATCCAATTGAGCTGAGATTTACAAAGTATAAACTGCTAATGGTGCATGGTAAATGATCACAAAACTTTTGGGTTCTGCAGCAGTTTGTGAGTTAAGGCAGGGTCAAATTAGCCCCTGTATAGCATGCTGATTAGTCTGGCACAGAATCTGTGCTTTACCAATAAGCAGCAGTGACCTGGTTGTTACTGACAGCTGAGCCCCTGCTGCAATATCTGGTATCGGTAAAAACTCCCATGCCAGGGGATTAACCCCTTAGATTTCACAGAAAATGCTGACTGCTGCATCTAAGGGGTTTGCAAATGGAGGAAGGGAGCTCCCTCTCAGATCTCATCGGCTCTCTGTGATGCAATCTAACTCTTACTGTGTTGCAAAAAAAATTAATTAAAATGGAAAATCAGAAAAAGTTAAAGTTTGAAATTTCACCACCATTTTCCTTTAACTCTAGTGCATGGATGTTAAACTCATGGCCCTCCAGATGTTGCAAAACTACAACTCCCATCATTCCCTGATAGCTGTAGTATGCCCAGGCATGATGGGAGTTGTAGTTTTGCAACAGCTGGAGGGCCACGAGTTTGACATCCCTGCTCTAGTGGAACACCTAAAGAGTTAACAAAAGTTTTTAAAATCTGTTTTAAATTATTTAAGGGGTGTCGTTTCTAAAATGGGGGGATTTATGGGTGGTTTCAATTATATCAGCTCCACAAAGTGACTTCATAACTAAATTGGTCCTTAAAGTTTAAAATTTGAAAAATTACCTCTAAAATTCCTAAAAGCATAAAATGACATTTACAAAATGATGCCAACATAATGTATGAGGTATCACTTTCTGTCATAAAAGCAGAAAAATAAAAATTTTGAAAATAGCACATTTTTCGTTTCAATTTTAGGTAAAGTTTCGATTTTTTTTTTTTATCACCCCAAATTTACCAGTAACATGAAGTTTGATGTGTCACGAAAAAACAGTCTCAGAATTGGTTGAATAAGTAAAAGTATTCCATATAAAATGAAATGTCAGATTTGCAAAATTTGACTTGGTCCATAAGGTGAAAACTGGCTGTGTCCTGAAGGATTTACTACTTAGTGGAATATCTTCTAGCTGTGAAAAAGGCTGCACTCTTGCATGGTCTTACAGATGCTGGTATGGCATTCCAAGCTCTTTCAAGTTAGACTTGTAGTTCAGCCAAGGTGGTTGTTGGCTGCTGTGCATGGGAGATCCATCGCCCCATTCAGTCCCAAGTATTCTTGATTGAGCAGAGATATGGCGATCAAGCTGACCAGAATTGCTGTTGGTTATTCTGTGTAGTGGGGGCAGATTGGGCAGGACTGGTTCCATTATGCCCTGGATATATCAAAATCTTGTCAATGTTCCTTCAATGAACATCAGATGGGAACAGGCATGGTAGGCAATCTTTGAACTTTGATCATTACATGTAACACCCTCCAGAATTGCCATCTTATAAAATAGGCATTTTAGAACAACTCCTTGTAGATGTTCATTTTTCTGATGCACAGTGAGGGGACAAAAGACAGTGGAACAACACTAAGTATATGCAGGTAAAAGTAAAGCATAGTGGAGGTTCTTTGCAAGTTTGGGGCTGCATCTAAACAAATGGAGGTGGACAATTGGTCAGGATTAATGGTGTCCTTAGTGCTAAGAGATACAGGCAGACACTCATCAATAGTGATGAGCGGCAGGGGTCATATTCAAATTTGCGATATTTTGCGAATATTTTGTAGAGTATTCGGCAAATATTCACAAATTCAAATATTCGTTATGTTCGGTGATTTTTTTACTCGAAAAATCAACGAGGTAATGATCACTTAATATGCGAATTTTCATTATGCGAATTTTCGTTATGCAAATTCTTATCGCAAGTTTTTCAATTGCCGAGCAAAAACATGATTCCTCCCTGCTTCTTGCTTGTGGGCCAATGAGTCATAGCACTATATCGAATATATTCGTTTGTTCGAAAAAAAACAAGAGTAATTTGGCTAATATAGTGCTATAATCTTTTTTTTTATAGTTGTAATTTTTATGAACTTCAGATGAGAAAAAAATTACAACTATTAGACAAAGAAGATTATAGCACTATATTAGCTAAATTAGCTATATATTCTTTTTTTTATATTCGCTATATTGCTATATATTCCTGTTTTAGAAAATTATGAATACTCAAAAAACAAATATATTCGATATAGTGCTATATATTCGTTTTTAGAATATTTATCATTTTTCCCATTTAAAGTCATGATTCCTCCTCACCTGACAGAAAAGAACAAGTGATAATGTGGCTGGAGTTATATTAGACGATCAGTGGATTTTACAATTACAATTTTACTGTAGGCCAGTGCAGGCCCCAAAAATAGGCATTCATCTGACAGAAAAAAACAAGTGATTATGTGGCTGCAGGTACATTAGGTGGTCACTGATTAATAATTTTACTGAAGGCCACTGGAGTACAGGCCCCAAAAATTAGGCATTCACCTGACAGAAAAGAACAAGTGATTATGTGGCTGGAGGTACATTAGTCTGTTACTGAATAACAATTTTATTGTAGGCCAGTGGAGTATAGGCCCCATAAATTAGGCATTCACCTGATAGAAAGTACAAGTGATTATGTGGCTGGAGGTATATTAGACGGTTAGTGGATAACAATTTTTGTTTAGGCCACTACAGGCCCTAAAAATTAGGCATTCAACTGACAGAAAAGAACAAGTGATTATGTGGCTGGAGGTACATTAGGCGGTCACTGAAAAACAATTTTACTGTAGGACAGTGGAGTATAGGCCCCAAAAATTTGGCATTCACCTGACAGAAAATAACAAGTGATTATGTTGCTGGAGGTATATTAGACGGTTAGTGGATAACAATTTTTGTGTAGACCAGTACAGGCCCCAAAAATAGGCATTCACCTGACAGAAAAGAACAAGTGATTATGTGGCTGAAGGTATATTAGATGGTTAGTGGAAAACACTTTTACTGTAGGCCAGTACAGGCCCCAAAAAATTAGGCATTCATCTGACAGAAAAGAACTTGCGATGATGTGGCTGGAGGTACATTAGGCGATCACTGATAATGCACGCTCCAGAAAGAAGAGGTAAGGTACGATGTCACTGAAGGTGCCCTGGCTGCAACTGACCAGTTCGGTGATTGCATCAAATGGCCGCAGAAGTCTGCATATGTCGTGCATGAGCAGCCACTGGCGCGGTGAAAAGCAACCAAGCTCCCCAGAACCTGTCCTACTGCAGAGTTCGTACAAGTAGTCGTTAATGGCACATTGCTGCTGGAGCAGCCTATCAAGCATATACAAGGTGGAGTTTCAGCACGTCAGGCTGTCACAAATCAGACATCTGACGGGCAGGTGGTGTTCCCGCTGAATGTCAGTAAGGCGAGCCATGGCCGTGTTAGATCTTCTAAAATAGCCAGATATTTCCCTGGCCTGCCGCAAGACATCCTGGACCCCTGGGTATTTGGCAATGAATCGCTGCACAACTAAGTTTAGGACGTGTGCCATGCATGGCACGTGTCTCATTTTACACTGTTTCAGTGCACTCAGCAGATTGGCACCGTTGTCACACACCACTTTACCAATTGTCAAATTGAGCGGGGTTAGCCACTGATTGGCCTGTGACCGCAGAACTGGAAGCAGAGGAAGGCCTGCATGCAATCCGTGGTGGTAACACCAAATCCACACAGGTGCCACTGGTTACATGCTTGACAGCTGTCAGAAGGTTCACAAAGTGGAAAATAAAAGTTATGTACTTTCCCTGCCAGTGTTTGCTAGACCACATGTTCAGATGTATCTTGGCATCAACACTGTGTGCCAAGGATATATTCAAATGCCAATGAACGTGTCCATATAGCTCTGGGATGCCGTTCTGGGAGAAATATTTCATTCCGGGAACCTTCCATTAATCAGTATTTTGTAGAAACAGGTATATCGCACCCCTCAATCAGTATTTTGTGGAAGCAGGTATATAGAACCCCCTAATCAGTATTTTTTGTAAAGGCAGCTATATCACACCCCTCAATCAGTATTTTGTGGAAGTAGGTATATCGCACCCCTCAATCAGCATTTTGCGAAAGAAAGTGTATAGAACCCCTTAATGGGTATTTTGTAAAAGCAGGTATATTACACCCCTCAATCAGTATTTTGTGGAAACAGGTATATCGCACCTCTCAATTAGTATTTTGTGAAAACAGGTATATAGAACATCTGAATCAATATTTGGTGGAAGCAGGAATATTGCACCCCTCAATCAGTATTTTGTGGAAGCAGATATATAGAACCCCTTAATCAGTATTTTGTAGAAGCAGGTATATCGCACCTCTCAATCAGTATTTTGTGGAAGCAGGTATATAGAACACCTCAATCAATATTTGGTGGAAGCAGGTATAGCGCACCCGTCAATCAGCATTTTGTGGAAGCAGGAATATCAAACCCCTCAATCATTATTTTGTGGAAGCAGGTATATAGCACCCCTCAATCAGTATTTTGTGGAAGCAGGTATATAGAACCCTTTAATCAGTATTTTGTAGAAGCAAGTATAACCCACCCCTCAATCAGTATTTTGTGAAAACAGGTATATGGCACCCCTCAATTAGTATTTTGTGAAAACAGGTATATAGAACACCTGAATCAATATTTGGTGGAAGCAGGAATATTGCACCGCTCAATCGGCATTTTGTGGAAGCAGGTATATCAAACCCCTTAATCAGTATTTTGTGGAAGCAGGTATATCGCACCCCTCAATCAGCATTTTGTGGAAGAAGGTATATAGAACCCCTAAATCAGTATTTTGTAAAGGCAGGTATATTACACCCCTCAATCAGTATTTTGTGGAAACAGGTATATTGCACCTCTCAATCAGTAGTTTGTGGAAGCAGGTATTTAGAACCCCTTTATCAGTATTTTGCAGAAGCAGGTATATCGCACCCCTCAATCAGTAGTTTGTCGAAACTTGTGTATGGACAGCTCAATCCCTCTCTCCTGTCATGTATTATTTTGTCAAAACCTATAACCCAAAACATTTTTCAGTAATGTGGCTATGGGTTTACTGGGTTTACTATTGTACCATGCAGTGTCTGTAACAGGTTTCTCTTCTCGCATATTTGATGTTGTTCTCTATGAAAGGTAAAGTAGACTATGTATATCACAAAAAGCTTTGCCTTGTCATACCCCATCTTCCAAGTTAAACAAATCATAATGCCAAAAATAGCACATTAGAGTGTGCCTTCAAAATCAACCGCAAATTTGTATAAATTTACATTTTACTAATTTTGTTAGTGTGTGGTAATTTTTTTATACTTCCTAATTTACAAGTTGTTGGCTATAATATTGAACTTAACTGCTCCTAAAATTAAAATAAATAAAAAATAAAGTTATTAAAAATGAATCTTTCGCCTATTAAAACACAAACCTATAGGTTGGTTAAGTATCCCCATGGTGGGAAAATTGTTCTTTAATCTTCTGTGAACAAGTGTAAAATGTAACAACTGTTTGAAACAGCCATTATGGTTGAAGGCTGAAACACTATATAGCACATAAAATATCAGTAGCACTTTTTGGATTTTCACATTCCTTAGTGTTTGAAGGCAATGTCACTAGAATTCCAGAAGTGTTAAGGAAAATCCAGTGTGAAATGTAGTATATTTTAATAAGTTAATCCAATCTATCCAAAGTATTTTTAAAGTGGCTAGTAATAAGGGAAATAAATACCTTTTGATTTAAGAAGGACTCACTGAACTTTGATGTTGTTCAACAATATTATCTATAAGCCTGTAAGAAGTTAAAAAAAAGTTTAATGCATCATGGTATAACAATAATAGTAGTAGTAGTGGCAATAAGAAGCATATTAGTTATCTAAAAGTACATGTACAAACTCAAAAGTATGCAATGCTAAGAATTTTTGGGTGTTATTATTGTGGCTCTGATAACACTTGCATAAATGGAGTACATCAATATTTCCATCCCGACATTACACCGGATCCCAGAATCTAAAAGTCCCAATCTGTAAAGGACTTGTAGAGGATGTAAGGATGAAATCAAATGGTCTTCTAAAAACAACACATTTCAGGGCTAAGACAGCTACGTATGAGAAAAGGACATTCTTGAGCCCTGAAACAGGTTGTTTTTAGAAGGCAATTACAAGATCATTTGATTTCATCTTTTCATCTTCTCATGGTCATTTGTGCCCTATGACTGTCTATTTCTGGGATATATTTGTCCATTATTCAGTTTCCAATTTCGCACCCTCAGCTAGTTGAGCACCTGATGCTGATGTTACTTGGACAATGGCAGTATATGAACCCTGAAACATCAACTAAGGTATACTCAGTCTAGAGTTGTGCCTACATTATCACAACTAAACAAGATGAGCCTCTGACCATTTAGTTTTTGCTTTACATACGCCTATGGGAAATAACCTATAGCGCACCTCAGTGCACCACCAGTGAAAATCTCATAGACCATAATAATTCTCTATTATGGTCTATGGTACAGTATATGGGAAAGTATATCCCCTAAGTCAACTAAAAGTTATTGAATAAAAAGTTTTTGTTAAAGTCTAAAAATTAAAAAAAATATTAAAAATTCAAATCACTTCCTTTCCCATGTTTATATATATATATATATATATATATATATATATATATATATATATATATAACATAACAGGTATCACTGTTTTTGAAAATGTCTGAACTATTAAAATATAAAAATATTTTCCAAGGCGGTGAACGCTGTAACAGGAAAAATTAAATGTGATTCACCATTTTTTTGTTACCTTGTCCCCTGAAAAATTGAATAACAGTGATTAAAAGTCATATATACCCCCAAAAACGGTACCAATATAAAAAAATACATTTGGCCCACAAAAAAACAAGCCCTCATACAGCTCTGTAGACTGAACTATAAAAAACTGTTATGAGTTTAAAAAAATGGTGATGCAAAGATTATTATTTTTTTAAGTAATAAAACAAAATAAAAACTAATACAAATTTTGTATCATTGTAATTGTATTGACCCAGATAATAAAGATATCATATTAGCGCACAGTGACATTGTAATATGAAAACACCAAAAACCTTGGCGGAATGGTGTTTTTTTTTTTTTTTTCACTTTTACCCCACAACGATTTTTTTTTCCATTTTCCAATACAAGACATGTTAAATTAAATGGTGCCATTAACCCCTTCCCGCAATATCACATAGCTGTACATGGGGGAATGTGGTGCCTTACTGCATTCCCACGTGCATGTACGTGATCTGATCGGGTGGGTGCAGGAGCTGCACCCGCCCGATCCGCAGCACAGGCCCGGCTGTTAGTGATAGCCCCTGCTGCATCCACTGGCATCACTGTATGCAATGATGCTGGCGAATTAACCCTTTCACATGCCACGGTCAGCACACACCGCAGCACGTGCTGGGTTTACAGAGGGAGGGGGCTCCCTATGATTTCATGCCCCCCCCCGCGCTTGCTGACAGTGGGCCAATGGTTGCAACGGAGCCTGCCAGCTACGGAAGTCCAGGAGATCCAGCCTGAGGGCAGGATCTCCTAGGCAACTGTCAGCGTCCTACTGACAGTTCAATTCAGTACAATACATAATGTATTGAAGCAGGAATCAAACCCTGAAAACCCCAGAATAGTACCTATCTAACTTTCACCTCATCTCGCAAAAAATGAGCCCCTACCTAAGACAATCACCCAAGAAATAAAAAAAAACTATGGCTCTCAGACTATGGAGACACTAAAACATGATTTTTTTTGCAACCTTACATCACAAAAAGTGTAATACTAAGCGATCAAAAAGTCATATGCACCCTAAATGGATTGTCGCTTCTGTAACAACCTACTCTATAAAAATACCACATGATCTAAGCTGTCAGATAAACATTATAAATAACAAAAAATAAAATCTTTTCCCAAACAGCTATTTTTTGTTACCTTGCCTTACAATAGTGTAATATAGTACCAAGAATCATATGTACCCTAAAATAGTACCAATAAAACTGCAACCTTCTCCAGTAGTTTCCAAAATGGGGTCTTTTTTTTGGAGTTTCTACTCTAGCTGTGGATCAGAGGGTCTTTAAATGTGACATGGCAACTTGAAAAAATCCCAGTGAATTCTGCCTTCCAAAAACCATATGGCATTCCTTTCCTTATGCACCCTGCCGTGTGCCCGTACCGCAGAAACAGGGTAATAAATATTGAGTTTTGTTTGGCTGTTAACCCTTGCTTTGTTACTGGATAAAAAATTTATAAAATTTAAAATCTGCCAAAAAAGTGAAATTTTGAAATTTAATCTACATTTTCCTTTAATTCTTGTGAAACACCTAAAGGGTTAAGAAAGTTTGTAAAATCAGTTTTAAATACCTTGAGGGGTGTAGTTTCTAAAATTGGGCTATTTATGGGTACTGGTCCTTAAAAAGTGGGTTTTGAAAGTTTTCCCCCAAAAAAACAAGATTTGCTTCTAAACTTCTAAGCATTCTAACGTCCCAAAAAATGTAATTTACAAAACGATCCAAACATGAAGTCGACACATGGGAAATGTAAAGTAATAACTATTTTATGAGGTATCACTATCTGTTTTAAAAGCAGAGAAACAGAAATTTTGAAAATTGCTAAGGGTCCATTCACACGTCCGTAATTTGGGTCCGCATTAGTTCCGCAATTTTCAGACCCATTCACTTTCAATGGGGCTGGAACGGATGCAAATCCACATTTCCTGGATCCGCATCCGCATTTTCGGGATCCGCATCCGTTTTTTCGGGATCCGCAATTTAGTTCCTGAAAAAAAAAAATAGAACATGTCCTATTCTTGTCCGCAATTGCGGACCAGAAAAGGCATTTTCTATTATAGTGTCTGTGATGTGCGTTCCGCAAATTGCGGATCGCACATTGCAGGTGTCCGTGTTTTGCGGATCCGTGTTTTGCGGATCCGCAAAACACTTACGGACGTGTGAATGGACCCTTATTCAGAATTTTTGGTATTTTTTTTATTTTTTTATAAATAAAAATGGAAATATTTTGACTTAATTGTACCACTGTAATGAAGTACAATATGTGACGAGAAAACATTCTCAAAATGGCCTGGCTAACTAAAGCATTTTAAAGCTATTACCACATAAAGTGACACATGTCAGATTTGCAAAAAATGGCTTGGTCCTTAAGATGAAAAATGTCCTGAAGGGGTTAAACATAAATCTTGTCCCACAAAAAATTAGTGACCCTGAAAGGCATGGAGTGAAAAACAAAAACATAAAAACACTAAATCCTCTGGGGGTGAAGGGTTTGAAGAGTAAGTTATTTTAGAAAACAATCAAGACATATGATGCAACCTGCAAAGTAACAAATATAACATAGGCTACGTTATTAAAGTAAAAATAGAATTTGGATAAATATGTATTGTAGCTTATAGTAATAAGCTACGTTTTTTAAGACGTTTTTGTGTTTCTGATGTTTTCTAGTAGCTTGAGATTTAGTATGGATATGATGGTGTCCATTCATTTTGTCTTTAATTCACTAATTACATGCTGATTATAATACTGTATGGTACAAAATTTGACTATACATTTGACTGCAGTGATTATATTTATTATATTTTAATGCCAAAATACCAATTACATTACTGCATAACCTCACTTTGTCTTAAATGTTTTCTTATAAAATACACTGATAAAGAATGTATGAAATTGTATTGTAACGGATCTATATCTTTTCACCGAATTATTTTAAATACATGTTTAGACCTATATTGATCTGTAGGCACTTATGATATGTTGCGATTTTGTGTATAGTTAAAGTGTTTTTCTTATGAACCAATTTTCTTATGAACCAGTGCTGATATATGATATCTCTCACATAAATATTACCATATGATTTGGATGTTTATGCAGTCAAAGACATGTCCTAAAGAATACCAATTAGTACCTATATTCAAAACTTAAAGGGAGCATTAAATACAGGCTTAAGGGAAAACAAAAATGTTTGGCTTTTTTCATAAGCCAATTAAGCATAATTGACTGGGTATTAATAAATACTTCTCCGTAGCAGGTTCCTCAAAATAGGATCAATAAGAAGTGTGTGATTGGATTAGTAATGTGGTCAATGCTTTGTGCTAATGTGTTACAAATGATCCCATGAGCCGATTTTGATGTCTGTAACACCATCCTTTATTTGTAATGATGTATACACTGTGCAAACACAACTGAAAAGAAAAAAAGCAACAGCTGCATGGTAGTACTTAAAAATACAAATTGTATTCATACAACATAGAAATGACCCCCAAAAAATGAAAGGGAATGTGTTATGAGAAAATGACCTATTTTTTAAATCAAGTTTTGGGTTAGGCCTCATGCACACGACAGTTTTTTTTCACGGTCCGCAAAAACGGGGTCCGTGGGTCCGTGATCCGTGACCATTTTCTCGTCCGTGGGTCTTCCTTGATTTTTGGAGGATCCACGGACATGAAAAGAAAGTCGTTTTGGTGTCCGCCTGGCCATGCGGAGCCAAACGGATCCGTCCTGAATTACAATGCAAGTCAATGGGGACGGATCCGTTTGACGTTGACACAATATGGTGCAATTGCAAACGGATCCGTCCCCGTTGACTTTCAATGTAAAGTCAGGAGTCCCTTTACTTTCACACTTGTGTTCATAATGCAGACGGTGGCTCCGTTCAGAGCGGATCCGTCTGCATTATATTGTTAAAATAAGTGTGAAAATAGCCTCAGACGGATCCGTCCAGACTTTACATTGAAAGTCAATGGGGGACGGATCCGTTTGAAAATTGAGCCACAGTGTGTCATCTTCAAACGGATCGGTCCACCATCGGGCCCCCCCCCCTCCCTCCCTCTATTGTAATAAATCGTTGGTGGCACAGTGTGCGCCCACCATCGCCCCCCCCCCCTATAGCAGTAACAACATTGGTGGCAGTGTGCGGCCTCCCATCTCCCCCCCCCTCCCCCCCATCATTGGTGGCAGCGGAGTTCCGATCGGAGTCCCAGTTTAATCACTGGGGCTCCGATCGGTAACCATGGCAACCAGGAAGCTACTGCATCCCTGGCTGCCATGGTTACTTAGCAATAGTACAATTGTAGAAGATTCATACTTACCTGCTTGCTGCTGCGATGTCTGTGACCGGCCGGGAGCTCCACCTACTGGTAAGTGAAAGGTCTGTGCGGCGCATTGCTAAAGAACTGTCACTTGCCAGTAGGAGGAGCTCCCGGCCGGTCACAGACATCGCAGCAGCAAGCAGGTAAGTATGAATCTTCTACTGTTGTACTATTGCTAAGTAACCATGGCAACCAGGGCTGCAGTAGCTTCCTGGTTGCCATGGTTACCGATCGGAGCCCCAGCGATTAAACTGGGACTCCGATCGGAACTCCGCTGCCACCAATGATGGGGGGGGAGGGGGGGGGGGAAATGGGAGGCCGCACACTGCCACCAATGGTTGTTACTACTATAGAGAGAGGGGGGCCGATGGTGGGCGCACACTGTGCCACCAACGATTTTTAACTATAGAGGGAGGAAGGGGGGGCGATGGTGGGCGCACACTGTGCCACCAACGATTTTTAACTATAGAGGGAGGAAGGGGGGCGATGGTGGGCGCACACTGTGCCACCAACGATTTATTACAATAGAGGGAGGGAGGGGGGGGCGATGGTGGGCGCACACTGTGCCGCACCTGAAGGGGTTAATTGTGCTATCATATCCCCCTGTAAGAGATCGGGTGGTGCCAGGCAGCAGGGGGCAGTCTTGTACAAAGTTTGCAGTGTATTCTAACTAGAAGCGTCCCCATCACCATGGGAACGCTTCTGTGTTAGAATATACTGTCGGAAATGAGTTTTCACGAAGTGAAAACTTAGATCAGAAAAAGCTTTTATGCAGACGGATCTTCGGATCCGTCTGTATGAAAGCAACCTACGGCCACGGATCACGGACACGGATGCCAATCTTGTGTGCATCCGTGTTCTTTCACGGACCCATTGACTTGAATGGGTCCGTGAACCGTTGTCCGTCAAAAAAATAGGACAGGTCATATTTTTTTGACGGACAGGATACACGGATCACGGCCTCGGCTGCAAAACGGTGCATTTTCCGATTTTTCCACGGACCCATTGAAAGTCAATGGGTCCGCGAAAAAAAACGGAAAACGGCACAACGGCCACGGATGCACACAACGGTCGTGTGCATGAGGCCTTAAGCATATAATTTTTGATGACCTACATTAAATTCCTGAAATCTTGCAGATATTTACTTTATATTAGTAATTATACACTGCATGGGCAATTATCTTTCAGCTGACAATAAGTTATTTAACCCCAACTGATGCAATGTGTTGCTTCTCATTTCTTAACCCCTTAAGGACACTGCCCTATTTCACCTTAAGGACCAGGCCATTTTTTTGCAAATCTGACTAGTGTCATTTTAAGTGCGGATAACTTTAAAACGCTTTTACCTACCCAGGCCGTTCTGAGATTGATTTTTTTGTCACATATTGTACTTCATGACACTGCTAAAATTGGGTCAAAAAAGTACAATTTTTTGCATAAAAAAATACCAAATTTACCCAAAATTTTGAAAAATTAGCAAATTTCAAAGTTTCAGTTTCTCTACTTCTGTAATACATAGTAATACCCCCAAAAATTGTGATGACTTTACATTCCGCATATGTCTACTTCATGTTTGTATCATTTTGGGAATGATATTTTATTTTTTGGGGATGTTACATAGCTTAGAAGTTTAGAAGCAAATTTAGAAATTTTTCAGAAATTTTCCAGATCCCACTTTTTATAGACCAGTTCAGGTCTGAAGTCACTTTGTGAGGCTTACGTAATAGAAACCTTCCAAAAATGACCCAATTTTAGAAACTACACCCCTGAAGGTATTCAAAACTAATTTTACTAACTTTGTTAACCCTTTAGGTCTTCCACAAGACTTCATGGCAAATTGTCATAAAATTTAAGAATTTAGATTTTTGGAACATTTTCCAATATAATACATTTTTTCCAGGAACAAAGCATGGGTTAACTGCCAAACAAAACTCAATATGGGTTGCCCTGATTCTGTAGTTTGCAAAAACACCCCATATGTGGTCCTAAACTACTGTTTGGCCAAACGGGAGGACATAGAAGGAGGGGAACACCATATCGGTTTCGGAAGGCAGATTTTGCAGGACAGGTTTTGTTTATACCATGTCCCATTTCAAGCCCCCCGTTGCACCCCTAGAATAGAAATTCCAAAAAAGTGACTCATCTAAGAAAGTACACCCCTCAAGGTATTCAAAACTCGGTTTACAGGCGTTGTTAACCCTTTAGGTGTTCCACAAGACTTAATGGCAGATGGAGAAACAATTTTAGAATTTCAATTTTTTGGAAAAATTTTCATTTTAACCCTTACTTTATTACTGGAAAAAAATGGGTTAACAGCTAAACAAAACTCAATATGGGTTGCCCTGATTCTTTAGTTTGCAGAAACACCCCAGATGTGGTTGTAAACTACTACTTGGCTAAACGGCAGGACATAGAAGAAGGGGAACGCCATATGGTTTTTGGAAGGCAGATTTTGCTGGACTGGTTTATTTACACCATGTACCCTTTTAAGCCCCCTGATGAACCCCTAGAGTAGAAACTCCATAAAAGTGACCCCATCTAGGAAACTACGGGATAAGGTGGTTGTTGTTTTGGGACTATTTTTGGGTAAATATCATTTTTGGTTGCTCTATATTATACTTTTTTGAGGCAAAGTAACAAAAAATTAAAATTCAAAAATTGTTTCTACATTCGCTATTTAGTTTTGTGGAACACCTAAAGGGTTAACAAAGTTGGTAAAGTAACTTTTGAATACCTTGAGGGGTGTAGTTTCTTAGATGGGGTCACTTTTTGGAGTTTCTAGTCTAGGCTACATCAGGGGGTCTTCTAATGGGACATGGTGTAAATAAACCAGTCCATCAAAATCTGCCTTCCAGAAACCATATGGCGTTCCCTTCGTTCTATGCCCTGCCATGTGGCTATATAGCCATTTACGACCACATATGGGGTGTTTCTGCAAACTACAGAATCAGGGCAATAAATATTTAGTTTTGTTTGGCTGTTAACCCTTGCTTTATTACTGTAAAAAAAAATATTCAAATGAAAATTTTGCCCCAAAATGTGTGTTTTGGCACAGTTTTTATTTTATATTTTTAATGCTGTTCATCCGAGGGGTTTGGTCAAATGTTATTTTATAGGGCAGATTCTTACGGACGCGGTGATACCTAATATGTCTACATTTTAACCGCCTAACGCAGATGTGCGGTCCGGAGGCGGCAGCGCTGCGCACAGTCACGCATATACGCATCATCTCGCGAGACGCTATGCCGGCCCGCGCATGCGCAGTTCGGGCCGGCATTTCGTCGAGGAGTATTTCGTCATCAGCTTGCCAGCCAATGATCGCGGCTGGCAAGCTGATGATTTTTAAAAAATCCAATCAGAGTGCCAGATAGCAGATCATATTTGTAAATATGATCTGTTATATGGCTGCCTGCTCCTCTGCTGGTTCTTTTCGTCGGTTGGATCCAGCAGAGGAGCAGGCTACACAGTGAGTACACCAAACACCTCATACTAGCCCCAGATCACCCCCCTAAACCCCAATTAACCCTTTGATCACCCCATTGTCAATCACTAGTGAAAGGAAAAAAGTGATCAGTGTAAACTGTCACTTTTTTTTTTTCACTGGTATTGACCGTTAGGTTTTAGGTATAGTTTAGGCCCCTTGGTTAGGTAGTTTAGGGATCGGTTAGCGCCCAGCCCACCGCACCGCAGTCACTGATCCGCTGATTAGCGTATCGCTAATCAGCATTTGTACTTTTATAGTATCTGGAAGTGATCAAAACTGATCACGGTCAGATCTATAATTGTATTAGTGTCACTTTAGTTCGCCCCCAACCACCCAAAACCCAGTGTTTGCCCGATCGGACCAGATCGGTTGCCCACACGTGCGTTCACCCACACCCGCCCCACCGCAGTGACCCAAATTTTTTTTATTTTTTATCACTGCACAATCACTTTACACGCACTGCGGCGATAAAAAAATCAGTTTTGATATTTTTTATCAACCGCAGCGGCCTCCGGTACTTCGCTAGTCTCCCCTTTGTAAGACAGGCTTGCTTTTTTTTCTTGGGTAGTCTCAGGGAATACCCCTAAATTTAGTTGCCCAAAATGTCAAACAGGGGGTATTCTTCTGAAGAGGCCTACAGGCTTCTGACCCAGTCGGATGAGGAATGGGAACCCTCATTTGATGAATCCAGCGGGTCAGAATACGAACCTGTAGAAAGCAGTGGCTCTCTGACCCAAAGTTCGGACGAGGAGGCTGAGGTCCCTGATAGCACCAGGCGTACCCGGCCCCGTGTCGCTAGAACACAGGTTGCGCAGGATCCGCTTCAAGAGCAGCAGAGTGGGGCTGGCGCTGTCGGATTACGTGGTGAGGCATACACCAGCAGCCCAGCCCTCCCTGGACCTAGTACCAGCACTGCCGTAGAACATGGTGAAGTAGCGAGCACCAGAAGGGCAGTTGAAGCTGGTACGGTGGCACGTGCAGTAGTGACCCCGTTGCAGCCACCGCAAAGACGTGCCCGTAGAGCCCCTAGAATCCCTGAGGTGCTGGCAAACCCTGATTGGCAGTCCCCAACTTCAGCCGCACCTGTAGTTTTCCCTTTCACTGCCCAGTCTGGAGTTCGGGTTGAGACAGCTCAGATCGGTTCAGCCCTGGGATTTTTTGAGCTGTTCTTGACTGCGGAGCTCTTAGACATAGTTGTGGCCGAAACAAACAGGTATGCCACACAATTTATAACCGCTAACCCGGGAAGCTTTTATGCCCAGCCTTTCCGGTGGAAACCAGTCCAAGTTTCCGAAATTAAAACTTTTCTGGGCCTCCTCCTCAACATGGGTTTAACTAAAAAGCATGAATTGCGGTCATATTGGTCCATGAACCCAATTCATCACATGCCCATGTTCATTGCTGCTATGTCCAGGGCACGTTTTGAGGCCATCCTGCGTTTCCTGCACTTTAGCGACAACACCGCCTCCCGTCCCAGAGGCCACCCTGCTTTTGACCGGCTCCACAAAATTCGGCCCCTCATAGACCATTTCAACCTGAAATTTGCAGATTTGTATACCCCAGAGCAAAACATCTGCGTAGACGAGTCCCTGATACATTTTACCGGGCGCCTTGGCTTCAAACAATACATCCCAAGCAAGCGCGCCCGGTATGGGGTCAAATTGTATAAGGTCTGTGAAAGGGCCACAGGCTATACCCACAAATTTCGGATCTATGAGGGAAAAGATCAGACCCTGGAGCCGGTCGGTTGCCCTGACTACCTGGGGAGCAGTGGGAAGACAGTTTGGGACTTGGTGTCACCCTTATTCGGCAAGGGGTACCATCTTTATGTGGACAATTTTTGCACAAGTGTGGCCCTCTTTAGGCATTTGTTTCTAGAACGGATTGGCGCCTGTGGCACCGCGCGAACTAGTCGCGTGGGCTTCCCCCAACGGCTCGTTACCACCCGTCTTGCAAGGGGGCAGAGGGCCGCACTGTGTAACGAAGAACTGCTCGCAGTGAAATGGAGAGACAAGCGTGACGTTTACATGCTCTCCTCCATTCACGCAGACACGACAATACAAATTGAGCGAGCAACCCGTGTCATTGAAAAGCCCCTCTCAGTCCACGACTATAATTTGCTCATGGGAGGGGTGGACTTCAATGACCAGATGTTGTCTCCGTATTTAGTTTCCCGCAGAACCAGACGCTGGTATAAGAAGGTGTCTGTATATTTAATTCAATTGGCTCTGTATAATAGTTTTGTTCTCTACAGTAAGGCTGGGAGAACTGGATCCTTCCTCAAATTTCAGGAAGAGATCATCGAGAACCTCCTGTACCCAGGAGGTTCCGTGGCCCCATCCACCAGTGTAGTTAGCCGTCTACACGAGCGACATTTCCCCAGTGTCATTCCTGGTACCTCAACCCAACAGTCACCCCAAAAAAGATGTCGTGTCTGTAGCAGGAGTGGAATAAGGCGTGACACCAGCTATTTCTGTCCTGACTGTCCTGACCACCCTGCCCTATGCTTTGGAGAGTGTTTCCGGAAGTACCACTCACAGGTACACTATTAGCATAGGGATCATCTCACCAGGACAGGCACACAGGGCTATTAGGGCCCATTCACTCACACAGCTGCTGAAAATGTCTCCTTTCACCTGGGACAAAGTGCATAACGCACTTCGCCACATCTTTGGGCGATTTGCGCTTTGCACATTGACCCATGGGGAAGGAGAGGTTTGTTCTATAAAGGTAAAAAAAAAAACAAACAAAAAAAACACCAGTAAGCAAAAAGGTTAATGTTCAGTTAAAAAAGTTGAAGTTTATATATTCTGTTCCAAAGTTAATAAAATTATTGCGTTGCGGCCTGGTTTTTTCTTTTTTTTTTTTTTTTTTACCTTCCAGGTGGACCAACCGATCGACTAGCTGCAGCACTGATGTGCATTCTGACAGAAGCATTGCGCTGCTGTCAGATTACACGCAAGTCGGTGTATGCGGCGCTGCAAGACGGGATTTCTCCTCTGCAGTAACAGATACGTTTGCCGAGGCATACGAGCTGAGGAGGAGGCGGCGTTCCTATGCTTTGGCAAACACTTTGTATATAAAAAAAAATAAAAAAATCCCGGCAATGATTTATTCATCCACATCGATTGATGTGAATGGAGAAATCTGGTTTGCCAGGGCATACGAGCTAAGTGGGTATGGATGTTGGGCGGAGCTCCTATGTCGTGGCAGACGCCTTTCCCCTCTTTTTTTTTTTTTGGGCAGAGATTTTTTCATCCACATTGATCGATGCGAATGAAGAAATCTGTGCCGTTCATTTTTTTCTTTCAGCCCAGAGGCTGAATGGAAAAAAAAAATCTCATTACCTGTATGCTCAATATAAGGAGAATAGCAGAAACTCCTAATGCTGGACATACATGTAATGATTGCGGAGACCCTCAAATGCCAGGGCAGGACAAACACCCCACAACTGACCCCATTTTGGAAAGAAGACACCCCAAGGTATTTGCTGAGGGGCATATTGAGTCCATGAAAGATTTAAATTTTTGTCCTAAGTTAGCGGAAAGTGAGACTTTGTGAGAAAAAATAAAATAAAAATCAATTTCCGCTAACTTATGCGAAAAAATAAAATTTCTATGAACTTGCCAGGCCCCTCATTGGATACCTTGGGGTGTCTTCTTTCCAAAATGGGGTCACATGTGGGGTATTTATACTGCCCTGGCTTTTTAGGGGCCCTAAAGCGTGAGAAGAAGTCTGGGATCCAAATGTCTAAAAATGCCCTCCTAAAAGGAATTTGGGCACCTTTGCGCATCTAGGCTGCAAAAAAGTGTCACACATCTGGTATCGCCGTACTCAGGAGAAGTTGGGGAATGTGTTTTGGGGTGTAATTTTACATATACCCATGCTGGGTGAGATAAATATCTTGGTCAAATGCCAAATCTGTATAAAAAAATGGAAAAGTTGTCTTTTGTCAAGATATTTCTCTCACCCAGCATGGGTATATGTAAAATGACACCCCAAAACACATTCCCCAACTTCTCCTGAGTACGGCGATACCAGATGTGTGACACTTTTTTGCTGCCTAGGTGGGCAAAGGGGCACATATTCCAAAGTGCACCTTTTGGATTTCGCAGGCCATTTTTTACACATTTTGATTGCAAAGTACTTCTCACACATTAAGGCCCCTAAATTGCCAGGGCAGTATAACTACGCCACAAGTGACCCCATTTTGGAAAGAAGACACCCCAAGGTATTCCATGAGGGGCATGGCGAGTTCCTAGAATTTTTTATTTTTTGTCGCAAGTTAGTGGAATATGAGACTTTGTAAGGAAAAAAATAAAAATAAAAAAATCATCATTTTCCGCTAACTTGTGACAAAAAATAAAAAATTCTAGGAACTCGCTGTGCCCCTCACGGCATACCTTGGGGTGTCTTCTTTCCAAAATGGGGTCACTTGTGGGGTAGTTATACTGCCCTGGCAATTTAGGGGCCCATATGTGTGAGAAGTACTTTGCAATCAAAATGTGTAAAAAATGGCCTGCGAAATCCGAAAGGTGCACTTTGGAATATGTGCCCCTTTGCCCACCTTGGCAGCAAAAAAGTGTGACACATCTGGTATCGCCGTACTCAGGAGAAGTTGGGGAATGTGTTTTGGGGTGTCATTTTACATATACCCATGCTGGGTGAGAAAAATATCTTGGTCAAATGCCAACTTTGTATAAAAAAATGGGAAAAGTTGTCTTTTGCCAAGATATTTCTCTCACCCAGCATGGGTATATGTAAAATGACACCCCAGAACACATTCCCCAACTTCTCCTGAGTACGGCGATACCAGATGTGTCACACTTTTTTTGCAGCCTAGGTGGGCAAAGGGACCCACATTCCAAAGTGCACCTTTCGGATTTCACCGGTCATTTTTTACACATTTTGATTGCAAAGTACTTCTCACACATATGGGCCCCTAAATTGCCAGGGCAGTATAACTACCCCACAAGTGACCCCATTTTGGAAAGCCCCCCAAGGTATTCTGTGAGGGGCATGGTGAGTTACTAGAATTTTTTATTTTTTGTCGCAAGTTAGTGGAATATGAGACTTTGTAAGAAAAAAATAAATAAATAATAATCATCATTTTCCGCTAACTTGTGACAAAAAATAAAAAGTTCTATGAACTCACTATGCCCATCAGCAAATACCTTAGGGTGTCTACTTTCCGAAATGGGGTCATTTGTGGGGTTTTTGTACTGTTTGGGCATTGTAGAACCTCAGGAATCATGACAGGTGAAAGAAAGTCAGAGCTGTTTCAAAAAGCGGAAATTCACATTTTTGTACCATAGTGTGTAAACGCTATAACTTTTACCCAAACCATTTTTTTTTTTGCCCAAACTTTTTTTTTTATCAAAGACATGTAGAACAATAAATTTGGCGAAAAATTTATATATGGATGTCGTTTTTTTTGCAAAATTTTACAGCTGAAAGTAAAAAATGTCATTTTTTTGCAAAAAAATCATTACATTTTGATTAATAACAAAAAAAGTAAAAATGTCAGCAGCAATAAAATACCACCAAATGAAAGCTCTATTAGTGAGAAGAAAAGGAGGTAAAATTCATTTGGGTGGTAAGTTGCATGACCGAGCGATAAACGGTGAAAGTAGTGTAGTGCAGAAGTGTAAAAAGTGGACTGGTCATGAAGGGGGTTTCAGCTAGGGGGGTTGAAGTGGTTAAAATGTATTTAGAGTTTACACTATATGATCATTTTAGGAACCCAAAAATTTTATTTTAGTATCTACATAGCCTGGGAGCTACAGTTTTTTTTTTGTTGTTGGGCGACTATCTAATGTAGGGGCTCATTTTTTGCGGGATGAGATGTCGGTTTTATTGGCACTAATTGGGAAATTTTGATCGCTCGCTATTACACCTTTCGTGATGTTAGGTGACAAAAAATTGCTTTTTTATACACTTTTTTTTTTAACGCTGTTCATCCGGGGGGTTGGGTTAAATGTTATTTTTATAGAGAAGATTTTTACGGACGCGGTGATGCCCAATATGTATGGCTCTCAGACTTTGGAGACACTAAGCAGGCATCCTCAAACTGCGGCCCTCCAGATGTTGTAAAACTACAATTCCCACCATGCCCTGCTGATGGTTGTAGGTTGTCTGGGCATGCTGGGAGTTATAGTTTTACAACATCTGGAGGGCCGCAGTTTGAGGATGCCTGCACTAAAACTAATATTTTTTGGGGAAAAAAATTGTTTCCGTGTCTCCAAAGTCTGAGAGCCATAGTTTTTTATGTTCTCTAGGGGACTGTTGGGGATTATAAAAACCCCATGGATGTGTGATACTCCCTGAAGCAATCGATAACGCAGAGGCCCGGATGATCGGGGCAAGTGTCACATTGAGTGGTGGTGTCCTTCTGTATCTCCCTCTTGTGACACACTCTGCATCTTTTTTGGGCTCGTCCCTTCTTTCCAGTATGGGGGACCACACCTGGAAAATGTTGGCCAGGGATGATCCGGGAGCCTCCAATTGCCAAGGTACTCCAGCCTGCTCTTTCCCGGTCTGAAAAAATCAGGTCCTTGAGGAATGCCTCATAGAATTGGAGAAATGTCCCTGTGCTGCCAGCACTTCGGAATAGTACAAAAGCATTGTACAAGGCAACCTGTACAAAGTAGACCGCAACTTTTTTGTACCATGCCCAGGTTTTGCGCATGGCATTATATGGCTTGAGGACTTGATCAGAAAGATCAACTCCTCCCATATACAGATTGTAGTCGACGATACAATAGGGCTTGAGGACCGTTGCCACGGTACCTCGCACAGGGACAGGGGTGATGCCATTACCGTGGATTCTGGACAGTACAAGGACATCCCTCTCTTCCTTATACCTGACCAGCAACAGGTTTCCACTGGTAAGGGCACGGGTATTACCCCTGGGTATATGTACCTGGAGGGGGTAGGCAGGGAAGCCGTATGGTCCCACAAGCGAACGTGGATCTGGTGGCAACAAGGAAATGCTAGTATAAAAGTTATCCACGTACAAGTGGTAACCCTTATCTAGCAGTGGGTACATAAGGTCCCACACAAGTTTCCCGCTAACACCTAGAGTGGGGGGACATTCTGGGGTTGAATACGCGAATCTCGCCCCTCGTACACACGAAATTTGTAAGTGTACCCTGAGGTACTCACAAATTTTGTACAGCTTCATGCCGTACCTCGCCCGCTTAGTGTGAATGTATTGGGGGAAACTCAGTCTCCCCTTGAACGCAACGAGAGACTTATCAACCGCAACCTCCCTTCCAGGCATGTAGGCCTGTGAAAATTTGGCACCGAAGTGGTTGGGGGTGGGGGGGGGGGCTTGGGTTGGGGCAAGTGGCAGGGGGGGTCTAGGGTCTCAAAGCTAAAAAACAATACATTTAGATAAACAGTTTTTTTTTTTCCTAACTAACTTTTCCCTTCTATCCCTGCCTAACGGTGCCTCTCCCTCACTGACCCTAACCTACCTGGAGGGTGATGGGTGCATGAGGGTGATGGGTGCCGATGGGGGGATCACAGGAGCCTGGTGAGGACGGTGCTGGACAGTGCAGGTACTGAAAGAGGAAGAGGAGGGGAGAGAGGAGCGCCGGGAGTTTGAATCTCCAGCTTCTCTCCAGCACCAATCAGCACCCTGGAGAGCGGCATTCAGCACCACGGCCAGCACCGCCTCTCCCAAATGCTCGGACGTAATCACACCACCGATCACAGTCCTTTTCCGGTTCATCAGGTCACCGGGACCTGCGGTTTGCTGCGATCGCTGATACGGGGGCTCACATGACCTCCCCCCCCCAGGCATTGTGACAGGATGCCCGCTGAATGATTTCAGCGGGCATACTGTTCCGATTAACCCCCACCGCGCCGCAATCACGTTTTAAACCCATGATGTACCGGTACTCCATGTGTCCGTAAGGGGTTAACCATGTAGAAAGACACATCTCGTGGTCATGGAAAAGATTTTAGTCTGTTTGAGAAGGGTCAAATCATTGTTATGCATCAAGCAGAGAAAACATCTAAGGAGACTGCAGAAACTACTAAAATTGAGTTAAGAACTGTCCAACACATTATTAAAAACTGGAAGGAGTGCCGAGCTCCCGTCTGAACATCCTGTAATCCATTCTTCTCCCCGTTCATCTGGGGCTGTAACAGCTCACCGATACAACTAAGTGCTTCCCCAGGGGTCCTGCTACCGTACCGCTCCGCCATGCGCCGCCAAAAGTCGAACAGTCAGTGAAGCTGCTGGATGTGGCAGGGCGACTGGAAAAGTTTGCTCACACCACTGAATCTGTTCATCCCGCGCTGGCAATGAACGCATACGCTGCCGCTGCCGCTGTTAAGAGGAATCTTTCAGTGCCTCCATCGCAGGATGATAACATTCCAGAGGACTCTGAGGTCAGTGATCTCAATGGCAGGATGGCCACCTCAGCACTTGAGCCTACCATCAAGGATGTCTTTTCAGAGGTGTTACAATGCAATAATACAATCACTGCGCTTACTACAATTGTGGGTGTCCTGAAAGAGGATATAGGGCTACTAAGGCAAGACATGAGGCAAGTCAAAGAGCGTATGAGTGAAATGGAGGGCCGCTTAAGTGATTTGAAAGACCAAATGCCGCCAGTTAAAAGGGACATGCAGCGGGTGATTCACAATGTCACTATGCTTATCTCCAAAACTGACGACCTGGAAAACAGGCTGCGGCAAAATAATGTGTGCATGATTGGTGTACCAGAACGTACCAAAGGAACAGATGCTGTTGCATTTGTGGAAAAGTGGCTAACAGAAAAAATAGGAAAGAAAAAGCTGTCTCCTCTGTTTGCTGTGGAACAGGCACACAGGGTGCCGTTTTGCCCCCACCACCAGGGGCACCACCGCGCCCTTTATTGCTTAGAGTCCTTCATTTTCGTGACCAGGATGCCATTTTGAGAGAAGCAAGAGACTGCACTGATCTGACTATTGTTTCCTGACTTCTCACCTGATGTCCAAAAGAAGCATGCACGTTTTATTGATGTTAAACGCAGACTGCGACTATTACAGCTTCGATATTTTATGCTATATCCTGCGAAACTGCGAGTCATGGCAAAGATAAACAGTTTTTTAGCTGATCAAAAGTTTAGGACCACACCTCCCAAAAAAAAAATAAACCCCCCCAAAAACAGAAATCCAACTTCCAAACATGAACTCAGTAATGAGTAGCTCCGCCGTTATTGTTTATCACTTCAAAAATTCGTTTTGACATGCTTGATGCAAGCGTTTCCATGAGGTGAGTGGGAACATTTCTCCAAGTGGTGAAGACGGCCACACGAAGGCCATTTACTGTCTGGAACTGTTGTCCATTTTTGAAAACTTCCCTTGCCATCCATCCCCAAACGTTCTCAATTGTATTTAGATCAGGGGAACATGCAGGATGGGCCAAAAGAGTGATGTTATTTTCCTGGAAGAAGTCCCTTGTCCTTCGGGCATTGTGTACTGTAGTGTTGTCCTGTTGAAAAACCCAGTCGTTACCACACAGGCGAGGGCCCTCAGTCATGAGGAATGCTTTCTGCAACATCTGGACATAGCCAGCGGCCGTTTGACGCCCCTGCACTTCCTGAAGCTCCATTGTTCCACTGAAGGAAAAAGCACCCCAGACCATTATGGCGCCCCCTCCACTGTGGCGCGTAGAAAACATCTCAGGTGGGATCTGCTTGTCATGCCAGTAACATTGGAAACCATCAGGACCATCAAGGTTAAACTTTCTTCCACCTTTGAATGTCCCATGTTTGGTGCTCTCTTGCAAAGTCCAAACGAGCAGTTCTGTGGCGTTCAAGGAGACGAGGTCTTTGAAGACGTTTTTTGTTTTTGAAGCCCTTCAGTCTCAGATGCCGACTGATGGTTATCTGGGTGCAGTCAACACCAGTAAGGGCCTTAATTTGGGTCGAGGCTCGTCCAGTGTCTTGACGGACAGCCAATTGGATCCTCCGGCTCAGTGCTGATGACATTTTTTTGGGGTCTTCCACTTGACTTTTTTGTTCCATAACCCTCAGGATCATTTAAGAAATTCCAAATTACTGTCTTACTGTGTCCCACCTCAGCAGCGATGGTGCGCTGTGAGAGACCCTGCTTATGCAGTTCAACAACCCGACTACGTTCAAAAAGGGAAAGTTTTTTTGCCTTTGCCATCACAACGTGTGACTACCTGACAGAAAATGACAATGAATCCACATCTTTGCACAGATTTGGCCTTTTAAAGGCATGTGGTCCTAAAATTTTGATCAGCTGAAAAACAGCCTGTTTCAGTTTAATCATTATTTTCAATTAATTGAATGCTCAAAAAAATTTTGTCTCACTCTCATTTTTTCTTGTTGCATGTTGAAGCTCTACTTGGAACCTTGTTAAGATCCAACAATGTAAAATATGATTTTTTGCCATTTTTCAAGTGGTTTTAAACTTTTGATCAGGACTGTATAACTGTATATAAAAATATATTTTTCCACCCAAATACTTCAATAAATTTTTTACCACATGTAACGGAGCATGGAGATGTAGAGGGTCTTTGGGTTCCCTCCACACTGTACAGACGTTTCTGAAATTAACCGCTGCTCCCGACAGCAGCTCCTGGGAAGGTCATGGAGCGTCCCGGTCATCCGGCATCTATTCGCTCCACTAAAGGATTATTTTGAAAGTGTGTAGAAGCCACACAGTGCCCCCGCGCTGCAGATTTATTATGGAGACATCATGGAGATTTAACCGCTTATAACCGCAGCACTGACCGCTGAATAAATTTTGTTTTTCGACCAAAATACTTCAATAAAGATTTTACCACATATAACCTGACTGACTGCTACTGCCGCTACTTCCGTAAACCCCTGCACCACGACATCCCAGGTAGGTAGGCTGCTGCGAAGCTGGTGCTCTACCCCGGGCACGTTTGGCTTCCATCCTCCCACTGCTTGCTGCCACCCTGCTGAATCCCAGCCATGCTTTCGACACATATAACCACCAATGTGAACCGAGAATGTATTTTTCTGTTTGTACTGAAATAGGCCACTAAAACGCTTTCAACACATATAACCGCTTTTGACGTGAACTGACAATGTATTTTCCTGTTTGTACTGAAATAGGCCACTAAACACTTTCAACACATATAACCGCCGCCAACGTGAACTGAGAATGCATTTTTCTGTTTGTACTCAAATAGGCCACTAAACGCTTTCAGCACATATAACCGCCGTCGAAGTGAACTGAGAATGCATTTTTCTGTTTGTACTGAAATACAAAATAACACATATAACCGCCGCACTGACTGACTGCTACTGCCACTACTTCCGTGAACCCCTGCACCACAACTTCCCGGGTAGGTAGGCTGCTGTGAAGCAGCTGCTCTACCCCAGGCACGTTTGGCTCCCGGCCTCCCACTGCTGCCACCCTGCTGAATCCCAGCCATGCTTTCAACACATATAACCACCAACGTGAACTGAGAATGTATTTTTCTGTTTGTACTGAAATAGGCCACTAAACACTTTCAACACATATAACCGCCGCCGACATGAACTGAGAATGCATTTTTCTGTTTGTACTGAAATTGGCCACTAACCACTTTCAACACATATAACCGCCGCCGACGTGAGCAGAGAATTTATCTTTTTGTACTGAAATAGGCCACTAAAGGCTTTCAACACATATAACCGCCGTCGATTTGAACTGAGAATGCATTTTTCTGTTTGTACTGAAATACAAAATAACACATATAACCGCCGCACTGAGTGACTGCTACCGCAGCTACTTCTGTAAACCCCTGCACCACCACTTCCTGGGTAGGCTGCTGCGAAGCAGCTGCTCTACCCCGGGCACGTTTCACTCCCGACCTCCCACTACTGCCACCCTGCTGACTCCCAGCCATGCTTTCAACACATATAACCGTCGATGTGAACTGAGAATATAATTTTCTTTTTGTACTGAAATAGGCCAGTAAACGCTTGAAGCAGAAATAAATGCACCAGTGAAGTGCGTATATATATATATACATTTTTTTACTGTAATACGCCCCTATAGGCTTTCACCAGAAATAACTGCAACAGTGCAGTGCATATATATTTTTCTTATTCTACTAAAATACGCCCCTATACGCTTTCAACAGAAATAACTGCAACAGTGCAGTGCGTATATATTTTTCTTATTTTACTGAAATGTGCCCCTATACGCTTTCAACAGAAATAACTGCAGCAGTGCAGTGCGTATATATATTTATTTATTTTCTGTAATACGCCCCTATGCGCCTTCACCAGAAATAACTGCAATAGTGCTGTGTGTATATATTTATCTTTTTTTTTATGAAATACGCCCCTCTTTGCTTTCACCAGAAATATCTGCAGAAGTGACCTGAGAATATATATTTCTTGTTGAAATGAAATAGGCCACTATACACTTTAACAAAAAAACAATTAAATAGTGAAGTGCGTATATATTTTTCTGATAGTACTGAAATATCCCCCTATATGCTTTCACCAGAAATAACTTAAACAGTGAAGTGCGTATATATTTGTCTTTTTCACTGAAATACACCCCTATATGCTTTCACCAGAAATAACTGTAACAGAGCAGTGCGTATATATATTTTTTTGTTACTGAAATACGCCCTTTATGCTTTCACCAGAAATAACTGCAGAAGTGAAATGCGTATATATTTTTCTTGTAGTACTGAATAACATACTAAATCATAAACCTGCAAAGGCTTTTCAACATAAGACTTACAGCTCAATAACAAAAAGTTTGAATGACAGAGCTGTCTAATGACTATTTGGATCCCCAAATTACCGTTCCCTGCACTTTTAAATCACTATCCTATCAATGTCCCTAGCACCTTCTGACGTCTCTCCTTGCACTAAGATGCTGTGAAATTATTCCTCCCTATCCTTTCCCTGCACTTATAAATTGTTTTTTCTGTCTTTTTTTTCCACAATCGTTTTTCCAATTGCTGTCCCTAGCGCCTTCACACATCTGTCTCTGCACTCTGAACGCTGGAAAATGTCTGACTGTAAGATGGCCGACGTATTTATAGGGCTGTGACATCACAGGGCTGGCTGCTGATTGCCTGCATGCAGGCATGTTAATCTAGGTGATCCCGCCTTCCCAGAGTTCCTTGCCTCATGTCCTCAGTCCTCACACGTGTAGCCGCCATTTTATGAAAAATGCGATACGTTACCACGAAGTGCAAGGAAATTTGCATTCGTTGCAAATCGAATTTTTCCTGAAATTCTAAACGAATTCCACTTTGTCAGCTTTGATTTACTCATCTCTACCCCTTATGATTCCTCCTCAATGGAAGCAGCATTGTCCCAAGTTAAAGAGGTTTTCTGAGATTATAATACTAATGACTTATCTTCAGGATAGGCCATCGGTATTAAAATCTCAGGAAAACCCTTCTAACCCCCTCCTGACACACCAATTTTTAACATTTTTTGTTTTTGTTTTTTTACTCCCTGCTTTCTGGAGCAATAACTATTTTTAATCTTTCTGATTACATAGCACTATAAAGGCTTGTGGTTATGTGGGGCATATTGTACTTTCTAATGTCACTAATTGCTATTGCATACAATGTAGTAGAGATCTGGATAAAAAATTTAAATGGAGTGGAATTGAAAAAAACTGAGTTCTCCTAGCGTTATGGATTTAGTTTTTATAATGCTCCCATTGTAGTAAAAATGACACTATCTTTTTTAAATACTTTAAAAATAAGAACATTTCTTTTTTTTTTTTCATTTTTTTTTGCAGGATGCATTGTATTTTTCAATTATTTCATTTTGGCATGTGCATGACTTTTTGATCAGTGAAGGTGAGGGTGAAGTGACCAAAAAACTGTTAATAAGCCATATTGAATTTGTTATGGCAGTATACAGGATAAACACGTTTATATTTGAATCTAGTTCAAGCCTTTTGGAACATAGTAATTCTAATTATCTATATTTTCTATTTTATTTTTTAAATCGGGGAATGGGGTAGTGATTAAAAATTTTATACCTTTTGGGGTTTTATTTATTCTTAAAAATGTATGTTTTTTTTTTTACTTTTTTGACATGTTGGTAAGGCTAATCGGTCAGCCTGCATTTGTGGGAGGGGTGGAGGCTCTTCATATACGAGCCGCACCCTCACTCACAGGCGTGTGTTCTCAGGTGCACAGCTGCCGCTGGGTGTCATTTTCAAACTAGCTTCTCTGGTGGTAGGATTCTTTCTTTGCAGCATGGAGCTTGTTATTTTGCTCTCTGCTACCGTAGCATGCACGCGCCATACTACGTAAGTAGGTTGGGCCGGGGCCGTCTCTCCAGGCCGGTCGGATTCGACTTTGCTAGCGAATGGGAGGCTTCGCCTCAGAATCTGCCACCTCAGGTTTGCTCGTTGGGCCTAACTACTTCCATTTGCTTTTCAATTTGGTTTGTTGGTAATATGAGTTAGTTCCTATAAATCTTACAAGTTTCACTTTGCTTTGTTTGTCTCGTATGAAAAGTTACTTCAGCCAGTTTGTTGTAAAGAAAGAGTTACCCGGGCTGCACGTGACGTCATATTTGGAGATCGGACGCAGCGTTTACTGTTTAGGCCTTTTGCTGTAGCTGTCCCTTGCCATGTGTCTACCCCCCCTCCCCCGCTACCACCATCTTTAGACTTCATGTATTTCACTTTTGTAAGCCATGTACCGGGGTGGGCTCCCCAGGATACAGCAAAGTCACAGACAAGGAAGCAACACTGACACCAGCTTTATATGCAAGAATATAAACTTTACTTTGGAAACAGTATTAACACAAGTACAAACAGTATAAGTAATACCCCAGGCCCACAGTCACCGTCCCTGTCCCTGTCCAAGGGACAGGCCTAGCCTGTTGGCGTACACAGCAGAGCCTACAAGTCGTACTGTGCCGCTATAGAGGACACACCTAACAGACGCAGCAGAGCCTGCAAGTCAATTACTGCGCTGCAGTCCAGTACAGTAAGGCCTAACAAAGCTATAACCCTATCTAACTAGCTAATACAAGGCCTAGGCTAGTTTCTGTTACTTTAGGCACCAAACAGTAAAGTTGGTAATCAGGTGTACTGACCTGCGTCCGTTCTGGGCCCTAGGATGCCGCTTACCCGGGATGGCCACCAAGCTCTCAGCAACCATGCGACCTTGCTTAATGCTAAGGTTTTCTGTCCATTCACTGGAACTGGTCTTCCTGGGACAACCTCTCTTTTTAAAGAGCTGGATCCTGACAGGGGACAGCAGATACTCTCCTTCCCTTGAGTGTCCATTCACTGCCGGACATCCGCAAGCCAGGATGGAATCAGATTCAGTCCCTCACAGCACAATCCTTCCACCATGTCAGATGAACACTTCCTGGTTCACCCAGAAGCATGCTGACTGGGCTGCAGAACAGCGGCCTCTAGTGCCCGGAATGCCAAATGACAGCTCCAATACAATTTAAACATAAATATACAGGCAGAGCTTATCCACGATCTCACACTTTCATGCTCCGCTGTTATCCTGAGCGCCATTTACACTTTCGGCTTTTATTTCATGTTTTATGCTGCATCCGCACGTCCTTACTGTACTGCACTTTCTACTCTTGGTTCATATTCACTCAGATTGGTCTCACATTCAAGCCGCGCTCACCTGTTGGCTGTTACATCTCATTCCGTCCCCAGCCGACAGCCGGATCCGTATTACATGCCTGTTATTACATGTTGTATACTCAGCTTACAGCCATAGCTGCTACTGTTACTCCGTTTTCATACTCTGGACGCACCACCCTGGTGTTCCCACCTTGCTCCACTCACAACCAGAGCTGCGTTTATACCAATTTTTATGCTCTGCTTATACCCAAAGTTGTGTTTACACTTCTACTGCTACACCAGGTGGTATACCCCACTCACCAAAGCCGCTTTCCATGTCTGCTGTCACATCAAGTTAATATTCTGTTCACATCCAAAGCTGCGTCCGCATGTCTGCTTTTCACATCTTGTCCTATACCCTTTTCACTACTAGAGCTGCGTCCACGTGTCTGCTTTCGCATCACGTCAATACTCTGCTCACTTTCAGGTTGCATTTATACGTCTGCTTTATACCATGCTTTTCATGTGCTACCCATACTCAGAGCTGCGCCTATACCATGTTTTTAGGTACCACTCACATCCAAAGCTGCATTCACCCATTTATTGTTACATCATGTGTTGTACTCTGCTCCCACTCAAAGCTGCATTCTCCTGTTTATTGCTACGTCATGGTTTTACTCAATAATCTCACCGGGGCAGTCTGCACCCACTGCTCTGGTACCTCTCTCCTGACAAACATAACTGCGTTCTTTTCAGGCTTACGTTCCCTTCCTCGGTGGTCTGTTACATTCCATAGGCCTACTTTCTGTTTAATCCTGGTTCATAATCACTCAGACTGGTCTCCTTTTACTTCTGGTTCGTATTCACTCAGATTGGTCTCCTGCCCCAGTTCACCAAACAGCTCCTCAGCGGAGGTCAGTGGGCCAGTAAGTTTCCTGCTATGTTTTCACAAGCTGTTAATTTGTTTGTCATGATAAGAGACTTCTCTTAGCGAACTTGCAATGCCCCAGGCATTTCATGTTTACGTTTATGGTTCGCGGTGGTTAGTGTTTTATGTATGCACGTGCTTTGGATTACTAATGTCTATATTTTTAACGCCTGTTGGCAGTCATGTTCCTTAGGCCACCTTATAGCCAATCCAATCATTCAAGTCGCTTCATATGCCATCAGGTCCGGCTTACGTTTTAATTACTTATCATCACCGCAACGTCATCCCTCTGGCTTCGGGGGCACTAAGACTGATCCGGCCTCATGGCTCCGGGGGCCCCATGACCATTTTTTCATGTTTTGTTTGTTAAGGGTACGACATGGTTGTAGGCTTGTTAGTGTCCCAGGTTTTCTGTTGGAGGGGGTCATGGTTATGCGAGTCCCCAAGGCATTCTGGTGCTGCATAAGTGGTTTATTTAAGATAATAATAATAATAATAATCATAAGAGGCTCGCACCCCATGTCTTTGTCTTTCTAGGTTATCGAGTCCCGGTTGCTTACTAAACTCGCTGGTTTAAGCCCCAATCTTTTCCCCAGCCGGCCTTAATTCTAAGGTTCGCATCCCGGCGGCTGCCCGGCCCCATGGGCCCCTGGTGGTTGCTTCAGCTCCATGGCTTCAGGGGTCTGACCAATGGTTGTCCGTCCACCTGTGCAGCTATGCTTTTGAATGACTCATATCTTTACCTGCTTACCAGCTTATGTTATTAATTTTAGTTAATGTCCGTTATTATCTCCATTTGCTGTCACGTTTCCCTTCGTCTTTTCAGGTCATGCAGTTGAACTATTGGGGTCACCTTCCACGTCGGTCAGGTCTCGTTCCTAACGATATTTCGCCTTGCATGTTATTCAGGCCACGTAGTTTATCTTGGGTATCGCCTGCCACATCGGTCAGGCTCATGGTTTAATTTCACCTGCACCTTATCCAGGTCACTTTTCATAGTTATAATTCTTTTAAAAAAATCGGCCCCATGGCTTTGGGGGCCCGACGACAGCTTCGGCCCCACGGCTTTGGGAGCCCGATGACAGCTTTGGCCCCATGGCTTCGGGGGCCCGATGACTGCTTCGCCCCCATGGCTTCGGGGGCCTGACGACTGCTTCGGCCCCATAGCTTTGGGGGGACCCAACGACTGCTTCGGACTCATGGCTTTGGGGGTGCGACGACTGCTTCGGCCCCATGGCTTCGGGGGCCCGACGACTGCTTTGTCCCCATGGCTTTGGGGGGGGCCCGACGACTGCTTTGGCCCCATGGCTTTGGGGGGGCCTGACGACTGCTTCGGCCCCATGGCTTTGGGGGGGCTCGACAATTGCTTCGGCCCCATGGCTTTGGGGGGCCCGACGACTGCTTCAGCCCCATGGCTTTGGGGGGGGGGGGCGATGACTGCTTCGGCCCCATGGCTTTGGGGGGGCCCGACGACTGCTTCGGCCCCATGGCTTTGGGGGGGCCCGACGACTGCTTCGGCCCCATTGCTTTGGGGGGGCCCGACGACTGCTTCGGCCCCATGGCTTCGGGGGCCCGATGACTGTTTTCGGTCCTGCTGGGCTGATTGCCTTGTCGGTTGTCCATCTGTGCATCTAGGCTGATTTGGCCCCTATGTATCGCATGCTTCCCTAATTTCCTAATAATCCATGTTGATCGCTCACTTACGGTTCGCCATACAGCATCATTGTCATGTCTTACGCAGATATTTCGTCTTTCTTTAATTGTTCATGCTTTCGTTCAGGTCCTGCCAGAGGAAGAACAAGTAGGACAATTCCCTCTAGCATTTCAGTCTCTGATCGTAGTCGATCATATCTTGTCAACCAGGTCCCCGCGCAAAGTCTTTGCCTTTTTACCTTGACCAGGAATTCATTTTCGCCAGTAGCTTTATTGCATTGCATTCCCTCACTCATGGGAGGGCATAGACAGAATCTTGTATATTATGGCTTCATAGCTTCTTGCCGCACTAACCTCCGACTCTCTACAACCACGTTGAATCAGATTTTGGACAAGGTCCAGCATTTCCTCACGGTAGAAGATTCAGATAGTAGGTCGGCCTTCACGTCTCAAGCGTAAAAACAATTCTCAGGGGCGCACAGTAGAACAACCCGCGGATAGCTGTTGTCTGGGGAACTATTCAAGGATTCTCTACATGGTTCTTTTTGGCCCTCATTCCTGCATAGTCTAGGCAGTTAGGTTTCGGTCCCACGATCTCCTGACGCTAGGGCATTGCCAGTACTCGCACTAGAACAAAACTTTCCAAGTTTCAGTTGGTTTTTATGATCCATTTCACAACGTATTCCCGGTCCTCCATTCCACTTCATGTCTCTGGCCTTGTCATCCACAAGATGGGTTGTAGGTTTCCTACTGGTCTTGCCTCACATACCTCACATCGCCTCACAGAATTTTCGCTCTAGATCCCAGACGCCTTGCAGTTGGCTTGGGGATTAGTTTGTACATGCCATTCAAATTCCTTTTCTACCCTACTTTTTGCCCACTTATAGGTCTACCCATGATCATGGCTTAGGGCACACAACAAGCCATTTAGTCAGGTCAGCTAAGACACGCCTAGTTGGGTTAGGTTGTTCCCGTTGTTTTCTCCCTAGGGTTCTTCGGATATCTCTTGGCCGTAGCCCTGACCACAATTATTTTTAGTCCCCCTAAGGAACTTTAACATGCAATTGTCTGATTGCTTCTCCAGTGGACAGCAATGATTTAATATTGCAGTCTATGGGAGAATCACTACATTCTATTCAAGCACTGCCTGATAGGAACTTATCTATGACAGGCCTCAGAGCCTTCAAAAGGTGCAAAGCTGCCATAGCAACAAAACAACTCCTGTCATCTGATAACGGTGACCAGGAGCTCAGCACTCCCAGAAAAAATGCTACGGTGCCGTGATTGCAAGTGTCCACAATATCTGAGGGGTTTAAAAGTCTGATCAGCATTATCGCCTATCACAGATTCTGCCACCGAGTGCTGTGTAAAACAGCAGCCACCCAGCGAGCATCTTTAAAGATTTGACATCCTATCCCATGCGGCGTGCAATACAGAGTGAGTGCGGGCTGTTTTGCTTGTGATTAGTGTTATTGTTGTCATACATCTGTAATGTTAAATTTCCTTAGAAAACCTCATTAAAGACCTATTTTGGAACTAAAGGTTCAAAATGTAGCATGTCAAAATAGATTGCCTGTCAGTGTAACACATGTTTATAAGGTCAAACATTGACTTATCAAAAGAGGAGTAGTGGGGTGCTACATAGTGTTAGGATCATCAGTAAAACAAACGCCTAGAAGAGAGTAAGGGCTCTTTCACACGAGCGGATGCCGTGCGTGGAATCCACTGCTTGAAAGACAGCCAAGCCTCACTCTGGACAGCAGAGACACGGAGCATTAACATGATTGATAATGCTCTGTGCCTCTCTATGACCTTTTTACTACAAAATCACAGTGAGATAAAGTTGTCACTGTTATTTTGTATCGAAAACAGAGGGGCATGGAGCATTATCAATCATGTTAATTAGTGTTGATCGAGCACGAAAGTGCTTGTGTGCTCGGGTAGAACACTTTGCGATGCTCGGGTGCTCTAGAGATCACCCGAGCACAAAGGAAGTCAATGGGAGAACCCAAGCACCCCCTGCTCTGAAGAGGGGAGTGTGCCAGGTCCCAAAGAAGATCACTGTACAGTGAGGGAATCCCCCAGTGTGAGTTCACGGCTTAGGAGTCCCTGCTCTGACTCCATATATAGCTCTGTCCATATATGGTGTCAGTGCTTGGGGACACCCAGTGTATTTAAATCTAATTTAGCTTCTATTTTTGAAAAGTTTCTGCCAGGATTTGAACTCACAACCTTCTAGAATACAGGCAAAGACTTTAACCACTCAGCTATAAAGCTGAATGATAAACTATGTCAGAAAAACCTCATAGTAGTTTGTCATGTGGTAAGTATTCCTATACAGCAGAAGTATCATTTCATATTTCAGCACAGGTTAACATCTAGCTGTATAGCGTAGTGGTTAAAGTTCTTGGCTCTAATGTAGGATTATTATATCTTAACAATGTAGGTTAGATAAGATTATACAACAGTGAGCGGGGCCGGTGCATTAGAATACACATACTGCACCAGTCCCCGCTGTCATTCCTAATCCAGATGCCGGCCCCTAGCCCCTCCTTCCTCTCGGTTAATACACCCGCCAACCGCGCTGTGCGGCATCATGGCGGCCGTGTATCATTGTAAATTGCAGCATTTGCCCCATAAGACGCACTGCTATTTTCCCCTCACTTTGGGGGGGAAAAGTGAGTCTTATAGGGTGAAAAATACGGTATACCCACCCTAACAAGTTATGCAATTCGCTAAAATGTTCCTACATTGCTGGTATAGAACTAGTGCTATTAACAGGGTTGTGTCATCAGAGACATCCCCTGTAATTAGTTCTTAAATCTATGTATTTCAATGAATCCAAAGGTAAGATGTTATCTGCCAAAATATAGTCAATAGGACACTCACTGTTTGAATTGGTTGCCTGATATTACATCCACCTGCTGCACAGTTGTAGGACATGCATGGTCATCATTCTGTCTTATCTGCAGTGTGTGTTTGCTGCTTATCACATCAAGTTACCATCAGAAAAAGCATCAGTGATCCAGTGTAAGTAATAATAGAAATAATACCTACACTACGTGCAGAATTATTAGGCAAATGAGTATTTTGACCACATTATCCTCTTTATGCATGTTGTCTTACTCCAAGCTGTATAGGCTCGAAAGCCTACTACCAATTAAGCATATTAGGTGATGTGCATCTCTGTAATGAGAAGGGGTGTGGTCTAATGACATCAACACCCTATATCAGGTGTGCATAATTATTAGGCAACTTCCTTTTCTTTGGCAAAATGGGTCAAAAGAGGGACTTGACAGGCTCAGAAAAGTCAAAAATAGTGAGATATCTTGCAGAGGGATGCAGCACTCTTAAAATTGCAAAGCTTCTGAAGCGTGATCATCGAACAATCAAGCGTTTTTTATTCAAAATAGTCAACAGGGTCGCAAGAAGCGTGTGGAAAAACCAAGGCGCAAAATAACTGCCCATAAACTGAGAAAAGTCAAGCGTGCAGCTGCCAAGATGCCACTTGCCACCAGTTTGGCCATATTTCAGAGCTGCAACATCACTGGAGTGCCCAAAAGCACAGGGTGTGCAATACTCAGAGACATGGCCAAGGTAAGAAAGGCTGAAAGACGACCACCACTGAACAAGACACACGAGCTGAAACGTCAAGACTGGGCCAAGAAATATCTCAAGACTGATTTTTCTAAGGTTTTATGGACTGATGAAATGAGAGTGAGTCTTGATGGGCCAGATGGCTGGATTGGTAAAAGGCAGAGAGCTGCAGTCCGACTCAGAGGCCAGCAAGGTGGAGGTGGAGTACTGGTTTGGGCTGGTATCATCAAAGATGAGCTTGTGGGGCCTTTTCAGGTTGAGGATGGAGTCAAGCTCAACTTCCAGTCCTACTACCAGTTTCTGGAAGACACCTTCTTCAAGCAGTGGTACAGGAAGAAGTCTGCAAGGTAAGAAAAACATGATTTTCATGCAGGACAATGCTCCATCACACGCGTCCAAGTACTCCACAACGTGGCTGGCAAGAAAGGGTATAAAAGAAGAAAATCTAATGACATGGCCTCCTTGTTCACCTGATCTGAACCCCATTGAGAACCTGTGGTCCATCATCAAATGTGAGATTTACAAGGAGGGAAAACAGTACACCTCTCTGAACAGTGTCTGGGAGGCTGTGGTTGCTGCTGCACGCAATGTTGATGGTGAACAGATCAAAACACTGACAGAATCCATGGATGGCAGGCTTTTGAGTGTCCTTGCAAAGAAAGGTGGCTATATTGGTCACTGATTTGTTTTTGTTTTGTTTTTGAATGTCAGAAATGTATATTTGTGAATGTTGAGATGTTATATTGGTTTCACTGGTAAAAATAAATAATTGAAATGGGTATATATTTGTTTTTTTGTTAAGTTGCCTAATAATTATGTACAGTAATAGTCACCTGCACACACAGATATCCCCCTAAAATAGCTAAAACTAAAAACAAACTAAAAACTACTTCCAAAAATATTCAGCTTTGATATTAATGAGTTTTTGGGTTCATTGAGAACATGGTTGTTGTTCAATAATAAAATTAATCCTCAAAAATACAACTTGCCTAATAATTCTGCACTCCCTGTATATGGCCTCCTATATGGTACTGAATAATATTTTTTTTAGGTACATCTGCATCATAACTTACTTTCATAGGCAATGATACTGTACCAGATCCATAAATTAGTGACAGATCCCAAGGCATCTGTCACTAATCCATGATGGGGTCCATTAGGGTGCCATCATTTACGTCAGCAAAAATGAAGCAACTGCATGTATAGCTCAGATATAGGCTCCACCTATGTGTCTCCGTGGTCACAGACTTAAAACAAACCTTGTGTGCAGTCTGATCAAATGTGAGCTACTTCACATTTATAGTGGCGAGTAAAAGTTTGTGAACCCTTAAGAAATTTCCAGATTTCTGCATAAATTTGACCTTAAGCTCTAATTTTCACACAAGTCCTAAAAGGAGATAAAGGTAACCAAATCAAATAAATGACTCAAAAATATTATACTTGATCATTTATTTATGGAAAATGATCCAATATCACATGTCCATAAGTGGCAGCAGTATGTGAACCTTTACTTTCAGTATCTGGTGTGACCCTCTTGTGCAGCTATATGTGCAACTAAATATTTCATGTAATTGTTGATTATTTCTGTACATTGGCTTGGAGGAATTTTAGCCCATTCCACCATACAAAACAGCTTCAACTTTTGTGTTGGTGGGTTTCCTCCCATGAAGTGACAGGACTTTGATTTGTCCATTTAAAAACATATTTCCTTCTTTAGCCAGTCTTTGGTAGAAACACTTGTGTGTTAAGGGTTGTCCCCTTGCTGCATAAACCCACATTCTCTTGAGATTCAGCTCACGGACCGATATCATGACACTTTCCTTTAGAATTTGCTTATACAGATGAAACTCGAAAAATTAGAATATTGTGCAAAAGTCCATTTAGGATCCAGGATTTGCATTAATGCAGCTTAAAATTTGAAATGTATGAAAAGGTTCAATATTCTATAGCTCAAAGTGTCACACTTTAGTCAGCTAATTAATCCATATCCCCTAAGCAAAGGGTACCTCAATTTTTTTAGTTTGGGGTTTCATAAGCTGTAAACCATAGTCATCCAAATTATAACTAATAAAGGCTAGAAATATCTCACTTTGCATGTAATGAGTCTATCTCATATGTTAGTTTCACCTTTTAAGTTGCATTACTGAAATAAACTTTGCACGATATTCTAATTCACCTGTATATTTAAGAATTCATTGTTCCATCAATGATGACAAGCCGTCCTGGCCCAGATGCAGCAAAACAGGCCTAAACCATGAAAGTACCACCACTGGTCTCATCCATCCACAAAACATTGTTCCAGTAGCCTTCTGGCTTGTCCAGGTGATCTTTAGCAAACTGCAGATGGGCAGCAATGTTCTTTTTGGAGAGCACATGCCTTCCCCTTGCATACTACGCAGACCATTGTTTTTCAGCATCTACCTGATGGTGGACTCATGAACATTAACATTAACTAATGTCATAAATCCCTTTAGTTGCTTGGAGGTTACTTTGGGCTCCTTTGTGGCCTTATGGATTATTACATGTCTTGCTCTTGGTGTGATCTTTGTTGTTTGACCACTCCTGTAATAGTCTTGAATTTCCTCATTTGTACACAATCTGTCTATGGGTTGGTGGAGTCCAAATTTTTTAGTGATGGTTTTGTAACTTTTTCTAGCCTGATGGGCATCAATAACTCTTCTTCTGAGGTCCTCAGATATCCCTTGGTTTATACAATAAAGCGTAAATGTTGTAAAGATCAGACTTTGATAGATCCCTATTCTTTGTCTCACGGGTCACCCACTCACCCTTGATTGTCATCCCATTGATTGAAAACAGTGGACTAATTTAACTTTCAAATTATCTGCTAATTCTAAAGCTTCACATACTTTAGCCACTCACATCTGTATTGGATCACTTTTCTTAATAAATAAATGACTGGCTAATATTTTCAACTCATATGTTTGATTTGGTAATCTTTTTCTACACTTAGGACTTGCTTAAAAAATTTATGCAGAAATATACAAAATTCTCAGGGGTTCACATACTTTTGAGCTCCACTGTACGCCGACTTCATTAGGTTTGTTTTTGGTCAACATGACTAATCATTTCAATGACGATGCCCTCCTCGAATATTTGTTTCCTTTTCAGGCTATAGTCATGGAACAAACTATTATATAGTGATATTTTTATAAAACAATAAACACCATTTGTTGTACAGAAAATGAAATATGCATGGCAGCATCACGTATCACTTTTATTCTAGAAAGTATGACGTTTTTGCTATTTTCTGCATGTATTGGCTTGCATGGTCACATTAGGAAGGACAGAATTGATTTCTTTACCTCACAATCTTTAGAATGAGATCAAAATATAAAGCTCCATTTTTAACCAGACAGAAGTACTAAAGATTCTTTAATTTCCAAAACTGCAGAAGGAGATTTATCCAAACATCTCTAGGGCTTTAATACTGGATATCCATAATTCTCTGAATTGTATTCCCTTCACAGTGATATTTTGTAATTCTGTTCTATTACCCTTGCTAAACATTAATGAGATAAAAAGATCACATTATGGCGATTGATGTTCTTCAAATTAAATGCACGTTTCATTGTACAAAGCTGTCTGCTAATTTAAAAACCTAGCAAGTAACATGGCATCATGATCATGGTCATCGCTCAGCTGGGATCAGATAGCATTTTTATCTATTCATTGGATTTAACAAGACAAGAGATGGAAGCAGAATACTAAGTATGGGCAGATTATCCTGCATCCCCTTCTGACCACTTCTTGGCAATTTCTGCGAGAAAGCTAAGGCTTCATGTTGTCATAGAAATAAACCTCAAGGTCAAAGGGGCATATGGAAGGACGGACAATGACAAAGGAGCATCTGAGAGGCCATCTGGATGAATGACCTGACATAATTAGTCATTAATCCCACTCTGGGGAACAATAGAGTTTTCCAAGACTGTGCTTGGACTTTGATCGTGGTCAGGAAGATCCCATGAGGAATAGGAGAGAAAGCTCCACTTTGTAACTAAGCAGATTAACACAGCATGCTGTTAACTATGGAAGAGTAAGCAGTGGAGACCGGGGGATCTACACTTTACATATCGTACACTTCTTTCTCTCATGCGAGTTCTGTCTTCCAGCATGCCATGTGGTTGTCAGATTAGTTGCTGGTTAACATTTCTTTTACAGTACTACAATGAAATGAAAGATGAAGCCCAAAAACGTTTGCTCAAAATCCTAAAACAACAGATGGGGAGATAGCCGAGTGGCCAAAGGCATCAGTGAGCTTGGTTTACAGGTGTCAATATTTACTGAGCTGAGTTTGCCACAATTCCTGTGGGAGAAGGAAGGATCTTAGATAATCTGTGAGACATTAGCAATCAGCTCAGTCATGAATCACAGCTAGGATGATAAAACATGAGATGAGCTATTTCTCCATCTGTCTTCCACAGTTAAATGGTGCTACAACGGCATGTCTGAGTCAGAAAACAGCATATATTAAGTTTTGTAGCTTAAGTACAAGGAATACAACTGGAAGGAAATGCACAGTGAATGGAACAGTGAAATAGGTTTAATATTCATAGAACAATTAATGCAATGAAATATATGTATAAGAAAAGTTGATGTAAATTCATGTTCTCCAAACAGTAAAAGTATAAAATGTTGCAGGCAGTCATTCCTGCACTTTGATAATATCTGAAAACATGTCAAATTACTGACATCAAAGGGACCTATATTTTGGTTAGTCCTGGTCACTAGACCTGCAGTTGGGTTGGGATTAATAGCTGTATTATGTTTGTTAATCCAGTTAAGGATGCGACTTGATATGTTAGTTAGTGCTTTATTTTTTTATTTTTTTTGATCTTTGCATTTCATAAGCCAGAACATTTTTGCTTTTCCATTGACATAGCAGTATAAGAGCTGTATTACGTGGGGCAAGTTGTATTTCTAGTGGCCCTATTTTGGGGTACATTAAGTAAAATTGTTTTGGGGTGCGAAAGTAGGAAAAAATGCTAGCCTTCCATTGTTTTTAGTACATAGTCATACCACTGTGACTTAATGCTAGGGCACAGAGTAGGAACAACTCTGCTGCCATGACATAGTAAAATGTCAGCTAAGTTCTTTTTAAGGTCACTTGACATTATTTTCTGCCACTTTTGAAGTGAAGGAATGGCTATATCATTTTATACAGAATTATTAGGGGAGGCCATCCATGGTGGGTGCACTGCAGATTTCATACTGTGGGGTACCAAATTATGCAGATTATGTTGCAGATTTCAGTGTGGAAATGCTGCATTGCAAAGGGGGAAATCCACAGCAGATATTTGCAAATATATGCACAGTTCATGTCAAGGTCTGTGCTAATTTCCCTAAAGAAGCTCTCCACAGCATGTGGATAATAATCCTAACATGAATTATTTTATGTTTTATTAATTTAGCTGGTACTGTAAAAGTTGCAGATTTTCTGCGCCTAATTCTGGTGTGTTTGTGCTACATGTGGCTAAGGGTATGGCCACACTGTCAGGGAATTCAAAAAATGAGGAAAGGTTGTCTCTTTCAATGATCCACTCTTGATTTTGGCTTCCAAAATTGCATAAGGAAAATTTACCATGTGGCTATACCCTTACTGTTTGTAGAACATTGGTTCATGTCAACAATACTATTGATGTTCAGGTGTATACACACAAAAATGTGTCTGTAAAATGCTTGTCTTAAGCTAGCCAAGGTTTCCATACACAATAGGCAGAAGTAGGTTGAGGGTTGAACAAATGATCATCTATTGAATTATCATTTTACAGGCTGAGCCATACACATCTTAATCCATATTGGCCACTACTGTTATTCAAACTGGTGCCCATTAGTGTTGAGCGTGAATATTCGAATCGCAAATTTTAATCGCAAATATCGCCACTTTGATCGTGAATAGTGTTGATCGAGAATCTTCTAATTGCTCATTTATCGCAAATTTATAGCGAATATCGGCACTTAGCAACATCCCTAGCAGCCAATAGGAAAGTTGCCTACCCCTTAGTGTTGATGGCGAATATTCTAATCTAATATTCGGCAAAAAAATTGTGAAATATCGCAAATTCGAATATTGCCTATGCTGCTCATCACTAGTGCCCATACATGTTCAATGAAAGCAGGCAAGAGACAAAAGATCTTTCTGTGAAAATGAATTCAGAGAAAAAAATCTTTTGTCCAAATATTGGAGGAAAATTTCAAATATGACTAATTTCTTTTCAGACGATGATGGTTTTCATCTGTCAGCTAAAAAGATTGTTGTTTCTTAAATTTCACCCAGCAAATGATTGTTTAAGTTGTTATCCATTTTCATAAACTTTAGACTGTTTACTGATATTGTAGTAAAAGCTCATTAAATACATTTATAGCCTAGTGCTTATGAGGGTGAAGCTAAACAAATTATCAGGCAAACCTGCTAATTCTAGGTATCTCTGGATTAGGTTGACACTTAAGTACATATTAGTGGCTTAATTACCGTACCTTGTTTCCTTTGTCTGAGCAGTTACCATATATTGAGGCAATTAAAGCTTTTAGTGCTCATTTTCTGCCAAGCATGTGATAGAATATTACAACCAACAGACATCTAATAAATTCCAGTAGAGAGTGACTTTAAACAATTTATCACCAGGAAAGTTAAAAAAATGCAAAGAGAAATGGAAAGAATGTATTGAATAGTTTTTTTATTTTTATTTCGGTTCATCTGTTACTACTAGAAATTATATTTTAGATTTTTTTTTACATTTCTTCATTGTGGTATTTTTCAAAATGGAAGACTAAAATCAAAACTGAACTGCCTTTTGTAAGAGCAATGAGTTCAAAGATTATTGCAAATGACAGAATGACAAAAAGTATTTTTTACTGAAATACATGGTTTTTTTTGCTAAAAATAATTTTTGTCAGCTTTAATAAAAAATTTCAGCTGTTTGGCTTCTACGTATCACAGTACATAGCAAGCTACAGAATTCCATCCACAGTGAAAGTCATCAGAGCACTAGAGATGTCGCGAACATAAAATTTTCTGTTGGCGAACGCGATTTTCTACAAATGTTCGCGAACGTGCAAACCGGGCAAACAGCCATTGACTTCTATAGGCAGGCGAATTTTAAAACCCACAGGGACTCTTTCTGGCCACAATAGTGATGGAAAAGTTGGACTGTGGCATGCCGGAGGGGGATGGCAAAACTCCCATGGAAAATTACATAGTTGACGCAGAGTTGGATTTTAATCCATAAAGGGCATAAATCACCTAACAATCCAAATTCTTTTTGAACAATGTGGTTTAAAACATCCAGTGTGTGTATACGATCAGGTATGATGTTGTATCGATCAGGTAGTGTAAGGGTTACGCCCGCTTCACAGACATTGACAGACCAAACTCCCCTTTTAATGCACCGCAAAACAACCGCAAACAGTCCATTTGCCCAACCGCAAACTTCCCATTTGCACAAGGTTGGATACCAAGCTAGCCATGTCCCGTTGATGTCATTGAAGGTTTCTTCCTCCACCCAGCCACGTACAACACCAAGGGTCCCGGAAAGGTGAATTGAATAGATTTTTCGAATGGGGAGATGGTTAAAAAAACGCTGGCTCCCTCCCCTTTGTTTGAATCCACGGTCACTGCGTCTGTGCCGTGCAATTTACTGTACCACCCGATATGAGTGGTATTTCCTGTAGTTCTCTCTTCTCATCAGTTTAATCCCTGTTACATCCCCAATCTGAGGTCCATTTATTAAATAGATTTTTCGAACAGGGAGATGGCTAAAAAATTGCTGGCTCCCTCCCCTTTGTTTGAATCCACGCCACAGTCACTGCGTCTGCGCCGTGCAATTTACTGTCACACCCGATATGAGTGCTATTTTCTGTAGTACTATTCTCATCAGTTTAATCCCTGTTACGTGACATCCCCAATCTGGGGTCCATTTATTAAATTGATTTTTCAAACGGGGAGATGGTTAAAAAAACGCTGGCTCCTTCCCCTTTGTTTGAATCCACGCCACAGTCACTGCGTCTGCGCCGTTCCATTTTATTGTCACACCCGATATGAGTGCTATTTTCTGTAGTACTATTCTCATCAGTTGAATCCCTGTTAAGTGACGTCCCCAATCTGGTGTCCATTTATTAAATTGATTTTTCGAACGAGGGGGGATGGTTAAAAAAACGCTGGCTCCCTCCCCTTTGTTTGAATCCACGCCACGGTCATTGCGTCTGCGCCGTGCAATTTACTGTCCCACCCGATATGAGTGGTATTTCCTGTAGTACTATTCTCATCAGTTTAATCCCTGTTACATCCCCAATCTGAGGTCCATTTATTAAATATATTTTTCGAACAGGGAGATGGTTAAAAAATTGCTGGCTCCCTCCCCTTTGTTTGAATCCACGCCACAGTCACTGCATCTGTGCCATGCAATTTACTGTCACACCCGATATGAGTGCTATTTTCTGTAGTACTATTCTCATCAGTTTAATCCCTGTTACGTGACATCCCCAATCTGGGGTCCATTTATTAAATTGATTTTTCAAACGGGGAGATGGTTAAAAAAACGCTGGCTCCCTCCCCTTTGTTTGAATCCACGCCACGGTCATTGCGTCTGCGCCGTGCAATTTACTGTCCCACCCGATATGAGTGGTATTTCCTGTAGTTCTCTCTTCTCATCAGTTTAATCCCTGTTACATCCCCAATCTGATGTCCATTTATTAAATAGATTTTTCGAACAGGGAGATGGTTAAAAAAACACTGGCTCCTTCCCCTTTGTTTGAATCCACGCCACGGTCACTGCGTCTGCGCCGTGCAATTTACTGTCACACCCTATATCATTTTATACAGAATTATTAGGGGAGGCCATCCATAGTGGGTGCACTGCAGATTTCATACTGTGGGGTACCAAATTATGCAGATTCTGTTGCAGATTTCAGTGTGGAAATGCTGCATTGCAAAGGGGGAAATCCACAGCAGATATTAGCAAATATATGCACAGCTCATGTCAAGGTCTGTGCTAATTTCCCTAAAGAAGCTCTCCACAGCATGTGGATAATAATCCTAACATTAATTATTTTATGTTTTATTAATTTAGCTGGTACTGTAAAAGTTGCAGATTTTCTGCGCCTAATTCTGGTGTGTTTGTGCTACATGTGGCTAAGGGTATGGCCACACTGTCAGGGAATTCAAAAAATGAGGAAAGGTTGTCTCTTTCAATGATCCACTCTTGATTTTGGCTTCCAAAATTGCATAAGGAAAATTTACCATGTGGCTATACCCTTACTATTTGTAGAACATTAGTTGGTTCATGTCAACAATACTATTGATGTTCAGGTGTATACACACAAAAATGTGTCTGTATAATGCTTGTCTTAAGCTAGCCAAGGTTTCCATACACAATAGGCAGAAGTAGGTTGAGGGTTGAACAAATGATCATCTATTGAATTATCATTTTACAGGCTGAGCCATACACATCTTAATCCATATTGGCCACTACTGTTATTCAAACTGGTGCCCATTAGTGTTGAGCGTGAATATTCGAATCGCTAATTTTAATCGCAAATATTGCCACTTTGATCGCGAATAGTGTTGATCTAGAATCTTCTAATTGCTCATTTATCGCATATTTATAGCGAATATCGGCACTTAGCAACATCCCTAGCAACCAATAGGAAAGTTGCCTACCCCTTAGTGTTGATAGCGAATATTCTAATCGCAAATTTCTATCTCAAATATATGAAATAATGACTGGAGATCACAAATTCTCGAATATGTGAATTTATGTTGAATATTCGGCAAAAAAATTGTGAAATATCGCAAATTCGAATATTGCCTATGCTGCTCATCACTAGTGCCCATACATGTTCAATGAAAGCAGGCAAGAGACAAAAGATCTTTCTGCGAAAATTAATTCAGAGAAAAAAATATTTTGTCCAAATATTGGAGGAAAATTTCAAATATGACTAATTTCTTTTCAGACGATGATGGTTTTCATCTGTCAGCTAAAAAGATTGTTGTTTCTTAAATTTCACCCAGCAAACGATTGTTTAAGTTGTTATCCATTTTCATAAACTTTAGACTGTTTACTGATATTTTTAGCCTGTAGTAAAAGCTCATTAAATACATTTATAGCCTAGTGCTTATGAGGGTGAAGCTAAACAAATTATCAGGCAAACCTGCTAGGTCTAGGCATCTCTGGATTAGGTTGACACTTAAGTACATATTAGTGGCTTAATTACCGTACCTTGTTTCTATTGTCTGAGCAGTTACCATATATTGAGGCAATTAAAGCTTTTATTACTCATTTTCTGCCAAGCTTGTGATAGAATATTACTACCAACAGACATCTAATAAATTCCAGTAGAGAGTGACTTTAATCAATTTATCGCCAGGAAAGTTTAAAAAATGCAAAGAGAAATGGAAAGAATGAATTGAATAATTTTTTTATTTTTATTTCGGTTCATCTGTTACTACTGGAAATTATATTTTAGATTTTTTTTTACATTTCTTCATTGTGGTATTTTTCAAAATGGAATACTAAAATCAAAACTGAACTGCCTTTTGTGAAAGCAATGAGTTCAAAGATTATTGCAAATGACAGAATGACAAAAAGTATTTTTTACTGAAATACATGTTTTTTTTGCTAAAAATAATTTTTGTCAGCTTTAATAAAAAATTTCAGCTGTTTGGCTTCCACGTATCACAGTACATAGCAAGCTACAGAATTCCATCCACAGTGAAAGTCATCAGAGCACTAGAGATGTCGCGAACATAAAATTTTCCGTTGGCGAACGCAAATTTCTACAAATGTTCGCGAACGTGCGAACCGCCATTGACTTCTATAGGCAGGCGAATTTTAAAACCCACAGGGACTCTTTCTGGCCACAATAGTGATGGAAAAGTTGGACTGTGGCATGCCAGAGGGGGATGGCAAAACTCCCATGGAAAATTACATAGTTGACGCAGAGTTGGATTTTAATCCATAAAGGGCATAAATCACCTAACAATCCAAATTCTTTTTGAACAATGTGGTTTAAAACATCCAGTGTGTGTATACGATCAGGTATGATGTTGTATCGATCAGGTAGTGTAAGGGTTACGCCCGCTTCACAGACATTGATAGACCAAACTCCCCTTTTAATGCACTGCAAACAACCGCAAACAGTCCATTTGCCCAACTGCAAACTTCCCATTTGCACAAGGTTGGATACCAAGCTAGCCATGTCCCGTTGATGTCATTGAAGGTTTCTTCCTCCACCCAGCCACGTACAACACCAAGGGTCCCGGAAAGGTGAATTGAATAGATTTTTCGAATGGGGAGATGGTTAAAAAAAACGCTGGCTCCCTCCCCTTTGTTTGAATCCACGGTCACTGCGTCTGTGCCGTGCAATTTACTGTACCACCCGATATGAGTGCTATTTCCTGTAGTTCTCTCTTCTCATCAGTTTAATCCCTGTTACATCCCCAATCTGAGGTCCATTTATTAAATAGATTTTTCGAACAGGGAGATGGTTAAAAAATTGCTGGCTCCCTCCCCTTTGTTTGAATCCACGCCACAGTCACTGCGTCTGCGCTGTGCAGTTTACTGTCACACCCGATATGAGTGCTATTTTCTGTAGTACTATTCTCATCAGTTTAATCCCTGTTACATGACTTCCCCAATCTGGGGTCCATTTATTAAATTGATTTTTCGAACGGGGCGATGGTTAAAAAAACGCTGGCTCCCTCCCCTTTGTTTGAATCCACGCCACGGTCACTGCATCTGTGCCGTTCCATTTTATTGTCACACCCGATATGAGTGCTATTTTCTGTAGTACTATTCTCATCAGTTGAATCCCTGTTAAGTGACATCCCCAATCTGGTGTCCATTTATTAAATTGATTTTTCGAACGAGGGGGGATGGTTAAAAAAACGCTGGCTCCCTCCCCTTTGTTTGAATCCACGCCACGGTCACTGCGTCTGTGCCGTGCAATTTACTGTCACACCCGATATGAGTGCTATTTTCTGTAGTACTATTCTCATCAGTTTAATCCCTGTTACGTCCCATATCAGGGTGGGATTGCCTTTTGTGAAAAAAGAATTTAGGCCAGGTACCTTTGACTGCCTTCACAGTGACAGACCAAACTCTGATACACTAAACTGAATAGATTTTAGGAACCGGGAGATGGAAAAAGCAGCTTGGTCAGACCTCTTACTCCCAAGTTGGGGCACTGCACGTGCACGGAGCAATGTGCTGTGACACCCTATATGAGTGGTGTCTTAACTAGTACTATTCCTATCAGTTTAATCCCTGTTACATCCCCTATCCGGGGATGTGTGTCGAATTGATTAACCATTGTCGAATTAACGAACCATTACGACATCCTGGAATAATTTAGTTCTGAGCTTTGTACTTGATTTGTATTGGAATTGATGGGGATTTTTTAAATTGTCTGCATTATTTCTAATAAACTATTAAGAGGCTTTATTATGATTTTTTTATTTTATGTATTAAAAACCCACCCATACAACTTAATTTTTTTTTTTTTTTATTAGTTTTTTCTATGAAAAAACATCCCGCCGTCCCGATCGCTTTTGGTCTGATCATAATGAAGCAACGGCCTTATCACATGTGACAACTTGCCCAAATTCAATGCCGCCAACAAATTGCTTCCATTGTCACACACCACTTTCCCGATCTCCAGTTGGTGCGGGGTCAGCCACTGATCCACCTGTGCGTTCAGGGCGGACAGGAGTACTGGTCTGGTGTAGCTCTCTGCTTTCAGGCAAGTCAACCCCAAGACAGCGTGACACTGTCGTATCCAGGATGTGGAATAGCCCCTGGGGAGCTGGGGGGATTCAGTTGATGTGCAGCCAGATGCCGCAGCAGAAGAGGACTCAGCCGAGGAAGTTATGGAAGAGGATAGAGTAGGAGGAGTAGAGGAGGTGGCAGTAGGCCTGCCTGCAAGTCGTGGCGGTGTCACCAACTCCGCTGCAGAGCCACGCATTCCATGCTTGGCAGCCGTCAGCAGGTTGACCCAATGCGCAGTGTAGGTGATATACCTGCCCTAACTGCGCTTTGCAGACCAGGTATCAGTGGTTAGATGGACCCTTGCCCCAACACTGTATGCCAGAGATGCCATGACTTCCTTTTCAATCACTGAGTATAAGTTTGGGATTGCCTTATTAGAAAAAAAAAATTGTCCGGGTACCTTCCACTGTGGTGTCCCAATAGCGACAAATTTTTTGAAGGCCTCAGACTCCACCAGCTGGTATGGTAAAAGCTAAGAGTTCAGTCAAGCCAGCTGTCAGACGCCGGGCAAGGGGGTGACTCTGTGACATTGGCTTCTTACGCTCAAACATTTCCTTTACAGACACCTGATTGTGGGCAGATGAGATGGAACTGCTGAAGGTGAGAGGCGGAATGGCAGGTGGTTGAGAGGGAGCAAGGAGGACAGCAGTGGTTGACGTGGCTGAAGATGCTGGACCAGGGGGAGGGTGGTGGCTTTGAGTTTGTGTGCTGCTTCTACTTGTCATCATGTGTTGATCCCATAGGCGTTTGTGATGTGCGATCATGTGCCTTCGCAAAGCAGTTGTACCTAGGTTTTCCCACAACTCAGTTTCTTTTGGCACAGGTTGCAAATGGCATCGCTGTTGTCAGAGGCAGACACAAAAAATGCCACACTGCTGAGCTTTGCAATTACAGCATTCTGGTGGTGGCAACAGCATGCGTTGATTGGTGTGCTGTCTGGCTGACCCCGGGTGCCGATACATGCTGTCTGACTGTGCCACTAGCTGCTTGTGACGACCTCGCCCTGCTTCCAACTCGTCTCCTCCTTCTCTCTGTCTCCCCTTCTGAACTTTCCCCCTCTTCTTCTTCTCTTCAAGCAGGCACCCACGTGGCATCCACGGACACATCGTCATCATCAACCACTTCACTTGTATCTGACACCTCAGCAAAGGAAGCAGCAGCGGGTACAACATCATCATCATCATCACACTGTACGTCCATGTGTGTAATGCTGCCTGACTGAGACATATCCCTGTTATCTACATCCCCTGGCAATAATGGTTGCGCATCACTAATTTCATCCAACTGATGTGTAAATAACTCCTCTGAGGGATCAAGTAAAGCGGCTGTGGTGGCTGTGGTGGTAGTGGTGGTGGTGGCGGCGGCGGGGGGGAGAGTGGTAACTTGACAGCAGGTGACCAAAGCTGAGCTGGAGGAGGATGGTGCGTCAAGGTTCTTAGCGGAAGCTGTTGAAGATTGGGTGTCCTGTGTAAGCCAGTCAACTATTTTCTCTGAATTTTTTGGGTTCAGGGTACGTGTCCTCTGAACACTGGGCATTATTCCAGTGCCAGTGGAAATCACAGCACCATGAACATGACGGCCCCTGCGGCATGGCCTGCCTCTGCCTGTAATTTTTTATTAGATAAGTGTTACTATGCGTGCAAGGTACTGTGCCACCCTATATAAGTGGTGGGCAGTGGGCACAGTACAGTCTGTGTGGGCCTGACACACATGGGCTTGCAAATGTGATTAGATCACAGAAAAATGTTCAATATAATTTTTTTTTATTCTGCAAGGTATTTGAGTGAATGACACCCTGTAACGGTATGAGTGCAGGCCTAGCCACTAGCCAGTGGGCACAATACAGTATGTGTGGACCTGACGCACACGGGCTTGCAAATGTGATTAGATCACAGAAAAAAAAATTATATAATTTTTTTTTATCTGCAAGGTATTTGAGTGAATGACAACATGTAAAAGTATGAGTGCAGGCCTAGCCACTAGCCAGTGGGCACAATACAGTATGTGTGGGCCTGACACACACGGGCTTGCAAATGTGATTAGATCACAGAAAATTTTTAAATATAATTTTTTTTTCTGCGAGGTATTTGAGTGAATGACACCCTGTAACAGTATAAGTGCAGGCCTAGCCACTAGCCAGTGGGCACAATACAGTATGTGTGGGCCTGACGCACACGGGCTTGCAAATGTGATTAGATCACAGAAAAAATTTAAATATAATTTTTTTTTATCTGCGAGGTATTTTCTGTCACACCCTGTATGAATGGTGTGCAGTGCACACAGTGTTGTCTGTGACTGAGCCTGCAGCCTCTCACACACGGGCAGCCAGGCAACTGCAATATATATATATGACAAAAAAAAAGCACACTAATGTACCAGCCCTGAAAATGGCTTTTTGGGGTGCTGTCAGGACGCTGTCCTTACAGCAGATGAGTCTGTGGACACAGAACAATGCCCTAGCTAACGTTTTCCCTATTGAATCAGCAGCAGCAGCACTCTCACTCCTCTCACTGTGAATGCAGTTTCCGAATGAATCTAAAATGGATGCTGTCCAGGAGGTGGGAGGGTCTGGGAGGGAGGGTCTGCTGCTGATTGGCTGGAATGTGTCTGCTGACTGTGAGGTACAGGGTCAAAGTTTACTCAATGATGATGTATAGGGGGCGGACCGAACATCGCCGGCGAATAGTTCGGGACATCACTACAGAGCACTTGAACAAAATCAATATTTAACATTTCAGCAGAATTTTTGATTGATAATATTCAGTTGTTTTGAAAATGAGAGGGTAGAGGCCCATTACTAGCCTTGGGTACGGGAAGCACCAAAGCAATAGTTCTATTTGCCCACATGTCTCTAGTGGTCAAGTCCTTGTAGGTTGTAATGTCGAGTGCCATTCATAATCCAAATCGCAGGGGGAAAATTTTTACTGTCTCAAAATTTGGGTTTTCATATAAATAATTAAATGTCCTTTATGTGCAACACTGAATAAACTAAACATTAACATTTTTCTGTTTTTTGTGAGGAATTCCAAATGTGTGAAAAACGTTACTGGTGACTGACACACCAATTAAGACTGTTTGCCTAAACAAGCTATAGTTCTATAGGAAGAGAATGCAGAAAGCTATCTAAGATTATCGTTATTGTCAGGAAAAACAAGTTTTTTCAGCTGTGGGTACACTGATTTTGTTTGCATGGTCTATTCATGCTTATTTGGGGTTGTTCTAAAGTACATAATACCTGTTCGTCCTTTAGTCTGAGTGTTATTCTAGGTGTTAGACCAGCAAACATTCCAGAACTTTATCCCATCATTCCAGACAGATTCCGCAGATAAGGTGTCAAAAACTCCAAAATTGTCAGTCCCACACCACTTTATTAATGCCAAACACCAAATTACTCAGCTAAAATTTCAATTTATTGAACATTTTCCACTTCCTAGAAGGTGTGGTAACTGTAAATGTATTCATAAAAGGTGTGAGTTCTATTGGATACATGAGTTATGGACCATTTCCCCACATGACCTTAATCGAGATTTTGACTTATATCTTTAGAAACATTTTCAATTATTTGCAAATTAACTGTCCTTCTGTTCTAATTTTCAGACTAGATGATGACATAAAGGTACAGTGCACAGTCTTTTATTGAATCTACACCACTGAAATTATTAATATTCATCATTGCATTACCTCCTTCTGACTTCTTACCCTTCTCTGTATTGTTTAATCCTATTTCTGTAGACCCTTCTGATATACTCTTATATACTCTCTATATATTGTAGAACAGATATATTGTTAATATATTATTGTTATCCCAGTATATATATTATGGTAAGCCCAACCACGTTGCTGCTAACATAAAATGCTGATAAGTTATACATATTATCACCATGGTCAACAATACCATAGTTCATATTCTGTCACCCTCCTCGATTGTGTGCTTCACCTGTTAATGCTGATGTTAATCGTAGCCAGGATTTCAATAGCCTACTCTTGATTGCCTTCCTTGCCATTACTACCTCAAACAATAATGCACTATACATGATAGGAGTAACTGCCGGTAGTTCACATTCAAGCTTTGCCCACAGCGCAAGTGCATGCTCACACTGAAGTCAGATGCTAGACGTTCTCTCGCCTGGAAATCTTAAAAAATGGCATTCGCACAAGCATCTACAGGATGCCATCCATCCCTGATGCTGCAATAATCGCAACACAGCGCTGTTAAAACTTTTCACAGTGTTCCTTCTTTGAGGTGTGCGCCCACTTTCCCAAACATCTACACTCATGAATAACTTTAGCACTATTAAAAGGAGCTCCTATTACTTGCCCTATCCATATTACATGTGATCTCTCCCTTCCTAGGGACACCCCATATGTGTATACCTAATCTTCATGGGTGCTCCTTTTATTGATGTTTTGGTATTTTTCATCACCAGATTGTACGAACAGCCTCTTTCTATTGTGGAATACATATATAATTTTCCTACAAAGGTCCTTAAAGAGCACCTTTCATCACTGCTGGCATGCCTGTTTTAAAAACTTCATGCATTTTTCATGCAATAACAATTCTGGAGCCTTTATTCTTATGGCTCTATGTTGTACCATTCCTGTATTCTTTCTACTAGAAGTTATGAATGAATTGCTATTAGCCTTCAGTAAGAGTACAGAAGGGTGGTAACCAGTTGGGGGGTGTAACTGCACGTTATGAAAATGGCAGCACTGATTGGATAGAGTGAGTCTGTGCAGGGACCCCCGCCCCCCCCCCCCCCCCAACTGGTTACCTCCCCTCTGTACCCTTACTGCAGACTGCTAGCAACTGATTCATAACTTCTAGTAGAAATAATAGACAAATGGCACAACATAGAGCCATAAGAATAGATACTACAGATTTGTTATTACATGGGAAATGCATGAAGCTATTAAAACAGGAATGTCAAGAGTTTTGACAGGTCCTCTTTAAGCAATAATTGATTACAGCTACTGTGGCAGTGGAGCTGCCAGAGGGCCATATGACGGCCATTGAAATGGTGTATCTCACCCAGAGGAGCCTGGGTGAGAACAGGAAAGGTTGGTAAAATAGGCTTTTCCCACTGTCTGCAGCAGCTAGGCTGGTAATTAAGAGAATTAGGAAAGAAAAAAGAGGAGGTGGTGGAGCGCCAAGACAAAGTCAGAAAAGCAAGAGGTTGTGGGCTGGATCAATCAAGAATCCAGCTCTATAGTGTCAAGATGAGGACCCTAGGATCCCAAGTTGTGCAGTTGTAGAACACCCACTATAAGTGGATATACACCCAATAACCGAGTGATCCCATGGCTTGGGTACACAACGTGATATATTTTGGAAGATTGGAAATTAAACCAGATCTGAAATAAAATCACTTAAAAAGTTACTGACGATAAAATCAAAGTATATCCGTATGCTTAGACCACATTAGGGTCGATACACACTTTGTGTGGTACTCACTTCTCCAGGGAGGGAGGCGCAAGATAAGCTCAAGACACTTGACACCAAACCCTTCCCCGCTGAGATCACATGTAGAATGGTAAACTCCTTGGTGTCCTCCAAACAGATGACCTGGTGGACTCTCAATATAAAGCAAGGAAGTTCTTTATTTTGGATAAGCTCAATGCATTTCGGAGTATTAATCACCCATCCATCAGAAGCAAAACATAGTAATAACTGCTAGACATTTACACGGGTATATATATATATATATATACCACAAACAATAGAGGGAAAATGGTGCCACATGATAAAGCCTGCACTTCCAGTCACATCTTAGGATGTATAACAAAATAAACACTGCATAACCTAAAAATCCCACTTTGGAAAAAGAGAAGAGAATGGAGATGACTAAGGATATTGGGGAGAGCAATATTATACAGAATAGTGAGCAAAATCCTTAAGTGAGGGTAACGTTATCGGCCATGTCACCCAGTCACGTGACCAGGGGCTCAGATATGCGTTCCAACCGTGCCATGTCTCCTGACTATGTGACCGGAAGCTCAGGCATGCGCTACACCTGTGGAACGCAGTAACCGGAAGTTCCACAGGTGCGGCATATGGATATACTTAGATTTTATCGTCAGTAACTTTTTAAATGATTTTATTTCTGATCTGGTTTAATTACCAATCTTCCAAAATATATCACGTTGTGTACCCAACCCTTGGGATCACTCGGTTATTGGGTGTATATCCACTTATAGTGGGTGTTTTACAACTGCTTAACCCCACAACTTGGGATACTAGGGTCCTCATCTTGACACTATAGAGCTCGATTTGATTGATCCAGCCCACAGCCTCTTGCTTTTCTGACTTTGTCTTGGCGCTCCACCACCTCCTCTTTTTTCTTTCCTAATTTGTGCTTACTACGGCCTGCTAGTCAGACCGTTGTTTGGTGTGAGCAGC